>NC_138529.1:61943684-62535766 GCF_964234715.1 Podarcis melisellensis
TATGCCTGGCAGATTTCATGTCTTTGCTTATTGCTTCTGGATGTTATTAGTTCAAGTATGGCTTCCTTGTCACTGCCTGTGGAAGACAAAGAGGATGAGTCATGCCTAAAACAGTAAAGCAATACAGAAACTATTATATATTTATTTATACCCTGACTTTCCCCCGACGCAACTCCAGATAAAAATAGGGACCACAGAAAATATAGGAAAAATGAAGCCAAAATCCTGTTAACGTCACAGTAATTTTAAATTCAAATGCGCAGAAGACAACTATTGAAGGACACATACCAAATCCCTTCATAGCATTATAGAGGGCCTCAGCATCCTGGTTGGCATCAAAATCTGGATAATCCTTCACTGAACCCCTGTATCTCCCAGCCTAGAAACAAAGAGAAAAAGACAATGAGGCTGTTACCAATTAGGCGGCCCGATAAGGAAACAATATGCCATGTGCAGAATGTATACAATGGTGGCACGTGGGAGGGCATGTCCAGCAGCTGCTCCACACTTGTGGAGTTCTTCCCCCTGAAGGATTTCACCACAGCCCAGAACAGAACAATACAGACTCCGAAGCAGCCAGATTTCAAGTTGCATCAGAGCACAGGTCAGCCAAGGTGGCTTAGCTGATGTGAGCCAACAGATATTCTTTAAGCTGCCAAGGCCAGACCTAGGTAGGCAATTTGGAACTACGGTGTTTGCCTCCATACTTTTGGAAATCTGGGAACCAAAATGTATGGCAAGACTACATCTGGTAACACCTGTCAGGGTTAACCTTTGCAAAGTAGATTTGATGTTGAGGCAGAGGTATTTAGACTGTTCAACGCATAAATGAAACCACAATGGAAGTCAGTGGCAGAGCACTGCCCTTGAGCATTTGACATTCCATCGCAAGGCCTGAAAGGAAGGATGCCGGAAGCTCAAGGCCAAACAAGCCTTCCCTATCTCTGATCATGGTGCTCAGGTTGTTTTGGGAGAAGACTATCACCTCCCACAGTCAGAAAGTTGTGCATCATCTTTCAACGTACCCCACTAGACAAAGACTTAGAATCCTTCCTAAAAACTATTTTGGCTGCATGCAATACAGTTACTTTCCTTTTCACATGTGGTGCTATGGCCAGCGTTTGGCCTCATATATGTATGGAATCATATGGGGAAGCCTGTAAAAAAAGGTTTATGGACCTAGCACTGGTTTCCATGGCTGCAACTGCCACATCCATGGGAATTCCCATGCTCCTTCGTGAGTCACAGGTTCAGAGCTTCTCATGCAGGGAAGAAAATAATGGTGGGAAATGGGTCCCTAGATTTTGAAGAAAGCTTAAGAGATCTGAATATCCTAACTGCACAGGCAATTCTTGAAATCAGTTTCTCCTTATCCCTTCCCCCACACCGATGAGTCAGTCTGGCTTCCTGACAGATGGCCAGGGCCCTTGAAGTTATTAATAGAGGCGCTGCTCTGCCCAGAATTCTGCTCTTCTATTCATATTGCCAACTTGGTCTCACAATGACAGTTCCCTACTTGCACATCCACCTCTCTAGAAGTATCAATGCACAAGGAGCTGAGACACTGCTGCCCATCCCACACTAATCTCTCTGGAAGAACCTTCTGAAATATCTGTCCTGAGATTCCAGGACTTGTGACACATCACTTCACAATTATTCCTCTTTCTGGAGAGGGTTGGGAGAATGCTCTCATGTAACAAGATGTGAGAATGATAGATCTTCCCAGCATCTCCCACACACATACCCAACTGGTTGTTCAGAGGGAACAACCTTTGCAAACTCTATTTACATCTAGCTCAGGGATTCTAAGACTTTCCATCCCCCAGACCCACTAGAAACAGCTGGAAATTACTGAGGACCCCCAGTGACAAAATGGCGGCAGACGAGGGCAGTTTGGCATAATCCATGGACAATTACCAACATCAGTTTCTACTGATAGCTAATCCATCTTTGGAAATGGCCAAATTTATTTGCCAGAGGGCTTTCCTTCCAGCAAGGAGTTGCACAGCTCAGCTTTCCTCAAGCAAAGTAAAAGACATTTGCTGTGAGGATATTGTGACTCACCCTTCTCATTTAGGCAGATTTTGCTGATCCGGAAGTGTTAAGTTAAGAAGGCTTCCCAGCTCCACATCGCTTTCCAAGTATTTTTACTCATTTCCGGTGGGTTTAATCTCCCATTCTCCTTTCACACTGAACTGGTGCCTTATTTCCCCTGCAACCACCACTTTCCTTCCCCCTATACACTCACTTCCTCCTATAGCAGTGTCCCTTGCTTATCTACTTCCTTTCTATTCCCAGTTTATTATTTAACCACCACCTTTCCCCTCACCTTAATTTCCTTTAATACCCCCCTGACTCTTTGCCCTCATCCCCCCTGTAACCTCTCTGGTCCTGAACACCACTGAAATGAGTTGCTGGTGCTGGCATGGCAGGAAAGTGAGGAGGCACTGGGCAAGAAGTGGTTCTGGTAGGTCCTGGCTCACTGCTTGACGAACACAGACCTAGAGGATTTCAATCATGTAGGGATCACCAGGAAATGCAAAAGGAAAAGGAAAACCCACCCTCGAGAGTCACATGTGCCATGCGATATGTCCCTGAACAAATCCGTAAATAACTGCCTCGCCCTCAAACTGGGAATTGGAAATCTTGTCCCCAGGGTCCAAGTGCAACACACAGCCTTATTACGTTACACTAGCTCTATGAACTGTACCAGATCTCTGGACTGGCTGTACAAAAAGTGAAGGTCACGTTGATGCATCCCAGCATTACTTCCGCAAAAATCACTTGCATGTAAGGAAACCACATAAACCTATGATAAGTGGATCACACTTCCTCCAACAGAGCCCAGAGCCTGTTACAAAGCATAACAGCTAAACTGCATCAATAAATAAAAACCAATACGAAGCTAAAATACTACCCTTTCGAAATGAAAAGATCTGGGTAAACAGAAATGTCTTCAACAATAAAGGGGACAGGTGCAACTCCAAGGGGAGACGGTTGGGACTAAGACCTGGGAGAGCAGGGTTCAAACCCCCACTCAGTCATGAAACTCATTTGGTGACCTTGGGCCAGTCACCATCTCTTAGCCTAACCTACATCACACGGTTGTTGTGAGAATGAAATGGAGAGCAGCACCACATGTACACCACCTAGAGATCCTTGGGAGATAAAGCTGGTATATAAATGTAATAAATAAATTTATACAAAGAAGGCCTTTTTTGCTCCTGCTCAGGGTTGAGATGGGATAAGACACATTTTCCCAGCTGCTAGGAAAGCACAACATGCCTAATAGTCCAGCTTTAAGAAAAGGCATGTGACAACAAATGTGTAACAGCACATTTGTTGCACTAGAAATTGATTGGGAAACCATCTGGAATAAACAGATTCTCAGGAAACAGAATCTGCATGACCTAAGCAGCAGCTTCCAAGTCTTATAGTTTTGGCGTTCCATTTTCATGCATTTTTAGAAACGGATAAGACTCCCCAAAGTGCATCTGTGCTTGTCACAAGATCAACACAGATTCCCGTAACTTGAGTACAGAATGTCCTCTTTGTGCCATTCGTATGGTGGTTTTTTTTAAAAAAAAAAAACATCACCTGCCGCAGAAAAGAGACTGTGTTAAGTTCTTAGGCACTATTATTCTACTGCTGACAGATGCCCCATCTTTTTTGGCCACAAAGTTAGGCCTTTTGTTTAGCATTCAGCTGTGCTTTAACAAATTTCATTCCATCCTTTCATTATTCAACAGAATTACAAAAAATAAACAAAACCACAAAACCCAAACCCTACACATTATAACATTATGTTATAATACCAGCTTGGTATGGGGAGCAAAAAAAGAAAAAAATACCTCCAGCTACAAGTTTGAGATATTGGAATAAAAGCCGGTATGCATCTTTGGGAGTTCCATTACTTATTTTCATGTTTCAGCAGCAACATGCCCCAAGAACTGATTTTCAGGGATATAAACTGTATTACTATGCAGCATCTCCCTTGCCATGCACTCAGATCTCAGAATGAAAACTAGCATGTTCATTTATGAAACTTAATCAACCCTCATGCTCATATACAGGGGCGGAGGGAGAAGATAGTGCTATCTATGAAAGCAGATAGTATCTTAAGCAAGGCCTTTTGAAAGTTATGTTTTGGTTGTAAGTTACTTAACCAAAGAACACCAGACAAACAAACTAGTAGATGCTAGTGGTTCAGGGTGCATCTACCAACTGAGTTCCACAGTCCATAGTTCCCTTTGTCCTTGCTGATCCATATCGTTGATTGAGGAAGTGGTGGGCAAGCACTGACTGCACAATCTGCATAGCTGTCCACATCTGGAGCCAATGCCCACTATTCCATCAACTTTAAGCATTTCCCGTTTCTGAAATTGCCGTAGATCTTTAAAGGGTCATTAACTTTCAGCCTGCAAATGTCTTTTTGTTTCCATCTTTGGAAAGAGCGTTAGGCAACAAAAAAGACTGCATGACAAGAATTACCCCTGGAAGGTGGGCCAAAAGCAGCAGCTGTGTGAGGCTTTCATTGGCACCTGCCCTGGGGGATTTCCTCTAAGACTCCCTGAAATATTTATCAGGGTCCCAGACCTATTCAAAGTGCATCAGAGCAAAGTTGGGGGGATGCCCACTGTGTGCTGTCAGAATGATTTTCTGCCTGTGGGGAGTTTCTTCTGCATGGCAGCTTCTGGGTTCTAAACATATGAAGTGCCAGGCTGCTTTTTTTTGCAGCTTGTCACCCTGTGTGGCAATTAACTAACATAGCAGAAACAAGGCCATCTATAAAATGAAGCAACATGGTATTTTTTATTTATTTAAAAAATGTCATCAAGAAACATATGACAATGGCCAGAGTTGGAAATGCACAGGAACCCGTTGTTGCAGAGTACCAGAAAGGATTATGAAGGTCCATTCGATTATCTCAGACTACACTTGCACCTGACTAAGCTTAGGCTGCAGTTTTTCCCAGAGAGATAAATGAAGATTCACTGCTAGTGGCATGTACACTAATACCACTTTTATCTCTAGAAAGTAGGTTTATGCAAGGTTTTTCTGTTTCTAAAACCTACAGCTCACAGCCCCCTTTTAAAGCATGGGCCAGCCTTTGACTACCTGATGCTCTCCAGTTGCTTTGGACTACAACTACCATCAGCCCAGTGACCCAATCTAGTAGGCTTAGGCTCTACTGCCCTTTAGATGATGGGTG
Organism: Podarcis melisellensis; assembly: GCF_964234715.1. NCBI lineage: Eukaryota > Metazoa > Chordata > Lepidosauria > Squamata > Lacertidae > Podarcis > Podarcis melisellensis. The sequence continues at coordinate 61,948,897 of NC_138529.1, forward strand.
GTACAACTGAAGCCTTCTTTCCCTTGCCAATGCCAGGTTCAGCCCAAGGCATGCTTTCCAAGGTGCAAAATCCATATAGTGTCCTCACTCACCCTGCCCAGCTCACTGATGTCCTTTCACTGCCAACTAGTAAGCTACATATTGCTGCTGGTGTAGCCCAGTTAAATACATTTCATAAACTGTAATAATCCATCACGTTAAGAGACATTCAAACCTCAACTGTTTCACATGTACAAATGGTACAAAGCACTTATTCTATTTCCCCCCAGAAGGCATGCCACTATGTGATGCAACGTAGAATGAACTGTCTCAGAACACATTAAACCATTGGAGTCTTTCAAATTATGCCCACACAAAAAGAAGAGAAATTCACAACTGCTGGCATCTTTTTTATGGTGAGAGTGTTCATTTAGACTCAGAACCAAATCATGTGTGAAAAAGAGCCTGGCCACATCATCCAGCAATACCCACTGGCCCATCTACCCTGACCAATATCCTCTGCACGACAAAAAAATTATTAAGTACAGTACCAAGAGAAAGTCAATTAAGTAGTATTACATTTAGACTGATTTCACACACAGATGTCTGGCACTTACTGATTTCACAACCCAGGAGATCTTTAAATGTCATCCTAGTCATGCAGGTGCCAGCTTTCTGGAAGCAGCATCCTTGTTGCTTGCATAATATTTAAGTGACCCAATCATGTGCAACCCAGTCAGGTCATTGGCAGCCTCACTCCTGTGTCCAAGTTGTTTAATCATTACTCCAGCAGTCACCCAGGCAAAAGCAGCTCCCACACATCTCAGGCAATGTTTCAAGGAAGATTTCACTTCAGATTTATTTAACGTGGCAACCCCCTCTCTTTTTTCAACTTTTTAAATTTTGGACTGATTCTGTTCACAATGCTGAAGGCGGTTCCCAGCTCCTTATTTGAAACAGCACTTGTAACAAGTAGTCCAATTAATGAACTCCCTCGCTGCTCCTCCTTTTGCAACCCTACTGCAAAACCCCTAAACACAGCAAACACCTAAAGCGGTGCACTCAGAACAAGGCCTCAACTCAGCCCCTCAATTAAGATGCCCTTGAGGCCAAATATCCCCTAACACAGGCTTCCTCAACCTCAGCCCTCCAGATGTTTTGAGACTACAGTTCCCACCATCCCTGACCACTGGTCCTGCTAGCTAGGGATCATGGGAGTTGGAGGGCCCTAACACATCTGCTATGGAAGCCTCTAGAAATCTGAACTATATCTTATTTTATTGACTGAACGAACAGCGCTCCTCTCTTCCCCCCATTCTGCTTCATTTTCTATTCCCCCCAGCTCACTCATCCTACTCTGCACTGTAGAGATGTCATTTTTGGAGTTTAGTATACATCTGCTTTTTGTTTAGCTCCAACGCTGGCTGCAGGAGGAAAGAATGTAAACTGTGCTCAAGATCGTATTCTCCGAAACAAACCACAGCTGCAAGGGGAAAGATTTGTTCCTTCACTCCTGATATCAAAAGCCTGAGTGACCTTCCCTCATTAGCAGGGTGTTGCAAGATCAGAAACAAGAGATGCCCACCTAGGTTATCACACCAAGGCAAAATTGTCAGTGTGGTGGTTGTCACCAACCTGAAGTATCTTAAGTGAGCAGGAACTGAAAATGCCTTACCTTTCCGCTGCTTGACATGACTTCTGGATCAGTGTTAACAGAAGAGGTGGCGGATGCTGCATAACAGAAGAAAAGGAGATATATTAACCATGTGGATGCCAGCAAAAAAAAATCCTTTAATTTTATTACCCCAAAGGACCTAAACTTCAGAATACTCCGCACAGGAAACACAAGCAGCTGCTTGGTCCACCCAACTCCAACTATACTGAGAGCAGGTCTCTAGGAATACCTTTCTGCCTCCCAGTATTAACAATAAACCACGATGAACAAAACTGTGGTACAAAATAAATATTCTAATTGCTCTGCAGATTCCAAATTGCTCTTTAACATGGAACATCACCACAAGAGAATAATCATGGAAGCCATCGAGATAGAGAAACACCCTCACAACATGAACAAGCGTGACGACACATCCCGCTTGCCAGACATCTGGAAATTAGCCCTCCCCACAAAAACTGACACCAGATCCAGAGGCACACAGAACGCCATCACCAATCAACCACACCAGACCCAAACCCAGACCCTCTCCACAGATAAATTACAGACACCATCCAGTAGCCAAACCATGGTGGCACCTCCGGATGCTGCACCCCCCTGCAATCCCTACACAGATCTGGCTGACACAGGCCACAAAACCACAGCTCGCCCCTATACACGAAGCCAAGCCAGAGCACAACTAAGTGCAGTACAGCCATCTTCTCAGAAAAACTCTTCACAAAGTTCAAGAGGTCAAGACACAAAGACTTTAGCAACTAATCCACACCTAATGACCCACCTAAGTGGTACTCAGGATATCACTCAAGAAATCACTCAAGATATCCCTCAAGTAATTAAGGAACAAAAGAAGAAAAGGCACACTAGCCTGGGAACTTCCTCTCTGCCCAGAACATTGGAGGCTATACACCACACCCCCTCAACAGTATTTATAGGAACTCAAACACTGAGATCCTGCTCTGTTCCAGTAACAAGAAGCCGAAAGCACCAGCCTGAAGATGACGAGTGAGACCTCGTCGAAACGTCGCCTAGACACCCCAACTTTTACACGGGAAGACACCCGAGGACACCAAAACCTGCATTCCTGTACCCGTGAAAATCTACGAAAGCATATATATATATATATATATATATATATATATATATATATATATATATATAATTTAACATAAAAGGACAGTACATCTTCTAGGAAAAGTCTAAACTCACTTAAATGTGCTTTCACTTAAATGTGCCATACTGAAGATATCAGGGGTGGAACCTGGGGCTTCTGCATGCAAAAGGTGTGCTCCAACACTGAACCATCCTCAGGGGATGCTCCTATGTAAAACTCACCCTTTTGGGGCGGGAGATATATTGAACTTTATGGCACATCAGAAACTGGCCCCTACAGCACCGCCCACCAGTTTCCCTGCAAGATCATCCTTGGGCTGGGCTTGGTGAACATCACAGCTCTCAGCCACGACTTTGACGGCGGAGGGAGGGAGGAAGGCCCACATTAAAAGATTGTGAGCGCAGTCCAGATCGCCAATGAGTGGAGGCATTCCAGCTAGTAAAAATGTACGCGAGCTCCTTGCAGACATTTCATCTCTGCACTGCGGTCTGTCTACTGGGCTGAGTTCCAGTAAGAAAGTAACCCTTTAGTATTCGGGAAGGATGCTACAGAGTACCTAAAGCAAGACAAAGGAGCCAAGGGCTGCTTTGGGCATTATGTTTTAATATGTGCTTTCGAAATATTTCTTACAAACACATAATTTGGGCATGCAGTAAGATATGCACACACCACAGCGTAAATCAGGGGTCAGCAAATTTTTCAGCAGGGGTCCGGTCCACTGTCCCTCAGACCTTGGGGGGTAGGACTATATTTTGGAAAAAAATTAAATGAACAAATTCCTATTCCCCACAAATAACCCAAGATGCATATTAAATAAAAGGACACATTCTACTCATGTAAAAACATGATGATTCCCGGACCGTCCGTGGATTGGATTTAGAAGGCAATTGGGCTGGATCCAGTCCCTGGACCTTAGTTTGCCTACCCATGGCGTAAATCGTACAGGTACATAACAAGGAGACTGAGATCGGTCACAGATCTCTGACTTGCATATATAATGGGAAGAACATCTGCTATTATATATGGGCTCTGGGTGGTGACACCATGTCCTCAGAAGCAGTTTGCTGCATGGGGCGGAGCCACTGCACTCGTTTCCCAGCTGCTTACAAGGAAGGAGAGGGGTAGGGTGGTGGTGGGACTGGTATGGTGCAAAGACCGGCTGGTCACAGCAGTAACCGCCTGCCCCCTGCAGTGGGCTCTCCTTGAAGCTGCCCTAGAAGATAGCACAGAAGTTGCAGCTAGCATAGAATGTGGCAGCTGCCAGTAGTCTCATATAGAACCTCTGTATCCATATATTCCTGATGTGTTGTCGGGTGGGGAGTTTGTTTCCCATCTGCATCCCATCGCCACATAAATTGGAGGCATGGGAAAGAGCCAAGTGACACGTCTGTTACAGAATGACCCTCCCTTGAAGGCCCAGATAACACTAACATTGGGTATATTTTGCATCACATTAAAATCAGAGTGAGGACAATATAACCTGCCTTCTCTTTGCTGCTGCATCACACAGCTGGAGGGGAAGGGGCTGGGGCAGGAGAATAGTGCCAAGCAAGAGTGTGGTCTCTGCTTACAGTAAGTTGAACAAATCCTTTGCCTTGTTCACAGGCCCCACTATAATGGACTATGAAAAGGTAACCTGCCTCTTTGCAGCTTTGGAAACACAGCCACAAAGCCAGGGATGCTGTTTCAACTTATCCCTAGTTGAAGGCTACATACATAGAGATTTGTACATGATCAGTGGTACTAACACTTCATCATTTGTCCTCGCAGACCCTACAAAAGCTGGAATATATTGAACAAAAATCAGTGTGAAAGGGAACGCATTGGGAACGCTGATGGTTCTGAGGCTAGATATGAGGTGGGGAAGCTTTTCAACCTGAGGGAATAAATGGATGCAACCATCACTTTTTATCGTAGGTTACATCCCAGCAGCAATGAAGAAGGCAGAGGTTTCTACACAAGCACACATACCACACTGCCTTGCTTCAGGTAGGCAAGAGGCACTGTGTCACAGTTCAAGGACACATTGCAGCCACACAAAAGTACTCAAAGAGGATGTGGCCTGGGGAGGGGCCCAGGGTAGACGAACAGAAAGCAACCAAGACAAGATCATGAACAGCAGCAACTGACACACACATCCATGGCTAAGGAGAAGTGCCTGTGGGAGGGGCATATCCATGCAATACTATAGCCTGGATCAATAGCCATTCTGCACCTCAGTGTTTCTAAGAGTTAAGAGGACACAGTCCTATTGCTCTTAGTAGAATCTTAGAACGTTGTGGTTATGACAGTAATGCTTATTTGGCAAAATTTATACACTGATGGATTGCTTAAAAAAAAAAATCTTAACATTGTGGTGTTCATGAAGCCTGCCCCATTTCCTGTCCCAGTAGCCAAGGAGCTCACATCCGGTGTATGCAAAATTTGAGTGCACCGTGTATAAAGTCTCCAGATTGAAAGTTTGCTTTCACCCTGCCATGAAAATGAGATTTCCCCCCTCCATCCTGGGGCCAAGGGAGCAGGGGGAGATGACATACATTCAGACAAAAACACACAGAATAATGACAGGAGTGAAGGGTGGCAAGCATACTTTGATGACTAATAACTCTACTTCATTTGATTCTGGAAAGAACAAGTGATGGGTACACAGTTCTTAGCCCAGACATTTTGTACCGACTCAAAATAAGAAGGGCACACCAGTACCAACCCCCCAAGTTTGTGCAGTGCTAGGTTTCCAAAGAACTGCAAGGTTTTCCCCCATCTCTGATGATGGTGTCATTTTGTCTCTATGACAATAGCTTTTAAAGAACAAACAGACAAAGGCATTTACAACCAGCGGACTTCAGTTGCCTAAAAGCAAACAGACACTATTGAATGGAAAAGTGGTGAAAGAAACTAAGTGCTTAGTTCTGCAACACATCTAAGGGTGGTCAGTAAGAAGAAATTCAATTTGTGCAAAAATGAGGCCTATATGCCATCCCTGAAAACTGCTCTTCAAGCCTAGCATCTCAGCCTTATTGCATGTGCATGATAAAATGTTCCAGTTAGCAGAAGCACTACAGCATTCTGTAGTAGATGAAGCTTCTGGACCAGCTGTAAGGGCAAATCCAGGAAGAGAGAATTACAGTAACCTAATATTAAGGTTATCAATGGATGGATCCCTCTGCCCAGGAATGGTCATCACTGGCAAACCAACTGAATCTGGTAAAAGGTTAGGGAAAGCCTTTATTTTGTAGGAACTTAAAAGAAAAACATTTTGAAAACACCCCATGACAAATGATTTACTAGAGCGAATGAATGAGATTGCAATGCATCCATTTCACTTAATGGAAAACAGAATGAACAAATAGCCATTTTGAGAACTGTTAGAATCTCTTGAGGAAGCTGCAAGGTAGCCTGTTCTCTTCTTTAGTGGCTTCCTAAAAACTGCCTTGCCTTCTCCACTCTTGAAAGAGTATGCCTGGTGGGTTAGACATAAAGGCAGCTTGCTCACGCGTCTAACCTTTCCTCACAACAGCTAGAAATCTGCATTTTCAGGTATATATTTTCCTGCTCCATGAATCCAAAACAGCATGAGCTGAGGGCTATTTTTAAACACTGTAGGCAGAATGCTGTGAAGGCAGTTATTAAGCACTAACACTCACACTGTAGCCTGCGTCAGAAACATTTCATTCCCAATTTAAACAAATGGCCTATAGCAGAATCCAAAAACATCTATTCAGAAGAAAGCCTCACTGAGTTCAATGGGGTTTATTCCCAGATAGGAGCATAGAACAGCAGCCTAAAAGTCATTCCAGAAACAATATGGCACAGGCAAGCCCCACCCAGTCCGAAGGAAATAAGGGCTTTTACAAGGCTGGGTAGATCTCATAGCTGCAACACACATCTTACATGTGTCAAGGGCCTTCCTTCAAGACCCCAGTTGCCAACATAATAGAAATACTTAGGTTCTCAAAAACAGCACAATCCCATACATGTTTATGTAGAAGTAAGATCCACAGGAGGGCTTACTCCATTGTGCAATTGCCTTCAGGGTTGAAGAAGACTTAAAATCAATACACAAAACTGACTAAAAGCAAAATATTTTAAATGCTACAGTTTGTGCTCACATAATTTTTGAGAAACGACTCGTGACTATTTAAGCCTTAGCTCTCCAATCCTATTTTTGTTCAGGATAATACATACGTTCTATTAAAATTAGATCAGAAGTCACAAAAATGGTCACTGCCCACACCTAAAAAAGAAAAAGCCCCAATCATTTCTATGCGCCTTGGACCCAGCCCTGCTTGTCCTGAATCATAAGGGCATGATTTTCAAATGTAACTAAACAGAGGATCGAAATAGCAGTCTTCTAGCCTCCTACAACTTCTCATCAAGACAGAAATCATATATAAAACTTTACTCATATTTTATGAATTAAGAAAAGCAGAAATACCTCCCTCCCCACAGGAAAATAGGTAACAGTTTAAACTTTAAACATATGCCTAACATTTTATGCCAACATGTGTTTTGGGGGGAGTGGGTTACTTTGGAAAAAAGATTCTTACATTATTGATTTGCTACCATTTTCACTCTCTGGGTCCATGGTGCCAACATTCCTAATAGCATTTCGCCTTACAAATATGGATTAGTGTTATGAATACAGCTTTGGCATGGTGCTCAACTTCTTCTGCTCCTACGCTGCATCTACTGGTGTGCAAAGACTGTAGACAGACAGTCATGGGCGTAGGCAGGGAGGCAGGGGACATCTGCCCCTCTAAATCCATCAAAATCAATACAAATCTGAGGTTCTGCCCCCCCCCAGCCTGCCCCCCCCAATCCTGGCTACGCCCATGCAGACAGACAAGACAGACAAAACCACCACTGCAGCTCAATCCAAGACTAGTATTTGGGGCAGTGCTAGAACCTGAGATAGAAAAGCTAGGAGCGAAAAGGCACTAGGTTTTCATTTGCCACAACGATATGTCTCCACGATTGCAAAGCAAATGAAGACAAGATGGGGAATTTAGCTAAAAATGGAACCAGTGTTGTGCACAAAAGACAAGTCCTTTCAGAACAAAGACGCCATCGAGTGCCAAAGCAGCCTAAATAGATGGGGCTGCAGTTTCACCCCAGCAAAAGTAGAAACTGAACCTCTTTGACTCAAATAGATCAGGCAGTTTGCCCAAACTGGATCTGCCCGGGCCACACCCACCGGCTTCTACAAAGAGCCAAGTCATTGAAAACTCAAGGCAAGTTTCCCAGCTAGTGAGGAGCTTGTATGATGCGGCTCCTGAGGGCTTGCATTGCAAAGCAGAAAGCCATACTTCTTAAGAGAGAGAAAATCTGGCTTTAAACGGGCAACGAAAGTGAGTGAAGAGATACCAAGGAAAGATAAAAGACTGTTTATGTATGCAACAACAGCGGCAGGAATTCTTTTAGCCCCAAAATGGAAAGAACAAGAAGTAGCAACGAAAGAAGAGTAGCAGTTGAAAATGATGGACTTTGCAGAGCTAGCGAAGTTGACGGGAAAAATCCGAAACCAGCAGGATCAAAAGGACTGATGTGAATTTATACGATATTTGAAAGATTATTGTCAAGCAATTAACATCCCTAGCAGGGCTGACTGAAGACTTGTCGTGAGAAATATTCTCCTTTTTTATATTTATTTAAACTTTGAGGCATTTTGTAATGAGTGCAACTAGAATTGGAAAACGTAGACAATGCAAAGATATAAAGGTTAATTTTGAAAGCCACGAGGCGGGAGGGAAGGAGGTCTATGAGCGGTCAAGTGAATCATAATGATGTGATTGTATATTATTAAATGGTAAATGAATAAAAATTATATAAAATAAATAAACGGGCAACGAAACGCAGCACCACACCATTCTGACGGGATCTTGGAAGGATGCTAATGTATTCCTTCCATCTCCCCCACCTCACCTCACCTCACCCCGCTCCCCTTTCCCAGCAAGCTAGGGCTGCCCCCGTTCTTAACTTACTTCACGGGCACCAGGAGGCCTCTTCTGCTAGAGCCGTTAGGAAGAAGCGCCTCCGTCGGTGCGCAGCCAGGCCGCGGGGCACTCGAGACGCCGGAGCAAAGGCTGACCTCGAAGCGCCGCAGCTGTTTCCTTTCCCTCGCCTCGGCTCCGCTCGAGTAGCGACGTCACGCGCTCCGGAGCCGCCCAGTCCCGGGCTGCCTCCCTCCCTCCCGCCCGCCCTGGCCGCCTCCTCAGGTGGGCGACGGAGCGACGCCGGCTGCAGAGGAGGACCTTGGCTGACGCAGGCGCCGCAGGGAGGTGGGAAGGGGGGACTCCCCAAATGGGGCGTCGTTTCAGCTTGCATCTCTCTCCTGCCAGACGGTAGCGGCTGGATCACCTTGGCTTGGGCAAAGGGAGGCAGAAGGGAGGTACTTAAGGCTCAGGTTTATGCGCATTTACGTGGGAATATATTCTGGCGCACGCTCAGATTTACTCCTGAGTAAACGTGCATAGGATACGGTTGCGCTGCTGCTGCTTTGGCGATCACTCGTAGCCGAGTAAGATTGTCTTCCATGAACACGGTTTTAACAAAATAAAAAACTTCCTTCCAGTAGCACCTTAGATACCAACTAAGTTTGTTATTGGTATGAGCTTTCGTGTGCATGCACACTGTGGAGGCCAGTTCTGGATCCACATGTCCTTCCACAGTGGGGACATTGGTTTCTGGGCGGGAGTTGATCACGGTGTGGATTTGCCAAGCCTGCCTTCCGCTTAGCACGTTTCTCCCTTTACAATGGTACCTCGGGTTAAGAACTTAATTCATTCCAGAAGTCCATTCTTAGCCTGAAACTGTTCTTAACCTGAAGCACCACTTTAGCTAATGGGGCCTCCTGCTGCCGCTGCGCCGCAGGAGCACAATTTCTGTTCTCATCTTGAAGCAAAGTTCTTAACCTGAGGTACTATTTCTGGGTTAGCGGAGTCTGTAACCTGAAGCGTCTGTAACCCCAAGGTACCACTGTATTTGGCCCTTAGGCAGAGGAAAGGAGCTGTATCAGTGCCCCCTGTCCCCAACTCCTTGACAGCTCTATCACCACTTCACACTCTGGGCGATCTCCCTGGAGCCTAAGCAGCACAATTCCCCCCTCCTGCCCCCCCACATGCTGTGCCACTGAGCCCCCAGGTGAGTGTATGAGGGTGCATCCTAAAACCTCATAGTTGTGCACCTAAAAAAAGTCATCCTAAATCCCATTTCATTGTTTTTAGTGGGATATGCAACCTGATCCTATGCTTGTCCTCCCTTGCTCAGCAAGTCGTGTTTTGTTCACTAGGGAAGTGCAAACCATAATGCTGTTTTAGTCATGGCATTAGTAACTTTTGCTGTCGAACGTTGAGCTAGACCTACCCAAAGAGCAACCTTGGGAACGCTCACCATTTAAATGCATTCAGTAATTGTAATTGGGGCTGGCATCAGCACCTGGCAGCCTTGGGCAGCTAAGTCTAGTCCCCATTTTAATTTCCACAACGTTTCCAGTGTAGCGTCTCTCTGGTGCCTAGGAGGTGGCCAGACTTGGCTGCCTAGTGCTCCCACTGCTTTTCTAGCCTGATCATAGCAGAGGTGGAAGCAGATCCTAGGAACAAACGAAGAAAGGAGCAGAAGAAGGACACAATGGGGTCATGTGGCTCACATCCAGAACAGCTGCCATGAAACATAACCATCAGGCCATATATGGCAAAAATAGAGATTGACTTTTTCTTTTCTTTTTTATCCCACTTGGAACAGCTTCTTGTTCTTGCTCGGTGACATATGATCTCTCAGCAATTTTCTTAAGCAGCTTTCCCTGAAAAAAAGAAGTGTTACAAAGCATAATATATATATTAAAGTCTCATATAGCATATGCTTCTCCTCTGTTTTCTGAACACTGGGATCTGCAAACTTCAAGGCCCTTTTCAGTGTGAAAGGCAGCCATTTCATGCTCATAGCCTACTAACTGGGAAAAGCTCCCCCTGTGCTTTTCAGGGTGGCTTTTGTTAAACCAGTTGAACATGAGTGCTGGAGCGGGTGATAGCCCTATTCATCACGACGAGTGGCTTAGTCCAAGCACCGAACCCTGGAACAGGAAACTCAAGCAGATCTCTGTCAAGATGACATATTGCAGGCACCACTTGCCTTCGCTTCACTTTGCATAGCAGCTGCAACACAAGCTGTTGCCAGAGACACCCAGGCATGCTCACTAGCCCCCAAACAGCTGCCCAGACTTGCTACAATGGAGTCCAGAGACACGATTCCCTTACCATCACTCTAGACATTTCCAAAAAGTCAAAAAGGCCTGACTGTATCAGTATTCTTTTATACACTATTTTTGCCAGTGCAGTTTGGCAACAGGGTCCAGGAGTCATGCAGCCTGATCTTATGTATGACTACTCGGTGAATAAGCACCAATGGATTCCAGGGGATTCAGATGTGATCATTCCCAAGTAAATGGTAATGTAGTCTTCTTGACCAAGGTTCAAATGTTCCAGAATTCACCTTTAATTGCCTTTCTAGTTATTCTAACAGAACAACATGAAAGGGTTTCATATAACGGTGATATTGTTTATAGGATCAAAGCAGACAGCACAAGACAGTTTATTATTATTTATTATATTTACATGGTGGTGGTTGTTGTTTTACACTGAAGTGTCTTAAAGTGACTTACATAACAAGCAATGAAATAAAAAAAATGCACATGCATTTTCGGACTCTCTCCAGGACTGCAGTTTTCAGAAAGCCTCAAAGTGCTTTTTCAATGAAAACTACAAATGAACCCTTTCTGTAGATTATTAGGTAAGGCAAGTCTGCAACCTGCTGGTCGAGGCAGGAAGAGCAAATGACCCATATTTCCCAGTCAATACAGGGGTACCTTGGTTCTCGAACTTAGTCCGTTCGACTCCCAAAACTGTTCAAAAACCAAGGCACGGCTTCTGATTGGATGCAGGAGCTTCCTTCCTGCACTCAATCGGAAGCTGCGGAAGTCGCGTCGGACGTTCAGCTTCCGAAAAACATTTGCAAACCAGAATACTCACTTCCAGGTTTCCATCATTCGGGAGCCAATTTGTTCGACAACTAAGCTGTTCAGGAACCAAGGTACCACTGTATCTGTTTGGGAGACTGTAATGCTTCTTTATACATGTCATTTCTTTTTGCCTTTGGGGACCATTTTCTGCAACCATTTTTATCATGGTTACCTGTTTCTAACGACTGATGTCATCTCACCCCAAATTAAAACTTCACATGCATTTACACTGATAAAGAAATCATCACTTGTAAAATAAGCAAAGCATTGTCTCCCCGTTTTGCGAGGCCAACACGTTGGTTAACTGTGATGCAGTTTCACAAGGCGTTCCACAATTTCTTTTTGCTTGCAAGTTACACCCTTTCATTGGCTGGGGTGATACTCATATTTGTTGACATAATCTGCTGTGTGATGGGGGGAATTGTGTGAGATGAATGTGCAAGACAATCAGTGCTTTGTGAATAACTGCACACGTTTTCAGACTGCCCTCTAGAAAGCAAAACAAAATATTGGCCTCAAAGCTGTGCCTTATTAACAGCATTCTACCATAGCTTGGCCACCAAACATAACATGCTGAAAGTCGGAACAACTGTTATGCTACAGCAATTACAGCTCTACTCCCAAACAAACACCTTTCAGTTTAAAATAGTATACTTTAGAGTTTGATTCGAGAACCCTGGGGGCCTGATGAAAGACCAATCAAGGCTACAATCCTAAAATGTATCAGTGAGGAGCCCCATTGAACACCTCTGAACCTTCAGCCACATACTGCCCTTCATATGGGGGATGCACACATTGTACAATCAGATGGGAAGACAGTCATCAGGTGTATCCAGTCATGTGATGAGACATGTTTGCTCATTCTACATGGGTAGGTGTCGGCAGGCGTCATTATCTGGTATATACAGCCTTTCATTTTGTGGAAAGCAAAATGGGAAACTTCAAAGTAACTGCAACAAAAATAACATGTGGTTCCTCATCCTTAGAAATGTATCCTGATCAATATAGAAAGCCTTCCAAGATATATCCAAAACCTACCAAGTGGGCAAAGGCCACAATTTTGAAATATAGTGGTACCTCGGGTTAAGTACTTAATTCGTTCCGGAGGTCCATACTTAACCTGAAACTGTTCTTAACCTGAAGCACCACTTTAGCTAATGGGGCCTCCTGCTGCTGCCGCGCCGCTGGAGCCCGATTTCTGTTCTTATCCTGAAGCAAAGTTCTTAACCTGAAGCACTATTTCTAGGTTAGCGGAGTGTGTAACCTGAAGCGTATGTAACCTGAAGCACATGTAACCCAAGGTACCACTGTACCAGAATTGGTGTTGTTAACTCTGAGTGAAATGAACTTTGAAGTGCCAGATAAGGGCGTTTAAAAACAAGAACAACAACAACATCGAACTGATACAAAAAAGATTAGGAAAATAAGAAACTGGAAAAATAAAAATGGCAGATTTGCCCATCCCTACCCCAATGCCCTTTTCTCCTTTTTAAAATTTACTTAATCCTATTTTGCTTAATGCCTCAACTCCACTCCTTGCACATATGCTGCCAAATGCTTCCATTCACATTCTCAAAGGCCTCACCCTCTATATGCCAAGGAGAACCGAGGCGGAGAGAAAAGAAGATGGAGAGAGGACAAATTTGTTCAAAAGGGATGGGAGCCCCTATGTCCCGCCAGCCTGGGCAATCCTCAAATGTCAATTAAAGCTTTCCAACAGAGCACTGAGCCGCTTTGAATTTGCATGCAGCCGCAGGAGTGATTTGGAAACTGTTGGGGATGGGGTGGAAATCTGCATAGGTTCCCCATGACCAAAGTGGGGAGAGGAGGGCAGAGGTGGGTGGTCGGAGAGAAAGAAGGTTGGGCTACACATCTTATGAAATGCATTCAAATGAGGCAGAAACAAACCTACACAGTGACTCTGGATTTGCCTCCCTCCCTGCATTTCTGACTCTCAGCATGGAGCTGGTGCAAGTGTCTGGAAAAAGAGCAAAAGTAAGTAGATTAGTTTACAAACTGGGGCCTGGGTGGGGGCCAAGAGGCAAGTCATGCTTTTGCAATTCAATTTTGCCCTGCAAAAGTGCAAAAAGTGTGCAAAAGCACAATTTTCAAAAGTGTGACAAATGTGAGGAGAAAAAAACTGAACATAGGAATTGGGAAAAGGGCTGGAGTAGGACAGAGGTGTCCTCCAAGAGAGGAGAATGATTAATTGAGAGCTAAAACAAGCAACAGTGAGTACTGAAGCAGCACGTTTTGAAAAGGGAAATCCTGATAAGGGTAAGTGAATGATATTGTAAATTAATGACCTGAGTATAAGTGCATGATTTTGTTGATTTAAAAGCAACACCTGGTTGGTGCTGTGTTATAATCTATGGTGAAAATGCTTTCTTGTCATTTTAGTTTCACATACTAAGGGAAGTTTGTGCATTGCCTTACAGATTTGCCAGTTACACCTGTTAGCTGAATAATAATGCACATCAAAATTGGGATGGGGTGGGGCTAAAGAAAGGAATTCATGAACGGAAAATGATAGTAAACTGCAAGGGCCAGCTACGAAATGATTTTAGGCAGTTTCCAAATTAAGCTGGAATCCCAGAAGGGTTAGGATGCAGTGCACAGCCAGCCTATGGGGCAATAGCCAATGGACATTCCATGGACAGACTTAATATCTGACAGAGGAGGCAGGAAGAACAACAAAGAGACATGAGCTGCCCTAATCAAACTAATGGAGTACTGTATGCTGAAATGGCCAAATTAACTGGGAAACTTAGAAATCAAGACCATAACAAATATAAAGAATGGAAAATGTTTATTGCTTATGTACAAAAGCATTGTAAGGAAGTTAATACACTAGCAGGATTTTTAAAACACTTGTAAGATTATGGAGAATATTTAAATTTGGAGATAATCAAAGATAAAGATGTTATTGACATGCATAAATTAAGACAATACAAAGGAACCAGGGGAGGGAGTAGAGCAGGTTTCCTCAACCTCAGCCCTCCAGATGTTTTGAGACTACAGTTCCCATCATTCCTGACCACTGGTCCTGTTAGCTAGGGATCATGGGAGTTGTAGGCCAAAAACATCTGGAGGGTCGAGGGTGAGGAAGCCTGGAGTAGAGGGAAGTCAAGGGATTTGAGTAATTCCAAAACATGGATTTCATACTATGTGAATACAGTTGTTTGAAGTTTATTTTATGTTTTTATTTTTACTTTAATGTGATGGTTTTGTTTAATTGTGAAAATTAATAAAAATATGTGTAAAAATAAGAAGAAAGACATGAGCTGCCTTACAGTTTATATTCTTTTTATTTAAAATTGTACACCACAGCAATATGTTTAAGGAACAGTGTTAGAGAAATAATTTTTACCAAGAGACACCCAGTGTCATACAAATGGACTTTCCTCGGCTCTCCTCCCTCTGCAATCAGCTTTGAAACAACCACGTTCAGAATTCTGCAAGCTGGAGAACTTTCCCTCACAGATGCATTACAATGCGGAACAGTCTGAAGTTCACTGTTAGAATGTTATGTCCCAGGAGGCAAATGTGTGTTCTGGGGACATTTCTTCCCATACTTTTCTCTGTGGGTGCTCTGTAACTGTGGATTACCTTCCCTTTGAGACTTCATTGGCCTCTGTCTTCCCACCCGTTCACCTTTCTTTCTAGGCTAGCCACCAGTTATGTTATCTAACTCAAAACTCACGTCTGTTCTGAGTCTCTGGCACATTAGGCAGAATCTGTGGTGTGTAATATATGAAGGAATGATATGGTCAGCACCATTCTCATCTCATTTGATTTCTCCACTTCAGTGGATCCAGTCCCCAGTTATGTTCCAGCTCTTCTGTTAGAGTATGCCAACCACCTCAGGCAACACATGCTGAGGGACAGTGACTGCAGCTCCTTAGGTGTTCCTCCTGGTCGTCCTCTTGCATTGGAAGACAAATGTTGGCCTGTCCCAAACTCACAGAACTAGCCATTGCAGAAATAAAATTCAGTAATGAAAGAAGCCAGAACAATTGGCTTCTGTGCATGTAATGGTGAGGGTGCCATCTTGTCCAGAAAAATGTTTTGAATTGGCTCTGGAGCAGCCGTGATCGTAAAGTGGTTAGTGCTCTGCATTGTGGATTGGCCCTGGAGCCTGCTCATATACCAAACCAGCAATTTTAAGAAGTAATGAGTTGTCCTGCCAATTTGCAACAGAGAATGAATTTCCTTAGCTCCTTAACTCTTGGCTAATTGCCTTCATTTGCCTGTCTCCTCCCTTCCACCTCATATATAGGTGGGAAATAGCCTTTAGCTAGTGTGATTATAATTTATCTAGGAGGACTTGGTGTTATTTTTCAGGTGCAAGGTAATAATACCGGCTCCAAATAGAAAAGTACCCATTTATGTTGGTAGTTGTGGTGATGATGCAGATCCAAAGATGGGTGGAGGGTTCTCAGCATGTATGAACTGGAGTGTACTAGTCATTGTGTTTCCAAGATGTGTGAAGCAACAGCTCAAGATTCCATTGGGTCACCCAGCAACTTTAATTCAGTGGTAGTCAATGTGGTATCCTCCAAATTTTGTTGGGCTACACCCCCCATCAGCCCTAGACGATATGACCAATGCCATGGACGGTGCAAGCTGGAGTCCAACATCTGGAGGGCACAGGATCAGTTGCCCCTACTCTAAACCCTAAGGAATATGCAAGCCATGTGAACAGCTAACCTTTTCATATGACTGCAAATAATTTCATAGTGAATTGCTTTGTTGTCAGCCTCCAGACTCACAGAAAGGCTATAAGCAGCAGATTATCAGATTTGCAGAGGAACAGCCTCTTGGATCCAAAGTTGCAGAGAGGTCCTAGAAGTAACATGTAGAAGAAAGGAATGTAGCACATTTTTCACAGCCAATGTGAAATGATATTAAGGTGGCAAGGGCTGTGGGAAGAGCTTTAGTCTGAAAGCCATAGCCAGGGATATCCAAAAGCTGAAATATGTTTAGATTGTACTTAAGAAAACTTAATTCCCAGGAAGTTTGTCCCATTGGACTCTGAACTGTATGAAGGATTACCTACAGAGTACTACTGTTTCGGGGATGTAGAGCTGGATGCAGAGCGGATAAATCTGCTCTAGTTTTGTGGGTTCAGAGTAATTTTTTCCTCCTCCTTTCCTTTCCACCACAAGGAAAGTCATGTTTCAGTCTAAGTGCACAGGGAATCAATCATTCAATGCCTGTATAGATCATGAATCAAAACCATTTTGCTATTGCAGACTATGGGTGACTGGTTGGTCCTTGAACTACTTGCATGTTAGTTAATATCATTGGGGAAAAGTCACCCTGTGATGGTCTGAACTGAACCCCTGATGATAATGCCGTTAACTCATGATAGTGCCGTTTCTCTGAAGAAAGAGTTTCAGCCATTGGAGAGTGTTGCATTTTAAGACCGTGAAGAATATGCTTGCTGGAGGGATATTTTGCTTGCTATTTCATTCTCATGGACCTCAAAGGTCATCCAGTCTAAACCACAGCCAAGGCAGATTGTCAGGAAGGTTTTCTGATGTTGTTATTGTTTTTATAGTCGCACCAATGTTTATGATCTCTCTGGATTCTTTCTTTTTCAGATGTCGGTCTCGGATTCCGTGCTCTCCTTCTATCAAATGGTTTCCCGTAGAAAAAGAATAACAGCCGGTGCCTGTAGAGAATCGAACTTGCGTCGCTGCCTTTCCACCTCGGACTTAGTGGCTCTGGGTGTGGGCAGTACGTTGGGTGCAGGGGTGTATCTCTTGGCAGGGGAAGTAGCCAAGACCAGCGCGGGCCCCAGTATCATCATTTCCTTTCTGATTGCTGCTCTGGTGTCCATCCTGGCAGGACTGTGTTACGCTGAGTTTGGAGCCCGGGTGCCTTTAACCGGATCAGCTTATCTCTACAGCTACATAACAGTTGGAGAGCTGTGGGCATTCGTCACCGGTTGGAACCTCCTGCTCTCCTATATAATTGGTATAAACAAGTTTTGGGCTTCTGTGTTTTGACATCTACCATGTGGTTTCATTGATAAGCCAAAGAGATGGGCCTAAGAAATAATAACTAGGCAGGCAGAACTTTTTTAAAAAAAAGTCGATGTGAGTTGAATTTGTAGCTCAAATTTTGTGTTATGCATGCAAAAGGTTCCAGGTTCAGACTCTGGTATTTCCAGTAGGGCTGTGAAAGGTCCCATTCTTAATCCCTGGAGCACTGTTGACAGTCAGAGAAGGGTCTAAGGCAGCTTCATGAAAATGATTATGACAACCACATCCACTCATGCCCATTTCATCACTGGAAAACTTGGGTGGCATTCAACTAACTTTTCCTGTTAGTGCAAGGATTAGTGCTAGGGCAAGGGGATGTGTGCCCCCACACTATCCCCAGATCTTCTCTGGAGGCTTGGGAGAACCCGCAGAACAAATTCAGGAGAGAGAACCAAAGAAAGTTCTGCTGCAGAAGGAGAAATCCTTGCACTGACGGACTGTTCACCTAAGCACAATGTTGAACGCAACCCCTAGACTACACACAGTGTGGATGGAAACAAATGCTGAATCTCCTGTCAAGAAATGATCCCTTATTTCTTTTGGGCCTCAGTGTATTTAGTCTGTGGTTTTCCAGCGATGTGATGGGCACAAGAACTTCCACTACCAATCGTTGGCAGCCAGTTATTTATTCATTTGAAATAATGATTAGCACAAAACCATGAAGAATCCATATGTGAATACAAAATAGCAGTAGAGGGGAATAGGTCAGTATACACTTATTTAAGATGACCACCCTCCAATGTGATATAGTGACAGTACATCTCTTGTGCAGAGGGTGTTTTTTTTACTGCAAATAATGTGGTCGTTTGAGACACATATTTATCTGGCAGATTTTGTAACCTGCCCTGATCCAATGAAGGTCAGTATAGAAATGTTTTGAATGATAAAATAAAATCCTATCAATGTCTGATACCTAAAAGTTGCTGCTCATTTGACTTCTAAGGGATCTGTCCATGGGAATCTTATATGATAGGAGAGCTTCCACTGCAAGTTCAAATCATGGTGGGTGCATCATTCCCAATTTGCAAAAAAGTGGGTTGAGTGATAGCACACTTAAGCTTTTTATTTTGTGCTTGTTATTTGGCATAACATACCGTAGGTGATGTGTCGTCTGGACTGTCAAAAATGCAGTGTTCCCTATAAAAGCAGGATGAGCATAAAAACTACCCCCCCAATAAACTGAGATGAAAAGACACAATGAGGAAAAAGAATTATGCAGCCAAGGGGTGAAATGGGCGAGCACGGAGGCAAGAAGAAAGACATGCTCTTTGTTGTGTCATATATAATGTATGTGCTGCCCACACAGCAGTTTAAGGCTGACATACTTCCTTTGAAAGAGAGTGCTAAAAGGGCACAGCTTCATAGTACACAATGGACATCTTATACCTGAGAATGCTGCTGTTTCGCATGGACCATCAGAGGTCCATAAGCTTTGAAAAGCTGATACTTTATACCTGTGTACATAGAACAGCACACAGGGCCCTGCAATATCCCTCATTTTTAAGGCTCGATGTACTGTACCCATATTTGGCAGTGCTATTTTTAAACTGGCTGATTCTCTACAGGTACCTCCAGTGTAGCCAGAGCATGGAGTGCTACTTTTGATGAGCTCCTGGGCAAACGGATTGGCACCTTTTTCAGCACCCATATGGCCATGACCTCTCCAGGACTAGCTGAATACCCTGATATCTTTGCTGTTTGCCTCATTGTCCTACTGACAGGTATGTTTGTACTGATTTTTGTTTTATTTTTACTATTGTAAGGATCCTTGAAACCCCCCCTGCACCAATTTTATTGGAGATTGCCCATTAAATTTTATACATGCAAGGAGTTTTTTCCTTCCCACCATGCAACTCTGACAAATTGGTTTTGAATAATAGTAGCATCTCAGTATAGTTTCCAAACCCTGTAATTGTCGTCCACAGTAGGGGCAGGGGGAGAAACTAACTTTGGTTTGCATTTAGCTTACCTAAATCACATTTTCAGACACAATAAGCCCAATTCTGAAACAATACCCAATTTGCACTTTCTGAAGTCATTCATGAGCACAGCAATCCTTTGAAATTCACACTTATCCAAATTTTGCAGTGCAGTTTTCCAGCCAAGTAATGTGAAGAACAAAGTGTGTGTATAAATGCATGAATGACAATAACATCCAAGATGCATTATATATAGGGAAACTGCCTTGCAAAAAGGTAAAATTGCATATAAAAATGTTTATAGTAGGAAAAATTCTCGCAGAAATGCTTATTAATTTTCCTGAGAATTTCTTCTTAAAAGACATATGCAAACTTGCAGGAATGTGGCAAACTGAATTTAAGATTGGAAAAATGAGAAACTGAGAAAAACCAAAACTGGCCTATTCACCCATCCCTACCGACAGGTCTTTTGCATTTACTCTGTTGCTGTCTTTCTTGTTTCTGCTGGACTTGCCACTTGTTCTTTAACAGTTATCCATGGTTTCAAGCTAGGGTCTTTCTCAGCCTTACCTGAGCTTGCCAAGAATTGAACATGGGACCTTCTTCATGCAAAGTCCGGTAGTAAAGGACTAGAGGACATGCTTTGTGGAGCTAGTGTGGTGTAGTGGTTAAGAGCGGTAGACTCGTAATCTGGTGAACCGGGTTTGCGTCTCCGCTCCTCTGCATGCATCTGCTGAGTGACCTTGGGCTAGTCATACTTCTCTGAAGTCTCTCAGTCCCACTCACCTCACAGAGTGTTTGTTGTGGGGGAGGAAGGGAAAGGAGAATGTTAGCCGCTTTGAAACTCCTTCAGGTAGTGATAAAGCGGGATATCAAATCCAAAACTCTTCTCTTCTTCTTCTTTCCATGCAGAAGGTCCAATATTCAATTCTTGGCAAGTTCAGGTAAGGCTGGGAAACACCCCTGCTCTCAGATTTTCCATATGGTACCAGCAATTGCTCATATCTACTGTACTTTGCAAAGGACACTGCCTCAGGCCTCCATCCATAACAGTTGTGAGGCCCAAGCAATGAGACATTGTATCCATTGACTCCTTAGGTCTCCTCTCAGTTGGGGTAAAAGAATCCACCACAGTGAATAAAGTCTTCACAGCTGTCAATGTGCTTGTCCTTCTATTCATTATAATCAGTGGATTCATCAAAGGGGATCTGAAGAATTGGAAGATGAGCAAGAATGATCTGTTAATGACTGCTACCCTCAGATTTAGGTAAGAGAATGGCTACACAAGCTCTTGGGCTGCAGTAAACACAGGCCACGCAGGTTACATTTCTACAGAGAAGGATACAAATTATTCAAATATCTATTTGCTGTCCTTTCATGAAATCCCCAAACAGCTACCTGACTTTGCCTAATGGTAGGACGGATCCATGCCCACCTACCATTTTCCTGCCTCCTTTGCTGTACTTGTCTACCAACTATATCCAATCAGATCCTTCTGACATTGACTTCCTTTATGTCATCTTCCTTGACAGGAACCAATCCAGCAATGCAACTTGGGACTTTGGGGCTGGAGGGTTCATGCCCTATGGCTTCAGTGGGACCTTAGCTGGAGCTGCTACCTGCTTCTATGCTTTCATTGGGTTCGACTGCATTGCGACTACAGGTAAGCAAGAAAGAAGACAATTACAAAACGTCCATGATTGATAACCGCATCTGGCACCTAATAAAGAAAGGAGAAAATATCTATTCACCTCACAAGGGAGCCAGTTGCTATTAAAGCTCTCCTGTGTCCAATTCCCCTCCTAAGAGGAGTGGAATGTGTTGTGACTTAGGCGTGGCTGTTGTTGGAACAGAAACCCATAGGCAATCCTTTTGGAATAACCAAAGCACCACGTAAATCTTTGCTTAATCTCTACAGTGACAGGTTAACCATACGAGACGACGTGTGGATTTCAGAATGGTGTGACTTCTTGTGTTTATGTTTACCAGGGGAAGAAGTCAAGAACCCCACAAAAGCCATCCCAGTGGGGATTGTTCTCTCTCTGCTCATCTGCTTCTTAGCCTATTCCGGTGTTTCAGCTGCCTTGACCCTGATGATGCCTTACCACCTTTTGGACACCATGAGCCCTCTGCCAGTGGCTTTTGAATACAATGGATGGAGCATGGCCAAATATGCTGTGGCTGTGGGGTCTCTCTGTGCTCTGACCACCAGGTAAGGACAGGATGTGCAATTTCCCCCATGCTTGCATTTTAAGGATATAAGAAGAGCATTGCTGGATCAGACCAAGGGTCCATCTAGCCCAGTAGTCTGTTTCCAGCAGAAGCCAGAGAGATGCTTCCAGGAAGCTCATATACAGAGCATAGAAGCAACACCCCTCTTCCCCACTGTTTGCTCCCCAATTAGTGATATTTAGAGGTTCTGTTTATCTAACATGATACTAATTGACCTTGATAGACTGGTGCTCTATGAAGTCATCTAATTCACTTCCAGGGCTGTCACTGTATCCTGCAGCAGTAAGTTTTATAAATTAATCATACCTTTTGTACCTTTTGGATCAGTGTAATTAGCTGACCCCACACTCTAGTATTATAAGGGAAAAACACAGTACCGGTAATCTTCCCTCTCTCATTTTCTCTCTCTATATAATTCATAGTTTCATAAAACTCTACTATCGTGTCTGCCCTTGGATCCTCTTTCTACAAAGCTCTGGTCCTCTGGGTCATAAAGATTTCCGTTTTATGATGATGATGATCATAACATCTCTTTGTGTATCAGGCATGTTTTGTGCACCAGCTACCAAGGTGCAAACGTGATTTCACTCATGAGCAGAGATGGAGCTTTGGGGTACAATGAACTCCTAAGGCATTGCTTTGACCTCAAGATCTACAGATCTACACCACTCTGATAATAGCAATTAATAGTTTTAAGACTCATTTCGACTGAAGCAATAGGAAATCCTGGAAATTTGTTCTCTATGCCTGATAAAGGTCTGCTTTATTGTGTGTAATGCAAGGTCTCTTGTACATCTTGTTGTACAAGAGTCGGGTAAAGAAAAGGAAGAAGAGGCTATGATCTTGAGAATTTTCTTCACTTTCTCTGCCTTCTTGTGTAGCTTGCTAGGTTCTATGTTCCCGATGCCACGGATTTTATTTGCTATGGCCAGGGATGGACTCCTCTTCCAATCTTTGGCCAAAGTGAGCAGCCGACAGAGCCCAGTGATTGCAACTCTGGTGTCTGGAGCTGTTGCAGGTATGCATGGAAAAAGGCTCTAACATTGACTAGACCTCAGAATGAACCTGCCAGTAGACAATGGACTAAGAATCCTACTTTGGACTTGATCTAGTTTGAATATGAAATAAGGAACCTAAGAAGACCCCTGCTGGGTCATATTTGGGTGCACACATAGTCCAAAGCAATTCCCATCAGCACCATTCACTGTGGTCAATTGTCAGGGATGATGGGATTTGGAGTCAATAAACATCTGGAAGGCACCATGTTGGTTTTCCCTGCTTGAAAGCAATACTAGTTGCTTTAAAAAAAATGTATAGAAACGGGACATTAGGCTAGCATTTCAACACAGAGCAGGTCAGCCTGTGGGACTGAATGTTAGACTGCAAGAGTTCCTTGACCTTCCCCATGCCAGAATCAGGTGGATTCCAAGGTATATCTCCATATGCATGTAAAATGCAAGCTTTTCATTAGTGACTAGGGCCTGTTTCCCTGCTTGCTTTGCTCACCAGCATTATCTATTCCCACAACCCCACAACCCTCCCACCTCACCCCCTTCCTCCTCCCTTCACACTTGGCCAACCTCTCCTGCTGCTTTACCTAAACAACTCCCATCCACCCCTGGCATAATTCCTCGCCTCTCCTTGATCACATCTCCATCCTCTGGGTCCCTCTTCCTCACCTTGCCTTGGCTGCCTCCTGCTCACCTGCCTGCATCGCCATCCTCTTGTTCCTTCCTTCTCTCCTTGCCCTGCATCTCTGTCCTCTGGATCCCTCCTCCTCTCTTCTCCTTTCTTGCTCCACCTGCCTGCCTGATGGTCTGGCAGCTCATCACACTGAAGTTCACAGTGCCACTTGTCTGTGACTTCCTTATAATTTTATATATTAGAGAGAAACAGAAAGAGACTCCAGCCAATACTCTAACACCTTCTCCTCATGAAGAATGAACCCATCAAGCCATTTTTGTGGTTCCTTTCTAATATTGTCTTGGATTGAATAAGGACAAGGTAAAGCAATCATTTAAATGATCCATGTTATAACTTCATATCTCAGTTTCAAGGAGATTGCACTGGAGTGCCACACTGAGCACATGAGAGACCACTTAGGTGTACCTTCCACATTTAGCTTGATGAAATGCTATAGCTGACAAAAAAAGTCACTATGGATGGATTTCTTTTCTTTTTCTCTTTTTTTCTAAACAAGATTATGTAAATTGCCTCTCTGTCAGGATGCAGTCAGCAGCTCCCAGCTGGTTGCCCAGGAAGTAGAAAGACAAGGGAAAGTTTCTTACTGTCCTTTTTTATTCAGTATTTACAGAGAGAGGCTATAGAACCCAGCCTCTTGGATAATGGTGATGTCCCGAGTAAATCTCCACCCCCCCGTCTCTCCCACTTCCTCATTCTTCACTTCTACGGGTGCTGCTATGTGCCCTTTGTCTTTGAGCTTGTTGCTCTCCTACTTTTAAGGCTCGCCGGGTTCTGGGAGAGGGAGGGGCTGGGATGTTGTCTAATGACACCGTGCCAGCCAGCTGCTGTTCCGATTGTGCCTCCTCCTCCTCTCCCATTATTTCCCAACTTTCCCCCTCATCTGTCTCTGAGCTATGACATCCCAGAAACCACTGTTGTAAATCTATACTGTCTTCCTCTTCTTCCTCCCTGGGAGGATCAGGATGGGGAGGCGGTCTCCACCATTCCTCCTCTGCCCAGTCCCTGACACCCTCGTTGAAAGGAGGTCCCCAGACCTGTACTCTCCTTGACGGGAGGGAAGCTCGCTGGGAAAGGGTTTCTGCAGGAGACCATATCTTCATCTACAAGGCTACAAGAATTAGCAGAAAATATTTGGTGGCGTTTTCTACAGGCCCTCTTCCTTCTTCTCACAGGTTTAATGGCTTTCCTTTTTGATCTGAGGGCCTTGATTGATATGATGTCCATTGGGACATTGCTGGCCTACACACTAGTAGCTGTCTGTGTTCTTCTCCTCAGGTAATGAGTTGTCCGTTATTTATTTATCTTTGATGCAGATATGGAGTGCTCATCATGACAACATCCCATATAATATAAATGTCATTCCAGAGAAGTAGCTTCATTGGTCTGTTTTACTTAAAAAAAAAAAAGATCCTCCACCTATTGTAGGATAAATAAAACACCTTCTGGAGCTGGCTTATGGAGAAAATGGAAGCAGGGCAGTCTTTATTCCAGATTAGTTAATCTAGAATACATGTCTGTGACTCTTTCCATTATCAACACTGTCTGCACTCACCACTGGCATGAGAACTCCAACAGGCTACCCCTGATGAAATGCAGGGGAAATCAAAATTGGCTGGGTAGAATTTCAAACCATGCTAGACTAGCTTCTATTTTACACATTTTAAACAGCCATACTGACAGTGATGCAATTATTTAGCAGCTGTTTAGTCTGCTTTGTAGCAATTATCTCCTTGAAACTAGTAAGATATCAGTGGGAACAGCTTTTGGATTTCTTAACCACACACATAAGTAAATGATAAAAGAACAATTCATCATAAAAGAGATTATTCAATCACAAGGCACAGTCTGCAAGGCCTCCTTGGGCATTTCTTTGTTCAGAATCTTGTTGCATGTGAGTGAATGTCATCTTTACCTTCTCTGAGGCTTTCTTTGAGCTGGACATTCTTGGAAAGCTTGCACTGCCAAGACCACTTCTACCGTCAGCCAGGGATGCTGCAGATTCCACTGACAAAGCTATCTGGACACAAGGCAGATACTAACTGATGTGTTCGTTGATGTTTAACTTGCTTTGCAGGTACCAACCTGATCCCAGCTCCCTTGGCCCACCACAAAAGAAAGGTCCAGGCAGAATACCTTGGGTGGACCTCCTCATCCATCCTCAGATGATCCCGAACCAGAGCTCCTCCACATTAGTGTCCCATTCTGTGCTTGTCATTGGTGAGTACTGGAGCATCAGTTGGAGGGGGGAATGCAGTTTGCATTTACAGGCAAACTTGCCTGATTCAGGCTTTGGGAAATGATACCCGGCTGCTGTAAAAATTTGCACTTCTTTGAATTTTGCACTGTATACAAGTTATACAGTGACCAAGCAATGTATACATCAGTGCATTAGGTAATAGAAAATATAAATATTAGGAAAATGCGCTTTGTAAAAAATGTGTATATGAGGCAACTTTGCATTTAAAAAGGTGGTACTATCAGAAGAAAATTCTCACTGAAAAATGCAGGTGAACTTTCATGAGGGTGTAACGAAAGAAATCACAAACTGATGTGGAAATTGAACTTCAGATTGGAAAAATAAGAAATGAGGTCTTTAAGTTAAGGGAGCAGGATGAAACCAAGCAAGGAGCTGTTAACTATAAAGAATCGCCCTGCTTAGTTATTACAGGCCTCACTTGAAACAAGCACAAATAACTGGTTCATAACATTATCCGGTCAACTGAGCCTTGCCTTTATGATTAGTTCTCTTCCAGTGCACTTGTTGTGGTGCATGGGGTGGTCTTTTGTTCCAGGAAGATGCCCCCTGCTTCCTCACAGCATGGTTTTCAGAGTCCATTTTCTCTCCAGCTGTCCTAGTCTGCATCACGTGCGTGCTGAGCACAGCAGGACTGCCATGTTTGTTATCTGGAGGTGCCTGGTGTGTCACCTGCCTTGTTCTCCTCTTCCTGGGGATTCTGGTGGTGTCCCTAATCATCTGGAGGCAGCCACACAGCCAGAAGACAGCAGACTTCACGGTAAGGAAGAGACTTCATAATTGACACTGCCTAGCAAGCCTCATGACTATGTTTGACGTGTTGTGAATGTTCATGGGAAGCATGCATCTACCTGGGAGTAACTCAACATATAGGATTGCACTATAAGGGTACGTAGAGAAATTCCTGTCAACAGGGGGTTTTCTGTGTGGGGTGAGATCCACTTCTTACCATCTTTGCTTCTGACCTGAGGGCTGTTTATCTGCTCCTCATTGTCCTCCTCTTCCCAATGCAGCCTGTGTATTGTGTGTGTGTGTGTGTGTGCACGCCAGCTTGACAATATCCTCCTTAAATTGTGGTAAACTGGGCACAGCACTCTAGGTGTGGGAGTATTTTTCTCCCTGCATGTTCTCTCAGAGTTACCAAGGGCCATAACAGGGAATAATATTCTTTTTCTAACGTTCATGTCTAATCTCAAATGATCTCTGCACTCGTTTAGGTTCCCTGTCAGCCATTCTTGCCCATCCTCAGTGTCCTGGTCAATAGCTACCTAATGGTCCAACTCAGCGGTGACACCTGGCTTCGGTACATGGTGTGGATGGCTATTGGTAAGCCGTTAAGAAATGTGCCACAATTCAGGGAACTTCAGGAAATAATAACGATTTGGAAAGTAAGTGTCATCTGAATTTATTATAAGGCAGTGCTACCTAGCTCTTATCAGGATTAATACAAGATGGGCATCAGGTTTGGCAGTGCCCTGACCACCACGGTGGGTGTGTTTGGACCCCCTGGTCTTCCTTCTTTTGCCAGGATTAGGCAGCACAGCAGCAAAGATGCTGGTCTAGCTGCTGAACCAACCATTGTATTTTCTAATATTTTGCTCCTTCTCATGGAATTGGTTCATGCATACCTGGTGGTTACTTGATGACTGCAGTATCAGCACTGTAGCACACCTGAGGTGGAGCCAGGCAGAGCAGGGTATGTAAATTAAACAAAACTGATGTGTTTAAATGGTCCACCATTGATCTAATTCTAGAGACAGAGCTTTCACATCACACTGCATTGCCTCAAATACAGTGCTTTTCAACAGAGACAGTTCAGATGTTCAACAAGGCAAGTCAGTCAGCAAGCGCCAAGTAACTAAGAGAAATCAAATTAAATCCATGTATGTGTGAATGAGTTGGTGAAGGAATTTGTGCCTAGAATATGACAGTTACAGAAGAGCATTTCATCTATAGGCTAAATCAGGGGTAGCCAACATGGTGCCTTCCAGACTTTGTAGACTACAACTCCCATAATCCCCTGACATTGCCCATGCTGGTGGGCTGGTGGGAGTTGTAGTCCAAAGCATCCGTAGGGCACCAAGTTGGCCAACCTGAGCTAAATGTCCTGATGTGATTTCAAATGAAGGAGCTTTCTCTAATACGGATATATTTGTGAGGAGGAGGGTCTATCTGGGGCATTGTTGGTTCACCTTGTCCTCTTATGTGCTGTAGGCTTCCTAATTTACTTTGGCTACGGGATCCACCACAGTGCAGAGAGATCCAGCCACCAAGATCCATCCCCAGAGAAGACAAAGCAGGCAACAAGTGACATGGATCCAGCTGTCACCTGGGAGAAATAACTCTGGGGTGTGGAGCAACCATCTTCCCTGGTGAAAGGACTTCATAAGAATGGGATTTCACCCTTCCCTTAACTATCTATAGATGTGTCTATTTGTAGCACTCCAACCTGGTGCTCTCCAGATGTTTGGGGCAACAACTCCCATCAGCTCTGGCCAGCGCAGCTAAGCTTGCTGGGATTGATGGGAATTGTAGTCCAAAACACCAGGAAGGTATGAGGTTGAGGAAGGTTACTCTTGAGCGATACAAATAATTGGACACTCACAGTTAAGTAATGCATGCAATTCATATCCATTGGCTGAGCTGGTGTAGCATTGTGGCTGAGTTCACCAAGCTAAGTTACTGGGTGCATGGAACAAGGTTTGCTGGTGCAATGGGACCTTTCCCTACCCTCTAAATCTGCTCTGCAGAGTTTGGGGAAGCCACGGAACAGGTTTAGCATGGACCAGGGGAAGAAGTCCCATTGCACAAGTGGATCTTGTTCTGTACCCCCATTTAGCATGGTTTCGTTAGACAAGCTACAGTTCCCACAGCTTTGCTCCTCACCTCCCCAAATCTGCAATGTGGGGATAATGGCAATAACAGTGGCACATCTGGTTGTGCAGGCTTATAAGCCATTCGGGAAGTCTCCCTGCTGCCCAGTTGGCATTGGCCTTCCAAGGTATGGAGAGTAGCTGAGCTGGCAGCAGAGACACCTCTGATGGGCCACATCCCGTCACTCCCTCATGTGATTCTAATCACATGGGGGTAGCTGAATATCCAAAGGGAACTCCATCTAGAGCCCAGCACCAAATACACACAGTTCATAAAGGCAATCTAATGGATGGCAGACCCGGCCTATACTCGGCAACGGGTGTTTCCTAGGGCTACCACTTTCCAGTGAGGCTGAGCAAAAACCTGGCTGGACATGCTGTACCTGAAAAAGAGAAGGACCTCCTCTTCCTCATGTTCCAGAGAGGGCAAAGCTGGGCACTGTAGTTTATCCCAAGTTTATGCACAACAGACCTCTGTCTTCTACTGCTCATCCAGTTTTGCTTGCTGAAATTTGAAATGCGCTTTATCCCGCAGAAATGTCTGTAATTGTCCATTCCTTGGGGTTTGGGAGCAAACAATGCTAAAGTTGTGCCAAACTTTGTTTAGACCATCTGTTACAAATTCCCCATTTTCACTCATCTAAAACTAATAAAAAGGAACTTTTATTGTTGTTATCATTTATTATCTTACTATTAATTGATAAAAGTTGCAGCTTATTGATTGAATCATGCATGCGCATGAGCTAATTTGCTCAAAAACAGGTTGCTGCACGTGCTTTACTATCACAGGTTTCCCTGAAGTTACTCGCAGAATGGTGGTGCAACATTCCATTATTTACTTCAGTCTGTTGCTTGTGATGTGCCAAAAAACTTTCCCTGTATTTTTTTGTAACCATTGCCCCATCAATTAATGAGCAAATATATTGCTACCATTTAACCCTCTGTTCTATTCATGTTCGTTACCATTACAAATACTGACTTTGGGTGCGTCCAGGTGTCATTCTAATGGTTTGTTTTAGACCAGGCATGGCCAAACTTGGCCCTCCAGCTGTTTGGGGGACTACAACTCCCATCATCCCTAGCTAACAGAACCAGTGGTCAGGGATTATGAGAATTGTAGTCTCCAAACATATATATCTATATCTATACACATAAAGTTTATAAACAGTGAAGGGTACAAATCAGTTTTTTAATGGGGGGGGGGATCTGAAGGTTCTTTTTTTCATCTGGTCAAGTGGAAATCCAGATAAGAAACAGGGGTGGGATTCACCTCATTGAGTCCCGTCAATGTAAGTCCTCCTTCACTTGCTAAAAAAGGAATTTCCATTGCCTCCACCTGTACCCTTCTGTACCCCAGATTGGCTCTGGGGTGGTCAGGGGTGTAAGGGAAGGAGAGGGAGGATCGTTCCATCTGGCCAGCTGCAATGCTTGCAACAACAAGTTGTTCACCATAGTGTGACGTTTAATTTCACCTTAGATACTTATGTCCCAGACTCCCAGTTGTATAGTCACAGCAATATACTGGTAAGCGCTCTCTCTCTCTCTCTCTCTCTCTCTCTCTCTCTCTCTCTCTCTCTCTGTGTGTGTGTGTGTGCCAGCGTAACTCCAATTTAAGCAGAGTTTAAGACAGATTTACCAGTTATATGTGCATAATATGTCCAGTATATCAAAAGATCTGCCATAATATATTCACTTTAAAGATGCTGTAAAGCATTCATATTTTAATTTCTTCGTTACATTTGTAGACTGTCCTTTCTTCAAGGATCTCATCTTAGTATTCAGAGGATCTGATGACTATCTGCAGCTTTACAGCATCTCTGGAGCTGTGCTGGGAGGAGGAGGGTGGGAGAATTTTGGTTCAATTCCTATCTGGTCCAGGGTTCCTGAAACAATACGTATCCTAAAATGCAGCTATATATTAGTGAAAGTAACATAGAAGAAATGCATCGAATTAGGGGAAATTGCTTGGGGGAATAGTATATTGGGCAAAATATACAAAAATGTGTCTCACTATGAGAAATTCAAACTGAAACTCTGAGAAATTTCTATAAGGACTTTTAAAAATAAACAAATCTCATAATGATGTGGAAATGTGGATAAGTGAATATTAGAGAAATGAAGAACTGAGAAAACAGAAATGAAGAGACTCTTCCATCTCTAATGGAGAGAGGCACTGGTCCTCGCCTGAGCTACTTTCATTAAACCTAAGAAACATCAACTACTTTCTCTGCCCGTCCCCCGCTGCTTTCTGCGGAATGCATCTGAAAAAGGATCAGCCATAATATTTTGTAATTGGAAATTGTGGGTTTTAAGCCTGGAGCGCGTCTGACAGAGTGCTGCACTGAATAGGCCTATTCACCTCCCCTGTAGGATCCTGACCCCTTGCGGCATTCATGTGTGAAAGGGGTTTTGTTGAAAGGGGCAAGCCATGAGTTTGCTTTGGTTTGAAATCTCCTTCCTACCCCGTACTACCCACCCCCTCGCCTTCCCCGCCCACCAAGGAGAACACTTTGGTGTGAGATTTCTTCTAAGCTGTGGAAGTTGCAGCAACACGTAGCAACTTCGCCACTTGTAAATTGGCTGTGCAGAGACATATTTTCTTGTCTCTGGTTCGTCCCAGGATGAATTTCAAAGTGCTGGCTGTTTTGAGCTGTTTCACCCTCCTCTTTGTTTGGGGTAAGTCATGTTTTCCTTTGTCCTTTGTCCCTCTGTGTTCCTACGATTCCTCTCCCTTCTCTAGCAGAAAAATAAATGTTAAAATGCTCAGGGCATTTCTCCATTTCCCACACAAGGAATTTCTTGTGGGGAGCATGAACACCCACAGCCTCTCATTGCTGCTGTGCCCCAGGAGCCAATCTGGGGTAGAGATCAGCTCCTGAGCTTTGACCTGGCCTTGGACTAGATTGCAAGTGCAGAATTCCTACATGTACAAACAATTGGGAACACTGCTATAAATATGGGAAGGGTAGAGGCGTACCTAGGCTCCTTTGCACCCTTGGCAAGGAGCTGTATTGGCACCCTCCTACAGAAAATACCCACTTTACCACAATAATCACATTAGAAATTACTACATTTTACAGGACCCAAATACTCGAAGCATCCAGAATGAGGGCAATGCGAGGAGGAAAGGCAAAACAACCCCAAATACCTTTGTGTTGTGGTGCAAGAAGGATAGGAAGCTTCTCCCGCTGTTGATCTTATCATTGCAGCATCACTGTGTTGTCACACAGTGACACTCCATAGTTTGGTAGGTCCTTTTTGGGTACCTGCCCCTGCCCCGAACCAACCCCTAGGTACACCTCTGGTGAAGGGGCAGACAAGAGAACAAAGCTACTCAGCAAACTTGCAGAATCAACATTCGCCGGAAGATTTGCAAACATGATATATCAGGACCGTTTGAGAATGTCATGGTTTGGGTGGACTATACTTGCAGATACATGCATTTTGCAAAGAGTCCAAAATTTTAATTTGATTTTTTAATTAGAGTTTTTTAGAAATTCATTCTGCAGGCAAAGATAGGAAGCCTCCTTTAAGGCAAGATGTTCTGTGAACCCCTAGGCTGCCAACTGGTTCCAGTGCTTGTGGGTCTCATTTGAGCTCAAGTCCAGAGAAGCAATAGCAGATGGTGTGATGGGACCAAGGTACTTACCTGACCTCCTGTCAGGTGAGTCGCTGGCTGCTGCTTGCCAGCAAGGTCTGTGGGGTGCAAATGTACCAGTGGAGCCAATTGGGGGCTCTTTTCCATGCATGTGCACCATGCCACCGCCAACCAGGTGCTCTCCAGCTGTTTTGGACTACAACTCCCATCAGTCCCAGCCAGCACAGCAGCACTGACAAGGGCTGATGGGAGTTGTAGTCCAAAGCAGTTGGAAGGCATGCACTTGGGAGAAGCTTAATATCTGTTAGTGTATTGTGTACAGTGGTACCTCGGAAGTTGAATGGAATCTGTTTGACTTCCAAAACATTCAGAAACCAAGGCACGGCCTCTGATTGGCTGCAGGAAGCTCTTGCAGTCAATCGGAAGCCGTGAGAGTCACGTTGGACGTTTGGGTTCCAAAGAACGTTCGCAAACTGGAACACTCACTTCTGTGTTTGCGGTGTTTGGGAGCCTAAACATTTGACTCACAAGGCATTTGACTTCCGAGGTAACTCTTTGTATTCAATTGGCAATAGTCCTGATAGGTGTGGCAAGATGACCTTCATAAATAGAAAGTTTTAAAAAAATAGGATTGGTGCAAGAGACTGGTGACACCAGTCCTATATCATGTATATATGAAGTGAAGGTCAAGGCCACTACTGTGATGTTTCTTATAAATGTTTATCTTCGTAGCTGAATGCCAAAAAGAAAAGCCTTTCAAAGCTTCGGAGAAGGCAGCCACGAAGGAGCCGAAAGCCAGTGGCTCCAAATTTCCCAAAGTGCCAAGTAAAAATCTTAAACAGGGGACTCCAAAGTTTCTAAAGAAAAGCCAAGTTAAAGCCACGACTGTTCCCAGGGAAGGCAAGCCGACCATTCTGACCAGGGCGGTGGCAAAGGGGCAGTTCCAGAAGGTGTCCAACACGCTGGTGCTAAGAGCAGGCGAAGCTCTTGACTTGCGCTGCAAAGGAAAGGCGGTCAAATGGAGATACCCTCCCTACTTGGAGGACGACGACGTGGAGAGGCGACTGCGGTGAGCATATTGACGGCAGCTGTTTGTGTTGGGTAGATGTGACGTGGTCTTGCGTTCAGTGGTGAATGTGCTTATGGATGGAACGTCCCAGGTCTGGAGGGGAAAGCTCTTCCCTGCCTCATCTTCGCCCTTGTCTCTTTCAGAATCAAACACTTTGAGAGGCACAGTCAGCTGACCGTCGCCAATTCCACCGCGGCAGACACGGGCGAGTACAGCTGCTGGTCCTTCCAGTGCCATGACAGCGAGTGTCGTGATGGAGAGGACAAGATGGGCAAAACATTCATCTTCTTCACAGGCCAGGCTTTTTTCTTGGTTTAAGGCGGTGGGGGGTGGGCTTCTTCCTCCCTGCTTCTGGCCTCCCCTTTCCTAGTCATTATTTCCTAATATACTCCCCACACACTTATGAGGGTCACTTGACAATACTGGGCAGGGCCAGAAGAAAACTGGGTGGAGCTGCAAATGTGAATATTGCATCTGTGCAGTTGGCTACTTTTAAACACACTTACAGCACCACCAGCCATCCTCGGCCCATGCATATTCCATCAGGAGGGTGAGAGGAGGGCTGGTAAATGAAATGGCTGTGGGTATGGCCTGGAGATTAGTCCAAAGGTGCCATTTCAAAAGCTGGGAACCCTTTTCACTGAGAGGCAGCATCTTTTTTGACAAATGATCCCATGTGGATTTTATAGAGAGGCTATAGATGACAATAATGTATGGCCCTGCCCAGGAGAAGATGCTATCTCTGCACATCCAAGCGCCCCTTTCTGTTTTCCCCTCAGACCCTCAGGAGCTATTTGTGCCCACAGAAGATTACTATGAAGTGATTCAGCTGCGTACAAACCACCCCACCCTCCTGCCGTGCCAGGTGACAAATCCAGCAGCCAAAGTGACGCTGCACCGGGAGTTCCCCCCCGAGAAAGTGCTTGTGGATGGACTAGACATCTCGTATGATGTGAAGAGGGGCTTCATCATCCACCGCCCACAACCTTCCCATGCTGGCTCCCTCTTCTGCATGGCCAATGTGGATGGGGTGAGGCAGATCTCCACAAAATACATGCTGATTTATGTGAACTGTAAGTTGCCTTAACAATTAATCATCTATCTCTCTATCTCCCAAGTGTGTGTATGTGTATAAGAGAGAGAGGGAGAAAGAAAAGTCCACCAATCTGCTTGTCTTTTTCATTTTAATGTTTTTTAAAACTCAGCTTGTCAAATTCAGATTAGTTCAGCCCAAACTGTCCCCAAAGGGTATGTGGCTGCTTTAGAGATAAAAGAAGTTCATCTAATCCAGCGGTTATCAACCTGTGGGTCCCCCGATGTTGTTGGACTACAACTCCCATCATCCTTTAGCTCTGGCTTTACTAGCTAGGGGTAATGGGAGTTGCAGTTCAACAACATCTGGGGACCCACAGGTTGAGAAAGGCTGAATCAAACAGTTCTATTCTTTTGCAAAAGGGAATGTGACTATGAGAATGCAGGTGTGTTCATTCTATCCAAGGGATGTGCTTATGATCAGGGAGATTCAGTCATGCCGATCAAGGGAAAGGAGTCTTGCTTTGCTGACCACAGGTTGCAAACTAATGCCCAAAACTGATTCTAACCTAATTTAAAATGATTTATATATAACTCCCAGGCAATCAGGACCCAGGCAGAATCTGGGAGAGCCTATGAGAAGGGAGTGGGAAGTATTGTCACTTTCCATGATGTCAACTGAATAAGGCCTTTTTCTCCAGGCAGGAAGTAATTCTGATTTGGCAGGGAGTTGGCGGCACCTGTCAAAGTTTGGAGTCATTATTCTATCAGTGACACCTTGATGCAAATCTTTGCCCATTGCTGGACTTGCACAAAGGTACTAGTCAGATTTAGAAGGCTTCACAGGCAAGGCCTTGTCGCAGGGCATCACTAAGGCTGGAGAGAGTGTGGGAGAGGCCTCAGACTGCCCCATTTCCATTCAGCCTGTGCTGCAAGTGGGAGAACTGTAGAATTTCGCCATGCTATGCCTATCTAACAACTCCACAAGGAGCAATGGGGCAGTGGCATAAACTGATGCCTATATGCTGATTTCTTTTGGTGTGTGTTTTATTTCCAACTCTGCAGATCCTTCTTCCGTTCCCAAGCCAGCTATCAGAGCTTCAGTGGCCTCCTTCCGTGTTGGAGACAATTTCAATGTCACGTGCACTGTCTTTGGAGAACCAGAAATTGCTGTCGATTTCACGTGGGAATATCCAGGACAGCAAGTAGGTAACAGGTTGCTGATGGGGTGAGTGGGTGTGGGATAAGAAAAGTGGCTTGTACTGTAACAGTAAGGGTCTTTTAAGCCCGTCTCCTTTCCTGCTGATCTGTGGAATTTCCCCCTTAGAAATTGAACAAAGGCTAGCCCAACCCACAAACCTAGCCAATGAGAGTGTACAAAGCCAAGCTGAATAATGATTGGCCTGACCTCCTCAAATGAGTAGGCCAGAATGAAAACATAAATTGTTCCTCTGCAGATAAACACCAGGCAACCTTGTCATGCGCTTTGCTTGCACCTGAATAATTTCCAAGTTACAGGAGTGGGTGCCGCTAGAATTCCACACACTGGGAAAAGCCACTGCTAAACGCTCTTGTGCACTGACTGCCATGTTTCTCAAATAATGCCCTTCCTCACTTTCAGATGGGCAGACCACCCTACGTTCGCGAACGCACAGATTTGGTGCGGCGTGGTGGGCAGGTGCAGCAGGAATCCGAGAGCATCCTTTACGTTGATGAAGCACGTGCTGTGGATGATGGTTTGTACACCTGCACTGCTGAAAATCTGCAAGGAGGCACTGCAGTGTCCACCCGCATTCGCTTGGTTCCAGTCTCACCAGCCCCAAAGAAGGCAAAGTCTGGGTAACCGCCTCTGGTCCTGCCTTGCTCAAAGTCCAGGTCCTTCTGGAAATCCAAAGACTAGAGGCTGCCATCAAAAACCGAGGGATAAATACTTGCCTTCTTTTATTTTGTCCTTTACCCTTTCATGTTTGACTCATTAAAGTAGCACGAATCTTTTTGAAGCAGAGGCAGAGTACCTTTTTGCTCGCAGGGATATTGTGAAAGACAGGAAAACGCTCAAAGATATTCATGACTATTGCCAGAAAAATGCTATCTTGGGAATTCTGGCTCTGTGTGAACATCTTCATTCACAGGGTCAAACAAGATTATTGAGATCTATGATCAGATCTCACCTCTCTTTAAATGTTATATATATCAGCCTGGAGAGACTCCAGACGGGATTGAGACCATTTGTCTGGTTATGGAGGGTTAACCCTGCAATTTTCCCAATTAAGATCCCTACCAGCACCTATATGCCCTGTTACGGCATATATGCCTGTACATGCAACAGCCGTTTCGAAGGCAGGTACGTATTAAGTAGTGGGTTGACATAGCAGCCGGCACAGCGATTTCTTCAAGTAGCTCTTTATTTTGTAAGCTGGAATAGAACTGACTGCAAACAGCTCAGCCGGCCTGCTTTTATAGGCAGCCGGCTGTCAACATTGTAACAACCACAGCCCAGAGTTCCCGCCTAAAATAACTGCCGCGGACCTGAGTGAAAACTATCTACAGACCTGAGTGAAAACTATATACAGTATCCCCCTGTTGGCCCAGGGTGAAACTACACTACATAACACCCCTCCCCACCGAGATAAGGCGTTAGTTACAATTGTAATGGTTTCCTTATATACAGCACTACGCGTAATGGTTCAATTAGGCACAAAAGCATATCGGTTACATTTCCCATACTTAGACCAACAGTGATAAATGTCCAACAACATAGTCCTTTAAATAAGTTGGGCGCTTGGAAACTCTGCCAGACCGCCGGGGACTGGTAGCCAAGTCCGGAGGGCCACACAGTTCTCGCTGAGGCTGTGGTGCGACCCTAGGTGGCGTTGGAACCAACTCCCCTGGATCCGCTGCTGTGGGTGGAGCCTCCGCAAGTGGAGTGGTCTGAGTCTGTTCTGAAGCGGCTTGGTTCGGCTCCACGCTGGTGGTTTGCGAGGGAAGTGTAGGTGGGGCCTCGCCATCTGTACGTGTCTCTTCTGGGGCCGCAAGCGCAGTTGGGGGCACCTCGGTAGTGTCCAAGTCCCCAACCCTGCGCCTAAGCTGGTCTATGTGCCGTCGCCACAAGCGTCCGTCTTCGAGTGCCACCTGGTACGAGCGAGGTCCAGTGACTCCCACTACTGTGGCTGGCACCCAAGGAATGTCCCCCACATAGTTCCGGGCAAAGACCTGGTTTCCTGGGACAAATGACCGTGGCGCGTTGGCACAGCCTGGGGGTTCAGCCACGGCAAAGTCCGGGTGTAGCCGGTCGAGCGGTGACCTGAGGCGGCGGCCCATAAGCAGTTCAGCAGGACTCCTTCCTGTGGCCGCATGAGGGATGATGTGTTGCACGAACAAGTATTCGGCAACCCGCTCATGCCAGTCTCCCCGGTCCAGGCGCGCCAGTGCCTCTTTTGCCGAGCGCACCATTCTTTCCGCTTGCCCGTTGCTGGATGGATGAAAAGGTGCCGTTAGGGCATGGCGGATGCCCAGTCCCAAAAGATACCGCTCAAACGTGCCTGACGTGAACTGCGGTCCGTTGTCAGAGACAAGGACATCAGGACACCCATGCGTTGCAAACAGGCCTCGCAGCACCCGGATGACAGCTTCGGTAGTGGTGGAGGGCATCAGGGCGACCTCCAGCCATTTGGAATAGGCGTCCACCACTACCATAAAGGTCCGGCCGTGAAAGGGGCCAGCCAGATCGATGTGCACCCTCGACCAGGGTGTCTTTGGCGTCTCCCAGGTGTGTCCCTTAGCTGCCGGTGGTGCAGGCCTCGACTCTTGGCACGCTTGACAGGCGGACACCCAGGCAGTGATGGCATCGTCCATATTAGGCCACCAGACGTAACACCGAGCCAACGCCTTCATTTTGACAATTCCCGGGTGGCCAACGTGCAGAGCCTCCAGGACGCGCTGACGGAGTCCCTGGGGAATCACGACGCGGTCTCCCCACAGCAGACAGCCGCGATGAGCTGAGAGTTCATGTTGTCTGGTTGCGAAGGGCTGGAACTCTGATGCAAAAGGCCCTTGTGGCCACCCCCTCCACACCCAGTTGAGCACCCGGCTGATGGTGCGATCCTGGGCAGACGCGGAGGCCACAGTGGCAGCCGATACAGGCGCTGCCGGAAGATCCTCAATCAGAAGGAGCGATGAAGCTGGAGCCGGGTCTTCCACAAATGCTGGAAGAGGGCAACGGCTGAGGGCGTCGGCATGGCCCATCGATTTCCCCGGGCGATGGATGAGCCGGTAGTGGTAGGCAGCCAGGAAAACAGTCCATCGCAGCATGCGTGGCGAGAGGACCGGTGGAGTTGGACGATCACCAGCGAGGAGGCCCAGGAGTGGCTTGTGGTCAGTGATGAGGTCAAAAGTCCTGCCATAGAGGTATTCATGGAACCTCTTCACTCCAGCCACAAGTGCCAATGCCTCCTTGTCGAGCTGGCTGTAATTCCGTTCCGTCGGAGATAGTGTCCTGGAAAAGTAGGCGAGCGGTGCTTCTCTTCCATCTGGAAAACGGTGACTAAGGACAGCACCGATGCCAAAAGGTGAGGCGTCGCAGGCAAGGACCAGCGGCCTGGATTCACTGTACTGTACCAGCACACTGTCTGAAGAAAGGAGAGCCTTGACCGCGTTGAAGGCCGCCGTCTCCCGATGACCCCAGGCCCAAGGCGTCTTAGTGCTAAGGAGTCGGTGAAGAGGCTCAGCCACTGTGGCTTTGTGGGGCAGGAACATGTTATAAAAGTTCAGCAGCCCCAGGAATGCCTGCAACTCCGTTTTGTTCTTTGGGGTGGGGGCCTGCTGGATAGCGCGGATCTTGGATGTGGTTGGGTGAAGGCCGGAGGCATCGATAAGATAGCCCAGGAACTCTACCTGTGGAACGGCGATCTGGCACTTCTCCCTCTTTACCTTGAGCCCGGCCTCTTGGAACCTGGTCAGCACGGCACGGAGGCGCTCGAACAGCTGCTGGTGTGAGTCTGCAGACACCAAGACGTCATCAAAATATGGTACCACGCCCGGAAGCCCTTGCAGGAGACGCTCCATAAGGCTTTGGAAGATGCCAGGAGCCACACTCACCCCGAACTGCAACCGGCGGCAACGGAATGCCCCCCGGTGGGTGACGATCGTCTGGGCTTCAGCAGTGGCATCATCGACTGGCAGTTGTTGATATGCTTGGGCAAGGTCCAGCTTAGCGAAGACCTTACCCTCACCCAGGGAATGCAGCAGGTGTTGGACAACAGGAACCGGATAAGCGTGCTGCTGAAGTGCCTTGTTGATCGTGCACTTGTAGTCAGCGCAGATTCTCACCGACCCATCTGGCTTGACAGGCGTGACGATGGGGGTTTCCCACTTGGCGTGGTCAACCGGCTCCAAAACTCCTTGGGCGATCAGTTTGTCCAGTTGTTCGTCCACCTTAGCCTTGAGAGCAAAGGGAACCCGGCGTGGCTTTAGCTTGATGGGTGCAACTTGTGGATCAAGGCTAAAGGAGATGGGCGTACCTGTATATTGCCCCAAGGTGCCGTCAAAAACCTCGGCAAAGTCTTTGACCAGACCCTCAGTCTCTGCGTTAGAGAGGCAGTTGATGCCGGTGACTTCCAGGCCGAGGGCATCAAACCAGTCTAGCCCTAGGAGGCTTGGCCGCTGACCTTCGACCACCACCAACCGGAGCAGGCCCGAAAAATCCTTGAAGGCGATCCGGAACCGGCCAACGCCTACCACGGGAATGTCGTTTCCCTGGTAGTCTCTCAGGTGTACGCGGTGAGAGTCGAGT
The DNA here is from genome assembly GCF_964234715.1 of Podarcis melisellensis. NCBI lineage: Eukaryota > Metazoa > Chordata > Lepidosauria > Squamata > Lacertidae > Podarcis > Podarcis melisellensis. The sequence continues at coordinate 61,989,194 of NC_138529.1, forward strand.
TGCCTTTTGGACACTCTGGGTACCAGTCTTTTGATGGTGCTCCATGACACGATGGACAGGGCAGACCCGGTGTCGATCTCCATGTCACATGGAGCTCCTTCAATGAGCACTGTGACGTTCAGCTTGCGTCGCGTAGGCGAGTCGGTTTGGCCAATCGTGGTTCCAGACGGGCAGCGGCAGTTGGTGAGAGCGAAACAACTTTCCTTGGCAGACTGGAGTGAAGACTTGGACTTGCGAGTCGATGAAGGGGGGGTGTCAGACGGAGCCGATCGGCAGACCTTAGCGATGTGGCCCCTTCTGGAACACTTCCTACAGATGGCGTCTCTGAATCGACACTTGGCACGGGAATGGTTGCCTCCGCAGCCGGCACATTCCGGTTGGCCCTTGGACTTCTGTTGGAACTTCCTGCGCTCCCGCTTTGTCTGGTGCACGTCATCGTCTTCACTGGAGACCTCATCACTGCTGGCCTCTTCATGATGCACCGGAACTGGCTCCCTAGCAAGACGCGGGCTGCTGGACTTGCGGATCTCCTGGGCGGAGCGTTCAGCAGCTTCTGAGGCCACAGCCTCCTCAATGGCTTTCTGTAGCGTGAGGTCTGGCTTGGCTAGGAGACGCCGTTGCAGATGGATGTCCCGGACCCCGCAGACGATTCGATCCATCAGGGCATCGTCTAAGTCTCGGAACTCACAGTGCATTGCAGCCTGTCGCAGGGCGGTGGTGTAGTTGTTGATTGACTCCCCCTCTGCCTGGTTCCGGTGGTAGAACGCATGGCGGGCAGCAATCTTGGACGGCTTTGGTGCGTAGTGGTTGCGGAGCTTCTCTTGGATCGTGTCCCATGGTGTTGCCTGGACTGCTTCAGGCGCAACCAATGCTCGGGCCGTCTCAAACACCTCAGGCCCACAGAGGCTGAGGAATAGGCCCCGCTTCCGATCCTTTGATACTGCTGTCAGCTCGTTGGCTTGGAGGTAGCAGTCGAACCGAGCGAGGTAGGAGTCCCATGATTCAGAGGCTGGCGCAAACGGCAGTAGAGGCACAAGTGAAGCCATGATTCCGATGCCGGCGTGAAGGGCGATGGATGGAACACAGTGCTCTAGCCAGAACAGTCAGCTCTGAATTGGTTCTGCCCAGTGATTTCGCTCAGTGATTTCGCTCTGTGATTCAGCTCAGTGATTCAGCTCAGTTCAGAGGCTGGCCGCATCTGGCTGTGCTCTGATGTCCATCCATCCCATCCTCGTCGCCAGTATTAAGTAGTGGGTTGACATAGCAGCCGGCACAGCGATTTCTTCAAGTAGCTCTTTATTTTGTAAGCTGGAATAGAACTGACTGCAAACAGCTCAGCCGGCCTGCTTTTATAGGCAGCCGGCTGTCAACATTGTAACAACCACAGCCCAGAGTTCCCGCCTAAAATAACTGCCGCGGACCTGAGTGAAAACTATCTACAGACCTGAGTGAAAACTATATACAGTATCCCCCTGTTGGCCCAGGGTGAAACTACACTACATAACAGTACGCATAAGCAGAATTTCAGTAAGTAGGCGATTTATTTAGTTTTTTAAATTCCCCAGCACTACAGTCCAAATCTGTATTACCCACATCCATATCTACCCCGTAGGTCCTATTGGACAAAATGTAGAGCTGGGCGTTCTTGCCGTCTCATCTGCTCTGGCCCTTGCGGAGATGGTAAAACCTTTATCAGGTAGCAATTTGCATCACTGAATGCGTCTTTAAAAAAAAGGAAAGGAAAAAAAGGCCTTCACAAAGAAAATTTAAGAGAGAAAATTAGAGGTAGAACAACCAGAGATTTTCCAGGAAGGCACTGAAGGCATTTTGGCAACATCAGTTTATTTTATTTTTATGACTTTACCCAGTAATTAATGATGTTCATTTTCATCTGTACTTCTTAACTGGTTCTAAATAACAAGTTCCAGGGTGCCTGTTTTATCTCTCTAGGTCTAAGTAGCCAATTTTAGGTGCAGGCCCAGTGATTTTCCACTGAACTGAAATGCTCTTCACTATAAAGTTTTTTACTAGAGGCTGCAGAGTCTTCAGAAGCATCACCCATCAGGGAAGGGTGTTTCAATTCTTTGGCTTGGATCCAAGTGTTCCATGTGTGTAGCAGTGGGCTCCTATAAACCATCTCCCCAGACTAAATAGCCAGATGGAGTAGTCAGGGCTGTATGTACACAGTTGTGCAGGTCCCAAGCTTGTACTCAGATCAGTGGCGTAGCGTGGGTTGTCAGCACCCGGGGCAAGGCAAGTAATTTGTGCCCTCTAACCCGTGGATTTTAGCACTCAAGTGCGAGCGCGCCCCCCCCCAGATGTTGCGCCCGGTGCAGGCAGCCCCCCCTGCACCCCCATGCTACGCCACTGACTCAGATGTCCTGCTTAATTCAGAAGGCCCCACCTTCTATTGTATATGTGTAGGACCATTGCCATAGGAAGCTTGCAGTTACATGTTGGGAGGCGACTGAGAGAACAGCTTTCAGTCTCCCCCTCCCAATTCTCATGATCTCCCCACCCCACTTTCTGCAAGAGCACACACACACACACAACATTATTGCCAACAATCAGCAACACCCTACAGTCCCATAATCAGGAAAGAAGGATATGTACCAGGGGACCAAGAAATAAATCAAGAGGTTATGAGGATGGCAGTGAAGGAGGCCAAACATTCCCCCCCCCTTATAAAGAACAAGTATACTTCAGAAATGGGAGGGAAAGTACATTTCATTCATTTGTACGCTGCAAGAAATTACATTCATTTTGCAACACTGGAAAAATTTCCACCAGCCGCCATTTTACAACTTTCTCATGCTATTGCAGCAGGCTGAATAATATAATAATAAAACCTGTTATCATTAAGTGAACAAAAACACAAAACACCCTTCCCTGTTTGCTAACATAGAAATGAGAGCGCCAACGCCTGGATCAGATCCCCAAACTCTCTTCAAAATAAGCACCCTCCTTTGTTAATAACTGTAAACAGAGCTCTTGCCCTTTGTCTCCTTCGCTAAGGCGTATTTCACGTATTTCATTAGCCAGTGATTTCAAGGTGTGCTTCTATGACGGAGGCTGCAATCCTCTACACACTTACCTGGGTGTAAGCATCAGTGAACTCAAGGGGGCTTACTTCTGAGTATACACTTTTAGGCTTATCCACTGGCCGCCTTGCAAAGTATTGAAAGCTGACATAAGTAATGGAGTGGGCCCTGTATTCTTCTGAAAAACAAGTGAGAGGTTTTATTCCTGTCATCCCTTCTTGGCTTCCAGCTCTGATTCTCAACTGGGGGGTTGAAGGCTTATGGTAAGAAACACCTTGCCTGATGGTGGCCACTACAATGGGTGAGTCAGGAAAACCATCTCAACAGATTGAAAGAACCACCTGGTTAATGCTACTCTATGCTATTTGTATCACCTCTTAAAGGTGCCTGACAGCGTTTGGATCTGGTGTCAACTTCACTGGGACTGCAGAGCCTTTGGGGAGTTTCTCTCCTGAGAATTGTTGGCTCAGAAGCCTTCCTTTTCTGTGATATGTGCTGCTTCACTTCCAGGAAGAGTTGGTAGAGGTGCCTCTGCAGGCTGTATCCTCTGGATACCAGTTGTTGGAAATCACAGGTGGGCAGAGTAGGGTTGTGTTCATGTCCAGCTTGAGACTTCTCACAGGCATCTGGCTGACCACATGAGAACAGGATGGAGGACTAGATAGGTCATTGGCTCTACATTCTTTCAGCTGGCTAGAGGCAACCCCCCCCAAAAAAGTGTTGTTATTGCCCTTTCCCCCCTCTGAGACATACAGTGCAGACCCAGCACTACAGTCACCAGAGCCGTCTTTAGCAGATGCGGTGCCAGGGTGCAAATATCTGCCCAGTGCTCCCAAATTACCACGGATGGTGTTGGGGTGGCCGTAGCTACACACTGCCAGCCATGGGGGGCCGGTGCAACTCTCCCCCATGCCGCTGTGGGAGAGCAATCCCCGCAGAGGCTTGGGAGGGAAGCTGCGTGCCCGCCAGCCTTATGGTTGGCATGGTGCAGCTGGTGGGCATGCAGGGGAAGGGGAGGCCGCCAGCAAATCCATGCAGCTCCCCCACTTGCTGGTGTGCCCCTGAGAGGCCGGCGTCCTGGAGCGACACACCACTAAGCCCTATGGGAAAGATGGCTCCGACAGTCACATCTACATCCTATGTTCAAACCGTTCTTACACATGTTTTTGTGCTGAATCCTGGGAACTGTAGTTTGTTAAGGGTGCTACTGGTTACCATAGGTCTGTGTGGCCAGCACCCTTAACAAACTACAGTTCCCAGGATCCTTTGGAGAAAACCATGGCTGTCATCTAAGAGTGCTTTAAATGTATGGTGTGGATAGATCTCAAATTTTGGACATCTTTGGGAAAGGGCACGTTGGTGAGGCTCTGTGGTCCCAATAGCCTACAATAGCGAAACAAGAAGAATATTTACCTTTTCCCAACCCCTGGTGCCACTACAAGCGACACATAACATGTTCAGCAGTGCTTACTCTCTGAAGAAGTGAGTTGTTCAGAGAGAGGGTGAGCAGGCTCCTTGCATTCGCAGGGCTATATGACGTTTCGTCTGAGGAAGGGCATAGCTCAGTGGTTGAAAGCATCTACTTTACACACAGTAGGTCCCAGGTTCACTCCTTAACACCTCCAGGTAGGTCTCGGAATGTTTCTATTTTGGCTGCTGCCAGTCAGTGTAGACAATACTGAGCTAGATGGACCAATTGTCAGACTTATTATAACACAGCTTCCCAAGTTCTTTATGCCAAGTTGGATTACTGGTCCATCTAGTCCATATTGCCTATTCTGACTGGCAGCAGCTCTCAGGTAAGGATCTTTTCCATTCTGACTACCTTTACCTGGAAACTGGGATTGAATCTGGGACCTTCTGCATCCATGTGCTTTTCCACCGACGCAATAGCCCCCATGCCTCAGAATCCCTTTAGCAGCACTAAGGTCAGATCAGAAAAGTGCTGGAACTCAATCACTTCGATTATTTCCACCCCCTCTGCCAATTCCCTAAAATCCACACAGAATTTGCTTCATAACTTACATAATAGATGCAAAAGAGAGAGAAAATCACTTAAAAAAATAATAAAGCGGGTGAGAGGTTTTCACCAACACACACATATGAGATATTTGTTGTGATCACTAGTTAGCAGTTTCTCACTCCCACTTATCTGTCATACAGTAGTGACAGATTTTCCAACTGATACCATACCGAAATTTTGTGGAAAGCCTCAATTAGATATAGCGTCATTACAAGCTAGCTGTGTTTCTCCAAGATAAAACCATTTCACCGCTGTAGACAGAGCTGCATTATCTGTGAGGAACAACAAATAAAGGTTTGCCAAGACTGAGGGTTGGGTGGGATCCAATTGTTGGGTGGCCAAATTATTATTTCAGGAACTGAACGCGTTAGCAAACAAACGTCACTGTCACCAAGCCATGCTGCAGAAGCAGAGCCCACACCTTTGAGCTAGGCCTTCACAGCTTGCAACCCACTGGCTGTGACACAGCCCACCGGATGTGAACAGTCTCCTAGTTTTGTCATCTACCGGGTACTTCAAAAATGGGTGTGTGCATGTGTCTGTGGGAAACAGCTGGCTGACCACCAGGTACACCCAGTGTTCGGCTGGGTGGTCCACACGTTGCAGAGATCTGTGTGACGTTCTCTCAAGGCAACAACCAGCAGTTCACTGGTTTTTCCTGAGCGTCACTACTGCGATGTGCCACTGTTTTTTTTCTACATGCTACATTCACATACACAGTACAAACCACCGTTTCCACGCAGGGAAGTATAAAATGCTTCTTGATTAGAATCAAGACAATTTACATGCCCTTTGTCTCAATTCAAATCATCTTTTCTTTTTTAAAACAAAAACCCATAAAATAACCATTACGTGCACCTGCTATTTATTTAGCCTCTAGTTTCTCCAGCCTGGAGCAACTTCCGTTTCTCCGCAACTACTAGCACTGCTTCATCACAACCAGTGGAGGGCACCATCTTCCTTCTCAGCTTCTCAAGAAGCTAAATTGCTTTTTTTTTTTAAGAAAAGAAAATCCCTTGGTTTCCAAAGGCTTGCAATTTTAAGGCCATTTCCAATCTGTTGTTTTCTAAACGGACAAGAACTCATAAAAGCAGGCAAAAATACCTACTATTGAAAATTTTTTTTTTTTTTGAAAAGAACCGAGCCCAAGGAGGTGCCCGTTCAATTCTCTCCCAAGCCGTGTCAGCAGCTGCTTATCTGATGCAGCAGTTTCAACATGGAAAATGATGGCAGCCATGTGGGCAGGGATTGAACACATCCTGGAGAAGGGTATGTAAAAAAGATTATGGTCATCGAGCAGAGAAAATGACACAGTAGGGTCATTTTCTGGAGAGAGAGAAAGTTCTACCAGCAATGCAGGAGCTGATAAGTAGCTCCTTTGTGACTGGGTGAACATCTAGAATGGACCTCAACCACAGAAGTTTGTAGCCGTATTTTTGCCTGAGTTCTCAAAGTTTTGCATTTAGGAATCAAAATGCATGTTTGTGGTCCGGTCTGCCTCTTCTAGCTCAGACCAAAACAGTTGTCGGCATGCAAACTCTGGTTCTTCCAAAACCTGGCAGATAAAAAAAAGGACATTCGGATCCGGGCCTGTGCCTTCAAACTTCCATTGCCTCTCTTCTATCCTATGGCTTCTTCTCACCTATAGCTTTTTCTACTGAAATCTTAAATTATGGGTCACTCGGATTCCCACCGTATCTCCGCCATTTCTACCATGGCCCAATATATATGAGGTAGCAAGTCTTGCTACCTCCCTGAGGGGGTGGGGTGGGGCAAGACCTTTAGTCAGTGCTTAGTGGCATACACAGAAACATCTTGGCTAGTATTAAAGCTGACCTCCTTTTGTGTGTGTGTGTGTGGGGGGGAAATGTGGAGTACCCCCCCTTATTCCTAATTCAACCTCTTCAAGTGTCACAAAACAACGAGGCCACCTATGGGAGAAAATCAAAGCACACGGAACCTCTGGAACCTTCCTTGCGCCCGAGTGCCACTCAGCATGAGAGTTCTAGGTCTAGTCGACAATAGAGAGGCCTAGAACAAAAGGAAGGAGCCACCTCTCACCTCCCTGCCCCACCCCAGTCTTTCTGTCCTATCCGAATGCTACGTAGCGATGAGTGTTGCCTCCGTGGAGATAGGGAATGGGTGGGGAGAGTCGCCATTCAGCACTCGGTACAGCAGCTCTTCCTTCTCCCGGTGAGCTTGCGCTCGCAGCTGCGACTCCTTCTCCAGGGACTCGCGGAGAGTGAGGAGCTCGTCGGACAGTTGCCTGCAGGGCAGAAGCACAGAGTCAAATGACTTTGGAGTCCTAGAACCAGTGGAGAGACGGAGGCTGGTGGGGCCAACTTGGACATGTAGCAGGCAACTGCATTCCCCCTCGTCTTCATCCCCAACTGTTTGCCGCTATGAAGACAGGAGGGAAGACTCCCTCTACTGAGATCAAAATGACAATCACAACACGCCCAAGTGGGGCCTATGGGGAGGGGAAAGTCCATATTGATGCCAAGCTTTGTGGAGGGACCAATCTCCATTCAGGCCCCAGGGGGGAGGTGAAGAGATATGCCTCCCCTTCCACAGAGCCCCCGCTTCACAATGGGAATCAGGCTCCCTTGCCCCTGTAAGTCAAAATGAACACATAGCAGGCAGCTACACATCTTAAGCGAGTAGCCCTCAGTTTTCATCAAGAGCACTTTCTCACCTCTGTCGAGTGAAGTGGGAAGATGTAATACTGTGGGGAAATGTAATGGTATTGAAATCGGGTATGGGGAACATGAAATGCACACACTACAAATGTTCAGAAAAATGCTTTTATAAACCACCAAAGACTCCCTTAATAGAGCCCGTCCGCCCTCCCTTCCTTCCTTCCTTTCTTTCTATAGCAACTTTTCCAATCACAATAGCACACTGACACAGGAAGTTGAGCAGGAAGCGCATCAGAGAAGAGGTACTCTCTAGCACAAAGATTTTCTACTGTGGTAGCTGGTTTGGCACTGCCACAACTATGCTGTCTGTGCTGATCCTATCACCATTGTTGTAATTATTATTTTGATTTATAGGGTTTCTTACCCACCCTTCTCTAGAAGGCCCAATGGTGGGTTAAGGTAAAGGTAAAGGTACCCCTGCCTGTACGGGCCAGTTGTGTCCGACTCTAGGGTTGTGCGCCCATCTCACTTAAGAGGCGGGGGGCCAGCGCTCTCCGGAGACACTTCCGAGTCACATGGCCAGCGTGATGAAGCTGCTCTGGCGAGCCAGCACCAGCGCAGCACATGGAAACGCTGTTTACCTTCCCGCTATAAAGCGGTACCTATTTATCTACTTGCACTTAAGAGTGCTTTCGAACTGCTATGTGGGCAGGAGCTGGGACCGAAAGACGGGAGCTCACCCCGCCGCGGGGATTCGAACCACCGACCATGAGATCGGCAAGCCCTAGGCGCTAAGGTTTTACCCACAGCGCCACCCGCGTCCCAACATGGTGGGTTACAACAATATAAAAACAATATAAAAACACGATTATTAGCGTCACTTAGAACAATGTACAGTTTCTGGTGGGCTGCATCTGGTTATGCAGGACAAGCACACTGAATCTAGGTCCTGACCCATAGGCTTTCCCTGGGCCCTCTTTAGGTGCACCGTCCCAAAGGCCCTTCTCCAAGGTGAAGTGGGAAATACATGCTTACTGCAGCTGAAGGTCTCACCTTGTCACTGCCATGTGGTTCTGCATCCGAACTTGGAGATCTTCATTCTCCTGTTGAAGGGTTTTAACTTTCTCCTCGAGCAACAAATTTCTCTCCATCTGTAAGCAGGCCAAGTGTGTGATCAAACACCAAATGCAATTGCAACACAGTTCACTCCAGCTACAGGTATTCCACACATGCAATAACATCAATAAATCTCCCAATTAGGTATTTTAAAACTTTGTGGGAACATGTCTGCATGGAACCCCCTTCTTATTAAATAAGTTGGAAAGTCTGCAAGAGGGAAAGTCACTTGGGAAAGTCTGCAAGAGGCACCAAACCTGGTGTCTGCCCTGTCTCTGATTGCTGTGGCAATGTAGGCTTGTATGTAGTCTCTGCTCATGTATCTCTTTTAGTTCAGAGCTATCTACCCATATGATCCATCTACCAAGAAGAACTTCAGTAGTACAGCAGAACCCCAGTTTGTTTTTCAAGAGAGTTGCAGATGCTCAGCTCACTTCACAAGCAACTGAGCTGCAGTGATGGTCATTTTGGGCCAGTAAGCATTTTCTGAACATGGAATTGCTTCCCTCAAACACAGCCATACTCCATACACCTATAATCAAGTTTTGTCTTTAGAATACTCTTTGGTCCACTCCAGACATCCTTCATCCATGATGATTTGTGCTTATGATACTACCAGGAGAGTTTAATCCTTCCCTTTCTGCTGTGGTCCCAACAAAAATTCCCCACCTGAAGTGGCTAGTTGCACTGGAAGGGATGTTTCCACACTGGTGTTGATGCGAGTTTCCCTCCCAGGATAACAGCTTCCAAGAAAGTGGCCAATATTGTTGGGATAGGGGAAGCATATGAAATGAACCCCAAGTCTTCTCATGCATTATGCTCCTAATGCCAGTTAAAAGAACATTCTCCACAGCTACTATCCACACTTGAACTCACAATCGTGAATTTCAATCAAGACACTTAGCACTGTGTGTAATTTGGCCCTGGTCTTGGATGTTGGTCTTACTGGGGCAGGGGGCAGTTTAAAGGCCAGGATGCAGGACTTGGAATGTGTTGTCTTCTGTAGGAAGCCACAGAAGTCTGGTGATTGAAGTTCTGAAGAGTTTGTGGCCCTCCAGATGTTATTGGGACTCCAACTCCCATCAGCCCCAGCTGGCATAGCCAATGGTCAGGGATGATGAGAGATGTCATCCCCAAACAACTGGAGGGTCACAGGTTCTCCATCCCTGCTCAAGAGAAAGTGTTTGTGGTACTCAGAAATTAGCTAGTTTTGAACAGCAGACCACAAGGTCCTCTCTGCAAGACCCCCACCAAGTCTTAGGAATAGCTATGAAAATGAGTACATCGAACCCACCACCGTTTCCAGGTTGAGCAGCTTTTTGTCCAAGTTGTGAATGCGTTCATTCTTCATCTCAATGACAAAATGTAGACTCTCTAGTTCCTGTTCCCAGAACTGGCTGGGACTCCCATAATCCTAGAAAACAACAGGGGAAATGTCAAAATGCACCCTTAACTAGAAAGCTGGCAAAGCAGAGAACCACATTAGCAACAACAACAACAACAATTTATACCCCACCCATCTGGCTGGGTTTCCCCAGCCACTCTGGGTGGCTTCCAGCAAAATATAATAATTCATCAAATATTAAAAGCTTCCCTAAACAGGGCTGCCTTCAGGTGTCTTCTAAAATCCAGATAGTTATTTATTTCTTTGACATCTGGTGGGAGGGCATTCCACAGGGTGGACGCCACTACCGAGACTACATCCAGGGACTCACTGTCTCCTCAGTCATGTGAGAGACCAGGCCTACAATTCTAAATCCTATGGTTGGAAATAAACTCCATAGATCTCACTGGGACGTCTCTCTACACATGATTAGAATTGCACTACAAGGGCTAATTTGGTCACGCAAGTACATTATTCAATGACTCAGAGATTAGTGAGTGCACCCCCTCCACTGGGAAGCACTGCATTGAACAATGTTCTCCTTGTGGTGTTTTGCTCCATTACAACTGCTTTCACACATTCAAGTCATCACTCCATGTTGCATTCCCTGGGTGAGAGATCAAGTATTGCTTTCACTTGTAGAGGTTTCAAGTGGACTTTATTTGTGCTTATGGCACGACAATGCCAAATGGATGCTTAGAACAGAAGTAGGGGTAAGCACTCTCCTCTTTCCCATTTTTCTGTTCAATAAGCATTGTTCTTTGGACCCATACATTGGCCTGGTTTGCACAGCATGCTAAGGACTCATCCATACCTCTTGGAAAATCCATTGTTTACTACCAAATCAGAGCAAGCATCTATCGGATTTAGAGCTAATGAGTGCGTTTTCCATGGGATGGTGCAGCAAAGGCAAAACCACTTGGACCAGTTCCTAGGAAGCATAGGAAAAGCAGAGAACCACTTGGACCTCTCCTTTCCAAGCATGGGACAAGCATAAGTGTGGACAAGCCCTACGTTGAACCACAATTTAGCTGGGATGCACAAGCAGGGATTATCATGGTTGCTCTGCTCCTCCCTGGTTTGTTTTGCTACTATGCTGAGCTAAGCTATGGCTTGGCTTGGCAGGTTTCCTGAAACCAGGGTCATGGTTTAGCTCCCCTTGACAAACCACGAGCCAAAAACCATAGTACAGGCTTTGGTTCCAACTTAGGGTTAGTCTAGAGAGAGCTAAATAAGTCCCAGTTCAGAGGACACACTAAGCCAAGCCATGGCTGAGCTCACGAATGATCAAGGAGGAGCAAAGCAGCCACAATCTCCTCTCTAGGAGCTCACACACTCACATGTTTATGTTAAATCATAGTTTGGCTTAGCATTGCATGTGAACTATGCCACCCATCATTGTCTTTGTTTTCCCAGCAGTGAGAGAAGGAGGTAACATCTGTGTCTTGATTATTAAACAGGTGGAGAAATCCCATCTAACTGATCGTGGCTGGTTTTGTTTTTTGGCACCTGGATGTGTTTCTTATAATCTCTGCTCAGGATTGACTCTTCCACCCGTTTCATTTTCTCTTGGAAGGACTTCATCTGGCCACTCAATCTGTCTACAGTCTCCTGGAGAAGAAATATGAGGCAGAATAAATCGGTGCTCCAGCAAGCATACTGACCCCACCACCCTAAGCACATGTGGATTATTCTGTATGTATTAATAACATTAATTATGTTCCAACACATTTTAGTGGGTTTATAGCCAGTAGCAGATATAACTCCCAATGGACAGGTAGCTATTCAATCCAGCAGAGCCCAGCCAAGATGACCCAAAATTATAAGTCCACAAAATCTGGAGGGAACCATGTTGGCTGCCTCTGACTTGGAGCATATACAGAGTGGCAGCACCTGCAAAGATGACTGGGACTTTTGGTAGGATTCGGTCAGGAGCACTTTCTCTTCATCATGTGCTTTCTGGAGTTCTGCAAGAGAAACAACAGACTGTGGTCAGAAGAAACCAGTGAGAGACACAAGCCCTGCTCCAATCTAGCCAGGGGTTCTCTTCCATACACGGCTGAGTACTAACACATCACACTGTTTGTCTCAAGAGTATATTCAGAAAAAAGGAGGACAGAACGTGAATGGAACTCAGTTTTGAAATCTTTGTGGTCATGTCTCTCTTCCTTCATTTGCACATAATTCTAAGCCAAACCAAATGAGCAAATCCTGCACGATCTCTCCCAGACAAACTACAAGTGGCAAAACCACAATTTCAACATGTGGTCTGCCTGGAGAGAGCTAAACCAGATGATGGGACACTAAGCCAGGCCATGCCTTAGAGCAGCACAGCAGCGGAAGGACTAGGAAGGATTCTCGCATTCTCTCTCTCCCTCTCCCTCCTTCTGACAGAGATGCTCAGCATTTAGACATAGAGGAAGTGAAAAATTAAATAGGCCACATGGAGATCCTAAAATGAATATGGAGTACCCAGCAGAGAACTGAAGCTGAACAATGGAAAATAGATTTAGGAACATGATACAACATGGCATTGCTGAATGGCAGGATGGAAAAAGTAGAGGCTCATAGACACACAGTATTTTAGTAGTGGTGTTGCCTTTTCTTGCAATGCATCTATGACCAAAGTATTTCCAGAGGCCACAAATTCATTAATGACACTAACATTTAGTAGCTGGGATCCGAGCACTTGGCGTGCCATTATTTCTGTAATCTGGTCATTCGCTTTCCTCTAGGCACTTGCTGTCTTTAGTCCTTTTGACAATCTACTTCCCGATTTGAAGATGCTTCCCATCATACTGTAGGGAGGACACTTTCTTTCCCCATCCATGTTGCTGCTACTACAGCGGCGTAGCATGGGTTGCTGGTGCCCAGGGCAGGCAGGGCAAGTGCAGAGGGTGAACGGAGCCTACCTCCAACAGGCTCCTCGCCCGCTGCCTCCATCCACCTGCCCACTAGATCAACCTGCCTGCTGCCACACCTCAGCTGCCAGAGCTCCGTGCTAGTCATAGGGGTGCCTGGTTGCACCCCCTCAAAGATGGTCCCCCTGCCCCCCACGCTACACTTTTGCCACTTTCAAAAAGGGGAAGCAGATTGTGGCGAGTGGGGCACAGCAAGGGAGCCATGAGGAGGCAACAACAATTCTGGGAATGCTTGTGGACAACTATGCCCATGAACAAGTTCTTTCATACCTGGCCCAGTGGTGCTACAATGCCAACATAATGCTCACCAAGGGAGGGAGAAGAAACTTCACCAATATTTGCTGTAGAAATGAGTTTCCAAACAGCACATAGGATTGTCTCCCTTTCTCACTCACTCTGACAGGGGCCCTGTGCCCATGGATATCTACCTGTCACATAGTACTGTAGTCTGTATCCAGATTAGGCCTCCATCACCAGGGTTGAGGGTCAACACTGTAGTGAGATTTGCATACCATAGAGCAGGGTTGGGGAAACCGCAGCTCTCCATATGACTGTAGGAACTCCCATTGTTCCTGACTGTCCAACGACATCTGGAGGACCACAGGTTTCCCAAGTGCTTTGATGCAAACGGAACAAAGCTTACATGTTTTGCAAGCAGGTTTTTTGGCTCTCACCTCGGAGTCTCTCTTCCTGTTCTTTTTTCAGCAAGTCATGCTGCTCAGAGAGTTGTCGCTTGCATTGTAAATCCTTCTCCTTTTCTATCTGTGGGTGTGGGGAAGGCACAGGCAATATTGCAATATTGTTAACAAATAATACTTTACTGCCAGCATTCTGCATGATATTTCACATCCCACACAGAGGAGTTTACATCATTTTAAGGCTGGAGACAGGCAGCAGTGTTCAAGGGGCCTGATTGAGAAATGCTAGCAAGAAGCACTGTTTACTGACTGTGGTGTCCGCTCAGGGAAGTCATCCCCTTATTGCTTCTAGTTAAAGAGGGTGGGCAGGTCTCTGAAGCATGACAATAGCGGCAAAACCCCATTTGACGTGAGACTATTGCAGGGCATGTCTACACTTCATGGGAAGAAACAGAGTGATGTAGTGAGTGGACCATCAGTCTTGGATTGAGAAGTCAATTCTCTGTTCAGCCAGTGACCTTGGGCCGATCACTATCTCTCAGTCTATGGGATGGTTGTAGAGTGTGACTATCAATATGGAGGTGGGAGCACTCGTGGTTGCAATTTTGAAGGCCCCAGAAAAAGATGGAGTTAAAACTAATAATTTGATCATTATGATGGTGGTGATGGTGTCACCTTCATTCCCCCCCCTCATTTTTTCCCCTTTCCTCCATATCAAACTGGAGAACTGGAATATAGGAATAGGGCAGAAAAAGAAAGGACTTGGATGTCAAGGATGTGATCATATGGCTAGAGTTGAGTGTACATATGCAGCCCTATCTTATATATGTTTACTTATTCCAGTGATATTTATTCCCAAGTAAGTGTGCAGAGGATGGCAGTCCTGTGGTACAATCCTACACATGTCTGCTCAGAAGTAACCACTTCTATGGGATTTATTCCCAAGTTAAGTGTGGAGTGAGGGAATATTCATTGTAAGACCCTTTAAATTGTCATAATATGCACATATATTATGGCAAGGACCATAAGAATGAGCATTCAGTGAAAGGAATAGATGCTCTCCTACATCTGCATACCGCTGTTGAACATTGGAAATGGTGGCAAACTGTGTTTCAGGGAAGCTTGTCTACCTTGCCAGTTTTCTTCTTGACAAGGCCGCGATGGTCTTCCAATGCATCACCTCAGCGTTCTCTGAAGCACAGTTTGAATTCCACTGGCCTGTAGGTGATTTAGGAGGAGGTTCTAGCACCTGTTTCCTCCCCCTTTTCTAAGTGGTACATTCCATTCTATAGGCACTGAACTATGCAGATTCTAAAACTATTGCCTTGTTTCTTTAAACGGGTTCTGAATTCTTGTATGGAGATCACCACATCCATGCTGCTGACTTGCTGCCAGAAATCTGTCAGGGTAAAAATCTGTGCAGTCCAATCTTCCATACACATTGGCTGCCGGCTGAATACATTGCTGTTCATTCTTCAAGCAAGTAACCAGGATCAAGTCAAATCTCCAGGAGGAATCTAGCACCTTCTGAGGACTTGCTGACCTATTCGTGACACACTTGGCTATGTGAGTGCCTGTTGTTTGTTAGTGCAGGTGTAAAACTACACCTAACACCTGATCCTAGCAACATTCACTCAACAAAAAGTCCCCCTGTGTTCATTGTGGCAGACTCCCAAGAACATGTGCATATGATAAAAGTCCTCTTGCTAGGAATGGACAAATCAGTCTAATTCTGGTTCATGTTGCTTTCACATGTGTTCATTATTAAGTCTGTTCCACCCATTTTCTGCATTAATGAAATTCTGATTAAAATATATACTTCCACTATTACAGGGTGGCCCAAGGCCTGCCTTTTAAAAAACCATTTCCCTTCTTGTTTTACAGGTACAGTAAAACCTCAGTTGTTGAACGCAATCCATTTGGCTTCCAAAATATTTGACAACGGAGGTGTGGCTTTCAATTGGTTAAAAGCTGCACTCAAGCGGAAGCTGTGTTGGACGTTCGGCTTCTGAAAAATGTTCAAAAACCGGGGTTTCAGCGTTTGGGAGCCAAAACGTTCCAAAATGGAGACATTCAGGATGCCTTGGGATATGAGCGTTGACTGTAACAGACTCTTCAAGAAAACTCAGCTGCCCCTGCAATTAGCATGCAAATATTTTAATGGGGCTGCAAATGAAATTCAAAAGAATGTGATGACCGTGCTGCTCCTTCCAGGGATATTGTAGGCAGTGGGGAGGATATTCGCCCTCATGGGTCCATAGGGGCAGCCATCTCTCCCCCCACCCCATACAAAGTCCCCAGGATGGTTGGCACATCATCACATCCTGGCAGTCTCAGAGGCATTTGTGATTCCATTTTGAATGCCATCACAGCAGTAACTGGACTTTTTGGCTGCTTGGAACAGCTCAGCTGCTGCCTGCAAAGGAAGCCGGGAAACATTTTTAAAAGGCAGATCTTCGAGCAATAGTGTAAACTAGCTCCCCACCACGGTTTGCAAAAATCCAAAAATCTGAGGGATAAGCATGCTCTGATTTGTACAGCAGCCCAGGAGGTATGGATCAAGCCAATTCAATAGGAAGATAAACCAAGGGAATTCCTCAAGCATCTGCATCCCTTCCTGTTGAATCTTAGATGCCTAAGAATCAATCAATCAGCTACTAAAGCTACAATCATATTTGGGGAAAATAAGCCTAACTGAACACAGTGAGAGCAAAGATTTATCAGACTGAGCTATACACATTAATTCACAATTTACATTTTGAATTCAATACAAAATACACTCAAGATTAAATGGCAAAAAATGTGTTGTGGCACTGTACATTGTGAATGACACATGCATATTAAGATATCCAAGTCTCCCCACAATATATTTCGAATGGGGAGCTCGACCCTTTCCTAATTTTTGCTTCTTGAGTTATTGCAGGGTGACCTAACCATTTCAATGAATGAGCTGACACATGAATCTTGTAATTTACATTCAGGGCTTTAAAATAAATATCTGCTCAAAACCAGCACACAGGCAAGACACTGCATTTTCACTTAGATAAGTTGGATTTTCAGGGATACCAACAGAACAGATTCAACATAAACCTTTTGAAACATGACAGCTCTTTTAAAATGGTAATATCCATTCCTTCCCCGGGGAACTTTACAATTATTAACCAGTCAATTATCTGATTTTCTGCAACATGGAAATACAGGGATGGCCATAAACAAAATAATATTTTTAATTATGTTGCTAAATAATTACTCGTCCACACATATGTGCAGAAATTTAAGATCTGGTTTCAGTTAATGCTGACATTTAGTAAAGCTATGATTTAGTGGGCAATGAATTACACAAAGGCAGTTGACTGTAAGATACACTAGAGATGAGTAATATAATAGCATGGGGCAATTCTTTACCACGCATTCCCATTGTGGTTGTGCACTAGTTTAGCATACACAACAGTGTGCACCTGGTGAAGAATTAGCTGCACATTCAACCCACTGGACCCGCATGACTGCTTGCTAGTGTCTTGCTAGTATGTGGTTTCTCCAAACAACATTTTAGGTTCTGAAACTGTGAGCCATTAGAATACTGCTCAGCAAAAGAGAAATGTCTGGTCTGACAATGAGTTAGGCATCAGCGCTTCAAAAGGGCAAGAATAAGACAGCTCCAACCTGGATTTTAATGTCTTGGCTAAGTTTCTCAGTCTCAGCGCGGTGAGCTTCCTCCAGATACACTTTCTCCTCCTGGTGTTGTTGTTGGAGCCTTGTGATCTCATTTCTCTGCTTCTCCAGCAGCTCTGCCTTCCCTTTCTCTGCTTCCTCATGTAAACAGGCTTCTTCAATGTGGAGGAAAGAAGGAGAAAGCACGTGGACATGAGTGGCTTTCTGTAGTATTGGTTTACTTCCACCCCCACCCACCCCACGCGCTGACTGTGTAGTGCATTAGTTCCAATACCCGGCTGACTTGCCATTCAGTGCGTTAATCTAAATTTCACTTCACACTTTGGAAGGGGGATTTTTACAAATGCAACTGATGTACTTGCATTCCAAAGAGGCCTCTTGAGATATATGTGCCGGAGTGTGCTAGATATGGCCTATCCAGGATGCAGGCATGCACTATTTTTGGACTCCCTCTAGAAGAGAATTGGGGTTAAGAGCAGGAGGTGTGAACTGGTTTGTTTACAGGTTTGTCCTAAGGGTTAATAAAGCAGTGCTTGTGGATCTGCAATGGGCCACCAGAGCTTGCTGGCCGTTTAAGTAGAGCATGACCCACACCACCAGACCCTAAAAAGGCAATGAATGCTCAGAAGACTTTTGGGCATTGCCTGGAAATGCCACCTGTGGGAGATGATCACAACTGCAGAAGGATCATGGCTGCCTTTGGAGTCCTTTCAACTAATATTTGTTAAGCTATTTGGTACAGCTTCCTTATTGGGCAACTAAAACTGATTTACGGGATTCATATTTAGCACAAAGGATGAACACAATATCAGGTAAGTAATATGCATGTAGTGCTTTGAACACTTTAAACGAAACTTGTGTATATTAAGCACTTGCATCAAATAATAACATGGATGACTGATCAAACAGTTATGCTCTTTCTGGTTCTAGGACCAGCAAGATGTTTCAGGGGCAAACAGCTCGCTTGTCTCCTTTTGAATAAGAGCCCAGGAGGGTTGTAGTGTTTTGTAACATCTGCATGTACTAACAAATATACAGGCTGAGCATAGATGGAGGCTCCAAAGTCTGCCGTTCTCACATCAAGGCTGCTGGCAGAACAGCCTGCATCCCAGGACAGTCCAAAGTCCCAGATCATGTCTCTTCTCTTTCTTAAAAGCTGCCGATTCACACAGCTTGCTGGCATCATCCTCAACCAAAACAAGGGTGGAAAGGTATGAGAAGACAGACATGCCCTCTTGACCCTTGCCAACTTTGCTATCCAAATTCCAGCTATTGAGAGCCATCAGCTAATCTCCTTAAAAAGGGGAAGATAGGTACCTGTCAAGATTACTCACAAACCCAGGTATTTAACAGAAAACTAGAGCTGAGCCAAAGTGTCTCAAAAGACATTTTCCTGAGAAAATTCCAGAGGGTTTATTTCCATCATCCCCCCAAAAGGGTGCTCGCTTTGCAGAATTCTGGCTAAATATTCTCTGCCATTTTTTGTGGAGGCCACCATTCCTTCTCTTCCCCCTTTCCCTCCACATGCACTGCCCTGGAGCAACACCTGGGGCATTGCGGAAAATACAAAATGGTGGCCAGACTGCCAATACTTCTTCCTGCCACTTGTGGTGGTGGTGGCAAATAGATGATGATGATAGAGATAGATAGATAGATGATAGATAGATGATAGATAGATGATAGATAGATAGATAGATAGATGATAGATAGATAGATAGATAGATGATAGATAGATAGATAGATAGATAGATAGATAGATAGATAGATGATAGATAGATAGATAGATGATAGATAGATAGATGATAGATGATAGATAGATGATAGATAGATAGATAGATAGATAGATAGATAGATAGAGATGATGGATAGATATAGATAGATAGATATAGATAGATGATAGATAGATGATGATAGACAGATAGATGATAGATAGATTGATGATAGATAGATAGAGATAGATAGATAGATAGATAGATAGATAGATGATAGATGATAGATAGATAGATAGATAGATAGATGATAGATGATAGATAGATAGATAGATAGATAGATAGATAGATAGATGATAGATAGATAGATAGATAGATGATAGATAGATGATAGATAGATAGATGATAGATAGATAGATATAGATGACAGATAGATAGATAGATAGATAGATAGATAGATAGATAGATAGATAGATGATAGATAGATAGATGATAGATAGATAGATAGATGATAGATAGATAGATAGATAGATAGATAGATAGATAGATGATAGATAGATAGATAGATAGATGATAGATAGGAAGGGGAAGAGGGTATTGCCACTGCTAGTGCTGAGCCCCTTCTCTGAGAAACTGTTGTAAAACTTCTCCTCCCTCTGGAGAAATTTGGTGACACGTTAAGTCCAATTTGTCAGCCCACAAAGAAGAGAACTTTTTCCACACACAGCTCTACAAATAAAAACCATTCACCCATCTGAGTCAAAAATCAATGAGTTGAAAGGGACCCCAAGAGAGATTCTGCCCTACTGCTACAGGGCACAGGGCAGGAATGGTACACCCAAATTCATGGTTTGTTTTGGGACTGTATTGCTTGTAAGATCTGCACTGTGACACAGGCCAGTGTGTGCTGGTTTGTAAGTAGTGCCTTTGAGAGCAGAATGTCAATCTGGCACAGTTAGTGGAGAAATGCACAGATTACTCTTTTGCTCAAGTAATTGAAGTAAACCTTGCCACTCCAATAGCGCTATGCTCTCCCTAAAACATATCAGGAGCATAGCTGCACATTTAACAGCTATAAAGGCAGTTATACGGATAAATGTTCATTCTTTTTACATCCTCTGCTGGAACCACCCTCTCCTTCAAGATATTGCTGCTTCCCCCTCCTGACTGGACTGGACTTCACTGTTCATTAAATGGAGGTGTTGCTTATTTAGGGGAAATTCCTTGGCTAAGTGAGACAGCGCAGCTGCCAAAACTTTAGACCACGGTCAGTTTTTCACCTCACTCAACAAATACATAATTCATCTCAATAAATTCTACCTGCCTACGACAAGTAATATCAGGAAAGGCTAGTATCATGGGCATCACACAGAATGTAGACTTATACGCTGCATGGATGAAATTAGTTTCTCATAGGAATTTTAGAAAGTAATTCTATTTATGTTCCACCTGGGAGTAGCTTATGCAGATGCTGCTAGCATTACTAATGCTCTGTTGTTTGGGGAGAAACGTGCCTGTCCTGCTCAGTTCCTTGCACCTATATTGCCTAAAGCTTCAGTTTAATATGCACAGGGGAATCTATGTTATCCAGTGTTGCACAGTTGTTGCAGTCTAACTAAGCAGATCTGGATATATAAGAAACCTCCCAAACATGCATCATTTCCTGAGTCTGGGTGCCACCTGTCTACACTGCGTTGCTTTTAATGAGATGCACATTTGAAAGTGAATCCCCAATTCATACTCTGGGTCAGTTAGTCACTTGTAAATACCATTTTTAAATGAAACTAGAGCTGGATTTGATGGGCTGGATTTGGCTCATATCCAGAAATCCTGGATTAAAATCCCTATTCCATGTTGAAATTTAGGGTGTTATTTTGTTTTTGTTTTTAAAAAATATTACAAGAAAAGAAACGTTGGCTAGCCTAACTGATTTTCCATTGCCATTTGTAAAGCCAGAATATTAAATAATCAGCTTGCAGGATTGTAAAACGCTTGGTAAAAGCAAGTCATGTCCACACTATTTCCCTAGGATTTAATCACTGGCCATCCTGGCTGTTTAAAGCAACAAGCTGGCACATCCACCCAAAACAAGTCTACTCGCCAGTTAACAGTCCAGCCTGTACACATCTGTCAGCAGACCCCAGACTACATATCAAGGCAAGCTGGAAGTTCTACCAGGAAAAGATCTACTCATGAATAAGCACCTCAGTTTGCTGCTTGTCATAGCAGGTGGAATCACTTACCCACTGAAGGCTGAACTCATAAGTTACCATTTCTGAAGCCTTTGTTTCTGCAGCTAGATGTACCTATCGTTACCTTTTAATGTGTTCAATGCCTGCCCTTTTGAATGCATGGCCAGGAATGGTTGGGACTCTTTACATATTACCAGTGCTATTTTCTTAGAAAAAGAGGTGCTGCAACCAGGGCTTTTTTTCAGGGGGAACTCACAAGAACTCAGTTCTGGCACCTCTCAGGTGGGCACTTTTGCCATTATAAAAGAACGAGGGAGGTGTTCATAATGAGTTCTGGCACCTCTTTTTTTAGAAAAATAGCACTGGCTGAAACTCACCATGAACTCACCCTTGATCCCTTATACTGGCAATGGTGCTCATCTGAGGGGTGCCTCAACTGAGTTCTTGTGAGTTCCCCCTGAAAAAAAGCCCTGTATATTATATACCTTTAAAAAACAAAATAGACATTACTGATTTTAAAATGGAGAAGCTTCAAGATGATTTATGTCTGTTTGTATCTTACCATTTTCTATCTTCAGTGCTTTTAGTTCACAGGATGCCTGTCCTCTTTCATGCTGAATTTTGATCTTTTTCTGTAGAAAAGACACAAACAGGATCACATCTCTCTTTTTTCCCATTCGTGAATGCTGAACCAAAACCGGGAAAGAACTATGTATTTCTGAGAAACCTTTATGCTGGCCGGTATTGGGACATTTCCTCCTGGTTTCCTGAGACACTAAAATAATCCAGCAATTCTTTGACATGGGAGCTGCGGCACAATTAAAATCTCAGCTCCTCGGGCAGACATGTGACTCCCTCACCTCCCAGAGGACTGCCCTAGTGTGCCAATAACAGCTACTGCACTGAAGGATGTTTCACAATCCACTGCCAGGCTTAATTTCTCTTAGCATGAGAACATGCCACTGTGGCAAAGGGTTGGCGGGGCAGTGCCTCGATTCACCCCAATGAACCAGCTGTCTGATGGTGTGAACAGGGGAGATCTTGCTGTGGCTTCGGACACTCCTCTTTCCTGCTGCCAACTCACACGATGAAGCAGACAGAGTTAAAAGAAAGATCCCCTCATGTCTCGGAATGCACATAGATCATAACACCCACCCCACTCCCTTGAGATTTATGAACCTTCCTCCTCCTTCTACCTAGCTTTCTGCTTTGCATCCTTGCAGCGGGCGTTCCCGACTCCAAGCCTCCACCTTTGCAGAGCAAGGAGCACATTGGGCCCCTCGCTCCCTCGAGGGGAAGGAACAGCTGGAAAACATGAAGGAGGCTTAAAGAACTGACAAACAAGGAGTGTGTCTGGCATCAAACTGCACAGCGCCGGGGTGTGCAGAACACACTTTCCAACGGCCTTGCCATGCACCTCCCCTTCACCCGAACTTCACACCGCAGATGCCCCGTTCTGCAAGAGCAACTGGATGGTCAATCGCGATGTCAGGCAACTGGGGGAAGCTTAGTTTGCTGCTCCTGCAGATCCATAGCTCTGAGGATGCTTTTTATAGCCAGCTCTGGAGCCTAGAAATAGCCTGTTCCAGGGCGCAGAGTGAGCGCAGGAATGAGAAGGGTTTGTGTGCGCATATTTTTTAAAAAGGGGCAATAAATCACAGGCAATTACAAGGATAAAGCCCAGTCCTAATAACTCCTCCAAATATCTGGCACAAGCAAAACTTGCTTAGGCTGCCGTTCAAACGGTTACATCATCACCCAAGGAATGCTTTGTTAGAGAGTCAACTGCTGCTACCATCCCCACTTGAGCTCTGGTCCTGTCAGAGTTTCCATCCCAGCCTTGGTTTTAAATAGGGGTTTATATAAAAACAGGATTTAGGACCTTGCTTGGTAATATGGACTTGGCAGTCCTCCTCATAGCCCCAGGCGGGTCAAGTTTATTTGCATTAATAACAATGGAAGAAGGAAAACAATTATATTTAGTTATTTCTAAATGGCCCAAGAAGGATGGGTTTTTCTCCCTTCCCACTAACCCCAGCAGGCAAGGGGGCTCTTCACACATTCCACAAGGGGCTCCCTCCTTGATCACTGTTGTGTTTCTGTGACTCCAGGCCTGTCTTTTAGCAGCTTGACAGCGCTGGTGGGGTGGAAGGCCGAGAGACCAACAGTAGGTGGAAGCCGATTCTGGCTTTGTCCCCATCTTCCTCCCTGCTGAGTCATACAGGGCTCCTTCACACTTTGTTTGCCCCATGCCTAGAAAGCACAGGTCTAGCTAGTTTTCTGCTTGTTGTCTGCTTTCGGCTTGGGACCAAATGGTCTTCCGTTTGTGCCACCGCTTTCCCCGGGAAAACAGTCTCTTTACTGAATTGGAGCAAACGTCAATCTGTGGACAAACCGGTTGACATTCCTGGGTTTTTATATTATTATTTTGTTCATTCAGAGGTCACAGTGTGTCCCTAGAGATCTCTGCACTCAGCTCACCTCTGCATAGTGGGCAAGCATCCCACTATTTGTTTATATAATCCTGTATCTCACACTCAAAGACAGAGTTGACTAGAACAGGCAGGATTTTTCCAGGTGTTATCCATATAAGTATTGTGCTGGTCTCAATTTCGACTCATGCTAGTCCAAACAGCAAAGGTAAGGTAAAGGTAAAGGACCCCTGGATGGTTACGTCCAGTCAAAGGTGACTATGGGGTTGCGGCGCTCATCTTGCTTTCAGGCCGAGGGAGCCGGTGTTTGTGCACAGACAGCTTTTTGGGTCATGTGGCCAGCATCTGGTGCAACGGGACACCATGATGGAAGCCAGAGCTCATGGAAACACCGTTTACCTTCCCGCCACAGCGATGTCTATTTATCGACTTGCACTGGTGTGCTTTTGAAGGGCTAGGTTGACAGAAGCTGGGACAGAGCAATAGAAGCTCACCCCATTGTGCCATCGACCTTCCGATTGGCAAGCCCAAGAGGCTCAGTGGTTTAGACCACAGCGCCACCTGCTCCCTAGCAGACTGAGGAGGTGAAGTGGGTGAGCACAGGCAGACCTGTTTGTACTGTTTGTACTGTTACAATAGTACTCTTAAAAAAAAAATCCTCACAAGGTTGGCATGCAACCTATTTTGGTACAAATTAAATGCAAGTCTCTGGTGCTTGTGAGATTTAAGGGAGCAGGAAAGGCCTGCCACCTTGGTCCCCCTTGTGTGGTGTAGTGGTTAGAGTGTTGGACCAGGACCTGGGAGACCCGGGTTCAAATCCCCACTCAGCCATGAGGTACATTTGGAGACCTCGGGTCAGTCCCTTAGCCTAAACTGCCCCTTAGCCTAAACTACCTCACAGGTTGTGAGGGAGAGCCACCTTCAACTCTTTGGAAGAAAGGTGGGCTATGTAATAAATAAATACCCCCAAGAGTAAGGGTGGGGAGGAAAGAACAGCCAGTGAATGGGTCTTTTGCTTCCTTCATGGACTACCAAAGGTATTGGTGTCTGTTGCCGTTCTGGGCTGCCATTTCTTCTGATCTCATACGGCAGGAATTGTGAATCTGTTGCTTTATCTATTGTAGCGTTGGAAGGGACCCTAGTGCAGGAACATGCAACTGCCCCATACAGGAATCGAACCTGCAACTTTGGTGTTGTTGGACTCCAGCTCCCATCAGCCCCCGCCAGCACGGGGATGATGGGAGTTGTAGTTCAGGAACACCTGGAGGGTTATAGCTCATCCCTGCTCACAACTCCAGCCAGTATAAAGAATGCAAGAAAGAGCCACGGGTAAATTGGGGAGGGAGAAATAGTACAGCTCCTTTAAAACTCATCCTGGCACTTGGATTTTCTGCAATTATTTCGCAAAACAGACTTCGAAGGATTTGCTGTTCGCTGCTATGTCTCTAAAGGAAGAAGTTCATGCAAAATGTTTTCGGGAAGCTACGGGCTGCAAAAGGACTTTAAAAACATAATGATGTGGGCATCGGTGCCCAGGGAGACAAAGCAGAGAGTTTTGGGCACTGCTTGTTCTGTACATGATCACACTGTCCTACATTTGCTGCACTAACTACTAGAGCCAATCTCTGCCAGGTTTTCTCTTTGTAGAATGCTATGTATGCGGTGGAGGAGGAAAGATGTTTCAAGATATAAAATAGCTGCATAGCTTCTGCTTATAATCAAAGGTAGCATCCAAATTCAGAGAGCAGTAGAGTGAGGTTGGGCACTGTTTTGGAGGATAGGAGTGTTGCATGTTAGGGAGTGCTGCAGTAACCCTATGAGTCTGGGTAGGTTGTTTTTTTAAATACAGTGTGTGTAAAGATAGAAAGCTGGTAAGAAAGAAGGGCACATGTATCTGTTGTGTGTATTACAGTGACTAACAAAAAAAGAGAGATTAATTTCTGATAGCAAAATGCCTTCCTCAGCTGCTCTGCTATGAATCAAAGGGTCCTGTCAACAGATGGTTTTTAAAGCATCAAACAGCACTTCAGACAAGTTTGTGCTCTGGGATCCTGGAAGGATGCAGGTTGTTGTTGTTTATAAATATTTTTAATTAATCAGGCAAGAATTTCAATCACATTCAGGAATAAATGAATAATGGGGAGAAATACAGTTGAATGAAAATGAAAATTAAACACACACACACACAGTGCAAATTTGGGTTGTTTCATACACAATCCCTAGAAAAATAATCATCTTCTGCATCTGTGATCTCTGCAATGTTATTTGGAACTGAAGCAAGTTATCTTGGTTTAAATGGGTATCTCTGCCAGCTCCACCCACTATGCGTGGGGTTGAAGATTAAGACATATAAGGAGTGAATATGGCTTTTGTGGAGCATTATAAAGCCATGATTTTCTACAGTACATGCATCCATACATGTTTTCTTCTGTGGCGCAATTGCCATAATTAAAAAATAAAACGCATATGGCAAGTCAAAGAGAGAAGGGGAGAGCCTCATTCCTTGAGTTGCCTGTCTCCCTGTCAATGTGCTTTTAAAGCTGGAAGGCTCCCAGTCATTTCCTTAGCTTTACAGCAGTGGTTTGGGAAGTGGTATGGAAGTTTTACTTAATCACAAACTTGGCAGAAGGCACGAGACACCACATGGAAAGTCCTTTCCCTCCAACTTGCTGGCCTTACTCTTTCTAGGCCAATGGTTCCAATTAGCCAAGAACTGCAGACTCCAAAACTTGGAAATTAATCAATAGCCAACTGTAATGCTCTATTGATTAGATTTAGAGATGGAAGAAAGAACATTGGTTTTTGTGTGTGTAAATGTAGACATAACCAAACAATTACCGTACATGTAATGGACATGATGTAGGGTTAAACTTAGGCTGCAATCCTAACAACAGTTTCTAAGGACTACTTCCACTCTGAGCCCAGCTTCGGCTGGGGAGGGCGGGATATAAAAAAATTATTATTATTATTATTATTATTATTATTATTATTATTATTATTATTACTTACTTCGCTGTGTAAACATGTGCTGATGCTGAGCACATTGTGGATCAATCAGGCCCTATACTGTAATTAGTGACCAGCTTTATGAAATGTGTGAGCTTGTGAAACATTTAGAACTGTGTAGCAACCATCTTTCTTTCTTTTTTATTTTATTTGGCAATATGGAAAGACTTTTAATTAAAATTAATTAAAAACATATGCCCTGGACCTCTGCAGATAGAACATTTAACAACCTCATGAACCCCAAACCACTGCCAAGTTTCATCTTTTCAGCTTGTCTGGTAGGCAAAATTTAGTTACAACACCTTTTATCCTATTATCATCATGGCTTAGGACTTAACATATTACTGTATAAGATGCACCAGACCATAAGACGCACCTAGTTTTTGGAGGAGGAAAACAAGAAAAAAAATATTCTGAATCTCAGAAGGCAGAACAAAACGGATCGCTGCGCAGCGAAAGCAGCGATCCCTCTTGCTGTTCTGGCTTCTGGGATAGCTGCACAGCCTGCATTCGCTCCATAAGACGCACACACATTTCCCCTTACTTTTTAGGATGGAAAAAGTGAGTCTTATAGAGCAAAAAATACGGTAACTTGTCCTGGCCCAATCAAGCTCTAGATTTCTGTTATCTGACATTTCCTTAAGGATGAGGTGTTGTAAATGTTCACCCCAATATAGAGCAGGAAGTTATGGCTAATCCCAGTTTCTATATTATACAGTGTATACCTGTGAAACCACAGGCCCAGTTCTCTCTCTCAAACAAAAAATAGCACCAATTTTTAGAGCAAAGGGCGTTGCAAAATGTGCTTCCTGTCTGCAGGAACCTGTGTGTTCCTTTATGCTTCTCGTTTTCCTTTTTCTCTTCAATCCCAGCTACAGCACTAGAAGTGTTCTTGACTAGGACTAGGGTTCAGCTCATCCACAAAGCACACCCCCAAAATTTGGCCAGTGGTACAATTAGGTAATTTTAGACCCTCGAGTGACTGGTTTTACCAGAAGGAAAAAGATTCCCCTTTCATTAAAAATATGAATTACAGTGGTACCTCAGGTTAAGAACTTAATCCGTTCCGGAGGTCCATTCTTAACCTGAAACTGTTCTTAATCTGAGGTACCACTTTAGCTAATGGGGCCCATTGCGCCGCCACCGCACGATTTCCCAAGGTACTATTTCCGGGTTAGCGGAGTCTGTAACCTGAAGCGTCTGTAACCCGAGGTTTCACTGTAGTCTGCTGACTTCAAAAATGCAGTAACCCAGCCCTGTTGCTGCGTCTGAGGCCCCTGCTGCCCATTCTGCTGAATGGGGTCCTGCCCTGCACCATACTTTACCCACCTCATTTAAGCCCAGATATCCTCTCTTATTAGAGCAGGATCATATGTATATGATCCTGTCAGATTTGCTGTGACTCCAGACCTTCAAAGTGTCCCTGTTTTCCAGGAACGTCCCTGATTTAGAGAAGCTGTCCCATTTTCTGATTTGATCTCAGAATGTCCCACTTTTCCTTAGGATGTCCCTATTTTCATTGGAGGGTATGGCATTATCCAACCCCTGAGCCATCTGAAGGCAATTCTGTATAGGGAAGCTTTTTAAATGTTTAATGTTTTAAGTTTTTATATATCTTGGAAGCTGCCCAGAGTGGCTGGGGCAACCCAGGAAGATGTGGGGGGGATAAATAGTAAAATTATCATTATGGAATGGGGCATCCCTATTTTCATCGGATCAGTGTTGGAGGGTATGTGACTCCATTGGGTGGTTTCTCGGTAACTCATCCTGGCAGCACAAGGATTACTGCTTCCTCCGCCTCTCACTGTAGGCACCCAGTGTCCTCCCCACATCTGCTCTGGAAACCTGCAAGTGGAGTGGGGGGAATTGTGCAAGCAGAAATCTTTGTGCTGACGAAACTGTGTACTTGGTGCCATGTTGCATACAACCCATTTTATTTATTTTACACAACATGGTTTATTGTTTATTGTGGGTGTCTTGTGTGAGTTTATAACTGTGCTGTCAGGGAACTGCCATCGGAGCTAGAGGCAGAGGCAAGGCTCCAGAGCGATGCTGGAGAGGGGCCCAGCAGGGAGAGAGGCAGCCCATCTGCTGGGGAAGGAAATCAGCGTAACACCAGGGGTGAAGGGGGGCAGATGGGGGAATCGGCGAGGGGGCTCCAGGACTCCTCGCCGGAGACCAGCGGGGAAAGCACGGGCCCTCCGCTGCCCACACCCAGGGAGAGTAGGCGGAGACTTGGCATCAAAGAACTTCTTTGCTGGAAGAAGTTCAAGAAACGCCCACTGACGGATTCTGCCAGCGACTGAAACAGTCACGAAGTGAAGGGCTGTCCAGACAGAAAGGGTTTAATTAGGTAACCTAGCCAGGAGTGGCGGCAACTTACGCACGAGCAACCCCTATAACCATTACATGTGCTAGTAGACTTTTCTGATTTTGTGACTTCACTGAGAGTTGCTGTGTGCACAAAAAAGGGGCATACCAATCTCCTGAGGGCTCCTCTGAGGGAATGTTTTCCTATGGGTTCTCACACACATAGAAGACTAGAACCTTTCCCCTGATGTTCTGGGTTCCCTAGTTCTTTAATAAAACAACACCCATGTAGGGCATTTTCATTTATGTGGTAGAAGTATCTAGTTGGTATGTGAACCTCCACCTACTATCAGGAAGGGTCATCAAGAAACAGGCTTAATGCTGTTAAGTTCTTATTTCATATAAAAAAGGGTTATTTGCTTTGCAGACCCAGAAAGAAGGACTGTTTATCGATTAACACAGTGGTTTTCAACCAGTGTGCTGTGGCACCCTGGAGTGCCTTGAATTATGATCAGAGGTGCGGCAGGCAACACTGGCCTCTGTCCCTCTTTCCTTCTCTCCCTCCTCTGATGCCCTCTTGTGTCTCTGCCTCCCAAAGGCTTGTGTGGCTGTTTGTTGCAGCAGCCCTGGCTACAAGCTCCCCAGGTGAATGGGGGAATCCTCTTCCTAGGCCTCTGTGGGGCAGCATGAGGAGGCACCTCTCTTTCGGGCGGGCAGGGGCTCAGAGACCAGGAGCAGTGGTGGTAGCTGTCCAGAGGACTCCCAAGGAGAAGGGAGAGGAGAGGAGGCTGAGGGAACACTCCACAAGGGCGGGTGTTTGGAAAAGGGTATGGGGCTGCAGGCTCTGCAAGCAAGGGGTGACCTAACTGGGCCCCACAAGGGTGCTGCAGAAAGAAAGTAGTTGGTCAAGGGAGCCATGGACTCAAAAAGATTGAAAACCTCTGGAGGTTAACGCAATTTGATGGGAAAATGAAAGTAACTGCATAACAAACTAAAGGGTGGAGCAGCAACTCATAATATTTACAGACAATGTTTAACTCCATACTACCCATTATTATAGTTGTCCTCATGTGCTGCTTCTGAGAATGAGAACTTAGGCTTTGTGTAAAACACGAGCTTGCTGCTATGCGGTTCTGTGTGCGCACGCATGTGTATAGAATACATATTTGGAAAAGTTGTTGTTTCATCTGTTCTCTATGCATTTGGACACTGCGTAAGACATCGCAACTAAATTTTGCATGATGGTGCCTGAGATCAATGAGCAGTTTTTTGTCTATGTTTGGATATAACTGGACACCATTTTTAGGGTTGCCGTATTTCAAAAAGTATAAAACCAGGACACCCTGAGAGTTGTTAAGCTTTACAAAACGCAAAAAAAAAAAACCCCTACAATTTTTTTGATTGACAAAACACCACCTTTCAGAAATTCCACCAGTTCCGCCTTTGAAATCCCGGTAATGTCCGGGGAAATCTGGACATGTGGCACCCCTCACCATTTTGAAACACGAGGGTGTAACTTAACTTTTCAAAACTGTACTGATTGGGGGGGGGGGTCTTATAATTCCTGAGCAATGCATGTGACCTACACACATCTAGAGGAATTGATTTTGTTGAGTTCCCTTGGGATCACCTGCTGTGCAATCATGCACATCCCATAATGGTCCAGTCAAGGCTTCTAGTACAACTCTTGCAGCTTGAGTCTCTGTGCCTGTTTGCTACATTTTTAAACGAGTCACTGCATTTGCAATGCAGCTGTATTGAGAGAATGTTACGATATTCTTGCAGAAGACAAGAAGGTAATGGAGATGCAGAAGAGCAGCCGGACCCTCCACATATGCTAACAATCAGTCTTCATTTCCTGGCCTCTGTTCATGCCTCTGGGGCTGCAGTCCAGTAAACACTTCCCTGGGAGCATGTCCCATGGAACTAAATGGGACTTACAGTTCTTCTGAACAGAGATGCATAATAGTGCATTGTTAGTGACTGTTTCCTCTTTTAGGACAGGTGTCTGGTTTTGACACAGGGTGTGTTCCTAACCGCAGTTGCAAGTGGAAAGATGACCCAAAGGGAGGGACAACAGTAGAAGAAGTATTCCTTTGTCTGAATTTCTGGCTGCTTGCAAAGTAGGCTTCATATACTTTCCCTCCAAGATATGTATCCCTAGAGGATCCCTGGAAAATTCATGTATTCACTATCACATCTAATGTGCACCTCAATTTTCAGAACCTTGAAACCAAAAAAAGTACAGTATTTGCTGGCGAATGCAAATGTGCCATGGAATCTAATGTGCACCTTAATTTTTGCAACGTATTTTGGCCAAAAAAGGTGAGCAATAGATTCGTTGTTATTGTGGCTTTTTATATTGGGTCAGATCGTTGCTATTAATGTTTGATGTTTTATTATGTTTTTATATGTTTTGGAGTTGCTTGGGTAACCCAGCCAGATGGGTGGAGTATAAATAAATTACTACTACTACTTCTACTATGATGCAACCTTGTTAATGCATATTCTTCAATGGATACTTGGAGGATGAATGTTACATCTGCATCAGCTCATATAAGTGGGTTAAAGGGTAGTTTTCCTTCAGACCTTTCTCAAATATATAAAGCTCACTGGACTGTTTTGTTATGACCATTGGCATATAACATATTGTAATATATAACAGGTTTTATGTACAAATTAACTGCAGGTGTGACACAAGTATTACTTGGACTTGGACAGTTTGCTAGGACACACTATTCTGAACTGAGCTGCTTCTCAAACACTTCTTCTCCAACCCCAGAAGCAGCTCATTCAAGGCATTTCCTATTAAGGAAAAGACTGTGGGTTCTTCTTTTCCATCTGATCAGTCACCCTCCAGTTCCATCAGCCTCAGGCAGCATAGCCAATGATCAGGGATGATGGGAGTTGTAGTTCAGCAAGATCTGAAACGCCACAGGCCTCACTTCTGCCTCATATGATAGTCACTTCTTCTCTCAGGTAGACCACCATACTAATACAGAAAGTGAGCGAGCACAGCAATCAAAACATGGAAAGAAGAAATAAAAAGTCGATAGCCATCTTCCCACTCTGAAAACTGGTTGGAAGTGCTGTCCATGTAACCTTCTGTTGACAATTTGTGGCCTGTCTTCTTCAGCTGCTTAATATATGCCTGGGAAGATCACAGATGATCATTCGGGGGGGGGGGGGAGTTGTTGGGAATGGGCTGTAGCTCAGTGGTTAAGCACCTGATTTGCTTGCAAAAGGTCACAGGTTCAATCCCCAGGATTTCCAGGTCAGGCCAGAGGGGACTCCTGCCTGAAACCCTGGAAAGCCACTGCTCTGTCACCAATGCTGAGCTAGAAAGATAGACCAATGTTCTGACTTCCTATGCAAAGTTGATGATCAAGGCTACTATCACTTTAAAGTATGGCCAACCCTCACAGGTCACAGCACAAAGAGATGGTTAACTGCAACCCAAGAATGCATGAAAAAACCCCACCGAACGCCCTCTTATTCCCACACAATTATGCCCAGTGTTTCCTCTTCCTTGTACATTGTTCTAGCCTGCTGATCAGGTTCTGCTTCCTTACATTTTATATAACTTGTCGCATAGGGTGGCCACTTAATGCACCACCACAAAACCCAAGAGGATTCAACTTGAGGAGCCATTACTATAATGTAAATAGAAGTACAGTATATCTCAGCATGGTGCTTGTGTGCCTCCTTAGTCCCTTGTCCCCACACCAACTGTTGCCGGCCACATTCTAGTAACCTGCTCTCCTGCCTTTGGGTTGTATCCCCTCAGGTTAAGATGACCTGGTCTGGTTGTCAAGATGAAGAGTCACAGAGTAGACCCATGAAACTGATGGACATGACTTATGACCCAAGTTAAGTCATGCCCATCAGTTTCGGGGTCTACACTCTGTGACTCTTCATCTTGACAACCAGAACTTGACAACTGAACTTAGACCATACAGCCCTTAAAAGAGAGGACTTATTCAAGCAGAGGAAATGGCCTCTTTCAAGTTGAATATGTGGCCACCCAATGGTTGTAGTGTTGTTCTCCGAACAGTGCAATATGTTCAATCCGGGTCTGGGGTGGGGAAGCCAGGGCTCAGCCCCGATCTTCCAAGATGGCAAGGTATCTCCCAGCCTTCCTCTCCATCGGAGATCAGACTGCAAGAACAGAGTGCATGTCGTCCTGTGCCAGGCAGAGGAATTCCACACCCCGATATAATGTGTCTCTGCAATGTCCTGGCAGCGCACAGCAGCATTCTTACTGAACACATCCCCACAGGATTCTGGTGTGCTGCACCAAGACAATCGCTTCCTTATCTTCTCACTCTTGGGAGAAACAAAAATAAATGACAGGAAAGGCTGAGGCCTACCAGAGCCCACAGGCCTGAAATGGCAAAGCAGCAGCTGAACAGCTCCACCTGAGCAGATTAACACTGGCTAGGATCCCACAGTCAAAACCATCTCCACTCGGAGGGTATTTGTCTCTTCTTTTGAGGAAGTGCCAAGGGGTGGTTGTGTAAGTTTCCAACCTCAATTCTTGCACATGTGCAAGAAGCACAGGGTTTAGGTTACTGCGTGGTCAGAGACAAAGCTTTTGAATAGCCCTCTCTGTGATGTGCGGGGAAGCTGCCTTCTACAGAGCCAAACCATTGGTCAACAGAGCTCAGTATTGTATACAAACAGGCATCTTTCTAAATCCTACCTGGAGATGCTGGGGATTGTTGAACCCAAGACATTTAGTGTGGACACTGTATTCTTTGTGCTACACTGTTAAAACCTTTTTATGTGCACTGGGCAATTTAGATTGTGATAGTTTTAGCAGGTTTCATGTTTCACCTCTCTTAATTTTATCATATTTTTGGTTTGTATTATAATATAATGCATTTGTAGTTTTGAATTTATTTCCATGCCACCGTAAAATCTATTATTGGACTTGGTGCCATTTATAATTTTTAATATAAATAAATAAAATATTATCCTGAAGAAACCTCAGATAGGTATCGAATGTTGCTTGCTTCTTTTCAATGGAGCCGTTTAAGTGAATTTATATTTCCCAAACCAATAAACAAACCCAAATGCAGCTCTTTTTCAAAATTCAGACTTCTCCAAATTTTGGCATGCAGTTCTCCAACCAAACAACATATATTGGGGGGGGGGGACTGTGCATATATTTGTGAAAATAATATACAAAAATTGGGGGAAATTCCTAGCAAAAATGTGTAGATTAGGGAAAATGCACATACAAATGTGTGTTGATTTTCACGCTGACTTTTAAAAAGAACATTCTTAAACCAATGTGGAAAGCTGATTTTAAGATTGAAAAATTGGGAAACTGAGATTTGTCTAGCTTAGTGTAGAGATGGAATACTTTAAAATGATATTCATGGTGTGAAATTTGTGAGAAGCTGTCACTCAGATTTGCTTGGTGTAAGTTCTCCTAAGTATGGATAGTAGTAATTTGAGTGCATGGTATGTTCCCATTCTAGTTCTTTCCATATCTCTGAAAGTAATCTCCCAAACACTGTCCCTCCTGCTCACTGCAATTTTAAAATGTAGTGCAAACTGGAGAAAAGTTCTGACTGGTCTGATAGGAAATTGTTTGACTTTGCTTATAAGGGGATTAACGTACTGTGCAATACAGTTAAGCATATTTATTGAGCAGAGACAGGTGCACGCTGCAACAAAAAAGAAAAAAGGAAAGGAAGAAAAGAGCAACAGTCACAGATGTTCTTTAGTAAACCTTCCCACAGAATTCAAACATATAGAATAACATGTTTGTCTTCTGAGATCTCTTTTTCCCTGAGAAATGAGCAAAAATGTGTGTCAAGAAAGGAATGTTTATGGACAGTGAAAGCTTATGGATATTTACTTGCAGAAATATTAAGTTATATGGTGGGGTTTGCCCCATCATTTTGGCAAGGCTTCATTTGAGCCAAGCTCACCAGGCTTCAGCCCTAGAAAAATGTGCTCATCGTGCCATATTGAAAGCAAGGGCACTTCTGAGCATGGGCAAAGCGTGTTTTCTTTGCCAGTCTGTAACAGTAGCCCATGCCTTCTGCGAACAGAAGGCAGAATTTTGTGATCAGTGGCTTGAGAACATACATTTATCTTAGAAATTAAGAACGGCACATTGTGAAATTTGTTGTTATAGCAATCTGTCCTAATAAGGAAGCAGAAACAGTCACACCTGACCATGGCAATTAGCGACAGACTTATTCAAACAACATGATTCAAGAGGGAATTCGTCTTGCTTGGTCATGTAAAATGTCCTGAAATGTTGTATTTTGTAGTAGATAACTGACCACTGAAAGAAAAGGCAGCACAGCTTTTTTCATTCAAGCTACTCTGTAACCTATATAGACAAACTGTGCAATCCTACACATGGGGGTATGTTCAATGGGACTTACTCCCAAGGTAAGTGTGTTCTGTATGCTGTTGTATATTATGCAGCCTTAATGGTCTGTTTCAGGGTTGGGAACCCGTACTGCAAGGACTGTATGTGGCCCTCAGCCTAATTTCATGTGGATAGCCGGGAGGGGGGGCGGGATGGGGGTAAGGCATGAGCAAAGCCAAGGGAGGGCAGAGGGGCAGCTGTCCCTCCCCACCAAGTAAACCAACAAAAATACTTAACTAACTGAGGTTCTGCCCCCACTAACATGAAGCCTGCTCCCTCCCCAACATAAATCCTGGCTATGCCCACAGGGTAAGGAGTGGCGGATAGAAAGGCAGGTGGCACTGTCTACTTTGAGCTTGGTGCCCACTTACTGCCAGTATGTGCCCCCAAATTTATCCTCAAGGCAGCTCTTGGAAGAAAAAAAAGGGTCCCCAACATCAGAGAATATATTAAAATTCAGAGGACTAGGATGTAAACATTAATCAGAATATGCCAGCTCCTGAACAGCCAGCATAAATATTCCGGCAAAGCTGTGGGTTGTTTTGTGGCGGTGGTTTTTTTAACAGGAAATTGCCAATATCAACATTTTATCATACATTTCGCCATCAAACACACACACACACACACACACACACACACACACACACACACACACACACAAGCATGAGAACAAGAGGCTATTTACAAGAATGAAGACATTGTCCTGATTTCGGATTTTGAGAAGCTTGAAATGTACACCAGAGCTTCAGGGTAGCTGCCTGATCTCTCACTTGAGTTTAACAGCACACAACTGGAACGCAAAAAAGTACCCCAAACCTGTCTTTATACAATGCTGGATAGAACCTCACCTCTAATCCAGAGACAGCACCCTGAATCTGCACACTCCCATTCTATCTCCCAAACAAGCCTCACATTTGCTTTGACTTAAGCTGAAGATTGCCAAAACATCTTTCTTCTTTCTAGGACAATAATTGGGAAAGTATATGGAATGCACTCCCTTTTAAAGACGTGGGATCCAGCACTTGCCAGGAGCGACCCTGGAGATTTACAGGCAGATGCTTTGGGAAGACCACACATAACTTTTTGCCGAGTTTTCAGAAACTCAGCATATGACCTCGGCAACCAGAAGCGATTTAGGATACACGACCCACGTTTTAACCCCGGATCACTTGATCCAGAATTACTACCCCCACCCTACCCCACCCAGGGTCTAGTGTCAGCCAACCTGCAGGACCATTCATTCCTGCATAAATACGCGCGGACTACTTTCCCTGCGCC
The DNA here is from genome assembly GCF_964234715.1 of Podarcis melisellensis. NCBI lineage: Eukaryota > Metazoa > Chordata > Lepidosauria > Squamata > Lacertidae > Podarcis > Podarcis melisellensis. The sequence continues at coordinate 62,025,949 of NC_138529.1, forward strand.
ATCACCTATTTATTTATTTGTGATTATTATTATTATTTGGTTACCGCGCTTCATCTGTAGATCTCAGGGGGCTCATAACATAGAACTACAAGATAAAAAAACACAAAATTCATAATAAAAACGAGAACCAAAACAAACCACCACCCGGAGAAATCCTTTCTCCTCTGCGGCAGCTTTGCACACCCAACCTCCACCCTTCCACCCCCCCCCCCAGGGAAAGGCCAGAGAACGAGATCGTTCACACGTGACGCGAGTTTGAGCATGCCCCACGTGTACACGCCAGTCGAACAGCGGCAACCCGGGTCTACAGACACTTCACAGCCCCCCCTCCCCTCCCCAGGTACGAAAATCCCCCACACTCCTTCCAGCCAATCGCGCGTTCCCAAAGTTGCCCCGCGCTCCCCTCCCTTTCAGATTATACTTCGGAAGAAATCTCTTTGTTTGGAAGCGGCTGGAGGGCAACGCGCCTCCCCAGCCGCCCCCCTTCCCAAAGGAAGGACTTTAGTGACCGCTGGGCCCCAGCTTGGCTCCTCGACTTGCTTCTTTTTTGCGCGCGGGGGGTGCGGGGCGGGCTCGCGTCTCTAACTTTTCCTCCCACGCAAGGAGCCTCGTCTCCGGGGCAGTCGAGCACGGTGGCTCGGTTGCTAACTGCTCCTTCCTTCCTCTCTCTCTCTCTCTTTCTTGCAGGCTAAAAGTCTCTCTCCCCGCTCGGACCCGCTCACCGATTAGATGCGGGGTGTCTAGCGCGCCAGACCCGCTGCCCTTCCGTTCCCCTCCGGGTGCCTGTCAAAGGAAACCCGTCCAACAAAACTTCAACTCCCCTTAAAAAACTTCGCGCCCCCCGCCGCCGTTACCTTTCTTCCCGATTCGCAGCAGCCCATTTTGCTCCCCTTGCAGCCCATCCCTCTCGCAGCGCGGCGCGGGGAAAGCTCTCCGCGGAATCCCAGGGGTTAAGAGCCGCCGCCGCCGCCGCCGCGGGACGGGGAGGTCTCCCTCATCCCGCGCGCTGCCTCCTCCGACGACAAGACCCCGAAAGTGAACCTGACAACAGCCTGCATGAACTTCATGCGGAGACCGTCGCGCGCCGTAAGTCTCCGAAGAGATGCCCCTTCGAATGGTTCCCTTGCAAAAAAAGAAAGAGAGAGGAACTAGATAAAACTCCAGCTGCGGAAGAGTTAAGAGAAGCATCGCGATTGTTGATTATAATCAATATTATTATCGCAAGAGGGAGTCCGAGATGCAGGGGGCTACTTGACCTCCCAGGAACTTCCATCGCCAAAGAAGAAGAATTATCATTGAATCATCGAATCATAAAACTGTAGCGTTAGAAGGGATCCTGAGGATCATTCTAATCCAGGCATAGGCAAACTTGGCCCTCCAGATGTTTTTGGGACTACAGCTCCCATCATCCCTAGCTAACAAGACCAGTGGTCAGGGATGATGGGAATTGTAGTCCCCAAACATCTGGAGGGTCGAGTTTGCCTGTGCCTGTTATAGTCCAACCCACTGCAATGCAGGAATATATAGCTGTCCCATACGGGGATAGAAACTGCAATCACGCTCTAAAATCATATATCATATCATATCATATCAATTACATTTGTTAGTCACTTTATCTTGCCTGGGGCAACCCGAAGCAACTTACAGCCAAACAGGCAGACAGGCAGACAACAACAACCCCAGCATAGATATATTAAAACTGAGAGGAAAAAGAAGTAGCTTTTAAAAATCCCACCCACTTACTAGCTTCTCCGGCACCCAGAGCAGCGGGGCAGGGGCGATCCGCCCAGGGGGGCAGTGCGGCGAGCTGCCCATGGAGTCTGCCTGGCAGACGCAAGCCCCACGCTGCCGTTTTGGGGAGTGCAGGGCCCTGAGTCACTGCTTCACTCCCAGGAGAGATGCGTGGCTCGGGCGCGCTAGGAAAATACAAAGACAAACATAGATACATTAAAACCGGCATTAGAAGAACAATCTAAAAAGACAATTCTATTATTATTTTGTTAAACTAAATTAAAACATCCTGCCCATGCAAAAAAAGGGGGGGCACAGATAATATACGTCCTATGTATGCATGTAAACTAGGCCTATGTGTTTCATGGCTGGGTAGGGGTTTGGACACAGGTCTCTCCACACCTACTGTGACATTTGAACCATTACACCACACTGTCTGTGGTTTCATAGAGTTGGAATGGTCAATCCAAGAGTCATCGAGTCCAACTCTCTGCAATGCAGGAATATGCAGGTAGCCCATATGGGGATCAAACCTGCGACCTTGGCTTGATCAGCACCACATTCTAACCAAGTGAGCTAACTGGAGTTTGTTCTTCTTAGATTTGTACCCTGCCTTTCCTTAAAAGCCCAAGACGGTGATGTTGCACTTTCTGCTTTTGGCCCCATTTTAAACAGGATATGAGTGGGTTGGTGGAATATATGCATTTGGAGTTGCATATGCCTGGCATCTTTTTTTAAACTGGGCCCTCAGCTCCGAAACATGTACAGTTACAGCGCTATACTATGCAAGTGTCTGCTCAGAAGGAAGTCCTGTTGAATTTAATGGAGCTTAATCCCAGCAGCAGCCACGAAATTAAAAGACGCCTGCTTCTTGGGACAAAAGCAATGACAAACCTAGACAGCATCACCTTGCCGACAAAGGTCCGTATAGTTAAAGCCATGGTTTTCCCAGTAGTGATGTATGGAAGTGAAAGCTGGACCATAAAGAAGGCTGATCACCGAATAATTGATGCTTTTGAATTATGGTGCTGGAGGAGACTCTTGAGAGTCCCATGGACTGCAAGAAGATCAAACCTCTCCATTCTTAAGGAAATCAGCCCCTCACTGGAAGGACAGATCGTGAAGCTGAGACTCCAATACTTTAGCCACCTCATGAGAAGAGAAGACTCCCTGGAAAAGACCCTGATGTGGGGAAAGATTGAGGGCACAAGGAGAAGGGGACGACAGAGGACGAGATGGTTGGACAGTGTTCTCGAAGCGAGTAACATGAGTTTGACCAAACTGTGGGAGACAGTGGAAGACAGGAGTGCCTGGCGTGCTCTGGTCCGTGGGGTCACAAAGAGTCAGACACGATTAAACAACTAAACAACAACAACAATCCCAGGTAAAGAGCTCTAGGATGACAGCTACAGAATCCCAAGCATCTGCAGCCCAAACACACGCAAATAGTGGCTGACGGCCTTGCTCAAACCCGGCAACATTGCACAGGTACATACATTCCTCTTTCCCACTTGTGTGGTGTTTCCCGTCTGGATTTAAGGGCAGCGCTGCAGTGCGTTTTGTGGCATGTTGTGGTTTTGGCTGTTCCTCAGCCCTGCCGTCTCCTTTCCCTCAGAGCAGCCCAGTATTAGCTGTAATACGATAACCTTTTCGGATATGTTGATAGGGCGGGCTTCCTGCTTTCTGGGCAGCAGCATGGCAGGGAGTGTTGTGGTTACAGACTTCAGTTACAGCACGTTTGTTTTTAAAATGTTGCCATTTAAATCGGGGGGCCCTGGGCGAGATTCGGTTACATCCTTTAAGACCCTTCCCTCAGTAAGAAGAATGGCAAATGCCTGGCTGGGAGGAATCCAGATAAATGGACACGTTTGTTGCCTCCTCCTTGGAAGGAAAAAAAAAATCTGTTAAACTAGCTGGCTGTAAATAATTACAGGGGCATCCATATTTGCATGGTGCCTGGTGCCTGGGATACAGTATATCCTAGTGTGCAGCAAAGGGTCTTTGCTTCATTCGGCTGGCTGTATCCAAAGACATGGAAACTGGGAGCCTTTGGTGTCCATCCATAATATGGCTCTGGAGGCAAGTGCACTGCTTTTCAGGGATATTCTGAGCCTGTTCCTTCTCCTCCCACAAGAGGCAGCTGGCTGGCCACTGTCAGAAGAAGATGCTGGACTAGATGGGCCTGACCCTGCAGGCTTTTCTTAAGTTCTTAGGCTCTCCAAGACTTCTGGTACAATGCCGTCTGGGCCAGGGAGAGCAACAGACCTCCACTTTATTCTGCCTTTTCACACATGTCTTTGCCTGTGAGGTTCACCTGACTTGAGAGCAGGCTCTTTCAACAAAATGTTGCAGCGCTCCGGTTAGCATCGCTCTTTGAGGATATCCCATTCCATTCACCTGACACTCTTATTGCACAGTGTGATTCCTTTTGTGTGGTGCAATGGTTAGAGTGTTGGACTTGGACCTGGGAGAGTAGAGTTCTAATCCCCACTCAGCCAGGAAGCTCACTGGACGACCTTGAACCAGTCAACGTCTCTTAGCCTGACCTACCTCACAGGGTTGTTGTGAGGTTGAAACGGGGAGGAGGAGAACCATGTCCACTACCTTGAAAGCCTTGGAAGATAAAGTTGGTATATAAATATCAACAATAACAACAACAGCCAATGATCAGTCCTACCACATTGACCATAATACAGCACCTAACTTCATTATTTATATATATGATTTGTGGGAAGGCGGAAAGAGGAAGCCTCTTTCAGACTCAAGGTAAGTGGCTGACAGAGGAAACAGCTACTTCCTGTTGTTGCTGCTGCTGCCTCCTCCTTTCCTCTCCACCCCATCTTGGATCCTGCATCTGAGGGGCATTCACATGCCTCTTGAACTCCCCCAGCTTAACAAGCAGATATTTAAACTCAGGGCATGTCTTGTTAGCAGTGCCCCACAATTTCAGTCTGGCCTTGGTGTGCAAACCTGAATAGCAGGAAGCAAACACAAAGCAAATATCCTAGAAAAGCCGCTGCAGCTTCTAGTATGACACTTGTTATGTAAACTGCACAACCAGCTTTGGGCCTTCGAGTGCTACTGCTTAAAGCAGGGGTGTCCAACCATTTGGGGCACATTTGAGAATCTAAGCAACTCTCATGGGCAGCACAAAATTGCCATGTCACATGCAGAGGAAAAACTAGTGATGGTCAGACCAAAAATGAATGAGACATAAACTAAAAAGCAAGACCCTCCCCACAAAAAATAGGCAACCTGCTCCCAAGCAAACAATCCCCAAAGACACAAATACTCATTTTAAAAATAAATAAAAATAAAGATTGTAATCTGAGGGTGTTGTGGTGCCCACTCGCACCACCTTGGGAACTCCAGACCTAAACATACAAAGGATGTCAGATCAGAATTGCAAAAATAATGGGGGGCTCTTGTGTCTGAAGTAATATGAAGTACAGTGGTACCTCAGGTTAAGTACTTAATTCATTCTGGAGGTCCGTTCTTAACCTGAAACTGTTCTTAACCTGAAACACCACTTTAGCTAATGGGGCCTCCCACTGCTGCCGCGCCGCCGGAGCATGATTTCTGTTCTCATCCTGAAGCAAAGTTCTTAACCTGAGGTAATATTTCTGGGTTAGCGGAGTCTGTAACCTGAAGCGTATGTAACCTGAAGCATATGTAACCCAAGGTACCACTGTATCAGTTAGATGAAGGGTAATGTATAGGCAAGACTGCCCAAATACCTTTACTGCTCATTTTAATGCTCTTTAAAGGTTTTTAATTTTACAACTGTTTTCCTTAATAACTTTAATATTTCTAGTAAACCCCTTTTAGAGGTTTCATTATAATTAAGTGATATACTTAATTTCTGTTAGTTAAATAAAGTGCTGAAATAATGACTTTGTGTGGGTTATTAACTATAGGAACGTGATGTCTTGCTCTATAATAAAATTGTAAGTCTGTCATCATGCTGCATTTTGCATGGCTGCCAACAGGCAGCTCCAACATGATGACAGACTGGCAGGGAGGCGGGCAGGTGAGCAAGCAAGCAGTGTGGGAGGCAGGTGGCCCAGGAGAGCTGCTTAAAGGGAGGGGGAGGCACTTCAGGAGGCACCTGGGCTCTCTGAAGTGCCTCTTAACCTCCTGTAAAAGGAGTTGGGTCAAGTTATGAGGGAGTGGTAGCAGTTTGGGACGGGGACGGGGTGGGGGTGGGGAGTAGGTGGGTGCAGTGGCGTAGCATTGGGGTGCAGGGGGGGCCGGCCGCACCGGGCGCAACATCTGGGGGTTAGGGTTAGGTGGCGCAAATCCACGGGTTAGGGGGCCCAAATTACTTGCCTTGCCCCGGGTGCTGACAACCCACGCTACGCCACTGGGTGGGTGGGGTATAAAGGGAGAAGGAGTTAGCTGGGTGCAGAGGAAGGGGGCTTGGCAGGTAGGGGGATTGTCAAGCAGAGCAAGCGGGGTGGCAGCCCCAGTTAAGAATTCAAGTGTATAATAACTACCAGAGTTCCACTTTGTCTCACAAAGTTCACAAGTATGGCAAGATGGAGACAGACATTTCAAGAGCACTTCAGTTAGGAGCAAGGTGTGGAAACAAGGCAACCTTTTGTTGCCAGTGTCACTTGTCACTTCAATGCTCAGTTGAATCTATGCTTCGGTTTGTGGAGATGGACTCCCCTAAGTAGGTTCAAATCACTGTGACAGAGTGAGCTCCCATTGCTCTGTCCCAGTTCCTGCCAACCGATCAGTTCAAAAGCACACCAGTGCAAGTAGATAAATAGGTACCACTGTGGCAGGAAGGTAAACAGTATTCCTGTGCGTTCTGGTTTCTGTCATGGTGTTCTGTTGCACCAGAAGTGGTTTAGTCATGCTGGCCACATGACCCAGAAAGCTGTCTGCATACAGCCCTCGGCTCCCTCAGCCTGAAGCGAGATGAGCGCCGCAACCCCATAGTTGCCTTTGACTGGACTTAACCGTCCATGGGTCATTTACCTTTTTACTTTTATATTCAGTAGCAGAGATGCCCTTCAAAATAGGAGTCCTCTGGCAGCCCCAAGCAATATAGTTGTGCTGCAGTCACCCAGATGTGGCTGCCAGGCATTGGTGGAGCAGGTAGTGACACTGCAAACCTTCATGGGACCTGATTCTTATCCGTCAATCAAACTACTGTACTCTGCAATGAGTACAGCATGAGCAGCCTTAAGCTGCTAAACCAGCTGCCTGAGCACTCTGGAGTTTGGGGCCCCACCTGCTGGATAGAAGATGGAAGTGCATTTCTATATGGGCTGGGAAAAGTTCCTTCCAAGCTGTTTTCTCTAGAATTGGAATCATTCGTTTCACCCAGCTGTCATTGTCAAGCTGCTGCATTCCTTTACCTGTTGTGCGGTGTGTGTATTTTCCAGAAGTGGTGACTTGCAGCAGGTTTTTTTCCTGACTTAGGATTGCAATTGCAATGTCATGCTGTTCCCCGCGAACGAACAAAGCATCGCTGACGCATTTGACAGGACAAGCGGGCCATGCTGACCAGTGGCGTAGCGTGGGGGGTGCAGGGGGGGGCCAGCCGCACCGGGCGCAACATCTGGGGGTTAGGGTTAGGGGGCGCAAATCCACGGGTTAGGGGGCACAAATTACTTGCCTTGCCCCGGGTGCTGACAACCCACGCTACGCCACTGATGCTGACACAGGCGGTATGATGTGTTTCCACCCGGAAATGATTCAAAGGAAAGAGCCAGGGTCATGGGCAGAGCGGTCAGGAGACGTGGAAGCCGCTTGAAGCCACACCAAATGGGGACATCGTTGCTCGTTGAAAACTGCAATCCTTGATAGCACAAGGATGGAAGAATGAGGAAATCCTAACGAAAGAACAGTGGCAATAAAAATGGATGAGTTATGCAGAACTGGCTAAATTGGCATACAAACTGCAGGACAAGGACAACTGTGACTTTAAGGAAGAATGGGAGCATTTTACAAATTCTCTAAAAAGACAAAAAAATGAACTGGACTCCTTGGCAGGGTTTGAATAAACATATACAAATTTATTGGTTGATAACATGATAGATAGATAACGTAAGGATATGTATAATTTTATAACATGCAGAGAATATGTGCTGAGAAATCAGAGAGAGGAGCTGAGGGAAGTCTCTGGGATGGGGAAGGGAGGGTTTGAAAGAGGGAAAGGGGAAAAATAATAATAGTATGGTATGTTTTGATAGTTTGTATGTTGAAATTGTGAATAAAAGTATTTAAAAAGAAAGAAAAAAAACTGCAGTCCTAACCATGCTTCCTATGCAATAAGCATCAAGGCTGGGATGTTTCGTTAGAGTCAGCAGCAAGTAAAACTGAACGTGGACTGCAATAACAAATGTAACACTGTGTCCCCATTAGGGAAAACAATAAGCAACCTTGCTGGAGACTGAATGCGGTAGAAGCAGGGAGTGAGCAGCTGCAATCTTCTTTTAAAAAGGGAGACACCTGTATTAACACTTGGCATTGCCGAGGTAGTTTTACTTGACAATGGAATGAGTCCTCTATTAGAGTCTAACGCTCACTGGGTACACAGGACACCAAGAATTGAAAGGGTCTAAGCAGTGCTTTCTTCTAAAAAATAAAAATAAAATGTTTAGGGGTACTCTCATTTTCCTACTCATATTGAAATGCTGCCCCTCAATGAGGTCAAACTTAGACTCGCAAAATGTTTAGCGGTATGCATAACCCTGAGTACCCCCAGAAAAAAGCACCAGGACTAGGGGCATCATCTAGACTGACCCCTCAAATCCACAACAGCATGTCGTCCACACACTAGTGTTTACTGGAAAATGTAAAAAAACGGAACTTTGCTTTTCGACCATTTAACCTGAGAAGAATTGGACTACTGCGAGGGATAATTCCAAAAAGCGTTTTGTGCTTGTCCAATGTCAATAGGCTCCACTAAAGGGCAGTTCTCACAGTATTATCTTTTAGGCAACTGGTCAGCTGCCACAAGAACCTTATCACTGATATGAAAAGCTTCTAGTTACTTGTTCCTCTAGCTGACTTTCCCTGTCCTTGACACAGTCCAGTATTCATGTTTTCTTTTGGGGCTATATATAATTGCATTCTAGACAGCTACTTGTTCAAAGTCAGATCTAGGGGAGTGCGACTGGTCGTACCCAGCACAGAGCTTCTGGGGTGCCACAACTATTACATCCAACAGAAGGCGAGAGGTGGGGGAGGGTGCCCAATTTTGGCACCGCACAGGGCACCACTGAAATTTGAGGTGCCGAGGTCCACCACTGACATGTTCTCACCTTTATCTCCTTGCCTTTGAAGGCTGAAGTACCCTTGAATTCAGCCCCCATCTGTGCTCAACGTTTAAAGCAGTATCATTCCACTTTATGCAGTCATGCCTTCTGCCAAAGAATCCCGGGAGCCGTAGTTTTCTAAGGTTGTTGAGAGTTGTTAGGAGACCCTTATTCCCTTCAGAGAGCTACATTTCCCAGAGTTCCCTGGGAAGAGGGCTTGACTGTTGAAACACTCTGGGAACTGTAGTCCACGTACATTATGTCAATCTGAACATTATCTCCATGCTTGTTGATACACTCTAAGAAATGTAACAGGTTTGTGAAACGGAGTTGTGTTTGGATTTGTTTTTCTTATGTATTTTGTGTTTTTTTATATTGTGATTTTTATATTGTGTGAGATCTATGGGTATAAGAATGTATACAAAATTATCAATTAATTATTAAATAAATTTAAATCATTAAATTATTTATTTATTTAAAAGGAGCTACAATTTCTGGAACTATTGCAATCCATCACTATTATAGACCTCATAAGTGGATAAGTATAACTCAAAGAACAACCCTTTTTTTCTTTTTTCCTCCCCCCCCCCCATTTCTTTAAGAGACAATAATTGGAAACTGGACTGGCCTAACTTATTACTCTACCTTCTCAGTTTTTCGGAATACTAATTAACTACTTTTCTCTTTCACTGTTCAACATTGCATTTGTACATTTTATGTTTTTTTTTTTACTTATTGGAAGTTTTGCTTTTATTTTTTATGTTTCCCCTCTGTTTTTGTGATAAAAGTGCATGTTACAGTGTGGGGTGGGGGAGAAAGCAGACGAAAGGGAAAGAGAAACTAAGAGAAGTCTGGGGGGGGGGTAGTCTCACAGCTGAATAGACTCAGAATTTGCAAGTGTATCGCAAAGCACTGGAAGACACAAGATTTACCCACCCAGGAAGAATGGCAGATGAAGTTGATGGACTACATGGAACTGGCGGAAATGACTGGCAGAATCCGAGACCAGGGAGAAGAGTCAGTGGAAGAAGATTGGAAAAAAAATTAAAGACTATTTACAGAAACACTGTAAAATTAATGAATGTTAGAAAGATGTTGGAATGAAGTTACATGGCTTTAGCAGAAATGCTATAAAGAATTAAGTACAATAAATTGTAAAGGGATTAAAGGGAAAAATAAGGTTAGAATGTGTTAAGATAAATTATAGGACAGAGAATTAAGGAAGATGGAAAGGATTTGCTGAAACAATTAATTGAAGTGGAATACAAAAAAGGGAGGTGTGAGGAAGTCGCTGAAACAAGTTAATAAAAGATAATAATATTGAAAGTATTGAATGTGTTTTTAACTGTTTTTGTTTTGGTTTGTTATATATATGTAGTGTTTTTGTTTTTGTATTGTATTGTTATGTCTAATTTCTTTTCTTTTCTTTCTGTGATTTTCAAATTCTTAATAAATATAATTAAAAAAAACAACAACAGAATTTGCAAGTGTGACCTTGAACAGCTCATATAATGCTGGGAACCAACAGATAAGAAATGTCTGGCATGGAAAGAGCAACAAGGAAAGCCATTGCTGCGACTGCTGCCAGATGGGCCAGTGTACAATTGGGAGACATAGGAGATAAGGGAGAGAAAGAGCAGGCAGATCCTTTTGCATTGCAGCTTTTGGAATTCAGGAAAGAGATCAATCAATCAATGCAAGAATTTACACAAGTGGTTCGCAGTGATATGGAAAAATCTAACTTATCATTGAAGGAACAAGTACATAGAGACATTGAGAACTCAAACAAAGTTATGAAAGAACAGTTTGGGATATTGGGAGACAAGGTCACTAATTTGGAAACAAAAGTAGACAAATTATAAAAACTAAGCGAAGAGGTAGCAGAAGTAAAAGAGGAACAAAAAGGGGCGTTGGGACTGGGGTTCAAGGGGTTCAAGAGAAACAGAATGACTTAGAAGATCAGGTTCTTCTTTTTCAATTAAGAGATAAAGACAGGACGCTCAGAATCAGAGGTCTTCCATACTCTGACTCTGAGCCAATCTTAGAGACAAATGTCACACAGACAATCTCAGAATGGATGGGGGAAAGTAAAGACTGGTTGGATGACCTAGTAGAAAGCTGTTGTAGAATTAAATTGTTCCAAAGCAGAGAACGGAAGCAGCCAGGAGATATCTTGTTAACATTAGTGACAAAAGAAGTGAAGGATGCAATCCTTCAGAATAGTTTTGAGAAAGATCTCATGGTTACTGAGCAGAAGGTAGACATTTTTAGAGAAATTCCACTGAAATTGAGATTAAGAAGAACAAAATATAGGTTTTTGACCACAGTACTCAGGAGAGCTGACATCAGATACAAATGGAAATTCCCAGAGGACATTTCCTTTACATACATGAAGAGGAGATACAGACTGACATCAGAATTTCAGGCAAGAGAGGTTTTGGACAAAAACAGGAGAGACTTAGACCGTAAACAAGATAGGGAAGATCCCTGAGCTGAGCAAAAGAAACAACTAGCATTGGAAGAGGTACCATCAGGGAAAACAAATATTGTAACTGACTTCGGAAATTGCCAATCTTAAAATATTGAGTTGGAATGTAAATGGTTTAAACTGTGGAACCAAATGTCATGGGATTGAGCATGTAATAGCAAAACAGAAATTAGACATAATTTGTCTACAAGAGACACATATTGCAAAAAAGCATAAAAGGATTTTAATTTATAAAAAAATAGGTATGTACTTCATCTCATCAGATAAAACAAAAAAGAGAGGAGTTGTTTTCTATATTAATCCTGCACTTGAACCCAAATTGATTCAGAAGGATGAAAAAGGCTGAATTTTAATTATACAAATCAAAATCCAGGGAGAGAAAGTGATACCAGTCGGTATCTATGCACCTAATGATAAAAAATCATTTTTTTTCAAAAAGCTAGAGACAGAACTACTTGAATTCACAGATCAAAAAATTATTTTAATGGGAGATTTAAACAGAGTTCCATCCTTAGATAGAGACAGATCAGCCAGGAAAAAAGAGACTAAAGAAGGTAAACTGTCAAAAACCTTTTTTTGACATGACTCAAAATTTAAATTTGATAGATATTTGGAGAATAAGACATATGTCTGATAAAGAGTACACTTTTTACAGCCATGTACATGATAGCAGCTCAAGAATAGATTCTGGGAGGTTTTATGGGAGGGAGGGGGAAATGGGGGGGAATTAAGGATTATATGTTTTAAGATCATATGTTTTGTTTAAATTCCTAATAAAAAATTTAGAAAAATATTTATTTAAATAAATAAATAAAATTGCTAAAGTCGTGATGGCTTTGCTTCAGCAATTTGTTCTTCTTGGTTATTTTCTCTGTAACCATACTTTCCATCAGTTTTGTTTGTGCCCTTTAGATCTCATTTTTTAAAAAAGAAATCAAAATCAAAATACAGGTGAAGATAACTATTATTCCAGGTATATGTTATCTTTTAATGACCATACATGTTATCTTTCAATGCCAACCTAAAACTCTGAAATGTATAAATAAGCATGCAAACAAGTCACATATCTCTAGAAAGTACTCAAAGGACAATTGATAGGGCTGTAAGTCAAATTTACCACTTAGTTGTATAACTCTCATAGAAAGAGGTACATAACACCTACTCCTTATGCCTGTGTTAAACAGATCATCATTCTCTCCCCCAGAGAGTCTGTACCAAATAGCTTGCAAGCAGATGCCGCTGCAAATACAGGAATGAGTGGCAATGTCAGATCTATGGACCAGCAGTGGTTAGAGTGTCGGGCTGATGGGAGTTGGGAAATCCACATCTGTAGAACCACAGGTGTCCCATCCCTCCTCTACATAGAATAGCTCAGCTGTCCTCAACTTGGTGCACTCCAAATATTTCAGACCACAGCTCCCATCAGCTCGTGCTGGTTGGGGTTGATGGGAGTTCTAGTCAGAAACATCAGGAAGGCACTAGGTTGCAGAAGGCTGGAGCAACAGACCCACTGACACCCAAGTTAGCCATGCCTATTAATTCCAAATTGCTTAATGCAACCTTTTGGATGCACGGCTTCCTGCCCAACTTCCTTCTATTGAGTCAGTGTAACCAGGAGCTCAACCTAGACAGCCAGCAGTGGCTCCATCTGGCAGCCAGCTGTGGCATTTGTCAGCAAATGTATTGGCTGATGCTGGGTGTGTGTACACTGTTATGATAACTTTGAGGATTAGGCCTGGCGGCCCACTGCTTCCCTGGTATTTCTCAGGCCCAGCAGGGAGCAGAGCTTGGCAGTGCAAATCAACCCATGGTAGAGGGATTCTCTCCTCTGCTGATACCAAGAAAATGAAAAGATCGTGCCTCCACAGAAGGGAGGGAGGGAAGGGTCGGTAGGAGATATACTATTTATTTCCTCCCTTTAAGCCTTTGTAGAGGACAAGGGAAGAAGCAGTTGTCATTGCCTGGCTGGTGCGAAACGAAGCAATATGTTCCGTGAATACATCTCATTGTCTCAGTCCTTTGCAAACTTTCTCTCACACACAGTGATATATGGACACTCCGACTCTTCTTAAGCCCGATTGCTAAATAAGGCTGTTGCAAACCCAGGCCTGCTAAAAATAGCCAAGCGTTCTCGTGTCCTTCTTGACCTTCCAGATGCTCCCTCTCGTGAAGTCAGAAAATGTGGTTTAAAGAAGGAGAGCAATAGCTCTTCAGATGACTTTTGCACCTCCAAGGTCCTGGAGAGACATGCTCCCTCCCTCCATTCTCCTTTCGAGCACAGTTTTAGTACTCATCTGGTAGAGACAACAAGCTATGGAAAGCTAACATCTCTTTGACTCATGCACTGTATGATTAGGTGTCAACAAGACTGTCCTTCATCTTGGAGTGGGAAACCTGTAGGGTCCTTCAGTTGTTGTTGGACTCCAGTTCCCATCAGCCCCAGTCAGTGCATGGCCAATGGACGGGGAGCTACCTGCACTCAAGCGGAAGCCGCGTCGGATGTTTGGCTTCCGGAAAGCATTCAAAAACCGGAACACTTACTTCCAGGTTTTCGGCGTTTGGGAGCCAAAACGTACGAGTACCAAGGCATTTGAGAACCAAGGTATGACTGTATACATAACTTCTCAGAAGTCTCAAGCTTAATAGGGTTTAATCTCAGGAAAGTGGGTAGTATTGTAGACTTACACTTTTGTTACAAAGCTAACAGTGGAATTTTAGCTGCAAAGTTCTACGTAGTGCATTGTAAGTTTTAAGGGAGCAATCCTAAGGTGAGGACGGATAGGAATGTGAGGAGAGCAGTGGTGTAGGGAGTCACTGTCATTCATAAGAGTTCCACCATTTTTGCCAGGAATCTGGACAACCCTTTGACTGCATTTGTAGTGCTGGGCCTGAGAGACAGAATGTGGATCCCCTTGGTGTATCTCCCTTCTGATTGCTCATGGATTTTGCAATACTGTACACATATTCTAAAAGGCACAATTTGTGTACATGTATATAATATTTTCTCTCTCTCTGCTATGGGTATCTTGAAAATTGTATGCTGCATTTGATATTTATGGTCTTTAGACCAAATAAACTGAAGCAGAAAGAAAATAAATAAAAGCAGACCTCCAATGTGATTGAGAGGTTGAATATGTGAGATGAGGATAAGAGTTGAGTGGCAGTGGCATGGCAAGGTTGGATAAGAGGCTGGCTGAGTCAGTGGAGTGGGTGTAACAGCAATAAGTTACACCTAGAGTGTGGGTTAAACAGGGCCTTTCCCATGTAAATATCATATACCCACCCCCTCCCTCCTTTTAGTACATCATCAAAAGATTGCTTCAGTGTCCTGTGTTCTGCACACCCAAAAGACACAACTCACATTGCTTTCCCAGAGACTTCCACCCATAATAAAACCTTAACACATCTTATACAGATAATGCAACAAACTCTTTGGTTAAATGTATGTGCCCTGAGGGGAAAAAGGCTGTGTGTAAGTTCCACACCTGATTCACATGCGCCATACAGTTGCATAATGGCTTCCCATTTTCTCAGAAGATGTGTTGGTCTAGCTCACCTGCCATTTATGATAATGTTTTCTGATGGTTGTTGCTTAATGCTTTTTGTGGATTTGTTTTTATGGTTTGCATACAGTCATATCTCATGTTGCGTCTGCTTCAGGTTGCGGACTGCTGAAACCCGGAAGTACCAGAATGGGTTACTTCCGGGTTTTGGCAGTCGCACATGCGCAGAAGCGCTAAATCACGCTTTGCACATTTGCAGAAGCGCCGAATCGCAACCTGTGTGTGTGCAGACGCGGGTTGCGAACACTGCGGGTTGCGAACGTGCATCCCACACGGATCACATTCGCAGCCCGAGTGTCCACTGTATTTCATTTGCTGTAAGCAACTTTTAGTTTTTATTTTGGGGGTGGGAGAAAGCAGGACACAAATTTAAATTAATTTTTTTTTTAAGTCTTCTGTTCATTCTTTCCTTATATACAGGGCAGTAACGACCCATGACTTTGACATGGTGAATATGGAATATAACAACAGCATTGGAAAAACCCATGTAGGCAATTTCATCCAGCCCAGCAGAGAAAGTAATGGGCCAGTCTGCAACCCCTGTCCTGCCTATCCATCATTTGTGCACAGTAAATAGATTTTGAGGGTTTCTTTAGGATTTTTTGGTGGAGGCATCCTAGCATGCAGCTGTCCAGCTCAGCTGGCTTCCTGCAATTATTTTTGTCTTATGCTTTTGCTAAATTTCTAGGTGGAATTTGTATTCTACCTTTCCTCCAAGGAGGTCAAGGTCAAGTACATGATGCCCCACTCTCGATTTATCCTCTCAACATCTATATAGGGTGAGAGATGACAATTTCGTCCAAGTCACCTATTGAGACGCATTCTGCTTCTACACTCTAATCTTTATGGCACATATGAAACCCTCCAGATATTGCTGAACTACAACTTCCATCAGTATGGACATAGCTGCGGGGGGGGGGGGGGCAGGAGGAGCAGCTGCCCCCCAATCAAGTAAATCAATAAAAATACTTAACTAACTGAGGTTCTGCATCTGGAGCACCAAAGGTTCCCCACATCTATGGTGCATTTCCATTGGAATACTCAGCATAACTAGAAAGTGGATAAGTCAATAGAGTCTCCTCTACAGTTTCCTAGGCTCTCCAGTTCTCCAGCTGAAGATAAAAATGGGGAGGAGAAAAGTGAATTAAGTTCACTGGTACAGCATCTGCTTTGCATGCAGGTAGGGCTGGGAGATCCTTGCCTGCAGGGCCACCCATGAGGCAGACTGAGGTAGCCGCTGTGGGAGAAAAAGTGTGTGTGTTTGTCTGGGGGCTAAATTAAATCCATGCACACCCACATCCTGCCGCCTCCAGTTTTAGCCAAATAATGCCTGCTCCTATCGCCTTCTAAAATAGGAGCAAAGGAGAATGAAGCAAAAGGTGAGGGGGCTGAGCAGCACCTGCAATTCAGGCATCAGTACAGAGCCCTCACCTCTGTTGAATATGTGGCAACACATAGAACATTTATTCTAATAACTCGGCTGTTTATTGTTTACAGCTGCCCAAGTCCAGGGCCGGCCTGCCCATGCGGTAGACTGAAGCAGACGCTTTTGGTGGTGGAATCCTGCTTTAATGGCTATGGCAGCAGCTTCCGGCTATGGTACCAGCTTCCAGGGCCGGAACTCTCGTGAGATCTCGTGAAACTCCCGCGTGATCTTGCGAAGTCACTGCCTTATGGCCCTGGTAAGTGAAGCTTTGGAGGGAGAGGGCAGGTGTTGAAACCAGATGGGCCACTCCTGCCCAGGGCAAAGATCTCAGGCCAAAGAATTAATAATGCAGTGGTACCTCAGGTTACAGACGCTTCAGGTTACAGACTCTGCTAACCCAGAAATAGTACCTCAGGTTAAGAACTTTGCTTCAGGATGAGAACAGAAATTGCACGGTGGCGGCGTGGCAGCAGCAGGAGGCCCCATTAGCTAAAGTGGTGCTTCAGGTTAAGAACAGTTTCAGGTTAAGAACGGACCTCCAAAACAAATTAAGTTCTTAACCCAAGCACCACTGTATAACAAGAACAAGAACAACAACAACAACAACAAAATATTAAAAAATTTCATTTATACCCTGCCCATCTAGCTGGGTTTCCCCAGGCACTCTGGGCTGCTCTCAATAGAATATTAAAAAGCAAGTTCAACTTAAGTGGGAAACTGGCCCTGATTAGTAGTCCATTTGAGCCTCTCAGGGCGCTGAAGAGAAGTTTATTCTGGTCCAACCACTTAACATAGGTCTCTGCCTCAAAAATAAAACAATCCTACTCAGTTCTCTCACACGACCTACTTCTGCTGAGCCCTTCTGGGCTTGCCTCTTGAAGAGGCAGTATACAACACACACACACACAACGTACACATGTACCCTTGGCCCAGAGGTTGCTGAATGGCTTCCCACCCTTCCCTGTCAACAGTTGCCATCAGCAACAGCAGCCCACCTGTGGCAGACATGGGGAAAGGTGTTGCTCCCCAGGTGTTGTTGGCCTCTGTCTCCCACCAGACCCAGTCACCGAGGCAGAGAGAGGTGTTTACCAGAGGATGCAGGCAGATTTAGCCCCCAAAGGGATGGTGGCCCTGAGGCCTGAGCAGATGCATCTTTACTTCCTCCCATAAAAGTGAATGACTGGAATTTGTGATGCAGTGGAGCGAAATCTGCTCAGATGCTTTAGTTTTCATCAGCCAGACAGATTATACTTTAAGAAATTAAGGTATTGCAAATTCAAGCGAATGAGGCACATTACTCAGTTTCCTTCAAGATTTTTGTTTCTCAGCTTGAAGGGTTGTTTTATTTTTTTAATATCTCTACTCAAAAACAAAAACACCCCTTGCATACACTACCTTGGATATCATTCCACAGAATGACAATGTATGCATCTTTTCAATGACCTTAAGTAAATTATCGTTTGTAATTTGGATCCCCTGCATTCATCTGCAATTATATGTTTACACTGCATTCCTATACATGTTGCATCCCACGGATTTTAATGGGATTTACTTCCAGGTAAATGTGTACAGAAGTGTACCTTTATTATTAACAAATGAATTATAACCAACAACCCTTGGCCCTCAAACTAAAAAATACATAAAAACCATTCCCCAAAAGTGGGTCAAACCTGGAGTTCCCGTTTATAAGTACCACTTTATTTGAACAGGACTCTCTCTCTCTCCCTCCTTCCCGACAAAACTATTTCTTAGGCTCTGGAATTTATGGCTACACAAGATGCCTTTGTGCGCGTGCAAAAGGCCTTGGTGGGATGAGATGCAATACCCTCGAATGCCTGATCCCGACCTTTTATTTTATAAATGAAACACGGTCTGCGCGTGAATGGAAGCGCCTGAGTCCTCCTCCTCCTCTCCCTTTCCTGCGTTATCTGGGGGAAATGCGCCTTCCATCCCAGCAGAGGGCAGAGCCGCTTCCCTCCATCAAGGGCATGCTGGGTGATCATTTCCCGGTGCTCGCGGGGGGGGGATCCCTCTTTAAATGCGATTAAACCTGTGTGTCTAGTGCCTGCAGGGGAAAGGACAAGCCGGTACTTGAACTGAGCAAGCGTCTTCTGCTACGCTTGCTTGGGACGGTGTCAGGTGCTTTCTGTCTCCGACTCCTGAGCAGCTAAAGTCCAGCGTCTCGTTTTGCACCCGCCCTTTCCGCGCTTGTGATCCGCCTGCTCGCTTCGCTTCCTCGGTCTCCTTGGCGCTGCGTTCAGTTTCAGCCTCGCCTTCCTGCGTTCCGGAGCAGCCCCAGATATGCCCGCTTTGGCGCTCTCGCTGGCGCTGTGCGCCCTGCAGATGTTGCCAGCTGTGGTCGGCGGCCCTCCCCAACAGCGGTTCGCCGTGCTGGACAAGCCCTGGCCCCTGAGGCTCACCAAGGTAAGGGGCCAGCTGTTCGGCATCTCTTGCGGGGTGGAAGAAACACCGCGGACAGAATCATTGCCGCACACAGGAAGAACAAGGCTATAGTTCTGAGTTCCTCCCTTGCGGTTTTATAAATCATTTAATGTGTCAACACGAATAGAAGTGCAGTTGTTGGAGGAGGGATTATTACTGTGGCCCATCTTTTTGTGCCTGCCTAACAACCGTGTCATGCTTATAATATTTTATTCTCTTGTTAATTATGCTGTCTTAAATGTGCTTTTTATATTTGACTTCTCTTCGCAGTGTTTTCTTTTGAAATGTTTAAGATTTTGTTTTTTGTTAACTTTGTGTTAAATATGTATTCTGCAGTTGACCTCCTTTGTAGTGTTTTCTTTTGAAAATCTTTTGAGGTGGTATTTTGGTTTCCTGTTGACTGTGTTGCTTTGACTGTACTTGATATCTAACTTTCTTCAGAAATGTTTGAGTCTGCATTGTTTTATTGATGTTTAATATGCTGTAAACCGCTTTGAGATTTATATTTCTTAAAAATATAAAGCGGTATAGAAATGAAATAATAATAATTGAAATTAATAAGATTTTGGAATGCAGAAATACTGTAAAGAAAATCAAATCTAGCATCTGGGGGGCAACTTTATCTAAATTATATAATTCTGGATTTGAACGATTGGTATTAATAATTGTATTGTAAATTGATATTGTTATAATGAGGCTATTATTGGATTGTAATTGAAAACTAATAAAACTTAATATTAAAGGGAGTGTGGGATGGGGGTGTCGTTGTTAAATGGGAAATATTTGGGTGGGGGGGCATGTCTCCAATGTTTGCACACTGGTGGTACCCATCTTGGCATTGGTGAGTCACACACACCTCTGCTAGGATAGCCCATTATGGCAGGGCTAGCCAGCATAGCTCCCTCCAGATGTTGCTGGATGGACTGCTACTCCCCTTATCCCCAACCTTTGGCCATGATGGCCGGGGTCAATTGCAGGTGCACTCCAATATCTGGAGAGCACTATGTCAGCAATCCCTGCTTCAACATATTTCTCGGGGCCTAATTTTGCTTCCGCAGAAGTGTCTGCCTTGTAAAAGGCTTCAAAAAATTGCTTTCTCTTTCAGGCTATAAGTGCATTTCTGCACAGAGATACTGTACATTTGCATGTGGAAAACTCTTCTCATTCCATGTGGTGGGAGGCTATTCTTACAGTTGACGCTGCCTGCTTCCTTTAGCCTCTCTGTTGAGGTCTGCATTGATAACTAGCCCCTTCCAAAAGTCGGTATAATTAATGAAGCTCTAGCAACAAAGCTAAGAGTCTTGTGGCACCTTAAAGATTAATAAATTTATCATGGCATGATCTTTCAATGTGCTGCAATCAGGAGCTGTTCAACGGTGGAATGGACTCTCTGCAGAAGGTGGTGGGTTCTCCTTCCTTGGAGGTTTTTAAGCAGACGTTGGCTGGCCTTCTTTCAGGGATGCTTTAGCTGCATTGCACAGGGTTGGACTAGATGAAGCTCGGGGAGCTGTGCTATGATTCAGTCCTTAAACCTCTGTTTCCATAGGTAGCCACAATGACTCTGCATATGCTGGGTTTAGTGTTTCAGTTAATGCTTGCCACTTACGGAAAGTGAATTAGATAAGTGTTAATTGGATAAGTGTTAGATGTTCATCAGTGTGATGGTGTGGCATTAATAGGTTTGCATAACATAGTCTAGGAATAATAAGTGGAGCTCTAATTGGGCCTGCTTGCTCTGCCAGGATAATACTGTGCCCACTAGTGACAGGTGGAATGTGGAGCATTACAATCTGCCCAGCTGACGTGGGATGGATCAGAGCCAGTTATTGGGTTGGAAGGTTTTCAGACTGTAATGATCTGTGGTAAGCTCATCAAGCGTTATTGCTTGTCATTCAGTGGCAGCATCTTGACCCAGGCGAACATGGCTACTTGCAAAGCTACACCAGGGTCGTGTGGACTTGTACAAGTCAAGATGTAAGGTAGTAATTACAGTTATAGTGTACGACTTATTTGCACCAGGTTTTCCTGTGTGTTTGCAGCTGTTCGCGTTCCCATTTAATTCGCAGACCACAGGACATTGCCCTCAAAGAACAGTACAGTGGTACCTCGGGTTACATACGCTTCAGGTTACATACGCTTCAGGTTACAGACTCCGCTAACCCAGAAATATTACCTCGGGTTAAGAACTTTGCTTCAGGATGAGAACAGAAATCGTGCTTTGGCGGCGCAGCGGCAGCAGGAGGCCCCATTAGCTAAAGTGGTGCTTCAGGTTAAGAACAGTTTCAGGTTAAGAACGGACCTCCGGAACGGATTAAGTTCTTAACCCGTGGTACCACTGTAGTCTCAATACTTACCCCCTGTAAATTCAGGTTTGCCCAAGATAGGGGAAAATGGGGCTCTAAACTGCTCTACCAGGGCTACAGGCTATTTGTTTCAGTGTTTTGGGGTGGGTGGATTAATGGTCACTTTCTGCTATTCTCCTTTCCATGCCTGCTGCTTCCTTAGTGCTTTCATCCCCCCCCCCCCCAGCTGTGGTCATAACTATTTCCGGTGCTCTCCCGATCTTTTTGATCCCTCAGATTTGCAGAAAGCCAGAAAACTGCAGAAGCAAATCATATTTAAAAAAACATCACCAGATATATTGGGCAGCAATCCGAAAAGTGTGTGTCGAGTGTTTACAATCACTTTAATTTCTTTTCCAGCATGCCAGTAATGGAGAGTCAGGCACTTAGCCTCTCTCTCTCTCTCTCTCTCTCTCTCTCTCTCTCTCTCTCTCTCTCTGTCTCTTCCCTCAGATTTGCAAGAAAACTGTACAAGCAAATTTACAAGTTGCCTGATGGTGTGCTTTTGCAAACTTCTTGAGCAGGGAATCTTTTTTTTAAAAAAGGCTCTGTGCACATGCCTTGTCAGTATTTAACTGGCGTAATAGAAGCAACAAATTTGAAGGCAAACACAAGCACAAAAGGGAAAGCCTGCTGTTATGATTGGGAAAAGAACAAAGTTGTTCCTCATATGCAAATTCACATGTGTGGGTGTGGATTTCTGTGGTCTAATTCAAACTGGTGGGGTAGGATGGGGGGAGAGTTAACAGCAGAGTAATGCTCAAGTGTGGACAAGCCCATGGATCGTAGTAACTGTTGGTAATAGGAAAATGCCCAAGGCTTTGCAGTTGAATGTGAATTTGAATCAGAATTTGCCTACACGCCCCAAACCTCCCATTGCTTAATATGCTGATCTCTCTTTCTTTCCATTTCATTTCAACCATAAAAACGATGTTGCAAGTGCAGTTAGATGTTTCTCTTGGCACTATGTGACTAAGCAGCGTACTGCGACTGATCCTCAAATATTATAGCTCAATTGGTAGAGCATAAGACTTGCAATCTCAGGGTTGTGGGTTCGAACCTCCCATTGGACAAAATGTGCATTGCAGGGCGTTGGACTGGATGACCCTTGTGGTCCTGTCCGACTCTACAATTCTATGATTCTCTATAGCAATAAGATCCTGAAGCAAGTCATTTGTTCTATCTGTTCAGTACTGTGTATAATATAAGAGTTTCTGCATCAAAAATAAGGTCCGTATAGTTAAAGCCATGGTTTTCCCAGTAGTGATGTATGGAAGTGAGAGCTGGACCATAAAGAAGGCTGATCGCCGAAGAATTGATGCTTTTGAATTACGGTGCTGGAGGAGACTCTCGAGAGTCCCATGGACTGCAAGAAAATCAAAACTATCCATTCTTAAGGAAATCAGCCCCTCACTGGAAGGACAGATCCTGAAGCTGAGGCTCCAATACTTTGGCCACCTCATGAGAAGAGAAGACTCCCTGGAAAAGACCCTGATGTTGGGAAAGATTGAGGGCACAAGAAGAAGGGGACGACAGAGGACGGGATGGTTGGACAGCATTTTCGAAGCTACAAACATGAGTCTGACCAAACTGCAGGAGGCAGTGGAAGACAGGAGTGCCTGGCGTGCTCTAGTCCATGGGGTCATGAAGAGTCGGTCACGACTAAATGACTAAACAACAACAACAACATCAAAAATGGGGAACCTGCGGGCCTCTAGATCACTTCAGCTGGTGGTTGGGCCCTGCTTATATGCAGATGCTGAGAACTGAAACTGTGATCTTTTGCAATCAAAATATGTGAAATACAGCACTTCTCCATTCCACGCCTTGAGTCCACATGCTACCTGGGGAACTTGTTTTGTTAAGAACATTTGTTCCATGTCTGAAAAAAGAAATTTTGTAGAGTTCATGACAAGCAGAAGTGTTTCTTCCATAACCTAACCGTAAACAGCCCCCTCTCCAATTTGTTGTGTTTTTTTTCCCTACCTCTGAATTCCAGCTTTGTATTAGTAGCAACCTTCCCAAGACATTTAAACCTTGGGACAAAACTTTCCTGTCTAGAATGGTTTGTTTTTATTAACTTATTTTATTAGTTTATAAAACGCCTTCTACATAAATTTACAAACATAAAACAGCTGAGAATAATTTTTAAGAGTACCCAAAATAAATGGTGATAGGTTTAAAAATGATACAAAATGAGCAATACAGAATTATGTGTACTCAATTCCTATACCGGCTACATAGGAAGCTGTCTCATACTGAGTCAGACCATTGCATCCCATTTTGTCTGGCTCTCCAGGGTTTCAGGTAAGGAATTGTTCCCAGCCGCTGCATTTCCCAAAAGTGCCTAAGGTTTCCCCCTCCCTCTTGGGTCACATTTGGAGGTGATCTGCATTGTCAGAAATGCCACATAGTATTTCTGGAACTGTGCTACTTCAGAATTCAGGCATGCTATTGTACGATGGAACTTTCTTCCGTTTCAAAACTTTTATGCCTGTGGGAAGCTAGCATAGAATCATAGATTTGGAAGAGATGCCCAAGGCATCTCTACTAAAGCATCCATGGCAGGTGGCCCTCCAGCCTCTTCTTTAGTGAAGGAGAGTCCACCACCTTCTGAGGAAGTCCGTTCCATGGTCAAACAGCCTTTTCCATCTGTGACCTCTGTGAAGTCCAAAATGAAAAGTTAGCTGGTTGGTCAAATGTTATTGGTTATAAAAGCCATTGGTTATAAAAGAAATGGCCACCGGACCATTAATATATATATATATATCTTTGAAGGAGGAATGTCGTTCTTTAATTACAAGGGCAAACCAACGATAATCGTCTTGGTGAGTGGGGTGTTGTTCACTGCCAAAATGTTTCGGATAATTTCCATAACCAGCACTATAGTCCACATTTCACCAGTCACAGAAGTCAGTTACAGAGCTAATTGTAGCAATCACTTCAAAGTATATTGCGTAACTGTGGCTAACAAACTGTGTCGACATGCTGATGTGGGAGGAGGGTTGTACATTCTGAGCATATATCTGAGCAGGATGAGAGAAAGCCAAGGTTATCTTGCTTCTGGAATGCCAATGCCTTCCCTCCTGACAGTTCTACTTGCTTTAGGGCAAAAACTAGGCCTGTTTAACAGGACCCACAGTGAACTTGCGAACATCAGCTGATGTCCCAGTATCCTGTCAAATTCTTTACTGCTTTTTGAAGTAGTGTACTCTTGCCGATTGCTCAACACCCAACTGCTGCCTTACTCTGGATGTTCTAATTATCATAGAATTGTAGAACTGGAGAGTTGGAAGGGACCTCGAGGGCCATCTAGTCCAACCCCCTTTTTGCCTAATGTGGGGCTCGAACTCACAATCCTGCGATTAAGAGTCTCATGCTCTATCTATTGAGTTACAGCAACCCAGAGTCTCTGCATTGAGCACTCTTGAGGCGCATGGATATTGTTTGTGGAAGTCCCCATTTGCACCCGCAGAAAACTGAAACCTCTTTTCAGTGTTGCACTGAAGACCTTACTGGCATGCCCAAACCTTTTCATTACTCAATATATTTTCATGCTTTGTTTTATACTGTTGTAAACTGCTCAGAGGCTTGTGAGTTTGTTTTGCGGTGAAACAGTTTGTAAATGTTGTCAGATAAAACAAGAAATAATGCCCGGCCTTAGACATGTTTTGGCAACGTGGCTTTTCATTTGCAAAGCTACAGTGGCATATGGTTGCCCAGTATTTTGGTCCTTGTTGGGCTAAGTGGGTGGTCAAGGGACACTTTAGACTAAGCTTCCGCAAACTCAGCCCTCCAGATGTTTTGAGACTACAATTCCCATCGTCCCTGACCACTGGTCCTCCTAGCTAGGATCATGGGAGTTGTAGGCCAAAAACATCTGGAGGGCCAAGTTTGAGGAAACCTGCTTTAGGCCACCAGTGCCTCACTTGTGGCCCACTGGTTTTTCCTTGACTCAGCTCCCATTATCCCTGAGCATGGGCCATCCTGGCAGATGGGATTTGGGTATCCAACCACCTCTGGAGGGCCACAGGATTCCCAACCCTCCTCTTAGACCACTGCTTTTTAGAGAGAGAAAATCTCATCCGAGAGCCTCATGAGAACACCCTTCCATATCACTTATTTAATGTTAAACGTTGGGAGTCTGATCTCTGATAAAGGACCCTAAGCTGAGAAATGGGATGGGGGAGCCTTAGAAGGATACGTGCCTTTCTCAAGGTTGGTGAATCATTGAAGTTGGGCTGTACCCCTAACTGAGGACAGTGGGCAGGACACCATGAGCTTCACGGAGTGTCTGAGGAGTGCTGTGGCTCCAACATGTAGAGGCCTGGAGTGCTGTGTGATGAAATAAGATGTTGGTGCTGTACTCTGTCAAAAGAGATCCTTGGGAACATCTAGGCAGGTGCCCTTGAGATGACAGAGGTTTTACGGGTTGGGGCCAAGGGGAGTTGCCCCTGTCTAACCAGTCTGTTCAATGGCTGAATCAAACGCTGGGAAACTCCTAAGCCCAAAAAAAGCACTCCTGGGAATGAGTTGGAGTCTCGACAGCAGGTATGCTTGCCAGGTGTGCTGGATGCTGATTACAGAGCTTAGGAAATGGACGTCGCCTGAGGTGACCTTAAAAGTGCCGTCATCACCTGCAGATGAACATGGATCATTGGCATGCTTGCCGACAAAAGGGGAGGGGAACAGCCCTCCAATAGTGGTGGGAAATGAATTGAAGACCACCAAGGGCAAGCCTGCCCACCCATCCAATTTTATTATGTGCATTTGTCTTAAAATCTGTTGGTTTCATCTACTTTTGATAATTTTATTACGTCTGCTGGTTTTGTTGCAATTTTTAAATTAAGGTTTCATGCCTTTTTGTTTGTAAGATTTTTGTTCTTGATTAAGTGGTGCAGAACTTTTGCCAAATAAAGCCTCTTCCTGCGGTATATGGAGGCTGGCGTAAGGCAATGGCATAGTCTGCTTGGTGCAGCATTGCCAAGTTTTCCAGTTCTGTGACGCCTGGGTAGATAGAAGCTTGTTTGTGTTATCAGAAGACAGGAATGCAAGGTCCACGGAGCATTGTTTGAAATAGGACTCCCGCTTTCCTTAATCAAGGCCTGCTGGTTGGAAGATTCCCACAAAAGTCTGCTTTGGAATCTTCCGCTATGTTCACCTTTGCTTTACTTGCTTGGTGTGATGACAAGGGCCAGACTGAGTACCTTCCTCCACTTTAAGCTCCACACGTTTATTCTAACATATTTTCTCCTCTAAACCCTTCAGATCCAAAACTTCGCATGGCAGAACTGTGGCCCCCCCTCTGATCCTGCTGTAATCAGGAGTTTGTCCATATCTCCAGATCCAGTTTCGATGCCGGGAGATGTGACAGTCAGCGTAGCCGCTGCTACCACTGTGGCCCTCACTTCACCTCTGAAGGTATGTATGTGGAAGGCCAGTGGGCCAAGCCAGGCAGAAGTGGTTCCTTCACACTGGGAACAGTTTCAGTGCTCTAACAAGGACAAACGTGACTTGATGAAGCGTGTTTGCAACTATGGGCTCCTCTGCACCTCTGTTTGCCCCACTGCTTTCTCCCAGGAAAACCCGTGGTTTCACACGGAGTCAGAACAATCTGCAATGGGGTTTTCCACAGGTTTCTGTTTGTTCCCATTTTGCACTAAACTGCAGGTTTACTCCGGAAAAGTGGCAGGACAAAGGCAAAACTGCTTGGACCTGTGCTTTTTAGGCACGGGACAAGTGGAAGTGTGGACCAAGGCCTATCTGGGACTGGCACTAGATTGCATTGGGGCATCAGGAATGCCAAATCCAGGTGTGGGCCACAGCTTTCCCCACTTCCTTTCTTTTTCTTCCCCTCCAGAGTTGTGGTCAGAAAGAAGACATCTTTTCCAAAAGGACAGGCATGGGGAACTTGTGGCCTTCTAGATGCTGCTAGACCCCGGCTCCCATCACCTCTGACCATTGGCTGTGCTGGCTGGGGCTGGTGGGAATGAGAGCTCAGTAGCAGGAGCTAGAATAGAGGATATACAGTGGTACCTCGGGTTACATACGCTTCAGGTTACAGACCCCGCTAACCCAGAAATATTACCTCAGGTTAAGAACTTTGCTTCAGGATGAGAACAGAAATCATGTGCTGGTGGCATGGCAGCAGCAGGAGGCCTTATTAGCTAAAGTGGTGCTTCAGGTTAAGAACAGTTTCAGGTTAAGTATGGACCTCTGGAACGAATTAAGTACTTAACCTGAGGGACCACTGTATTCAAGATTTACAGGCCCCTCTTTTCTTTTCTGTTTTTCTTTTCCAAGTAAAGGAATTTGATATGTAAGTGCATGTCAAGAAAATATGAGCCAATAAAATGTGATCTGGGGAAAAAAGGACTTCATTAGATGGGGCGAGTCTCTCTCACTGACATAGGATCTCCGTCCGAGTCTCTGAATGGAGAACTGAAATCATAGAATCATAGAGTTGGAAGGGACCCTGAGGGTCGCCTAGTCTAGCCCCCTGCAATGCAGGACTATGCAGCTGTCCCATACAGGGACTGAACCTGCAACCTTGGCGTTATCAGTACCGCTCTCTAACCAACCGAGCTATCCAGTCCTGTGTTTAAATGGGAAATATCCCTTAGGATAAGGCAGAGGGGTGTGCACTGCCTTTCTCCCTGTAAATCAGCCAGCATAATACAAATCTTTAGATGGGGCAGGGCTTGTGAAAAGCTCCTGAGGCATGTTTTCCCTAATAAGAGGTTTCCCTTCTCTAATGTGCTAATGTGGGGTAATTTGAGCCTAAAACATCTAGTCATTAGGAAGACGACATATGAACATTTCTACTTGACATGTCGCACAGGTAGGCTGAGCAGAAATGGGAGCTTTCTTCTGCACAACAATTTAGACCCCTTAACAGGCTGCGACGGCCAAAGAAACAAAACTGGGACAACCTAGTGTTGGTCACTCTCCAGAATCCCCTTTTTGAAATAGAAGTATGTTGTGCTGAGTTGAGCAAACCCCTTAGTCCTGTGGCTGGTAGGAGCTGGCCTTATGCTGAAATGTTACTGTGTGGTTTTCAGTGGGATCAAGTTCTGCTGGTGTGGGTATGAAGCACTCAAAATTCCTGCTATGCTAACCACCGCTGAGCACCTGGTTGTCTATCAGCAGGAACTGGGCTGGGCCCAGCTGCATCCTCCCCTGTTAAGCAACTGCATGACCATAGAATTGTAGACCTGGGAGGGACCTTGGGGGTTCAACCCCCTGCATTGCTGGAATAGGATGTTGAAATCTGTTTCATTTGCATGTGTTAAGTCTCAACCTTACCTCTTAGTGCAGCCAAGTGGGGTGGGGTAGGGGGTGGGCTTGGGGGCTTGACAGAGAACCCTGGAAGAGGCAGTGTCAGTATTGAAATGGCCTCCCTTTTGGAAAGATGGTGATTATTTATAGAGAATACTCCTAACGCAGGCCAAAACATGCTGGTCTGTGTTTGTGGGTTGCATTGAAGCAACACATCTGATCAAAATCTTGGTAGCTAAGATATGTATACAGTGGTACCTCAGGTTACATACACTTCAGGTTACAGACTCTGCTAACCCAGAAATAGTACCTCGGGTTAAGAACTTTGCTTCAGGATGAGAACAGAAATCGTGCTCTGGCGGCGCGGCAGCAGCGGGAGTCCCTATTAGCTAAAGTGGTGCTTCAGGTTAAGAACAGTTTCAGGTTAAGAACAGACCTCCGGAACGAATTAAGTACTTAACCTGAGGTACCACTGTATGTCAAATGCCTACACACAAACACCTTCTCTTTCCGGGCCCTAGGCCTGGAAACTTTGATTGTGTGACTTCGATGATGCAAGTCGCTTGGGTCTTTACCTCTCTTGCTAGTACAGTCATATCTCAGGTTAAATGTACTTCAGGTTGAGCATTTTCAGGTTACGGTCCGCAGCGCCCCGGAAGTAACGGAGCGTGTTACTTCTGGGTTTTGCCACTTGCACATGCACAGACGCTCAAAAATGATGTCACTCGCATGTGCGGAAGCGGCGAATCACGACGCACGCATGCGCGCTCAGACATGGGTTGCGTTCACTTCAGCATGCGAACGGGGCTCCGGAACGGATCCCGTTCGCATCCAGAGGTACCACTGTATAATTCTACTGGTGATTTTCAGAGCTGTCTTTAATCTCATGCTCGTGTTTAGTGGTGGTATTCCTGCTTTAGAGGTGAAGGAAACAGGAGCACAGAGCTCCTATGTGTAGAACCATAGAGTTGGAAGGGATCTCTAGTCCCCCTACAATGCCAAATTTACATCTACAGAATCCCTGAGGCCATCCAGCCTCTGCTTAAAAACTTCCAATGAAGTAGAGGCCACCACCTTCTGATGTCCGGTAGTCAGTTCTGCTGCTGAGCAGCTCTTCCCTTCAGAGAGTTAGGTTTAGTCGGAATCTTTCTTGTAATTTGGATCTGTTGGTTCGAGTCCTACCCTCTACAGCAGGAGAAAACAAGCATGTTCCCTATTCCATGTGACACCCCTTCAGATATTTGAAGAAGGCTATC
Organism: Podarcis melisellensis; assembly: GCF_964234715.1. Classification (NCBI taxonomy): domain Eukaryota; kingdom Metazoa; phylum Chordata; class Lepidosauria; order Squamata; family Lacertidae; genus Podarcis; species Podarcis melisellensis. Next base: position 62,055,749 of record NC_138529.1, read on the forward strand.
GTATCATATCTCCTCTCAGTCTCCTCTTTTCCAGGCTGAACGTATCCAACTCCTTCAACCATTCCCCTTAAGTCTTGGTTTCCAGACCCTCCTCTGCACACGTTCCAGCTTGTCTGATGACCTGCAGGGAAACTGAAGCAGAAAAGGAAAATGCACTCCACTGACCATGAGATAACCTATAGGACTTAACTAGCAGGGAAGCCCTTCAGCCTCCTTAAAGACCTTTCTTATAAGCAGCTCCACACTTGAGCTTATATTGGGCCTTTAGGCTACCAGTTGTTTTTTGCCACTTCCTATCCTGTGACAGATTCCCTGGACAGCTGCAGACATGGAATTCTTCCTGGGTTGGTCCAGGCGCCACAGCAAACCATGATTTGTCAAGCGCACGGACTTGGTGTGAGGGTTCGATCTTGGTTCCTTATTCTTTCCTGCAGGGCAAGCACAAACCATAGTTGGCCCGTTAGGCCAAAATGGCAAACCGAGGTTGCCGCAAACCAGAAAAGGAGGCGGGAAATTGCTGCAAGGGAGGGAGAAGTGTGTGCTTGGATGCTCAGTCTGGGCTCACATTTGTAATGCTAAACCGTGGTCTGCCATTCCATCTTGCCACAGCAAAAGCATGCACCTTTCTCGAATGGGCTTGAGATATGAGAAAGAAGGCTGTGATGAGTCTTCATAACCAAGTAGATGTAGAGAGTTTAAACGTGAGGCATCGGAGGAAGTGCAAGTGAGCTTCACTTCCTTTTACGAGGCTTCAGATGCAATATGGAAAGAGGAGGTGACCTCCAAAGAGGAACCTGTGTGTGTGTGTGTATGCATGCATGCACCACCTGTTTCCCATTCAGAAAGCTGTGGCCTTTTGCTTCATTCTCAATGTGGGTGCCACCATTTCTGGGACCCCAGTGGACACCTTGCCACCCCTCCACTTACACTGCCTTCCTGCATCTCCCCACAAGCTCCCTAATTATTATTTTTTGCAAGATTCCTTTTTTGAAACATGGGGAAGAAGCGTCACAAGAGGTAGCATGACCTGCTTGTGTGTTCCTGTCCAGTGCTGCTTTTTAGGACTCTGGCACAACGGGACAGGAATCCTCCTTGAGCTGGGGCTGGCACACTCTCCCTGGTGCCCGTCCTATTTAGCAAGACCACATTGGTCCATAATGGCAATTCCTAAAGAAGGACACTGTCAGAGAACAGCTTGCTGGAGAAGAGACTCGGGGAGGCAATGCTGGGTGCTTGAGCAGTGGGATCAGGTACACCCTGGGAATATCCTTACACTGCCTCTGGTTTTCTCAAACTCTCCATGCATAGCGACAGGTCAGGCAAAGGAAAGCACGAGAGCCAGTGTGGTGTAGTGGTTAAGAGCGGTAGACTCGTAATCTGGTGAACTGGGTTCGCATCCCCACTCCTCCACATGCAGCTGCTGGGTGACCTTGGGCCAGTCACACTTCTCTGAAGTCTCTCAGCCCCACTCACCTCACAGAGTGTTTGTTGTGGGGGAGGAAGGGAAAGGAGAATGTTAGCCACTTTGAGACTCCTTAGGGTAGTGATAAAGCGGGATATCAAGTCCAAACTTCTCCTCCTACTCCTCCTCTTCTTCTTCTTCTTCTTCTTCATGGTTAAACTGTGGAGGCAGTGCCCACCACCAACCTGGATGGCTTTAAAAGAGGATTAGACAAATCCATGGGGAGGAGATGAGGCTAGCAATGGCTAATAATCACAATATGTTCTCCGTATACTGTCACAGCCAGTATGCCTCTGAAAGCTAGTTGCTGGGGAGTGCAAGCATGGAGAGTGCTCTTGCTCTCAGGTTCTGCTTAGGGGCTTCTCTCAGGCATCTGGATGTGAGAAGAGGAATCTGGACTAGATGGGTCTTTGGCCTGATCCGTCAGGGCTCTTATGTTCTGATGACACTGAAGATGCAGCTGGGGCAGAGGGCCATGGGCCCACTTAGGCGCCACAGCAAATGCCTGAATTCTCCGATGTTGCAGAAAAATGGAACTTTGCTCATTGAGGGAAATGCCTGGCATTATTATACAGAGCAGCCTTATGTTCAGTGAGAGGAAGGAAAATAGCTAAGCTCAGCTGCTCCCGAAACATCTCCGAAAGCAAGAGAGGCCCTGTGAGCTATCATGCAGGTAGGGCCTGTTTCCAAACCAGTTGGAGCTGGGAGGCTTAATTAGGGTTGTTCCTTGCCTATTCAGCCAGGTTGCATGTTTAAACCCAAGGGTGGCAGAAGTACATGTGGAAAAGATCTAGGGGTCTTGGTGGACCACAACCTTAACTTGAGTTAATAGCGTGGCGCAGCAGCAAAAAAAGCTAATGATCTTCTAGGCTGCATCAACAGCAGTTGAGTGTTCAGATCAAGGGAAGTCATAGTCCCGCTCTATTCTGCCTTGGTCAGACCACACCTGGAGTTCTATGTCCACAAATTAAGAAGGATATTGACAAGCTGGAACATGTGCCGAGGAGGGGAGACCAAGATGACCAAGGGTCTGGAAACAAAGTCTTATGAGGAACAATTGAGGAAGTTGGGTATGTTTAGGCTGGATAAGAGGAGACTGAGAGGAGATATGAAAGCCATCTTCAAATATATTGTTGGTTTTTTGTTTTTTTAAAAAACCCTGTGAAGAAGCAGCAAGTAGTTTCAGACTGAGAGGGTTTAGCAGAAGCTGTTTACTGAACTTTGTCTGTTCAGAAATGCACACGCATGCGCACACACCCATCCACATTTGTTTTTCTCTCATTGAGAGGGAAGATGCAGAGGGCAGAAGGAATTCTGAGCAGATCAGTGTCTGGGAAGGAAATGGTTAAGCAGTTCCTCTGTACACAAGCACACTTTGAAGCAGAAGCTTTTCAAGATAAAAGAAGGATGGGAGGAGGGTGGTGTATATCTGGGACAAGAACCTGCTCTAATGTGGCCATTCATTTGTTTCTTCTCAGTTTTGCCTCTGCCTGTCGAATGTTGCAGTGTTGTTCTGTGTTTCTTTATTGTTGCATACAGCCCAGTAATCTGTTACAGTGAAGGTCAATTCAGGGGGGAAAGGCATAAAGAAATCATGAATTGTTGCTCCTTACTGCCCTCTTGTGGTGGTACCTAAGAGCTGACTCCAATCAAAGCTGCAAATTAGAGCCCACTCGGGTGCTTCTGGGGACTGACAAGTTCCCAGCCTCTGGTAATAAGAGGTACCGTATATGGATGTTATCAATGGCGATGCTGATGAGGCCAATGATGAGGGATAATGGGAGTTGCGGTCTTTCAAATGATGATAGACTACAGGCTCCCCAACCCTGGCCTATAGGTAGGATGGCCAGTTGTCCAAGCTATAGTAAGCATTGAGCTGTGGGTGATTTTTGAGGAGGAAAGTCGGAGGTTAAATTAATGTTTGTGTATAATGTTTGCTTCTAGGCAGAGGTTGTTTTGGAGAAGAAGATTGGCGATATGTGGATAAAGGTCCCCTGCGTGCAAGATCTTGGCAGCTGCACCTATAATGATTTGTGTGCCATACTGGATCAGGCTATTCCTCCCGGCCAGCCATGTCCGGAACCATTGCAGTCTTATGACATTCCTTGCCATTGCCCCTTCAAAGCGGTAAGTTTAAGCTCCCCCCTCTTGGGAACCAAAGAAACAAATCCCACATGAGATGGGCAGCTGCAAGGCATGCCACCAAATTCCACATCCCTGTGGAATGTGCAGGTCCATCAGAGAAGGACAGGGGTTCCATACAGCTGATAGGCTTAACCAAGGTTTGCAGTCAAATTTGCTGCATGTTTAATAATCAAGGAAGTATGGGGGCAGGGCAGATAAAGATTTGAAACCCCCGTAGTGGAGTGCACCTATAATTAAGCTCCATGTGCATTAAAAGAAATTAAGGGAGAATGAAGTTCAGTAAAGGAATGATGGAGCTGGCTGTCTTTCCAACAGATAGCTGGGTTTCCTCTGGAAAACCAATACTTGGAGCCTGAAAGATGAGTTTTAAAACGGCATTCCTCATGCAAGTTTTGCAGACCTTTAATTCAGTCCAATTTCTGCCCAACTCTGCTCCACATCTGCATTCTGTAAACCAAAAAGGGGCAGCCTACGAGGTATTTTTCAGGGATGCTTTTAGCAGCTCCTTGTGTCCTAAGGCAAGGTTCAGAGTTAGTGCATTGCTCATATAGGGACATCTCTAGGCGGCAGCTTGGGCCTTATATGCGATGGATAAGTCAGAAGCTGCTGACTCCAGCTAACCCACTCATGCTTCTAGAAAAGAGCATCTTCTAGATTTTGACAGGCTTGAGTGCATTGGTTTGTATGTTTTCAGTTGTGCAAACTGGGTGAGCCTGCTGGCTCCCAGTGAGGGGTTGGAATATTTCAGTGGCCATACCTATCAACCTGTAATTTCTCCTTGATTTCATACTGTAAAAGATCTGCTTATTGAGTGTTACCTATTGGCACTGTTAGTATACCTGATGGAGGGAGCAGAAAGTGTTGGCTGATATGGGCTGACAGATCTTTTTGTGTGTTTTCTCCTTTCAGGGTTCTTACAACTTGCCTTCCTCCACCTTCTACATCCCCACCTTGGATTTGCCTCCCATGCTCACCAATGGGGACTACAAGTTCCAGGTTGTGCTGAGCAATGGGGACCAACAGCTGGGCTGTCTCAGGTTGTCGCTTTCCCTGCACTCTGAGAGCCGGTGGTATTGGTGACTACAACACAGGCATCTTTGGGCTTGAGTGCCACATTTCTTACTCTCCCTCCCCCTCTTGAATTGCTAATACTGTGACTTCTTAGCTGCAACTGCTTTTATGATGGCTTCTGAGAAGGAGCCAAGATGATGATGTGAACAGCAGCCTCTATCTTTCACTCTGCTTTAAATTCTTTTTTTTTTAACTTCTGCTGATTGCTTTTAATAACTTGGAAAACCCACCAAACTCAATGAAGAAATGTTCGGAAATATTTTTTTTTAAATCATAAATTGAGATGTCTGTGCCCAACCAGTGTTTATGCATTGGTTATAATGAGGGCAGCTTCCCCTAACCTTGGTCCCTTCTCCTCCAAGGCATTGTTGGACCAGAGCTCTCATCATCTCTAAACATTGGCTAGGCCGGTTGGGGATGGTGGAAGGTGTGGTCCAATAATGCCCAGGGGAGCCAGTTGGGGAAGGCTGGATCAAGACCACATCACCCTGGATATATATGCTACACAGGGGTAGGGAGTGCATAATGGCTATGCAGATAGATGTAAGTGCAACTTCTCAGCTTCGTAAAGTGGCACACGCATAATCTTTATGCATCACCGTCCATAAGATTCCTCTACACCCCCAGGGTCTCAGACTATGGGGTTGTGAGAATACGGAAAGGTTGTTGGGGTATTCTGACAGGATAGCTTGAGCAGACTCATGAAGTCGTAACCAAAGGAAGAAACCACACTTCCTGCTTTCTGCATCACAGATCAAAATAGCCAGGCAGGCTCCACCATCTCCTCTGTATTTACTTCTGCAACACCTGCTTGGTCAAGGTGGCTCCTTCACTCTGCCATACACCAAGCACGTTATATGATCAAGCAGTTCCAATCCCTCAAAAGGCCCATATCTGTTAGTCTTGTGCTGCCTAAGTTGAACTTTGTGCATGAGAACTAGTTCCAAGCAAGAGAGTGGGACAATGAAGAGAACTAAGCCTTCTATAAAACACACACACACACTTTACACCTCCTGATTCCAAACCATATATGCTGTTTCATGCTCCTGTTTATCTTCTGAACAGAAGTTTGGTGCTTGGTTAGAGAGAGGGGTTTTTGGTGGGATTTATCTGTTCAGGTTAGCTTCTGATAAAAGCAGAAGGAAAACGCTCAACATAAAAGATCTGTATGGTATTTCATGTAAGACTCTTGCCAACATTTCTGGAAAAGGACCAAATGCTTGCAGTGCTCTCCCAAGGTATCTGTGGACAGTTTGGGGACTGTTGGGCAAAGTGACAAATTTCCATCTCTGTGGGAATTTTCTCTTCTTGTTCAACTAGAAAATGAAAGATGCTTACTTAACTTCTATTTCCTAAGGAACCAATTAATCCCACACTGATGGGAGTCGGGGGGCGGCGGCGGGGGAATCACAGATCTCTATTATTCTCAAGGAGATGTGCTCTGGATTGAAGGAGAACAAAAATTCTAACATTCTAAATGGTACCATTATGAACCAAGTAATCTAATTGCATGAATCAGCCAAGTAATCTGATGACATGAATGTAAGATGTATAGCTGTTGTGCCATATGGTGACAGTTTGAGTACTGTGTATAATTTCTGTGTTCTTTGAGGTGATGAACAGATTTGCCGAATACATATTGCATGTGCAGAACTGGTAAGAGACTGTTACAATGAGCCTGGACATCTAGACTAAGAATTAGTCGTTATTCTGTGAGCTTGCTTGGTTGGTGCTCATGGAAACTCTTCCCTCAACCTCCATAATGTGGGATGGAGCCCTTGGGTGTGTTTCCTCCTTTTCTTTTCCTCCACTTGCTTCCCTCCCAATGAGACCTTAAGCTTGTAGGGGATTGTTTTAAGCCTCACACATTTTTAAGGATTTGTACCTGTACTCCAGGTATGCAACATACTTTGCCCTGTTTTATTACCCTTGTTGGTACTGACATTATTAGAACTCTGCCTGAAGTATTCAGTGGGGATGTTAATTGTAGTAACCCTCCCTACCTTGTGCCATACTGGATAGGCCATGATGACTGTGCACTTTATTTCACAGTGCCATCTTGAATATCTGAACTCCCCAAAAGCTGGTCCTTCCATGTTCCAAACATACTTTTGTGTCTTACCCATCTCTACCATGCACAATGTCTTCTTGTTCCCCTCCTATGCAAACAAATATTGAGACTCTGGGGAAAATGCATTGCAACTTATAGAGGAGCAACAGTCTAAAGGAAAAACTACCATACCATCATAGTCCTTCCAGCCCACTGCCGTCTTTAGTCCTAAGAAATCATTATTCCAGTCCACTTAAAATATCAGCCTGGAGGGCCTAAGTCCTAGTGACAAATCCCTTTGTCAGAGCTAGACTTGGCAAGGCAGCATTGCTTTATCAGCGTAGGATTTCAAATATATTTAATGTGCACACGTCCAGAGTCATGGGGAGTGGCACAAGAAAATATATTGCCCTCTAGCTTAAAAAGAACTCTTTCGTTTCCTCTTGCATCACACAATAACCCCACAGCCTCTTCCAAATAATTGCACCCAAATGCATCAATAAAAAAGTGTTTCCCCACAGCACTGCCTAAGAGGTTTGCACACAAAACCACTGCTGTGCTGTCTTGCAATGTAAGCATGCGGTTGTTATTGTGCTCCCCATGTTAAATTGTCAGACCTGTGCCCTGGGTATATGGCAGCCTGCTAGTATTACTCCATATTTTTATATGACCATGTTGCTAAAGTGCCTTGTAAGCCTTAAATAATAATGGCCGTGGTGTGTCCAGATGCTGGATATAATCACATGGATAGATGTATGGAACATGATAGATGTAGCATATGTACCTGTGGGATATATTACTTGGGAAAACACCTTTCATTCTTCAAAAAACCCTTTTTAAGCTTGCTACATTTCACAAATGATCACAATTTTCTACTGATTTCCTCTGCATTCTAATCATCTCTTAAATTATCTGTACCCTGAATGCTTAGCAGCGGCTAGCTGATTTATTTTGTGGTATCCAACTTTATGATGGAAAAAAAAAATCAAGTGGCCTTTAGTGTTGATGCCATAAGAGAGTATTGAATAAAATCTTTTTATTCCATAGCTGCTGTGTTAGTGTCTGATTGGTCTACGATTGTGTACTTATGTGGAAGTGTGGCCATGCAAATCTTTGGGAGGGTCACAGTGACACATGCTACAACACTGAATTTCATTGACAAAGAACAAAGGTTACAATGTTCACATACAGAAGGAGCCCACTGCAAATTCAGAAGACATTGTTGTCTGGTCCTGGGTTATTGGAGCTTGTCGAACTGGCAATTTGTTGTGCAGGCAGTTGTATTTATAGTTTCTTACCACAAGCTGCTGCCACATCTTTTCAACATGTGAATCCACCTAATGGTAAAAATGCAAGAATAGAAAAAAACACTCTCTATCAACATGGAACCAAAAATTTATCAATGATCAATCGTCCCTATAGGATCCTTTCTAACTTACACTTTTCGGCAGTTGCGTACACCTCCATTTTATGTAAGTTTTGCATTTCTCTTCACGTCTTCAAATGCAAGGCTCATTTTAAGACTCACCTAACTGGTGTTGTCTAGGCGTAGTACAAAATGCACCCACGCTGCAATGATGCATCTTCTTTTTTCCACTATTTCCTCTGATTATTATGCTAAAGTAGATAGGAGAGATATGCTGAAGGTTGAGGATTGGAGTATTTATTACTGAGCCTTGCGTTGGGTTTTTACCATTCCTCTACATAACTACATCTGGATAGAGTGGCTGATAGTTACACAGATTATGTAGTCCATTTAGTCTCAAGCAGGATATTGTATATATGTAGCAGTGAACACAACGCTATGGAAATCCCATTATAAGTGAATATGCAATGCGTACACAAGCTCAGTTGAGTCTCAGACCTTGAGATGAATGCTGCTTGGTGGTGGCATCTGAGGAATCATCAATTCTGAATTTGGGAACTTACCTGGAAAGCAGTTTTTTGTGACCGTGGAATGCAGGAAGCTGCCTTCTACCCTTGGTCTATACCTGGGATGGGAAACTTGTGGCCCTCAAGATGTGTATGACTCCCAACTTCCATCCATCCCAACCTGCATAGCCAATGATCAGGAATTATGAGAGCTGATCTGGAGAGCCAAACATCCACCCATCTCACCCAACACTAGCTGGTTTTCCAGGGTGTCAGACAGAAGCCCCTTTTCCCCCAATAGCTGGAGCTTGCACCCAGCACCTTCTGCATGCAAAACAAGTCCTCTACCACTGAGCTGCACCCCTTCACCAGTCTGGTTTGGTGCTGTAGTCCCAACCTGGAAGCTCAGGAAGTGTCCAGGAGAAAACGAAGGTAGGCTCCCACGCCCCATCACCCTCTCTCACTGTAGAATGGGAGCAATGTGCATTGTGCAATTTGTTGTGGTGGTCAGCTATAGAATGAGGCAGAGCCTAGCGCAAGCCTGGCCTGAGGCGAACTGCTCCCAGTTCTTGTAGATAAGGGAAGAAGACAGCACTGCGTGGAAATGGCCAGAGCCTGGCCCTCCACCCAGCCTAAGCTTTGGCTTGCTTTCTTTGAGCAATCAGGGTGTGGTTCTGTTATTGTCATTAAAGCAAGTTGCAATTTTCAGCTTCTTGCCTCTGTTGTGGAAGCCCTCTGTTGTGAGAATCAAGATTGCTGTTTACACACACCACACCTTTAAAGCACATATAATTTCGACAGAATATATATATTCTTTTCAATTTAATTTAATATGTTTTAATTTTTAGCCATGTTCAATTGTTTTTAAGGATGGTCTTTGGCGGTTCTTCTTTTTATCTGCAAGCCACCCTGAGTCCCATGGGGGGAGGGGAGCAGGGTGTAAATAAATATACTGTATAACAACAACAAGCACCCTGTAAGGGTGAATAAGTACCCAGAAATCTCTGAGGGGGAAAGAGTGTACTTTTAAAAGGCCTGCAGCATTTGTTGCAAAACTCAGAAACATAGCTCATTTGGTAGAGCATTAGACTCTTAATCTCAGGGTTGTGGGTTCGAGCCCCACGTTGGGCAAAAGATGAACTTTGTGAGGGTTGGGCTAGATGACCCTTGTGGTCCCAACTCCACGACCAGATGCAAAGAAGGCGAAGGCGACGACCAGGTGGGGCTCCTGCAATTGCAGGTCACCTCAAACGCCCCTGCTCTCGAGAGGCGCTCCTTCCCACTCTGGGGCTGGCTAGCCAGCTTGGGGTCCCCAGCTGTCGTGGGACTACAACTCCCATCAGCCCTAGCTAGCAGGACCCAGTGGTCAAGGGTGATGGGAGTGGTAGTCCAACAACGGCTGGGGAGGGGGGGAATCCAAGTTTGAACGACCCTGGAAGAGTTCCTTTCTGGCGCTGTCCTCTAGGAGGCGCGCCTAACCCACCCAGGTGATGTTCCGGCTTCGCCACTGCGCACGCGCGTTATCCCCAGCAGCGCTCCTTGTCCGGGCGGAAGTGGAAACCGGCAGCTTCGGAGAAATCCTCACCCTGGGCTGGAAGAGTTCGGCGTGACGTCCGCTCCTCCGGCTGAGCCACGTGAGCATACAAAGCCGGTTCGATCAGATGACCTGCTGCAGGAAGAGGCCACGATGGAAAGGCGGTGAAAGGGGAAAGGCGGAACAAGGATCCTGCTTGCCGGGGTGGGACTGGTGAGTGATGGGGGCGATGGAGCGGGGATGTTTGCAAGGCTTGCGGGGAAGCTGGCACGGGGGGGACGGGCGCTGGGGCGGCTGCCAGCCTAAGTGGGCGCGGACTGGCAAAGGGGGCCACTCGCGTTCCCTGCTGCACGACGGGAGATGCTAAGTCGGTAGATGTCTCCAGGCAGCAAGGTTAAGTGGTGTAGTGACTCGGCTCCAAGGATAGGTGCGCAGCCCAAGGGGTGCGCGCAGAGGTGTGGGCTCAGGAGCCTGTCAGGTGCAGCTGCATATGTGCTTGCGCATCAGTGTGGGAGGGATTGATTGGCCGTGTTTTTGTTTTTGTTTATTGTTATGATCTTGAATAACGTACAGAGCTGGAATGGGTCACGAGACAACGTACCCCAGAAAAGGGCATGTCAGAGGCTAGATCATGAGATGCATGCTTGGCCAGGACGAATTATGTATTTAACGTTAAGCATGCAGATGTCATGGGTGACTTTGTTCTTTGCCAAGGATAACGTTTGGCTTGTCCTGCAGGGCTGGGGTGGGTGGGTAGCAGTCATTGGAGTGTCAGTTCAGGAATCATGAAGGAGGGAAACAAGAGCTGCTTAACAGAGGAGAGAAGGTTGCACTTGCGAATCGGGTAGGTGTCATTTTATTTTATTATTCTTTGTTTAATGTGCTTGAACGCTGCTGTACGCGGCAACATCCAAATTAGTAGCCGCAGCAAATGACTGCACACGGAGATGTCATTTTCATGTTCTAAACAGAGGTTATTTCTGTTTAGGAAAGCGAGGGCCCAGGTGGAGGAAGTTGCATAGCAGAACTGGAATCCAGTTACTTTGCAGTTGTTACGCAAGTTAGGTGGAAGTATCTGCTAAAAGAAGGTTTTCTTGCTGAGGAGCCGGTGTAGATTGGGAAAGCTGTGAAGAAATGTAGTCGAGCAGAGAGGTTGGAGCGGGTGGAAAATATATGGTGGATTTGAAGTGCCAGCTGAATCTCATAGACAATATCTCTCAGCAGTAAGTGCTTGGGATACAGCGCTCAGTAGAAAGACACTGCTAGGTTAATTAAATTTAGGTGAGGATGCGAGGAAGGAAGCATGCCTCAGGGACTGGGGCTGTCATTGAACTGCTGCCTTCTAGGAGCTACTTGAGCACTGTGTGTACACAAGGGTGGTCATGTAAGTATGTTATGGGCAATTCTTCTCCAAGACTTTCTTTTTCTTTTTTTTTCTTTACTCCTTACAAAATATTATTACTGTTGCTGGTTTTGGTTTATCCTTAACAGTACAACCAATGAAGGAAAAACAAGAAAAAGAAATCTCTGCAATGGACCATAGCAATTTGTAGTGCGATATAAAAGTAAACACAATTGGGGAAAAACTAAAGGAAGGACAGGGGTTGGGGGAGGAGGGAGAGTCCAAGTCGTGATTAAAAGCAGTACAGAATCTGGAGCAATTCACAAGCTTGTTATTTTCCGTGGCAAGTAGATATTTGCATTCACTTCAGTGAAGGCCCCTGTGAGTGACAGCATTATCAAAGAATTGGCGAGGGGTCGTAACTCACTGGCAATTCCCAACATTTGTATGTGGAAGATCCCAGCTTCAGCTGGTATCCAGGTAGGACTGGGAAAAATAAATGTCCCAAACCTTGGAGAACTGCTTTCAGTTCTATGCTAAGCTAAATGGACCAATCAGTGCTTGTTTTCTGGGGGGACGCAGGGGGACGCATACCCCTAAACATTTTGTGAATCTATGTTTGGTCTCATTGTGGGGCAGCATTTCAATATGAGTGGGAAAATGAGAGTACCCTTAAACATTTTTTTAGATAAAAAGCACTGGGACCAATAATGCAGCTGTTTTGCAGTACTTAGGAGGCAGTCACCTAGGAGACAACAAAGCTATGTAAACTTTTTTCTTTTTACAGTACTGTTGTCACGATTGATTTTTCACTAAGGTATATGACCAGTTATGATGTCAATGTCTTCTCAGGATCTCTCGGTTCTGTGGTTTTTTCTTCTTGTATCTGAGGTTGTAACCCTTCCTCCAGTACTTTTCCAGGTCTCACCTCCTCTCGCTGTTCTTGCTGATTGTAGTAGAATTGGCCTCTTGTGCTTCCTGCTACTTCATAGTCTCTAATCTAATCCATGCCATCAGTGGGGAGGAGACTTTTCCCTGGCTAGTTTCCCTGGCTAGTTTTCAAAAGAGAGCAACCCCACTACCTATTGATGGGGTAATTATAGGATGGCATTATGCCAGGGGTGGATAGGAGAATAAGAGAGTGATTATCTGTGCCTTGCAGTACTCAGACTCTAATACCTAGTTGCTGAGTGTTCTGCTTCAGCTATGATATATCTAGTGGGATAGGAGGGAGTACACAGCTATTGCTGTGCAATTATCTGTACTTGGACTACTTTGTGAAAGAGTTTTCTTTGTGCACAACAGCTTGCAGCTTAAGTTGTTAGGCTCTGCGCAACTAGGGTTTGCTTTGTTATATAAAGGTTGGAAATTGTAGCCTTTTACAATTGCAAAAAAGGATAGACTTTAGGGTCCATTTTTGGTGAAAAGGCTGAGATTGCTCCATGGTTAATATCTTTTGGCAGTGGCAGGTTATTGGAATATTCTGAATGTATGTTAAATTCAGCTAAGTTGGTGCAACAATTGTTTTGGGGAGAATTCAATGATGAAACTGAAACTTCCATTCTGTGTACAGTGTGCATATGTGAATGAAACGGAAAACTTATCTCTATACTATGCATTTGCATAGCTTGCGTATTTCTGAGGTGTGTTCTGTACTGCATTTCTATTGCAGGTTCAACATATGAGCTGTTGGAATAGAAATCAGATAAATAAATTAGATAATTACTACTGGCACTGCATTTGCGTTACAGCAAGATAGCCCTATGCTGAAGAGTGAAAGAAACATATTAATATAAAGCAGAATAGGTGCCAGACAAATTCCAGCAGAAAAGCAGTTGCCAGCCGAACAGCAGCAAAAAATATCAAAAGACTTGCACCTGGCAGTCCAAAATCTTGGTATATTTTAAGTCACATTAGAACTTATAATACCTAATTGAAGTGAACCTACAGAAACTGTTGTTAATTAAATGTATGAATAATTTGGTTCACACATTATGTGTATATGGAACTGTATGGGCTGCATGGCCATAAAATAGAGAAAAAAAATCTTTTAAATTCTTCTTAAACAATGGCTCAGATAGATGTAACACAATACCAAGATTTGGTGTTACATGAATGAGTATTCCACTTTCTCATTCTTTCCTCTTTCTAGTTGTACAAACTATCGTTTGGCTGTAATGGCAAATTGTAGTTTATCACTAACTCTGAATAACAGGAGAGAATTTATGTCTTTGGAAGGAGAGAACAGAGAATCACAAAATAGGTTTTTGATCCTCTAAACTGGTTTGAAGCACTGGGAATAGTAGGTCTGAAGCAAGGCCGTCCGACATGTGGCTCTCTAGGCTTTTTTTGGCAGCCCTTGGCAACATTTGAGGCCCCTGGCAGCCCTCATGCTCCCTTCCCAAAGTCAGGTAAGGAGGTGCTGGGCTTTGGGAAGGAGGCATGAGAGCTCTGACAAGGTCCTAGAGTCCTCCCACTTCCTTCCCAAAGCCTGGTAAGCACTTTTCTTTTTGGGAAGAAGGTGGGAGGGGTTTAGGACCCTAGAATCATAGAATCATAGAGTTGGAAGAGACCACAAGGGCCATCGAGTCCAACCCCCTGCCAAGCAGGAAACACCATCAGAGCACTCCTGACATATGGTTGTCAAGCCTCTGCTTAAAGACCTCCAAAGAAGGAGACTCCACCACACTCCTTGGCAGCAAATTCCACTGTCGAACAGCTCTTACTGTCAGGAAGTTCTTCCTAATGTTTAGGTGGAATCTTCTTTGTTGTAGTTTGGATCCATTGCTCCGTGTCCCCTTCTCTGGAGCAGCAGAAAACAACCCTGCCAGAGCCTTGCACCTCCTTCCCAAATCCCTGCACCTTGCTTAGCTGCTTTTGGGAAGGCAGCATGAGGGCATGTGTGTGTCAAATTTTGGTCTCGCTCCCCCACCCTGTGCGACAAGGCAATGCATGGCCCACAGCTCCAATGGGTGTGCCTCCCTCTTAGTTAGTCCTTATTAGTCATGCCACTTATATGCATCAAGCCTACTGACATATTTGTAGTTTGTTGCTCCTAAAATCACAAGTAATCATCAGACTTGCTAAAACTGTTTTCTTGGAAATAAAAAACCATAAAAGCTTGGAGGGGGAGGGAAGCCAAGAAAGAAGTTCTCAATCTCCACAGTGAACTTCATTTCATCCAGTCTTCTACAGACTGAGTATCAGTTACCATCATAGCTGTCAACGTTTCCCTTTTTTAAAGGGAAATTCCCTTATTCTGAATAGGATTCCTCGCAAGAAAAGGGAAAAGTTGGCAGCTATGGTTATCATTTCCAAGAAAGAAAAAGAAAGGTGTTGAGTAGCATCTGTTTATGTTTTCTTGCATTTTATTTCCCAGTGGAAAGGTATGTTTTAGCAAGAGGAGGTGTTTAGCTGAATTGACCTTTGCCAATCTGGTGCCTTCCAGGTGTTTCATACTACAGCTCCCATCAGCCCCTCTGTTTAGGGACAACAGCTCCCATCAGCCTTGCTGGCTGAGGCTGATGGGAGTTGTAGTGTGAAACAACTGAAGGACAGAGGTTGAGATAGATCACAGTCTTCGTAGGTGAAAGTACTGTAGGATTTACCTGCTTAACCTAGAAACATGTGGGAGCCGTATCTGATGTTAATCACTGCAATGTTTTAAAAAGGTAGGGGGTAAACTCTTTTGTACCCAAATTCATCAGTGTGCATGGAAGAGGAAGCAAAAGTTTCAGTTCTTTGCATGGACACTTTCTTTTTCCTGAAATCTAAGCCCACCACTTTAACCTGGGTGATAGAAAAAGCCCCCGCCCCCTTTTTTAGTTTTTCATCAGTATCAGTCAGGGGCAAATTGCAGGATTCAGGAAATAGGTGCTGACTTCTAATGTGCCCCTTCTTCTGATTGTGGGGGACGGAGAACCGACACAAATTCAGCAGCTAAATTTGGGTGCCTATACTGATAACGTTCAAGGTAGCAGCGATGGCCGAAGAAATCAAGAGTGGCTATCTCGGTTTTGCCTTCAGGGGGAAAGTGTGGGTGTCCCGGACTTTGACAGTGTTACTCTTTGACTCCAGTGATAATTATAGCTAAGTGCTGGTGCTAAAGCACTCCTCTGATCTGGAGTTCTCCTCTGAGGTTGGTCCTGTTGCAACTCCTCCTGCGTAGGTCAGGAGGTGTGCCACTATATAATCACTCTCCCTGGCAGCACCTGCTCCACGGGATCAGAGCAGGGCACCTGTGCTGCAGCAATGTCCCATCCGGAGAAACCTCATGCGATGGATGCAGCCCCGGGAGGAAGCATTGAGCTGGCAGGGGCTGTGGTTTCTAATGCTTCTTCTCCCGCAGCCACAATGTCCACCAGGCGGTTGCGCAGTGAAGACTACAATGACTACAGCTCCACAGAAGCGTCTCCGGATGGTAGCCCTCCCGAGGGCTTGAGCAACTTTTCCAGCCCCTCGTCCTATCAGCGGTTTGGAGAGGCAAACGGGACAACGTAAGTGATTGTGCTCTTCATTGGAATCTGTTTGCTTGCTGTTGCACAGACAAATTGCTTTCAATGAGGCGAGAGGGAAATTAAATTTGTGGACATTGCATCATGTAAGGCTTTATCCAGGACATAAATACAAAAAAAACCCTCAGAGAGTAATCATATGCACCACTTATGCATAGCTAAGTTTCTACGTTTGTTGGGAGTAAGCATTCAGACTTGAACCCAAATTCTTCTTTCATCTAGCAGTTATGTCACTTGTGGGTAAGTTGGGGCACCTCTTAGACCCTCGGATGCATGAATCCAGTCCACCAAGATTATTGTGAAGTTTCAGATTATTTAAGACCAGGGCTCTATAAATTTTCTGGCCCCTTTATTTCCGCAGGACTCCATGATTTGCAAGCACACCTTTTTTTCCAAGAGGCATTGCACATCTACATTACTTCCTCTGGGCTACTCTGAACTTGGAAAACCTGCCCTCTGCCCACGTTCTGTGTACTGAAACCAATTAAAATAATGAGCCCTACTTTGCTTTGCTCTCTGTTTATGTATTGGGTTCCTTGAAGTCCCAGGCTTGGTGTCCCTGATCAGTAACAGTTATGTGCAGGAGCAAACCAAGACTTTGCTGTAGAGAAATGCAATAAATTTGTGTTAGTTTCCAGGAGAAAATGCAATGCTTCCCAGCCTCAACAAGTATTTGATTTCATAGTTCTTCGTTCAAATGACCGAAACATCTCTAACTTATATTGTATGTTATTTTGCTCTTTGCCCTGGCTATTGTTCTTATCACCCTTTTCCCACACAAAAGGAGTTTCAGGTGCAGCTGGTTAATCTGTTGAAGAACTTAGAGGAAGCTTCAGAGCTGGGTCCTACCTGCAGCCTGGAGTTTGTTTTTACAGCTTCAGTTGATTCACCTTTCCTGCAGACTAGAGAGAGACAACATGGTGGCCTACAAGTGATGTTGGACTACAGCATCCATAATCCATGTACAATGTCCATGCCGGCTGGCGCTGATAGAAGTTGTAGTCCAACAGCATCTGGAAGGCACCATGCTGGCTATCGCTGCTGTAGATGAAAGATCTGGCCATTGTTCTGAAGGCTGTGATATGTCATGATAGCATGCTCTGTGTGCTCTAGAAATCTCAGCTGGTCTAGAATGCTGCCAGCTGCCAGAAGCATGTGAGACCAGTTGCTCATTGGCTACATCCTACTGATTTGTTTCCAGACTACACTAAATGTGTTTGACTACTTAAAGCTTGGGCCTGGGTTACCCTTAAAGAGTGTCTTCTCCCATGTATTCTGTTCTACCTTGTGAGAGAAGACTAATGGCTCTAAATGTAAGACCTGAAATAAGACTGTATTCCCCAAAATTCAGTTCTCTTGGTGGTTTCTGCAGCTGTCTCTCTAGAGAGGCTTGTCTAATGCATCAAAATCTTGTCAGTGTCTAGTGAAGATTCATCTGTTTTGCCTTCTTTCAAATGAACTTAACCCACCTCCATCTTTCCTACTCCTTTACCTTTTTTATTTTGTCCACATTATCTTAATCATGATGGTGCTTGAAGTTCTGTTTTGTTACTATGAAGTTTATAAAATATGTTAGTAAAAGTAAAAAAATAAAATAGATGTTAGTTGGCCTCTTATTTTTATTAACCACTTAGAGCATCTTCTGAGTGGAAATAAACAAGTAAGTTCAAATATAAGTTAATAACAGCATCAGTTTTTCAGCTTGTCCATTAGTGCATCCTAATCCTTAATTGTATCTTAAATTTTGCACGGAGTTTAAACCACGGTTGAAATTAGTTTCTCAGATTATGTACAATTCACTGTCTCCACTGGGGAAAAATAGGGATGCTCCCTTGAAAGTTATTGATGGCCTTCTCTGCATTTGTTTTCTCCTCAGATGGTTTCAAACCTTAATACACCTTTTGAAAGGCAACATTGGTACTGGTCTGCTGGGGCTCCCACTGGCCATCAAAAATGCTGGCATTGTGGTAAGACTTTTGCATTTATTCCAGTTGCTCAGATTCTGTGGTTACTCTCAGCCAGCTTTTGTACAAGGCAAGATGAGCTTGCAGGTTTCATTGTTTGACAAATGACATTTGTGCTGATGGCTTAGGACAGAAGAGGGAACCTGTGGGGTTCCATATATTTTTGGACTACAACTCCCATCATCCCTAAGATCCGAACTCTCGGTTCTAATCTTAGTTGGGCTACCGCAGTCACAAAATAATCTAATCACTAGCAGTTGGTAAGCTGCACGTTCATTTTCTGGTGGGCATGGAAGAATCACCAAGAGAGCAAAGGTGAAATGAAATCTGTGGGTACCTTCTCCCCATTCCTTTTTTTTTCTTCCTTTCTTCTATATCAGACTATGTATATTGAGATGCTGATGCATTTTCTGTGTACCTGTATCTGGTTACCGATTCACTCGCTGTGGGAGGGAGAATCAAAGGAAAGAATGGAAGAAATCAAGGGAGCAATTTCTTCATTAATTAGAGTTGTAGCATGGGAAGTAGTCCTTGACTGCTTTTAGCAAGCTCCAGCATCCTACTTCAGGCTGCAAGCAGAACAGAGAAAGCATGTACTAAGAGTATCCGCCCTTTTAAATAAATGGAAGCCTTCAGCCACAGAGCTGATTTCTAGCAATTTCAAAGGAGCCACCCAAAACATCTAAGCCAAAAACATTACCGGGGTTCTCTCCTTCCTGTTCTACTAGTAAGTCCCCACAACAGCAGGGAAGTGCCTGTTTGTACATTGTGCAACAGCAGCCCAGCCCAGCCTGAACAACAGATCTACTCTCTGTTTTGTAACATTGGTTAGGTATTAGATGTATGTAGGCCATAACCTAAAAAAAAAATTCCTCAAGCGTGTTGAAATTATGCTCCCTAACTTTCTTCTAGGATATGCAATGTGGGCATAAGCAGGAGAAACTATCTGGCAGTGAGAGCTGCTAGACAGTAGAACAGACTCCCATGAGAGGTTCCTTGCAGGTTTCTTCAGCAGAGCTTGGATGTCCACCTGTCATGGATGCTTTAGCTGAGATTCCTGCATTGCAGGGGGCCTGACTAGATCACCCTCAGGGTCCCTTCCAACTCTGCAGTTCTGTGATTCTTCCAGCACAACAAGGTTCTTCAGGGACACATAATCAAGATGATGAAAACTGCAATTAATCTATGTTGCATCAAAATAGTTCTAATTTCATATTACAAGATACTGTATACAAAAGAATTTATGTTAGCTACACACAAGCTATTAGCAATATTTTAGCCACAAACAAGTTAATCTGTAATATTTATTGTTTTTAAATCCTAAGTGCTTGATACTGTAAATATCTTGAGTTAAAAAGAACAAACTCTACCCATGGGCTTACCAGCAAGCAAGGCAATTTGGAAAAGGGAGTGAAAAGGGCTGAAAAGAGTTTCTTCAAGATATACGGTAGTTGTGTTTAAATAAAGCAATAGGCATGCATAAACAACTAGTGCCCCCTCTACTTAACAGGGAGGCAGCGGAACCTCAGACGCCTCCATTTTGAAGCACCAGCACCTCTGTGATTGCGTTTGGTGCATGCACCTTCCACGCCAACAGTGTGAGGTGCATTAAGAAGAGATTCCGTTTCCCCCTTTCTTATTCTTGTTCTAGTCCTTCTCCTTAGCCCTTGATCTATCAAGTGGTCTCCTTCTCCTTCTGAGCTGCTGATGTTCTGCTGCTCTTGGTTTGCCCGTGAAGTGTAGGAAGAGCCTCTAACAAAGGGTCCTTCCTAGGCAGCAGTGAGCAGGAGGTGGCTGTCCTTCTTCAGCACTGCTGCCAGAAAATGGACTTTCCTCCTGCAAGTGGAAGGCTGAGCTGTGTGCCTTCCCAAAAGGTGAAACCTAGCAGTGCCATAATGAGGGTAAATGGCCTTTGCCAAGACACCAGGCCCCTTCCGTGCCTTTCTTGATTACTGTGGTAACTGGACCACTTGATGCCCATCTTCAGAGCTCCTCTCATTTACACAGACCTCTATGCTCCATTAGAGTTGGTGCAACATAGAGGCTGAGTGACTAAGTTGTCAATCAGGAAGTCCCAGTTCAAATGTGACTTAGGTCATCAACTAATATTGAAGAAGAAGAGCCTTGCCAGATCAGACTAATCCAGTCTCCTCTTCCCACATTGGCCAACCAGCTGCCTATAAAAAGCCCATAAGTAGGACTAGTGAACAAAAACACTCTCCCCATTTGTGCTCTTCAGAGGCAGACAGTCTCCAATGGTGGAGGCATAACATAGCCATCCAGGCAAGCCAGATCTGGTAGCCTCCCACCTGCAATGTTAAGTTGCCACACAAGGTGGTGTGTAAGCCAGGAATGGGAAACCAAAGGCCCTCCATATGGCATTGGACTACAACGCCATCATCCCTGGCCATTGGCCGTGGTGGCTGAGGCTGATGGTAGTCGTAGCAACATCTCCTGGGCTATGACTTTCCCATTCCTGTTGTAAGAATTACAAGATACAAGAACACATGCACATGCTATATTCTATCATTGTCAACACGATGATGGTAAGTCCCACGGAAACAAACCTCTTGGAGAGCGTGAGCTTCTCTTTCTGACGAGTGGCTACGGTTGGGTTTACTGAAATGAGAACTTGCATTTCTCTCTTCAGCCACAAGAGTGTACTCCTAATGCTCTTCTCTTTCTTGCGCTGTTTAGATGGGTCCTCTCAGCTTGCTTGGGATTGGAATAATTGCCGTGCACTGCATGCAGATGCTGGTTAAGTGTGCTCACCACTTCTGCAACAAGTAAGAAGAAACTCCGACTACTGTTATTTCTCAAAGAACATGAATTTGCCTTGCCTGTCAGTGACATCCCTCTCTATATTTCTTTCCCATTCTTTGAACGTAATGGAACTTGGGGGGGACAGGGACGCTGGCTTCCATTCCCTTCCTTCCATGACTGCCAGTCTGGGTAGACTAGTTGTACCAGAGGCTTTCAGGTAGGCTGCCACCAAACTCTTCTTAGGATCCTTCTATCCCTGGATGGGACAGTGCTTTCAGGGGGGTCCAAGACAAATACTTAGGAAGGGAAGCAAAAAGAGCATCCAGCTTTTGCCTCTCTCTCTCTCTCTCTCTCTCTCTCTCTCTCTCTCTCTCTCTCTCTCTCTCTCTCTCTCCCTCTCCCCAGAGCCAAGGTAGCTTGCCTTTCTCTGCTAAGGCCCACTTACACACACACACACACACACACACACACACACACACAACATGAACCAAGTTGATGAAAGTGTGTGAGAGGCAAGTTTTCTATGAGTCTCACTCAAGCCCACCCAAGACTGAGATCCAGCGCCGAGGGCCTTCTGGCGGTTCCCTCATTGCGAGAAGTGAGGTTACAGGGAAATAGACAGAGGGCCTTCTCGGTAGTGGCGCCCACCCTGTGGAACACCCTCCCTTCAGATGTGAAGGAAATAAGCAGCTAACCTATCTTTAAAAGACATCTGAAGGCAGCCCTGTTTAGGGATGTTTTTAATACTTAATGCTTTATTGTTTTTAACACTCGATTGGGAGCCGCCCAGAGTGGCTGGGGAAACTCAGCCAGATGGGTGGGGTATAAATAATAAATTACTTTTATTATTAAGACTTGAGGCCTAGCGTCAGGCAGCAAACAGTCTGTGAGGCTTCCAAATTGTCTTCATTTTCTCCCTTCTTGCTCACGTGTCCTTTTGTCCCCTTTCTTTTCAAATAGACATCAGAAACGATTTGTGGATTATGGCGATGCTGTGATGCATGGACTGGAAGCCAGCCCCGTTGCGTGGCTTAGGGCTCACTCCATCTGGGGAAGGTACTTGCTCACCTTAGTTGCATTGATGGAGGTGTGAGTCTGGGTGTAAGCAGCTTGTGCATGTGGAAGAGGCTAGGGAACCATTACAGCGACGTCTGGAAGGATGCAACTCTCATCATTCCTGAGCATTGGCTATGCCACTTGGGCTGATGGGAGGTGGAGTCTGACAACATCTGAAAGGACACAGATTTGACCCTCCTCAATCTCTTTAGGGTCTTAAATGTGTGTGGGGGGGGTAGTGACTGCAGCGGGAGAGACAAATGTTCTGTTTAACAATGCTTTTAAAATATTTCCTTCATGGAGCGGGGAGGTGCTCATTCATTGCAAAAGTTCATGGTGGTGTCCCCCCCATGGTTTTTATTGTTGGCTTAATGATTATAAGCGTTATGTGACTTGGTTGCATTAAGCTGTATGTAACCCACCCGGGGGCTGCTCAAACAAATATGGCCTATAAATGCATGCTTACGTAAAAACCGGCCTGTTTGGCACAGAATGTGTAGATCTCATATATTTGGCAGATGATTGATCAGGTATGTTGCATTTATTCTGCAAAGTTCTTGCTATGAAATCAGCTTTCTAAATATGAAAAACTTGACTGGGTTTCAGAAAACATTTATATATTAACTTGGTATTATAATTATAATCATTATAATAGAAAATATAAAAAACAAATCTTCTAGTGCCATTGACGTCCCTTTTGGCAAATAAGCTTTCAAATTTCTGAAACCATGAGGGCTTTTTAAAAACTGGAAGTTGGGCTTCTGACACTAGTGCTGAATGCTGAATTTATCTATTTAGACCTGTGGTTCCCAACATGGGGCACATGCCCAGCAGGGGGCAATTTGATTTTTAAGGAGGAGCAATTCAAGAAGGAGTTATTAACAGTTAATGGCCTTTTAGGCTTTCTCCAAGTGAGTAGGAGTTCACTTTTTGAATAATTAGAATTATATGTCACGGAGGGGGATCTGGATTTTAAAAATGCTTAGGTGGGGCATGGCCAAAAAAGGTTGGCAACCACTGATTTAGACTGAATTGCTACAATTTATTATTTTTTCAGGTACCTGATTGGTTTTTTCTTGATTATCACTCAACTGGGGTTCTGCTGCGTATATTTTGTATTCCTAGCTGACAATCTGAGACAGGTAAGTCTATGGATAATTTACTGGTTCTTTTGTCTGCAGACAGCATAGTTGAGAATTCAGGGATTTAAGAGATCTTAGCATCTTCATTACTGCTGTAATTAGTAGAAAATGCTAAGACTGGCAGAGAAGGGACTTGTTTCTACGACTAGAGCTCTCTTAGCTGGTAAAAAACCCCACCCCTTTTTATTCTCCTTTTAACTTGTGACAAATGCATGGCTTGGCTATGATATACGAAACTCAGGACCCTCTTACATATCAGGCTTGGTCTTGCCTTAGACCTGTTGGATAATATGTTGCCCCTGTATTTGGCCTGGAATAGGATGATGTACCCAATAGGTACCCTGTGGCTGTGTACCTGCAGATTATATAAACACAAGTTCTCTGCCTTGTTTGGGAACAGGGCCTTCTCTGCACCCTGGGTCTGGGATGCTCCCATGAGATCTTGTGGGAGCTCAGACGACCCTGCAACTGGAGCCATCACATGGAGAGGTCCTTGCTCCCAAGCAAGTCAGGGTGCTTAAAAGCCCTTTTCATACTGGTAAAACATGGGTGGCGCTGTGGGTTAAACCACAGAGCCTAGGGTTTGCCGATCAGAAGGTTGGCGGTTCGAATCCCCACGACAGGGTGAGCTTCTGTTGCTCTTGTCAACCTAGCAGTTCGAAAGCACATCAAAGTGCAAGTAGATAAATAGGTACCGCTCCGGCGGGAAGATAAATGGCATTTCCATGCGCTGCTCTGGTTCGCCAGAAGTGGCTTAGTCATGCTGGCCACATGACCTGGAAGCTGTACGCCAGCTCCCTCAGCCAATAAAGCGAGATGAGCGCCGCAACCCCAGAGTCAGCCACGACTGGACCTAATGGTCAGGGGTCCTTTACCATTAGCTTTTAAACCCAGAAATAGTGGTGTCCTGAGATGTTGCGAACTACAATGCTTATCAGCCCCAGCCAACGAGGCCAACCAAAACCTCATTGGCTACTCCTGCTTTTAGCCCTAGCTCCTTATAGTCCCCTAGTTATAATTAGATAGTCGCATATTAACTTACTGACAATCACACCCTCAGAATCGTATTACAAATCAAGCAAAAACCACCTGCTTGTTAATCACCCATTCAACTTTCTTCTTCTTCTTCTTCTTCTTCTTCTTCTTCTTCTTCTCCTTCTCCTTCTCCTTCTCCTTCTCCTCCTCCTCCTCCTCCTCCTCCTCTTGATCCTTAGGTGATATCTGCGGCCAATGGCACAACCAACGACTGCAGTGCCAATGAAACTTCGCTATTGGCTCCAACCATGAGCTCCCAGTTATACATCCTGTCCTTGTTGCCATTTGTGATATTGCTCGTCTTTATCCAGAATCTCAAGTTCCTTTCCATTTTCTCCATGCTGGCCAATCTTCTCATGCTGAGCAGCCTGATAATGATATACCAGTACATTGTGAGGGTATGTACAAAGATCAGTGTGGAATCTCTTCAGAATTTCCCTGTAGCAATGGTGGTGCCATTTTGCAGGGCCTCCTGCAATTGTAGGTGAGCCATCAGAGGAGGTTCCTGCAGCTCCAAGGTCAGCACAGCCCCTTGGATGGAGTGTTTCCATTTTAATATAGCACCCTCAATGTACATGGTGCTATATAGAATAAGTAAACAACAAGACAGGTTTCTGCCTTAACTGGCTTGTGATTTAAATTTCAACAGAGAATGGCAAGCAAAATATGTTTTGCTTCAGTTGAAAGGTGAAGAGGTTAAAAACCAAGCCTTTTTGTATTTTGAGGAGAATTCTGGCCTAGGAAAAAGGGCACAGAGTTAGATTATTTTTTTAAGTTCAACAACATCTAGAAGGCTGGAAGCTCACCTTTCCTGATGTACAGGAAGAAGCAGAATGCTTTTGCTATGGGTTGAACACAAGGGGGGAGAGAGAGAGAGAGAGAGAGAGAACACTTTGTTAGGCTACAATACATCCCAAAAGATTAGCCACCGCTAGCGTAGCAGAATTGATATTAGTAATGTGTTAGGCAAGTTTAGGAATAAACATAGTGTTACATGGGCAAGTTCTCTAATGTTGGTTGGCTTTTCCTTGCATTAGTTCTGTTGTGAGTAGGGTGTAGGAGTGGTAGATAGATATTAGATATTCTACATTTCCTCTCAGAACGGGTGAGATAAAAAACAAAGTAGCTATGTGGTACAGCTGATGCTTTGCAAGCAAAGGGTAGAATTCGATATCAAGCTCTTCCACTTCTGATTACACAAACTCTCTCTCTCTCTCTCTCTCTCTCTCACACACACACAGAGTTGCTGTCTAATAACAACAGGGAACATTCCTCGGTACCAGGAAAAACATACGAGGTGGCCACACCACACTAACTGACCGTTCACAGAAATTGCTTCATATGAGTTTCCTAGGAGGGTCAACAACACTCTTTAAAAATGAAAGTTCAGAGTTTGGGGGCAACTGCTTGGGGGCACCAGTGAAAGTCTTTGTGGACACTGGGCTAGATGGACCAGTGGTCTCAGTTGGGATGAAACAGCTCCTATGTTTCTATTGGAACTCCCCCAAGGAAGTCTTTGGGACCTTTGCTCTCAAATATAAATGACCTTTTCTTTTGCCCTTTGCCAGGGCATCCCAGATCCTTCCCATCTGCCTCTGGTGTCCCAGTGGAAGACCTATCCTCTGTTTTTTGGCACAGCCATCTTTGCTTTCGAAGGCATTGGAGTGGTAAGTCTTTCCCTTGTGTGTGCTTGGCTTGTTTTGCATAAACATTTAATTAGGGGTTTGGATGCAGCAGCTCCCTGGCGTGCTGTGAATCCTGTAGCACTTAGGCATCAGTTGCTGAACATATGGGATGGCAATCTATGCATTCTAGTCATAGATATTTTCTTGTTGCCTCAGTTTTTGGAGAGAGTCCATGTTTCCCTTTGCAGGCTATTGATAAGCTTGCCGAAAAATGGTCTGGGGTACTGGGATCAAGCACTTTTAGATTATTATTTTTTCTAGCTTAAAATTTGTATTTGCAGTTGTGACGCATAACCGATGTATGTGAGGACTTGCCTGCATAGCTTTATTTTTGTGGTCTTCAGAGCTGGCTTGCTGGAGGAAAGTGGGGTAAAATGTTTGATCTCTCCCATCCTTCCCTTTATTCCTCAGGTAATTGTCTCTTTTTATGGAGCAGTGGTTTTAGCTTCAATTTAGTTCAGTGGCGATCTTGTTTCTGAGCTCCTGGTGCCATTCTGAGATGCATTAGCTGAAAAAGCATTGCGTCCACAACAGTACACTTCTAGTCAACACTGGTTAGGTCACAGCTGGAGCAACTGAGTTCAGTTTTCAGTTCTCTCATTGAGAAGTATGTCAACAAATTGGCCAGGGTTCAGAGCAGGCAAGGTGGTAAAAGGCTTAAAGTGCAAGGGGTATTATGGGACTCTGAAGGAAGTAGTTATTTGTTTACTTGAAAGGGAAGGTATGAAATGGGTTTGTACGATCGCTGTAGGGAGGTTGAGAGGCAAAGAGGTTATGCTGAGTACATCTAATCAGAACGGCAAGGAATGTTCTTAACTGGAAAAGGTAGTTGATTTGCACATTTATAGAATCTCTTGTTCTGGTTGACTTGCACGTTTGTAGATTTGAGTGAAAAAGACTGCAACGTTTGGGTTGGTCTGGGTACACACTGTCAAATATCTAAATTCAATAACTAAAAATTCTGTTGGAAAACTGACCTGCATCTTTGCTGTTTTGATCTTTGTTGATTGGTCCGCAACTTACTTACTTACTTTCTTTCTTTCTTTCTTTCTTTCTTTCTTTCTTTCTTTCTTTCTTTCTTTCTTTCTTTCTTTCTTTTTTAAAGAAAGCAGGATATTTAAAATATATACATGCATATATGGCGGAAATGCAATTTAAGTCATGTAACGTTATGACTTGTAGGTCTCATCCATGATTACTTGTGTTTAGTTTTGAAATCTCTAAATCCCTTCTATATAAAGCACCTCTGCTTGTTTCTGTTTTTCTTTGTAAAGTGCAGAATGGCTAATTGGTCTATGATTTCAGCAAGGGTCAGGGCTGTATCGTGTATACAGTACAGTATACAAAATGTTGAAGAGTCGTTTTCCTCTGACCTATGTACGCTTGTATTCTCTGGAAGCAGCAGTTGTATTTGAGTCCCTGCAGATTGCTTCTTGTGTGTGTGTCTTTTTGAATCCTGTAACACGAGAAAAGTGCCTTACATTTATTTGGCAAGGGCTAGAATGGCAGACGGCTAGAATGGACGGTGTTCTCGAAGCTACAAACATGAGCCTGACCAAACTGCGGGAGGCAGTGGAAGACAGGAGTGCCTGGCGTGCTCTGGTCCATGGGGTCACGAAGAGTCGGACACAACTAAACGACTAAACAACAATAAAGAATGGCAGAAAATGATTTTCAGACAGCTTTTAGAGATGGACTGAGGCTCAGTATTCTTAAACGGTTGAAATTTCCCAATGGCCTTTGAGCTTTTCATTATTGGTACATCAGGAAAGGTAGCTTTAGCTGTCCAGAACATCCGAACATGACCCACTGAATAAGGGGGAGGAATTTGAACCTTTGGATGGAATGCTACTTAGCAACTGTGCTTCATGTCCTTTATCATTATTGGGTCACTGTGTAAACATCAAAGCCCAAAGTCGATTAAGATTTTTTCATTGTTACAGAACATCCTGTACAACAATGGCAGTAATACATGTTCCTTAAATGAGCAGTGTGAAGAAATTAAAACTTTTGGTTTTTGCAATCCTTTCTTCCACAAACAGAAGCCCATTAAAAATAAGATGCAACATAATTAGTGGAACATAAGATGCATCTTTTATGCCACCAAAATAAACTTTATATTAAAAAAACTACCGTATTTTTTGCTCTATAAGACTCACTTTTTCCTTCCTAAAAAGTAAGGGGAAATGGGTGTGCGTCTTATGGAGCGAATGCAGGCTGCACAGCTATCCCAGAAGCCAAAACAGCAAGAGGGATTGCTGCTTTCATTGCACAGCGATCCCGCTTGCTGTTCTGGCTTCTGAGATTCAGAATATTTTTTTCCTTGTTTTCCTCCTCCAAAAACTAGGTGCGTCTTGTGGTCTGGTGCGTCTTCTAGAGCGAAAAATACGGTACATTGGGGGTTGCCTGGGGGCTCAGTGGTACTCCAGAGGTCTTTCCCTGGTGACTGGATTAGACAGCTAACTGTTCAGTAGATTTATTGGTGGCTATAAGTTATCAAGATCTAGACATCTTCAGTGTTCAAGAGATGGTGTATTTTGTTATCAGATGCTGGGGATTAACAGCGGGTTGATACTGAAAATACATTTTTGGCATCTGGCTGAATCCTGAGGAGACTGGATTGATGGAATTGGTCTGCCCTGGTGCATTGTGTTATGTTTTTTGAGGTTCTGTGGCAGAGTTCACGGGCTGAAGCGTCATTTGAGTGAAGAGTAAGGTGACTTAAAAGATTTTTCTCTTTCCCCACCAAGGTGCTCCCTCTGGAAAACAAGATGAAGACCCCTCACCATTTCCCCATCATCCTCTATGTGGGAATGGCAATTGTCAGCAGCCTCTACCTCAGCCTTGGAACCCTGGGATATTTGCGCTTTGGAGAAAACATCCAGGCCAGCATCACTCTCAATCTGCCTAACTGTTGGTAAGTTGAGGCAAGGGAAGTCTCTCTCCTGGTGCAAATAAGATTTTGAATATGCAGATAGATGCTGAGGTGTAGGAAACAATTTGCAAGAGACCTAAGGCACTCACTCTGTGGCCAGAAGATGTTCAAGTGGAGTGCACTGTGTGTGTTTGTTTGTGTTTGTGGTCAAGCCTTCATGGGTTCAGGCTCCTCAAGAGTCATCCTTCTGCCCTGTGCTCATAATCACTCTCAACAGTCCACTTATCTTCCACTCATCTTTGTGTTTTGACTGAGATGACCCAGAGACCGGTTGTGGTGCTATAACCAAGCAGATACTTCCTGTCAAAAACTGATGATAAGGACAAACACTTCTGAGTTGCACTGGGTGTAGCCATACAGGAGGCTAGTATCGCTCTGGGGAAACATATTTAATGGGTTGCTGCCGTGAAAACATTCAACAGAGCAGCCAACACCTGTAATTGCAATACGTCATCTTGCTTTTGCAAGTGATCTGCCTACTTCTTATTTGACTTTCTTAGGATCCGGTACCTGAAAAATTTCCTCCTTCCTTATTCATGTCCCTGAAAATCTGTTTACTATTCAAGTAATTTGACTGCCCGTGTTGCCACATATTGGACACTACCTCTTCTGAAAGTTCATTGCTGGTTACGAA
The DNA here is from genome assembly GCF_964234715.1 of Podarcis melisellensis. Lineage (NCBI taxonomy): Eukaryota > Metazoa > Chordata > Lepidosauria > Squamata > Lacertidae > Podarcis > Podarcis melisellensis. The sequence goes on from NC_138529.1 coordinate 62,084,953, forward strand.
ACAGTGGCTATGACCCAGTCTGCAAGCACTAACTTAACTTAAATCCTTGTTTCTCTGATGCACGGCTCAATTCATGCTGGAAGCTTTTTTGGGGGTGATTATTCTCCACTTTCCTGTGATATATACTTTACAGGCTACTTTGAACCTGAAGGCACAGTGCAGCATGGGCATCTTTAAATCCAGAAACTCCTAAGGGGACTTGTTTGCATGTTACATTCTAGAGAGATATTTTGACCTAGTGTGATTCTTGGGCTCTCAAGCCCTTCTCTCCCTTTGAAACAAAGTGATAAAGGAACTGGTATGTGCCATATTATTGGATGCAAGATCTTCCTGACCACCTAATATTCTCCAGGAAAGCATGGAAAGTTTTCAGCTGGTTAAGGGAATACTGCATTCAAGTAAACACAACATGGGGAGTTTCAGTCACTACTTTGTCTCAGCAGGAAAGGGAGACATGTATTCATTCCAGGTCAGGATTTCTTAATAGAATATAACGAGAAAAGAGACTCCCATACTTATTCAGACATTAGCTGTGCAATTCTTTGTGCATCTATGAGAACTTTTGCATCAAATGTTTGTTTTCAGATGGACCTGATTTTTGAAAGCAGTAGTCCATTCTTGTATTTCAAAGGATGTTGAAATAATCTTTCATCACTGCCAGTGATGCTTAAACTGGAACTGTTTCAGTTTCTGTTTGTCATCTGAGTTTTTACCAGCTAACACCTTGCAGACTTGTCCGTTACCAAATCAGAATGAAGGAAGGGTTGAAAGACAGGGATTGTGGTGCTCTCTAGTGGATTCCTTGCTCTACAACCTGCTGCTTCAACCTGAATCTTTCTGAAAATGAAGGGTAATAGTTTCCACAGCGCTTTGAAATAGGGAAGTGCAAAATACCACATTAGGTTAGCCTTGTGTGTTGCAGTGTGACACACTTCTCTTAGTAAACAAAGGCAATGCATGAAGATACTGTTCAAAGCCAAATGGGTCCAAGCTGTGCCACTTGTAGCATGCGGCATTAGGTCGTCTATGTCTTGGTTTTTAAAAGATATGTGTCACAGTGAGATCTTTAAACACACTGGCTAAAAGGATGACGCCTAGGGCTGCCTTTTCATAGATAATAACATTAAAATTGGAATTCCATAGGAGGCCCTAGACAAAGCTTTTGCTGGTTGCAGTGATCTATAAGCCCTCAGTGTCTGCATAGCTGCTTTATCTTTTGTGCAAAGCCCATTTCTAGGGACTAAGCAGAGCTGAGGTTTGCGTCAGATGAAAAAATATGCATAGATTAAATGCCTAGTGGTGGCTGCTTGTTCATTTTTTTTAAAAAAATTTAAAGGCCATGTTAATTGATCAATCGTTTTGTCGGCACACTTTAGAGTGTCGGCGATCGAGGTCAAAGAAAAGGGGTATGTCTCTCTTCCGCAACTAGTAGCTTAGGGCCTCCTCCAGGCTGATGCCAGTCGGTCAGCTTCAGATGCTTCTAGGTGAACTCAGGTTTGCGTGAATCCACTGCTTTTGCGGCCAGTAAGTCACCTAACATGGAGCATCTGAGGAAACTGCAGATACAAAGCTGGATCTCTCTTAACTACATTTTAACAAACTGAACACCACATTGGGCATGTTTACAAATTCTGTCAATGGTAGCTAAATAGTATGACAGCACCAACACTGATCAGATTTCTCCTGGGTCTGACTTTTACTTTAGACTGTGATTTCAGATCTCGGGTAAAAGGGGACGCTGATTCACCATCATAATGTGTGTATTCGGACACACGGTTTGTCATCATTTATTATGGGGAGCATCAGTCGTAGGAGGTTGCATGAGGTTGCAAAAAGTGCCTTGTAGTGTGTGAAATGGCCCCCAAACTGGCTATACCTGGAGGCAAAAATATATGCCCCCCAGCAACTTCCTTTGGCTGTGATGCTGGCTGGAGAGATTTGGAAATAGCACTAAGTTAAGGTCAATTCCCCCCCCCCCCCCATCAATGCATTTTCATTGGTTTGGGCTGTTTCATGTTATAAAGGTGCCTGAGGGTGCTCAAAGAAGATTTATTTTAGGCGTACCTGCGGCACACAAAATGTTGCTGGTCTACTGCTCCCTGACCATTGGTCACATGGACTGGGGTTAATGGGAGTTGGAGTCTGGCAACACTCGCCCCCCGATCTAAATCCAGAAGTGCTGGAAGAAATCATTGCTGGGTGTTGGGAGTGGAGAGGTATGATATAATAGAAGCTTTTTCTCTGCCAGCAGCACTGCTTGTATATGTGGATTTCGGTGCTTGCTCTGAGCTCATTTTGTGCCGCGTAGCCGCTGCTACCAGCCTGCCACACAGATGGGCAGAGAACAACTCTGTAGGCAGAGTGGGCACGCCACATGACTTCCAGGCATGGGATGTGCAAAATCAGCACTTCTAATTAGGACTGGGAAGCTGTGCTGTGCTGCGGAACACACCTTAGGGAAGTGTTCCATTGCGTTGCCAGAGCTTAAAGACCTTTTTTGCAAGACAGGCAACAGACTGTTCAGTCAGGGCAAGGGGTGGGGATTGTGCCGAACATGGACTTTGAAGCCACCGAGGATTGTGCAAATTTCTGTTCCTGTCCTGCGGCAAGCAGCTGCATGGCATATTATTTCTGTTCCTTGCAAGGCAGGAACACTTTCTCCTCTTGTCTACTGTTCATTGCATTTGTTCAGATCACCAGAAGGCCTAGTTCTCTGGGTCCACATCTTTCCCATCAGTCAGACCTTAAATGCAGCTCCTGTTGACCCTCTTTCTGGAGAAAATAGCCTAGAGCAGTGGTTCCCCAATAGCTAATTCAGGGCCGGATTGCGGTTTGATGAGGCCCTCAGCTACTGAAGGTAACAAGGTCCTTTATATGTCTTGCTGTGCTTTGTCAACAACAAATTGTCTCTGTTTTTTGTGTTGAATATATGCTGTATGGTAATTTATGGACCTAATAGGTATCTAAAGCCATTTGCACATAACAAACTATGTATTTGATCAAAGTAATTGTTGAACTGAAACCAGTAATATTTTAGGGAGTAGGCTAGCAGGTGGGGTCCTTTACTTATATCATAGGAGCCTACACAACACAAAACACTGTTGCTGTATGTAGGTTTTATTTTATTTGTTTTTTATCTTATATTTTGGAAATGTACTCCCAGGTTTTTTTCCCTTTAGATTTTTTTGGCACCTCCAATAGAGCGGGGCCCTGAGCTACAGCTTGTTTAGGTAAAGTTAAAGGGACCCCTGACCATTAGGTCCAGTTGTGACCAACTCTGGGGTTGCGGCGCTCATCTCGCTTTATTGGCCGAGGGCGTACAGCTTCCGGGTCATGTGGCCAGCATGACTAAGCCGCTTCTGGCGAACTAGAGCAGCGCACTGAAACACCGTTTACCTTCCCACTGGAGCAGTACCTATTTATCTTCTTGCACTTTGACGTGCTTTCAAACTGCTAGGTTGGCAGGAGCAGGGATTGAACAATGGGAGCTCACCCCGTCGCGGGGATTCAAACTGCCGACCTTCTGATTGGCAAGTCCTAGGCTCTGTGGTTTAACCCACAGCGCCACCTGCATCCCATAGCTTGTTTATCTTATACGTAAATCCAGTACTGAGCTAATTACTGAGGAACCCCTATTTTTCAAAAGCCAAGCCACACTCCCTACTTTTGAAATTTTTGATAACTCTGTGGTAGTTACCTCTGCAAAACAATTTTTTGAAGAAAATGTGGGATAGCCTCTAATAGCAAAGGATTTTAGGTATACTAAAAAACAGACTAGGACTGAGCAATATCTAGTTTTCAACACTGTGATATATCAGCAGCTAAACATTGAAAATGACAAAAGTTTAGTTGTGGGGGAGGCAAGGAATGGGGCTGCAGACCCTTGGATGCGTTCTGCCGAACCCCAGGAGTCCCCAGACCCCTAATTGGGAACCACTGGCCTAGAGCTTTGTCCTGCATTGCAAGCTGCAAGACACAGAGGACAGAGAGAGCTCTACATGCAGAAATGAGTTTCAGAGGTTTGTCTTGTTATATAATCCACGGGTCAACTTTTACTTCTTTGTTACTTAGCCCTTCCTGAAGTCTTCCCTCCATAGATTTTATATCCTTGTTAAACATCTGTTGGATTCCCCTCACCCCATTTCAATAATATATGAGACTCCATCCTCTTTTTCTTTCACTTGTCTGGGGCCCATGTTTTCTAGATATTCACTTCCCTTTGTTTGGTTACCTTGACTTTCCATTCACTTTAATAGTCTCTATTTGTATTAGCTTTATTTCTGTTTTCACTAGGATGCTAATCAAATGAGAATTTCAATTCATTCACTTTCTTGCTTAGTTCATTGATAATACACATAACTCATTATGTGCCTTCTGAATTATTCATCTTAATTCCATTAAATTATGCGTTTGATTTTCAGTAAAGCAGTTGATATATTTACTTATTGTAATCTGACATTTCAGCTGTTGCTGTGGATAGTCAATTCGTAATTAATTTCAGTTTGTTTGTCTTAACTTCGTAATTCAATAAGCAAGGGGTTAATTAATTTGTCATCCAATTCATTAAGTTATTGCTTTAGAGTTAGTAATTCAATTATTCATTAAATAATCACTTTGTAATCCAATTTATTGTTTTATTATTTCAGTTCAAAGTTCATTTGTTTGACTTGGCTTAGCAATTCCGTTCCTTATATGCCTATCACTTGTGTATAAAATCTTTGATCCACTATTTCCTTATTAGTTTATCATTAGTTAATTTATATCTTCAGCTTCTGTACATTCCTTGTTCCTTTCACCAAGTCCTTTGATCTTATTTCTTTCTTCGCTCCTGTAGTTCAATGTCCAGCTGCCGTTTTTTCTTCTTCATACGGCTGCAAAGTATTTCTTTAGCTGCACGGCGTTCTGCCTTGCCGCCTCACTTTTTGCCAAATCTGCCTGCCAAAGTAGCAAGTCCCTCTTGGGGTGCTGCACCCCAGTGGCTGCCTTATAGGTCCTGGCTGGATCCTCAGGAAAGGTCTCAAGGTGTTGCTATTGAACCCTCCTCTCTCTTGAGACGCCTGTTCTGACCAGCTGTAGTGGCTGAGAAGCAAGCTCAATGCAGCATACACTCAGAAACTGCAAATAATCCAGAATGTGGCTGCCAGACTTGTGACTGGGAACGGCTGCCAGGACCATATAACACCGGTCCTAAAAGACCTACACTGGTTCCCTGAGCTCAGTTCAAAATGTTGGTGCTGACCTTTAAATTCCTAAGCAGCTTTGGCCCTATATACCTGAAGGAGCGTCTTATTTATCCTGGACACTGAGATCCAGCTCCTCTCACACCGATGGCTCGCTTCCCTTCTTTTCGCTTGTTTGTTCCTTTCCCGACTTTTGATTGTTGCCATTTTTACGTAACACGCTGTCTTCCACGTAAACATGCTCTATGGGTAGCTCCTGAAATAGCTTGCCTGTGAGCCGAGCTGGTGAAAGTGCAAGCAGCGATGACGTCTGTATTGCATAGGACTTACACCCGCGCTAAAGCTGGCAAGTGCTTGGCTGTGGGAGAAAGGGAATAATCAAAAACTGTGAAATATTCATGACTCAAACTGATAAAAAGCACTTTGAAGGTATGCTTCAGCTTTTCCGTTAAAAAAGAATAAAGTCAGGGTAAAATCATGCTTGCTGCTGCAGAACGGGACAAACGTCTTTTCAACTGCACATAGAAATTCCTCAGAAAGATGCAATGCAAAGGTTTTAGGTTACTGATCATAGAAGTAGTCGGGTGTGTAGTTACAACATCTGGCACAGCTCAAACATTGGAGTGAATGGTGCTGTTGTGGAGCTAGTGGCCGGATCAATTTTTTGGTGCTCTTTCAACTTTTCTCTTCCCTTCCCCCGCCTAATCTTCATGCCCGTCTTTCTTCATTCACTTGCCAAAACAATGTTAACGCATTTGGATGCTCTATAGAGAAAAAAATAAGTATATGCAAATTGGGTTTTAATCTGCGTAATTGTGGGCATGTAAATTTGGCTTCCTTGACGTAATCGTTGTGTTTTTGGAGGGATTGTTTACAGTATGTAGAACCCTTGGCATATGGCTCCAAATTATAGGTTCAAAACCCAGTGTTGGCTTGTGAATGCAGCTGATAGCTGGCTCCCTCTTTTGACAATGTGAAAGCAGCCTTACAGAAAGTTACAGCTGTTCTTGGGCAGAACTTTATTTTTTTGAAAAACAGAAATTGTGATTATTGCAGTCCAGCTAATCTTATAACCATCTTGGTCACTCCTCTTTCCACCTGCTCCTCTTTTAAATCGGGGAGGGAGAATCTTTTTCATCCTGGAGATCACATCCTCCCCTTCCAAGGGCCTCATCCTGTGGCGGGCAAGGCAGAAATGTGCAGCGCGTTAAATGTAAAGTTTACCTCTGTACATTAGGCCAGTTTCTTCACACACATGCCTCTCTCTCCTCCAGGCTAGCAAGAAGCTCTATTGGAGTTCAAGTCCAGCCAAAAAGCCCTCCAAGAGGGGGCAGAGTAGGCTTGGTGAAGGTTGTGAATCAATTAGGTGTGTGAAGAGAGTGTGACCTGGAAGGCAACTTTTGCCCCCCATCCCCAGGCCTGAGGTTTCCCCATTCCTGTTGTAAGCAGATGAACCAAATAGGATGTAGCATTGACTGGCCTCACCCAGTGCCTTTCATCAGTACTTCCTGTTTTATTAAAAGAGAAAAAGAACCCTGCTGGGTCAGACCAAAGGCCTGCTAGGGCCGCATCCTGTTTCCCACAGTGGTTAACCACATGCCTCTTGGGCATTCTGAACCACTGTTTATAGTCTGCTGCCAGAATGGGGTTTTTTTATATACCGCAAAGCTTTGTTTCATGATGCTGTGGTTAAAAAACATTCCATAAACCACCCAGAGAACAGTGGGCAGCTTTTATATACAGCGGTATCTCAGGTTAGACAGTGTTCTCGAAGCTACAAACATGAGTCTGACCAAACTGTGGGAGGCAGTGGAAGACAGGAGTGCCTGGCGTGCTCTGGTCCATGGGGTCACGAAGAGTCGGACACGACTAAACGACTCAACAACAACAACACCTCAGGTTAAGAACTTAATTTGTTCTGGAGGTCCATTCTTAACCTGAAACTGTCCTTAACCTGAAGCACCACTTTAGCTAATAGGGCCTTCCGCTGCCGCCGCGCCGCTGGAGCACGATTTCTGTTCTCATCCTGAAACAAAGTTCTTAACCTGAGGTACTATTTCTGCATTAGTGGAGTCTGTAACCTGAAGCGTCTGTAACTCGAGGTACCACTGTACATTTGGGGGCAGCTTTATATACAGTAAGCCCTCAACTTATGTTCCGGGGATCGCGCCTAAAGCCCAAACCTCATATTGTCAAAATCCATTGGGTGCATTGGCAGGTGGGATTGCCCCCTTTCAGCTCCCTTTTAAATTTTTTCAAAAATAATAAGAATTGCCAGGCGCTTAATGTGCCTAAGTTGCAACCTTACTGTACATACAGTAAATAAAATAAAATAAAATAAATAAGCAACATGAGCAATAGTCGTCTCCTGCTTTTGTTCCCCAGCACTTCTAATCCTAAACTTCATCTTCTATGGGTTTTTCTGCTGACTTTTTAGAAGCCATCTTAGTTGTTGGTGGTTGCCACATCTTGTGAGCTCCATAGTGTGGAAAAAGTGCTTCCTTCTGCCTTTCTTGAACCTTTTATCCTTCAGTTTCATTGGATGGCCCTGGGTGCTGTAGTATTATGAGAGAAGAAGGAAAACCCCTCTGTCCACTTTCCCTGCGATCACTATACATAACTAAGATACAATTACCCTGAGCTGTGCACAGTAATCCAAATTTCAGTGTGCTGTTGAGTTACACAGGGACCTTACAATATTGGCAAGTTTTAATTCATCCCCCATTCACACACACTGCAGTTGCAGAGTATCTGGAAATCTTTCCTGCTCGTTTGTTTTCAGCTGTTGAGCCAGCCAGTAATGAAAATGCATAATTACATGCAGAACTTCAGTTCCTTCCAAGGATTCTGTTTATTTCTATTTTTGTTCTGAAGAACAAAACACCCCATTCACCCTTCATATCTATTTCTTGTCTTTTAGCAAGGCCATCTAATTTTTCGGCGTTGATGGATTTCATCACATGTCGTGGGATGGCCTGCTGTTATCTTTGCTGTATCTACTTGTTTTGCTCGGAGATGGACTTTAGGAGATTGATTTCTGACACTTCACAGGCTCTGTTAATGAAAGTAAAATCCAAACGGAAGAGTCTATGAAAGAAATTAACCCTTCGGACAAACATCTGTGGGGAGACTTCCCAGTGTCCATTTCAAAGAAGGATCCTTAAGTTGTCTCCCACCAAGTTATACCCTTATGTAGACCCACTGTAGGTATACACATGTAACCTAAGCCCAATGATTTTGCTGTAGGTCTTCTCCTACCGTGACTTGATTAGATACAATCCCTTTACTTTTACAACCCATGAATTTGTGATTATTTATGAAAGAAGTGATTCTGAGATCACTTAAGGACAGATAGCTTTTTAGCATCCGTCCTCTTGACTCTGAAAAAGACATTACTTGCCCAAGGAAGTCCATGCCTCATCATACAGTAGCAAAGTCATTAGATCAGGGCAAGTACCTTTCCATGTTAAGCTTGGTCTCTGCAAAGCCCGGGATTGGAACAGTGTTCATATTCTCTCTCTCCCCTGCAAATGGAAATTGCATGCCATAGTCCCTTGGTACTCACTGGATTGGGGAGCAGAAACATTCCAAATATGCTTTGTCTCTGGGTTGTGTTCATTTTTGGTTTTGACATGAATGCTTCACCTGGGAGGATGAGTGGATGTAACTCTCGGTTCTTGTATTATTTCTGCAGGTTGTATCAGTCTGTCAAGCTGCTGTACTCCATTGGGATCTTCTTCACTTACGCACTACAGTTCTACGTCCCTGCAGAAATAATCATTCCTACGGCCATCGCTCAGGTTCCTGAGCGCTGGGCATTATGGTGCAATCTACTGCTGAGGGCATCCTTGGTCTGCGTAACATGTGAGTAAGAGATCAGAGTTGCTGTATATTTTCCATTCCATTTTGGCATGCAATAAGCGTCCTGAACAGGGGAATTGCAAAATTATGACTACTTATCCCACTTTTACTTAGTGAGATGGCTTTACTGAGGTGTCTGAAGCAAGTAATAATGATTGCTGCTGACAAGAAGTTACTTGGTGTTTTTTTAAAAAGCCCTTGTAAATGTGAAGGGAATGTTGCTAGCATGGGTTTCCGTGACAAAAATCATTTCTATAACTTATTTTGAGTTGAAGCCCACAGATGGAGTCTAGTATATAGAGTTCCTGTCAGTTGGCAAAGGGGCAAGGCGGTTTTGAATCTCCATGGGGTCCTTCTGTGACCCCATGAAAATTGACTCCGGAGGTTTGAGGGACCCTCCAGACCAATGTGGGAAGGGTGAATTTATTCTAAAAGCCATTGGCAAAAATTGTGTATAGCATAATTTTAGAACCAGAGGAAAAATCAGGCATCTTTATGGGAAAATAAAAAGGGCTTATATGACAGGAATTGAACATCAAAGCATGGAGATGGAGATAGGCCAAAATCCTACAAAGATTGATTTTCACAGATATAAAAGAGAACTTCCTTAAAACGCAGTATCTCTAGTATCTGACACTACATAGACCAGGCATAGGCAAACTCGGCCCTCCAGATGTTTTGGGACTACAACTCCCATCATGCCTGACCACTGGTCCTGTTAGCTAGGGATGATGGGAGTTGTAGTCCCAAAACATTTGGAGGGCCGAGTTTGCCTATGCCTGACATAGACTATGCTGGATGTATTCAGCAAAACAGAAGATGCAAAGCTACATGAGCAAATTTTACATACATATTTGGAAAGCCCCATAATCTGGGTGTTTTGAAATACCCCCCCCCCCCCTAAAAAAAAAGAATTGAGGGGGAAATGTTCCATTGATGTCAGAATGGTTTATTAAAATCTTGATGTTCATAGTAAAAGGTAAAGGTACCCCTGCCCGTACGGGCCAGTCATGTCCGACTCTGGGGTTGCACGCCCATCTCGCTTAAGAGTCCGGGGGCCAGCGCTGTCCGGAGACACTTCCGGGTCACATGGCCAGCGTGCAAGCTGCATCTGGCGAGCCAGCACAGCACACGGAAACGCCGTTTACCTTCCCGCTAGTAAGCGGTCCCTATTTATCTACTTGCACCCGGGGGTGCTTTCGAACTGCTAGTTTGGCAGGCGCTGGGACCGAGCAGCGGGAACGCACCCCGCTACGGGGATTCGAACCGCTGACCTGACGATCGGCAAGTCCTAGGCACTGAGGTTTTACCCACAGCGCCACCCGTGTCCCCTGGATGTTCATAATGGTATGTAAATTAAAATACTGTAAAAGAGCAAGTAACAAATAGCCAGACAAGTTTTGCTTTGACTTCTCTGTTCCTGAGCTTGAGAAGAAGTGTTGGTAGATAAAACTAGTCTGGCAAATGTTGATCATCACTGGTGCCAAGTGTCAGAATGGTGGAAGCCTAGCATATGCTATTTAAGATCCAATATAATTGTATCTCCCAGCCAGTATCACTTGACACCACATACCGTCAATGTAATTGCTGCTGGATACAACCCAGAAGAGGCTTGTCGTAAAGGCTTCAGGCAGAGTTCATTGCTGCCATAGAATATATTCATTTTCTCCTAGCCAACATGCACTTATTCATGCATGTGCACACAAATGCAAAGTGTTTGCCTAACTGCGGCAGGGAGAAAGGAGGAATCTAGAAAGGATCCTTGTCTACAGATAAGTAGATGAAGAGTGGTATACAAATGCAATCAATCAATCAATCAAAAGTATTGAAAATTAATGTTTCAAAAGAAAACAAACTAATTCAAATATGAAATGCACGTTTAAAACAGAATAATTAACAAGAGAATAAAATAGTATCCTAAGCATAGAACGTATCTGCTGCTGTTGCTGCCAGTGGTGGGCGGTTGCTGTGGAATCTCAGGCTCCATGACCTGGGTCTGCACTAAGAGACAGCCAAGATGGCCTCTGCCCTCTTCAGCAGCCTCAGCTTTTGCAGCTGGAGTCAGTCAGGGCCCCTCCCTCCCAGGCCAGGTGGGAAAAGACCTGCATGGCCGGGAGCAGCTCTTCCAAGAGTCACGGCCAAGATGGTCTATAGTCTAGACCAGGGATGTCCAACAGGTCAACTTCAATCAACAAAACAACCCGTGGTTGTTAGAAGTGGATTGCGGTCTCTTTTTCGTCCGCGGGGGGAAGGGAGCATTCACCCCCTCCCTCTTTCCTTTATCCGTGCATGATTTCAAGAACGGAAAACGGAGTTTCCGCTGGCGGGATGACTTATTTTTTATCGGTTTATGTCGCAGGCCCCTCCCCCAAAAGTGGCAGAAGTATTTGCTGTCCCCCCCCTAAAAAATGCTCAACAACCTTGACCTGCACCCCTAAAAAATGGTTGACAATTCAGACTTGGCTCCCTAAAAAAACCCCAACAACTTTGACCTGCACCCGCCCCCCATGGGTAGATCATTGCCAGTTTTTTATTCTGTGAGTAGATCGCAGTCTCTTGGGAGTTGGACATCCCTGGTCTAGACTAATCCAATAAATGCTGTTTTATTCTAATAGGCACAATTAGAATCAGAAGCAAAATTCTGCAACAGAAACTGATGCATCAGTCCATGGGTGCTTCACAGCACCATTGGAGATCACAGATGTGCAAGAGTTTGAGCATTTGTGCTATAACTGAAGCTGCCATTACATCACAGATTGCATAGAGTGCTCAAAGAGGTTTCATTTTTGATCTAACGAAGTAGCTGGTTTGCAGGCTTAGGTATTGTATTATATATTACAATGAGACTATCTAACCCACTGAAAAGAAATTTCACCAAAACAAAATTCCTTTTGAGGAGGATGAGTTAGGAGTGACACCCATGCCATGTCTCCACACTTCTCAATTTGGTGTTCTGGTGTTGAACAGAAGCATAAGAACAGCACTGATATCCTGAAGCTGATTCTGCAGATCCTGCCGTCAGTTTATTTATCAAATTGCTCTCCTCCTGTGGCACAGATGGCTGTAGCAGAGAGACTTCAGTCCTCTCAAAGCTTTTTGCATTCATACTGCAAGTTCAGGAGTCCATGTTTTTGCCCCTTACAATGCACTTACATTTAAAAATGTTTACGTATAGCTGTCTTCATAAAGATTTATCCCATCTCCAAGTTTATTAATCAGCTATATTAATTTCTTCCTCTCCATGTTTATTCTTGAATGGCTTACTGTTCCACCTTTGAAACTGAGCCCAGAAAAGATGTGGTTAGCAAAAAGGGGTGTTAGAACTACCTGCCTTTCTTTCTTTTTTATCTCCTTTGAATTAAGTGTAATCTTAGAATGCGGACAGTTGTATTTTATAAGACTACAGTGGTAGCTCGGGTTAAGTACTTAATTCGTTATGGAGGTCCATTCTTAACCTGAAACAGTTCTTAACCTGAAGCACCACTTTAGCTAATGGGGCCTCCTGCTGCTGCCACGCCGCCAGAGCACGATTTCTGTTCTCATCCTGAAGCAAAGTCCTTAACCCGAGGTACTATTTCTGGGTTAGCGGAGTCTGTAACCTGAAGTGTATGTAACCTGAAGCATATGTAACCTGAGGTACCACTGTATTCAACCGGGGAGATGGGTTTTTAACAGTTTGGCATGCAAGAAACCTGTATGTGCTGTACAACGGGAGTGCTTGTACAGTTGTTTCTTGCTGCATGTGAAGAAAACCTTACACATACTTTCTCCTGGTGTAGACTTCGCCTCATATGCAAGGTTTGACTTCATAAAAAGTAAACCATTCTCTTTAAGAAAATGCTTCTTAGTCCTCATCACCGTGGAGAGCTCTAAAAAAACAAGAGCAGTTTCTGGCCCAAACTAGAGGGAGGTTGAAAATCATTTTTTGCATTGATGGAACAGATCTGGTAAGATACCCATTGTCTAAAGCGGTACAGAAATGAAATGAATAATAATAACTTGAGAGATAACCAGCACCTGCTAAGAATGTAAGACCAGACTTGAGCAGTGGGTAGGCTGCAATTCAAGTTTTGTCCTGAGTTGTGTTGGTGGCAGGATGATGACAAGAGTGGTACAGATAATTGGGCTCAGCATTCTAGTCCAGAGACCCTAGGACTAGAATCCAAGGGTCCATGACGCCTTATGCTTTCTAGGTCCATGGTGCCTTATGCTTTCATCTTCTCCTACCATGGACCCTCTATTTCTAACAAAAAAGGAGAAAATCTCCTAAATGTAGCTCTGGTTTGGATGACTTATTTTTTTGTTCACACTTGGTTTTGCCAGGTGGACTGGAGATTTCCAATTCTGAAATAGAATCCTCTGATTTAGAAAGTAATCTCTTTGCCTACAGTCCTCACTTACCTGAGAGCAAATTCCCACTAAATTAAACTCAAGGAACCGTGTAGGATTGCACTGTCAGTCACTCCTATTACAGTGGAACACTGCTGTGCCCCTGAATACCACAAGTAGATGGAGCGCTTTTGGGCTCACGTCCTGCTTTTGAGCTTCTCGCATGCATCTGGTTGGACACTGAGAGAGCAGGATACTGGACTAGATGGGCCATTGGCCTGATCCAGCAAGTCTCTTCATACATTTTTGTAAGCCTTGGTTGGAAAGCCAACAGGATGGTGGGTAGAGGTTCATGTAACTGAGAAAGATGGGCTTCGGTGAATCCAGGGCCAAACAGAAGTGAAGGGCAAAGATTTAAGGCAATGGATTTAGGTAGCCGATGGCATGTGGCTGCAAGTGATTCCCTCAGATGTGGTGATGGGGAAGAAGTAGACCTGTGCTGGAAAGGTGCTCAGGGCAGGGGCGTTTCCGTTCTAGAAGATATCCTTGTTCGGTTTTGTGCCGTCAGAGGCAAGGAAGTAAAAGTTTATTGAGCTCTCAGCAAGGATAAAAGCAATTAAGTGGGTTGCATGAATATTAATTGAAATGATCTCCTGGCCTCAAAGCACGTCTGCGTCACTGCTTGGGTGTCTGAAGAGAGGATGTAATTTTGGGTTTTGAAGTGCTAAGCAAAAGGAAAGAGAGGTCTAGTTTAAAAGCCCTTTGAATTGATATCTATGGAAAGCATAACCGTTGTCTCCTGAGGGCTGAAGAGATGCAGCTGGATAATTTAGTTTTGCTGCCTATCTGTTTTTATTTTTTTTAAGTGGGCGTTTAAAATCCTGTTTCCTGTGAGATGAGACAATTGGCTGAGTCATAAAGGGGCTCATGACGCTGTGTTTGGACAGGCAGCTAATCCGCTGGTCCTGCTGAGCACTCTCTGGTGGGGGCTGTGTCTTGAGAGGATGGAGGGAAGGTAGAGATGAAAGGGAGAACATGATTGCTTATTTCCCCTTGCGATCAGCATCTTCCTCCTCTTAACCCATAGCCATAGACTCTCCCCTTTGGAGGGCACCTTCAAAAGCTGTTTGTGCAGCCTAACCCTCCTGTGCACGCTTATTAAAAAAGTTAGGCCCTTAATCATGAAAAATGGGGAGCCCACATTTCAGTCCTCCTCAAAACCTGCTTCCTTAAGTCAAAACAAGCTTGTAAGGCAAAATCTGAGAGGTGTGCTGTGGATGGGGAAGGCAATTGTCAAAGTTTCTCCTCAGGTGTTTCCAGGTCAGGTTGTCTCTTCGATGTCACACCACACACACTGCACTGCTTTCATATAAAATGAAAACAAGATTATCTTCAAAATGAGTTCCCACGTTGTTTTTGTTTTTTACCTGGACGTTTCTTTGGTAGATACCTGTGTGGATAATGTTGAGAAACGGCCAGACAATATTGTGCTCTGGCCCCAAGACAGCAGAGTTCAATGGAAGCTGCTTGCCCTCAACCCCTGTCCCCGTCAAATAGCTACCATTGAATAATTATGGGGGAAAGGCACCTTCTGTTACGTTTGTGTTCTGGCACCATGATTGCAAGGCATCCCTTAGAACACTGGGCTTTGATCAATGTCCAGCTGCGGATCTGGTAGGGCAGGACTTTGGAGTAGAAGACCAAAACTCCACTCAGCTGAATGAGGAAGAGGGCCCCCAAACAGAGCAGAGTTGGCTTGCCACATGTTGAAGTACAGTGGTACCTCAGGTTACAGACGCTTCAGGTTACAGACTCCACTAACCTAGAAATAGTACCTTGGGTTAAGAACTTTGCTTCAGGATGAGAACAGAAATCGTGTGGTGGTGGCGGGAGGCCCCATTAGCTAAAGTGGGACCTCAGGTTAAGAACAATTTCAGGTTAAGAACGGACCTCCAGAACGAATTAAGCTCTTAAGCCGAGTTACCACTGTAGGTGAAGTGATGTATCGCCCCAGGCCATTAAATCCAGTG
The DNA here is from genome assembly GCF_964234715.1 of Podarcis melisellensis. Classification (NCBI taxonomy): domain Eukaryota; kingdom Metazoa; phylum Chordata; class Lepidosauria; order Squamata; family Lacertidae; genus Podarcis; species Podarcis melisellensis. The sequence goes on from NC_138529.1 coordinate 62,100,353, forward strand.
TTCAAAATTATGTAACTTCACCCATGATCTCCTCCACTAGTGGCTAACCCTAAGCTTCTGAAAAACCCACAAGTAGGATAGCAGCCCTACTCTTCTGTTTTGCCTCCAGCAGACTACAGTCAGAGGTTCTCTGGGTCTGGACATGGAATACCCATTTAATTGTCATGGTGAATGGTCATTGGTGGCTTTCAAGTCATGCATACATATATGGTCAAGTTGACACATGGGAAATTGAAACTTCAGATGCATTTGCTGACAGGGGTCCTTGCATACACTAAACATAGAATGTATGCATTTTTTATTTGCTGTTGTAAGCTTCCCCAAGGCTGGAGGACAGTCTGTAAACACGGCAAATAAATACATAAATGGGATCTGTCTTTGCATAAGCTTAAATCCATTGCTACTGAATTGCGAATTGGCTCCTTCGGGACAATGTTGTGTAATCTGGACAAGTTAGCTTCCCTTTGCCAAGGGATACATAAACAGCAAAACGTGATTCCCAAACTCAAAGCCTCAGCAGCTTGTTCAGGCACATCCTAGCTGTTTGGGTTAGATAAGGGCCGTGACTTGTTTGCCTGCTTCTTTAAAATCGAACTCCGTCACTGTGAAATAGCTTCATTCATTTTCCTCAGTTTCACAGTGAAGCTGGAGCTGCTGCATCTCTTGGAAGCTTCCACCTTGTCAGTCATGGGGAATCCGTGGCACAGCAGAGGTTGTTGGGCACCACTTCTCATCAAACCTTACCAGGATGGCTAATGGGCATATTGTGGGAGTTGGAGCTCAATAACAGCTAAAGAGAGCACAGGCTCCCCATCCCTCATCTAAACAAAGCATTCATTGTCTTGCTTTGCAGTACAAATAAGCATTCACCCCACCCCAACACCCCACCCCGTGTCACCCATAAAGCAGCTGAGTTTTTCATTTTAAAATACTGCATTGTTGCTTGCCTCCCTCTCTCAATTTGATTTGTCCTAGTCCCCCAGGCTTATTAAGAGCGTAATTCTCACTGATAATATGAAGCCTGTAGGAACTGGAAAAGCAACATCCTACTTTGAAAACACACCATATTTTTTCAGGAAATAAACCAATTTCTCCTTCTCTCTGGTCATGGTGATTCTTCTCTTAGAAGTGCCCTACTTTCTTTGCCAACAAAAGCCAGCTTCATTATGGAGAATTCTCCTCTTTTACTGCTTCATTTTAGCAGGAGTTGTCTATGCCTTAAAATACCACAGAAGCATCAGGCAGCAGAATCACCCTCAGGTTACAACTCTAATAATAATAATAATAATAATAATAATAATAATAATAATAATAATAATATAATCTGCCCATCTGGCTCGGCTCATATTACTTTATGAATTAAATTTATACCCGCCCCCCTCCTAAAGAAGGCCAGGGTGGCAAACTCATGTGTTAAAGCAATGCTATTAAAAGCATAGTAAAGACAATCACGTATATTCACAGACATATTTTCAAGGTTGCCATGCACAGAAACTTTCAGTATTCAAATGCATGGGTAAACAGGAATGTTGTAAAATTCCTCTTGAAAGAAAATAAAGAGGGGGACAGACACACCTCGGGGGGGGCATTCACATATGGGGAACTGCCACCAAAAAATCCCTGCCACGACTCAACACCAGCTCGGCATTGAGTATATGGAGTGTCCATAAAGGGGATTTGGGGGCAATGGCATGAAAAGGGGAAATGCATCTTTAAACAAAACAAACAAACAAACAAACAAACCTGTGCAGTGCTTCATACTTTACGCATGTGTCTTTGGTAGAATTTGAGGTTTCTTTGGCCTCTGACAAAAAAAAATGGTAGAAAAGGAAGGAGCTGGAAGAGGGAAATATGAGTGCCTTAAAATGTGCGCTAATGTTACTTAAAGGCTTAAAAAAAAGTAAAGGACCCCTGACAGTTAAGTCCAGTCGTGGACGACTCTGGGGTTGCGGCGCTCATCTCACTTTACTGGCTGAGGGAGCCGACGTTTGTCTGCAGACAGTCTTTTCAGGTCTTGTGGCCAGCTTGACTAAGTTGCTTCTGGTGAAAGCAGAGCAGTGCACAGAAACGCTGTTTACCTTCCCACCAGAGTGGTACCTATTGATTTACTCACACTTTGACGTGCTTTCAAACTGCTAGGTTGGCAGGAGCTGAGACCGAGCAACCGGAGCTCACCCCATTGAGGGGATTCGAACTGCCGACCTTCTGATCGGCAAGCCCAAGAGGCTCAGTGGTTTAGACCACAGCGCCACCAGCATCCCACTTAAAGGCTTACCTCTGTCTTAATTCTCTGACGCACTGTGCCTTCAGAGCATCAGTGTCAGGGCTTAATTTCTGGATGCAACATCTGGACAATTAACATTATGTACTGTGTGTTGTTTTGACCAACTTTCAACCATGGCTTCATGCCTGTGCTTGTTTTGAAACCATTACCCATAGCTTCCCATAATATGCAAACCCACAAACCGTGGCTATGTTTACAACATGCTGCGCCCTGGCTTGTGTTACACCTCATGCATAGGATACAACAGAGGAGCAAGGAAGAAGTTAATAAGCCAGGGATTTTGGTTTAGTGTTAAATGCATTTTTGCTGTGGGTCAGCATGCACAACCCAGGCCTCATGCTAATATACTGCAAGCCGAACAGAACAAATTATCTGCATCATATTCTCCTTGTTTGTGGCACTTGGTCAGGCTGGCTGGGGCTCATGAGAGTTGTAGCCCAACAACAGCTGGAGGGCGACGGCTTTCCCCAGCCCTGTATTATTTAATAGACTTGTTTACAGGCATTTTTATTTTATTTTAAGGAGTGTATCTTCGCAAAAGGAGTAGCATAGCACACAAACAAAAGAACAACGAATATGCAATACAAAAACACTGCTTAAAGCTTATTAAGAGGCCCAAGATCCTGAAAAACAATGGTCGGAGCATAAATCACAATCAGCCTGGCATTATCATAAAACAGAAAAACAGCCCCACTCTTCCACAGTCCAATTAGATTCAATCCATAAAAGCAGCAGAGAACAGATGAGCCCATTTAAACATTTGTCAGGATGGGACTTGTTTTATCTTAAATTTTTCAAGCAGGGTTGTTTCTCTCTAGACGGGCTTTTACATTCCTCCAAAACTGTTACTGCTGAGAGAAGAAGAGAGAGGCGAGAGCAAGATGGCAGAGGTTTATGGAAGCTAATGATATACATGTTTTTGATAAGCTTTGCCTTTGCTGGAGCAAATTTGTGTATCATTTTATCAAATTCCCCAATATAAAAATGGTCTGGCTTATGTTTAGCTCAATATCTGTTTGTTTTCTTCTAACCTGAGTGCCTAGTTGTTCTTTTTTGATTTCTCATTTCCTTCAATACAATAGCTTCTCAAAGTGGGAAAGAGGAGAATGGTGTGTGGCTGCTTGAGTTTCTTGGAAGAAAGGCAGGATGCATATGTAATAATAGATAAATGAAGCTATAGAATATGTCAGAATCCTACATGAATAAATTCCAAAGACTGTCACTCCCTTACAATATTACCTGCTCAAATTCTTGTGCTGAGGATGAGATAGAATGAGATGAGATAGAACTGCAATGCGCTCTACGTGGGGTTACCTTTGAAGGTGACCCAGAAACTACAACTAATCCAGAATGTGGCAGCTAGAGTGGTGACTGGGAGCGGCCACTGAGACCACATAACAGCGGTCTTGAAAGACCTACATTGGCTCCCAGTACGTTTCCGAGCACAATTCAAAGTGTTGGTGCTGACCTGTAAAGCCCTAAACAGCCTCGGTCCAGTATACCTGAAGGGGCGTCTCCACCCCCATTGTTCAGCCCAGACACTGAGGTCCAGCTCCGAGGGCCTTCTGGCGGTTCCCTCGCTACGAGAAGCCAAGTTACAGGGAACCAGGCAGAGGGCCTTCCCGGTAGTGGCAACCGCCCTGTGGAATGCCCTCCCACCAGATGTCAAAGAGAAAAATAACTACCAGACTTTTAGAAGACATCTGAAGGCAGCCCTGTTTAGGGAAGCTTTTAATGTTTAATAGGTTATTGTATTTTAGTGTTTTGTTGGAAGCCGCCCAGAGTGGCTGGGGAAACCTAGCCAGATGGGCGGGGTATAAATAATAAATTATTATTATGAATATTATGTGCTGCTTGTTCATAACTTGTTGCCCAGAAGCCAGTAGCACAAGTAATACCTTAAGATCCTCAAGTGGCTTTCTCAAACAGAAGGGGATGAGTTGCACTTGGCTGGGGCCCCAGGGATCTGCGATTGGGCGTTCCAGATGTTAAGGCTGCAAGGGTTTTATTTGGGGTTATGAGCCTAGCCTCTGAAGTTAGGATGGAGTGGTATGAGCAGCTGGCTGGGGCTGAGACCCAGGGGGCTGGTTGGAGCTGGGGAACGAGCCAAGCTGACTTCATTGGTGGTTCTTTAGTGGGAAAAGGCCCTGTTAGTCTCTAGCCATGTCCTTCCCAGGCATGTATCCCCCTTGAGTATGAAGCAGCTGCTCTTACAAGTCTCTGGAGGTCCACTCACCCAGCCATTGCTCAGTCTTTGGGAATTTCTAGCTCTGGCAGGGAAGTCTTGGGGTTTGCTGTGCTGTGGATCTGAAACAACATCCCTGTTCATCTATGGATAATAGAAGGGGAGGTTGTTGGTGTGTGGTTCCTTTCAACCTAGCCTCAAAACTTCCTGGAAGAACGCAGATGCTATGCTGCTCCCAAATGAGCTAAACTGAAGCAAGCAAACTTGTGCTTCAATCCAAAGCTCATTTATTTGAAATGTGAACTTTCATGCATTCATGCATAAAAGTTTTGATGGTCTTCAACATCTAAAGTAATGGTAGCAGTGTGGAATAGCATCATATGGTTCTCTTTCCAAGAGGACCATAGATTTCTGTAGTACTCCTGAGTAAACTTAAGAGTCTAACATATGGAATGTTCAGTGGTACCTCGGGTTACAAACACTTCGGTTTACGGACTCTGCTAACCCGGAAGTAGTACCTTGGGTTAAGAACTTTACCTCAGGATGAGAACAGGAATTGCACGGAGGCAGCGCAGTGGCAGCGGGAGGCCCCATTAGCTAAAGTGGTACCTCAGGTTAAGAACGGTTTAGGTTAAGAACAGACACCTGGAACAAATTAAGTTCATAACCAGAGGTACCACTGTATTTCTAAAGTTCAGTAGCATGATAGATCTGGGGATTGAATTTCCAAATTGCCTAGCCTCTTTCCCACCACTGTACCATCTCTGCTGCTAGAAAGAACCTCTAGACTGGTTCTTTGGAAATTTTGTAGCTGTTGTTCACTGAATTGGACCATTTGCCCATCTAGCCCAATACTGTTTGTTCCAGGCGTAGCCAGTGTTATTGGACTATAGTTTTCATCATGTGCCCTACTAGAGTTGTGACCCAGTGGCCTCTGGGGCATGTCCTGTTGTGTGCCCCAGAGTGGCAGCAGGTCTTCAAGGTCTCAGGAAGGAATATTTTGCATTGCTTGCTACTTGAGATAGTTTTAATTGGGAGATGTTGAGGATTAAACCCAGGATCTTATGCATGCGAAACATTCTGCTGCTGAGTTTTGATCTCTTCCACTACAGCCTCCCTCTACAGCAAGGGTGCCAACTTGAATAAAAAATTGGGGAGGGGGCAGGTAAGCCCTGCCGCATAATTAAAAACATGACGTGGCCCCTCAAATGTTTTTTTTTGGGGGGGCAAAATAGACCTTGGCTCCTAGGAGTTGGCTCCTATGCTTTACAGTGCTGGATAAATCCACAGTTTTTTTAAAATATCAGTCACAGTGCTCTGTTTTCTCTTATACATTTAAAGTTGATGGCAACCTGTTGTAGCATCTACTTTGGCTAACAATACAGTGGTACCTCGCGTGAAGTACTTAATTTGTTCCGGAGGTCCGTTCTTAACCTGAAACTGTTCTTAACCTGAAGCACCACTTTAGCTAATGGGGCCTCCCGCTGCCGCCGCACTGCCAGAACACAATTTCTGTTCTCATCCTGAAGCAAAGTTCTTAACCTGAAGCACTATTTCTGGGTTAGCGGAGTCTGTAACCTGAAGCGTATGTAACCTGAGGTACCACTGTAAATGTTTTCAATCAGATGCATTCCTAACCAAGTTTTTATTTCCTCTTGTTTCTTTGTGTCTCAGGTCTGCTAGCAATCCTGATTCCTCGACTGGGCATTGTCATCTCTCTGGTGGGCTCAATCAGCAGCAGTGCCCTCGCCCTGATCATCCCGCCCCTTCTGCACATTGCCACCTACTACTCCGACGGCATGCATCCCTTGACCATTGCCAAAGATATCCTGATCAGTTTCATTGGTTTTGCTGGGTTTGTGGTGGGAACTTATGAGTCTCTCTTTGAACTCATCGTACCAACTCCCACCGCCGTCAATGCCACCCGTGCCTTATAAATGACACACTAAACCTGTGCACACCTTTCTATTTTTCTTTGCTATAGAATATTTCGTCAGCCTGGCTGGATCCTGGTTTCCATTGTAGCAACTGCAGTGACTTGTTGCCACTTCTTTGCTTCCCAACTGTATTTATTTTGCTGATTTAAATGCAAGCGGACAGTGGAAAAGGCAGGACTCCGATCCGCGTCTATGCTTCTTTATGCACAAGTCAGGGGTGGTTGATTTAAGAACCTGCACAGCACGGTTATTAGTCTTTGACAAGAGTGGAATATTGTTGTCTGCGCCAATGTGAGTCTCTCTGATAGAATGATGCTGAATAGTCCGCAGGGATCTTGGTTTATACAATCTCCTCTGGAATCTAGTGAATTAATAATTCCAATACTGTCAAAAGGGCGACAAAGCCCTTTAAACATCATGTTACCATTCCTTGGGAAGAGAACCCAAGACCAAGTGTATGGGCTGGAGGCACAAGATGCCACCACTTGGCTGATGCTAAGCAGGGTCTGGTCTGGTCGGTGCCTGGATGGGAGGAAACCACCTTGGATTCCATGACAGAAGTATGATGGGATTGATTGAAACAAACAAAAACCCTTGAATCTCTTTGCTGCTGTTCTGAAATGCTTCTGTCTGACAGCTTACTGATTGCATTGTGTATCTGCATTTTTGGGGAAATGATGTATAACTTGGAAGTGGCAGCAAGCACAGAACAGGAGAGAAACCAGCAGAAGTCTGTTAGCAGTTTTTTAAAGTGGATTGCACAGATTGAAGAGCCTGTTGGTTATGTTCCCTTCTTGCTTTCTGTCCTGCCCCCTTCTCCACCTTTGGGTTCATATCAGCAGGAACGACGGAGTTGTAGGTAGACTCAAGCACAATAAAATACAATGCACAGTACTTGAACCACTCTAATTGGGCTTCCTGCAAAAGATGGCAGTTTCTGTTGCTTCTCAGCAGTACTCCATGGCAGGGTATACTTGAGACTCTGTGGTTTCAAGCACACTGGGAGAAAGGTGCATGTATGAATTGGGCGTAGGATACGGTAATAATTTCAAAGAGGGAGGTAATATTGATTATAATTCATGGCAGGACATAGTCAACCGTAGGATACAAGCCATCCTCTCCTGTTTTGCAATGGAAGTTGCAACAAGCAGTTACTAAACATACGGTTTTGAAGAAAAGAAAGCAGTGACCGTACAAAATGTACAGAAATCAAAACTGTTGATGCTGTGCCCATGTATTGGGTCATAATTCAATGGAATCTGCCTACAAACGAGAGCCATTTTACATGAGAGAGAAAAACAAACACCCATCTAGAGAGAGAGGTGTGGGATGACTCTGACTGCCCCTCTTGTGACTCCTATCCACACTGTTGGAGCTTGCTGTTGAACATGACTTTTGTTTATTGTCATCTGTGCGGTCTTCACATGTGTACATTTTTTACTACACCTGCTGAGTAAAATGTCCTATGTTAAAAGGCCCTGAAAAATTAACCAATCAAAGCCCCCCCACCAAAAAAATAAAGGTGTTGAATATGTACATGAAAAGTCTTTTTAAAAAACCCTTGCATTTTTTGTCTTCTACTATATTATTTCCTCTTCTCTTGATACAGGTTTTACAGAAAAAGCAAAACTTAATGTGCCAGCTTGATTTGATGAAGTTATTTTGTCTAAAATCCAAATTTTGTGCATTAGCTAACCATAACTTGGAGTGCAGTCCTAAATATGTCTACTCAGAAGTGACTCTTACGGAATTCAACTTAACTTTCAGTGTATGTTGCATGGTATTGTACACTTACCCATTTTAAACTTTATAGTGGAAGCAGACCAACTTCCTTTTTTAAAAAAATTGCTCAGAAGTATATTTTAATTGTTTGTTACGGCATTAATTTATTGAGTATGTAATATAACTGCTAAAGTCCTTGCACATACGTACAGCTTACATTGCAGTGTCTTGCACTTCTGTCTTGATTCGTCAAGGCTTCCGAAGATTCCTGTATTTATTTCTCTGGGTGTAAGCCCTATTGAGTTTAATGGGATTTGCTTGTGGGTAAATTTGTGCAGAATTGTACTTTTAGTTTCTCAGCTAAAGAAAGAAAGATATGATGTGCATGGCAGCTAGAAACTTAAAGCAGCTAAGCAGTATGGCTGCCTTTACAGAACTATAGAACCCCAAATTTCAGGCCTGGGGGTTAGAAGTGGGAGATTTCATGAGTGCCAGAGTAAAGTACACTTCAGACATTGTACTTTACTGTTCATAAAATAAGTTTCTGAGATAGCTTTGCTCAAGTGTAAGTGTAAGGAAGTACTTATTCATACTTCCTTTTTAAAAACGTTCCTTTAACTCATTCTCTCTCTCTCTCTCTATATATATGTTCTTGCTTTAAATATATAATCATGATGCTTTATTTACTAGTCTCCAATATAAATCATACTACCACTCTCAGAGAAATGTAGAATGGCTTTCTATGCCCCTTTTTAATTCTCATAACACTACTACAAATGTCTCCTTTCCTTTGAGGTAGACTTTAGGTTTACACTGGAAAAGCATTTCTCTTCCTACATGGTAAGGAAGGCAGGAGTTTAGAGAAATAGAAGTAAAAACAGGACAGATTCACTATACAGTGGTACCTCGGTTTAAGAACAGTCTTGTTTATGAACTATTCAGTTTGCGAACTCTGAAAAACCGGAAGCAGTGTCCTGGTTTGTGAACTTTGCCTCGGTCTAAGAACGGAAGCTGAACGGTGGGAGGGCACCGGCTGTGGGAGGCCTCATTAGGGAAAGCACGCCTCAGTTTCAGAACAGTTTCGGTTTAAGAACGGACTTCTGGAACGGATTAAGTTCGTAAACTGAGGTACCACTGTAATGTCTTGTTACTTAATGCTGAGACATAAATTGAAATTACTTATGTTTTGCCCACTGAATCCAGAACCTCAATGTGGGCACTTAACAGTGCAGAACCCCACTGTGTTGATAGGTAGAAATTAGGGCACAATATTTTTAGATTATATTTTACAGAACACTCGCACAGCTTTAAGTAAGAATTACAAGAGATAAAATAAAAATGGCTTTAAGCAGTAATTTCACAGTAGGGACTCCTTTTTTATGAACTGGCATTTAGGCAGTCCATTCCTTCAAGACTGTTTCTGATTGTTGCGTATCAGTTTACTAGAATCATTAGGCTTACAGCTCGTATGGACTTTCACTTCTACTGTTGTATCTTAAATTTTAGTGTCCGATTAGCGTCTAAAGACTAGCAGCCGTTTGTTGTAGGGTAAACAGAACAAGGGACCTTAAAGGGGCGATGAAGCAATCATCTGAAAACCTGAGTTGCCTTCGTTTAGCCCTGGAGCTCATCCAGCTTCTCAGTTGAGTGCCATTTAAACTATTTTGCATGTCCTCTTAAAAAGAGCCTGCTGGAAGAAGATGGTTTTTGCATTCTCTGGGTCAGAATGCTGCCCTCTTCCTTTCTCTTCGTATTATGTGGTGTCCTCCTTGACTTTCATCACTCCCATAATGTCCAGTATTGAATTAAACATTCAATTGAATTAAACATTCAATTCCACTGCATTTAGAAACATTTTCATCTGTCTTAATCTGTTACTGTAATGGTTCCATAATAATTTCTAGTCTATTTAAATATTAGTTGAAATGCTCCTTTCAGTGGGAATAATGGTTCTACCTGACTCCTAGATAAATAAACTGCTTTAACAGCCATGAATCTTTAACTGGAGATTGTGGGGGGACACCACAGATTGATATCTGGATTACTGCTAAATATAACATGCATTGTTTGGGTGGTGGCAAATGCTCTTATCTGTGCAGCCTTGTTACTGTTATGGTGGTCTTTGGAGATCTATGGTTTATGAAGTACCCATTTTACTTGCTTTTCAAAGTACCATGCAGGTGAACCGAGGCCTAGTTGTGTTTTGTACAGAATGCAGGGAATAGGAGATTTCCCAGAGGCACTGAACTGAATATTTTTGCCCTGTTAAACATTTCCAGCACCTTGTGATTAAATCCAGAGAAGGGTTTCCATGTCTCAGTTTATGGACAGTTGATATCTGGTGAAGTTTCAAAATAGTCTCTTGGTCTAGTTGAGACAATAATCTGACCTTTCACATACTCCTTCCATGAGAGTCATCTGTATTGTTATTTCTGTGTTGACTTTGAAAAAGGATAGAAAGGGCATTTCCGTCTCAAACCAAATGTATGCTTCATTTATTTTTATTATTGTTGTTGTTTTAATAGCACCGTGGTGATCAGAGTTGTGGGAAAGATGCTTACAAGATCCAAACGCAACTCAGGTCTTCCATTAAATTTCTATGGGAGGAGAATTGCTGGCTGTGACCTTCATAAACTCACAGCAGAAGCTCCAAACTGGTAACCTTTCGATCTGCACAATGACACAGACAACATGGTTGCCAGATTGAAGCACAACATTTATCTGCCTCCTTATAGAAGACTATGGGAGAGCCTTGTTGCCTGTGCAGATCCAGCCTCTGGGATTACTTTGAAATCCCATGAGGTTATTCTGGGTTTACCAAGAGGAGAATATGGGAATGGCTGTGCTCCTTTGAAGGACCTTCCTATGGTGTCTCATTTTTTTATATATATAATATAGGGCAGATTCAAACAAACCAGTTTTTAGGGCAAGTTAAATTGGGGGATATGTTCATGTTTCTCAAAAATGACCAAGCAGAAGGAAATATATAGGATTATCGACAAAATGGCTGTGAAAGAAGAGGTAGCTTTGAAGATGGGCAAAGGGGTGTGTGTGTTTGTGTGTGTGTATATGGAGTCATTCATTATGTATTTATTTGTGCCTAAATTTGTCTGTTGCAAGCAAATATTTTGTTTGCTGCTACTGTGCAGATCAAATGGAAATGCTCAGTTGTGTATGTGTGTATAATGGTGCTGTACCTGAATCATGTTCTTTACTGGATATATTATTCAATAAAGTCTGTTTTTTACTTTATAAGTATTCAACAATGACTTTGTTTGGAATGTTTTTGGATTGTTTGTCTACGTCTCCTAATATCTAACTTCAGCAGATTACTAATTTTAGTTATTTAAGCCTCTGTGGGTGAGGACTGGGTAGCCACACAATGAACTGGGTTGCTTTTTTAACCGGAAACTTGGTGAGATGTCGCACAGAGTATTGTATGTTCTGATTTGTTTTACCTGGATTTTAATTGTCACTGTGTTTTTCTTTTTGTAAATAGCCCTGGAAATTTTGTGTATAACATAATAATAACAACAAATATAATAATGGTATGATGATTTCTGAATATGAGATCTTGATAAGAAATATGGTTCTAATGAAGAAAAATAAACTCAAAACTGTCTAGTTCTCCTTTATTATGCCTTAATGATATGTTTACCATCAACTTTTGATGCACTGTTTTGTGAGAGGACTGTTTTCAGGCAAACAGTTCTCAGATTCTGAAAATATATTGGTTTTCGTCTCTCAGAATGTAGGTTTCTTTTGCTGACCAATTTACAGAAATGCTTTAGACACCGTATTTTTATGGGCTGTCCTAAAGCCATCTCAAGGTAACACGCTGTTGCAGGAATGGACAACCTGTGCAATCCCTTGGCCCTGGTGTTGTTGAACTACAAGTCCCATCATCCTTGACCACTGGCCATATTGGCTATGGCTAATCCTAACCTCCTCCCTGCTCTGAGGCCTTGTTCCCACAGACAATGTGGTTAAGAGCTGTACTGTAGCTGGATTGAACCTGACTGCAAGTTGGGAGCTCATGTGATGGGATATTGCCCATTTTGAAGGAAGGAAAATTTAGATACATGGTAACCTAGCTTCTCAAGAAGAAAACTAAGCTGGGAACTTTCTCCTTATCGTACTTTTCGGGTTGGGTTTTGTTTTGTTTTTTTGTTTTCTTTGTATGGGACAGCATTTTATTAATGCCATTTAGGGAAGTTTTTAAGGTTTACTGCTGTATTGTGTTTTTAATATTTGATTGGGAGCCGCCCAGAGTGGGTATAAAAAATAAATTATTATATTATTCTAGTGGCAATGCAATTGGGACTTCAATTCATGCAAAATAAGCACAGTGCTTTTCACAACTGCAGGAGTTGGTGATAATGCAATCATAGAATAGTTGAGTAAACCAACCCCCGTAGTGTGACAGGGAAACCAGTGTGTCTATTTGTTTGAGTCTGAATAATGACTCCCTGGTGCACTGCAGGTGTTGGTTTACTGAGAGTGAAATAAAAATAATCATAAAAACTCATTTTTATATCTTCTCCATTATCCATAAGAAATAGATTTGACTAATTTCTAATGAGATCTTTATTATTCATAACACCCAGTCATTTTCCCTCCAACTCCTCCCATCTCTCCTCTCAACTACTGTGTCCTCTTCAGGACAAACGTTTTAAGCCCAGACTTAATAGTTAACAGACTATAACACCCATCTGTCTGGCTTGCCAATCAATATGAAATTGGAAATGACATCAGTGGTTGTAAACTAGTCTTCCCAGTGAATGACACTTCAATATATAAAACAAAATCCCAACACCTGGGCTCTTGAAGTCCTAGATTCCCAGACTGGGATAGCTTGGGAGGACTTGGGAATGTTGACACTTGAGCGTCAATCTGAAGTTTTTGGAAACACTCCAACATCTGAGCATCTGTGTGTTCTTTAAGCTTCTGTTTGCCCAGACAGCATAGTTGTTGCCTTTTAAACTACTCATGAACATGATGTTTCAATGCATGACTATATGTGTTTCTTCTGAAGAAGAAGAGAAGAAGAGTTTGGATTTGATATCCCGCTTTATCACTACCCGAAGGAGTCTCGAAGCGGCTAACAATCTCCTTTCCCTTCCTCCCCCACAACAAACACTCTGTGAGGTGAGTGGGGCTGAGAGACTTCAGAGAAGTGTGACTGGCCCAAGGTCACCCAGCAGCTGCATGCGGAAGAGTGGGGACGCGAACCCGGTTGCCCAGATTACGAGTCTACCGCTCTTAACCACTACACCACACTGTCTCTCTTCTGCCCAATGAAACGAGGCAAGATTCTGTTCGATTGAGTTTAAAACAAGTCTGCAATTGGTAGCTTGAAGAAGCATCTCCTGTGCTTTTTGAATCAATGTCCAGAGATGACCAGAGTACATCCAATATTTCTCTTCCTTCTCCAGCTTGCTTTCATGCATCCCTGATTACTGATGCCCTTATTACTGATCCCAATGTCACTCTTGATTCTTTGCAAGTGCTTCTTCCCAGTGTGTGGATCCTGTGTGCAAAGGGAGTCTTCACAGTCTCCCAACACACTGGTGATTTGTTTGTGTGAAGTAAATTGAAGGTAGCAGCAGAATTAAAGCTTTTAAAGTTGGTTTTATCCCAGCTTGTTTTTTTTTTAATTATTAGGGTGCATTTGCATCAGAAGAATAATATACATTTAAAGTGCAACTAGAGAATTACTCATGAAGCTAACTTTGCTCCCTGATTTCAGTTTATTTTCTAAAATGTGACATCACCTATAAAAGCAGTGCTTTATCACAAAAATTAGCTCTGTGAAATATAATGTAAGTTATATCATAGCATAATTGCCACGATCCAGTGTCTCTTAATTGTTTTTTTCTTATGCACTTCACACACTCTGGAGAGTAGGACTGCAACAACTTAAGGCTGCCATTGATCTCTCTCATTTTTCATTATGATCTCTCATTTAGAATTCAGAACATGGCACCACTGGCTAATAGTCTGTGAAATTAGAATGTTTTCGTACTGAAAATTGGAAACCCAATTTTGAGATTGCCATATTTAGGCTCTGAAGTGAAAAATGGAAATCATACTTCGGAGGTGTGGGAAGAGAAATCAGTAAACAGGGTTTCTGTGTCTCTGTACATCTTGGCCATGTCAGACATTCAAACAAGTGATTTTTTTTCCTCCTGGGGACTGAGTAGATGATGGGCAACAACTAAAACGTCATTATGCTTGCACCAATGATCTGAGAGGTGAAAAAGTCCAAGGATTCCTGTATGTATGCAGCTTCACTTCATTTTTAAAAGGACCACACAAGGCTTACGGCATTCTCAAAGATTTGCTTTTATTTACAAATATGCAGTTTTAAGCTGTGAACTGCCAATTGTGCTCAAATCACACCACAAAACACTGTTCCCTATCATATTTTGGGGATTGGGGACCCCTTCAGAGTGCCAAAGAAATACCCAGCACTGACCTTGCCTTATAGTGGGCTGTATAAAACTATATTCACAATGTAGGGACGCGGGTGGCGCTGTGGTCTAAACCATTGAGCCTCTGGGACTTGCCGATTGGAAGGTCGGTGGTTCAGATCTGTGCAACGGGTTGAGCTCCTGTTGATCTGTCCCAGCTTCTGTCAACCCAGCAGTTCAAAAGCAAATTAATGTAAGTAGATAAATAGGTACTGCTGCATCGGGAAGGTAAATGGTGTTTCCGTGCGCTTTGGTTTCTGTATGGTGACCTGTTGCGCCAGAAGCAGTTTAGTCACGCTGGCCACAAGAGCTGGAAAGCTGTCTGTGGACAAACGCCAGCTCCCTTGGCCTGAAAGTGAGATGAGTTGCCTTTGACTGTACTTAATCGTCCAGGGATCCTTTACCTTTACTTTACCTTTACCTATACTCAGAATATAGCCACTGAAATAAATGGATTTAACATCACTCGTGTCCATTGATTACAGTGATTGTGCTCTGGGTGTGACTTAGTCTGAAGCAACTCACAGATTTCAGCTGCAGCTACAAGCTGCTTGCCTTTATGCAGACACTGGTTTGCATGGGCCGTTGCTGTGAGGGAAGAGATGAAGCCCTGATTCCAAAAGTTCTCCTTGCAAAAGAGTCCAGTGGGTGGTGAGCAATCTCCCTAGCAAAGGAAACATACTTGACTATTCTGTTAATGACTCCAACAGCCTGTTTACTGAGCATCCTGATTTGCTTGCATAAAGCATATGTGAAGGTTAGGCTAGTCTTTCTAAGCATGCATCCCAACTTGTTTGTAGAGGGTTTAGATGACAAGGAGTATTCATCCCACTTTGCTAGTGGGTTGTTAATACATCTTCTGATTAATTGTTCATCTGAAACTTTTCAATACATTTTACAGCCTCTTTACTAAATGGTGTTTTTTTTAATAATGGATTTTTTGAGCTAAGACAACAATTGTTTAACCCACTTTCATTATGTAAAACTATTTTTCTGACATGTGCATTTAGCCCACCTGCAAAATAGTGACCGTATCCTAAAACTATCTCCAGTTTGGCACTTTTAGGATCTAGAATCCTAGAGGTTTGGAGGGGGACTGTGAGGATACCCAACCCCAATCCTATAAAACTGTGAACCTAAGTAAAAATACCCATACCAAGTATCAAACCTCAGATAAACCAGTATGTAAATGTTATGCATAAAAAAACTGTAGCTCCCTACATGGGAAACCTCAGTGGAGGCAGTTCACATTGCTGCAAGTCACAAAATGCCGGATAACTGAGTGGTGTCCATGAATGTGTCAAGTGGCCTTTTGCAATGGCAAACAAGAAACGAGTCCGACACATGGGACTTTGCCAGTTCTGTATGTCAGATGTGTGGCTTACTCTTCTGACAAAATGTATTTTTTGGTTATTTTTCTACAGTTCCCAAAAGGACTTCAAAAACATCCCCGAGGAATTAGCAATCATCACATCATACTTTCCATGGGTTGATTATTTACACAGGAATGCCTAGTCTTGCCCTCAGATGTTGGGGACCAGTTTGGGGTGGGGGGGCGGGACTGGACCACATGTCCTTCTCTGTGACCCAGTTGCAAGATTCTTTAAGATACTCCAAGTATGAGGCATAGCGACATCTTAGTCTATCATTTCAAAAGACTGTTGTTGCACACCACCCCACTCTCCGAGAAATGCAAGAATCTAGAGCTTCTAGGCACTTACCAGAGGTCTATGTTTCCTTTTCAGGCACAGCAAAGACTATGGTGTCCTTGTGATATACCGTTTATTTACACAAAAGAGGTTTAAAGACTCTCATGGCAAATCTAAAAAAAAGTGGAATAAACATGACAACTGAGAAACACTGGCCTGTGAGCTCTCCAGTTGGAGAACAGCCTTTACCAAAGGTGTCATGGGCTTTGAAGACACCCAAACTCAGGACGCAGGGGAGAAATGTGCTAAGAGGAAGGCACACTAGGCAAATCCACACCATGATCAACACCTGCCAGGAAACCAATGTCCAATGTGAAAGGATGTGTGGATCCAGAATTGGCCTCCACAGTCACTTACGGACTCACCGTTAAGACCGTGTTCATGGAAGACAATCCTATTCGGCTATGAGTGATCACCAAAGAAGAAGAAGAAGAAGATGGTGGGGCTCGCAGCATTTATACCCCAAAAGGGTCTTGCTTCTCCCATAGCTGCAACCTTGGATTCAAACAGAAATCAAGCATGTGGCTCTGACCTTCTTCTCAGTTTGCTGCCTGCAACATCACTGCCAAAAGCCCATCAACTCTAAAATTCTGATCTTGTCTTCAAATTAACTCAGAGCTGAGAGAGGGGCCTGTCTTAAGTTCCATCTGCCACAGAGTCCCCTCTCTCTGGCTTTCCTGATGGCCTATTACCTTCCCTATGCTTTTGGTTAATGGCTGATCTCCCAGGTCATTTCCTGTACACAGGAAGTTGGTATGGCCTGTTATTTTAACGCTTTGCCAAATCCCGTGTCTGGCAGCCAATTTTAACACTCCAGGCATCGATTAAGTTCTAGCACCTACCAGTCCCAGGAATTTAAGGGAATCTGGCACTCACAACTCATTACTTTAGGAACATTTGTTGGCAACATATGTTTGGCATCTTTGTGTGTGTGTGTGTGTGTGATGAGAGAGAGAGAGAGAGGGAGAGAGAGAGAGAGAGAGAGAGAGAGAGAGAGATATTATGATATAAAGTATTGCAGCAGATAGAGAGAGGTTATGATAAAGTATTGCAGCGATTCCACTGGATCGTTGAAGCTTTGGCAAGCCCTAACAACCAGCTGATCCTTGATGTTTGCAGAGACCCCTGTGCTGCACTTTGAAGCCCCAACAATCAGCTGATAGTTGGGGCTTCAAAGTGCCTTTCAAAGGGTTCTGAGGGTGTAACCTCCTTTTTGCCCCAGCTGTGACTTTATACACCCGATAGAGCAGGGTGGAGGTTCTTCACCTCTTCTGTATATTATAGCATAGTATTGGATTGAAATTTGAAGCTAGAGTTCCTGGAGGATGGAATTTTGCTCTGTTAAGAGGGGACACTCCTGGAGGAGGAATGGGTCATGGGGAGGCTTGTTCTCACCAATTCTTCTTTCCTCCCCTGCAGTTCACGTTCTTCTCTGGGCAGGGTGGGCAGTGGTGGCTGCAGGCAAAACTGCAAATCCTCACCTCCCTCCCTGTGGTGCTACCAAGGCAGGACTTCAGGACAGAAGTCAAAATTCATTTTAGGGGGGAAAGCAGACTAAGGATTCAAATGTGATAGTAGCAGGGAAGCAGAAAAATCTGGAGTTTATGGTAGATTTTTATTGTTGTTGTTAAATCACTCCTAGGGCCTGAGAACCTCAAACTGATTTTTGGTTGGATTTTTTAATAGGGTTCAGCTGAAATGAGTTCAGCTGAAGTCTGAGCCAGATTCCATTGTCCAGTCATTGTATGCCTGGGAAGCGGGAAGCTGATCTTGGCATCCTAAGGAAGAAGCATCAGAAGTATGATGTTCTCACATTGGCCTCTGGAAAAATCTTGTGCCATTAGCAAGAATCTGTGTGCTTTCTGTCCACCAGAGGGCACTTCACTTGGTTTCGAATGTGCCATTGGCACCTTTACAATTGACAACTGTGCCAGAAATAACACAGCCGTCCAAGTTGGTCTCCCCAGGCAATCAGTGTACAGTGTGAAAATGCACAATCTGTCAATCATTTGTTGAAGGGGACTTGAAGCATCTTCCCATAATTTCTTCTATTTTGGTTATGTTTTCCCAGCAGCCAAACTGCAAACAGAATCCTTCCCTCCAGCAAACATAGAGTCCTAAGAACAGGGAGGCATAAAACCCATTGAGTTCAATGGAGTTTACTCACATATAAGTGCACAAAAGATTGCAGTCTTAGTCAATCCATAAATCATTCCATTAAAAATCTAAAGCCATTGATTGGCTGCTTCCGATTTTTAATGGGATGATTTAAGTCCCTGGCTTTTCATAAAGATTTGAACTCTTCATGCCCTGAAACTCAACATAAGTTGAACATTACTTGTAGATTCTGGGAAATGTTAATTAGTGCCATGGTTTTCAAATCCTGATAAGCACACCCTCCCCCCAATTCTTTTGGACTTCACCAGATATTTAGAGAGCAATTTTCTACATCACTGCTGATCAAAGCTTCCATGTTCCAGTGCCAAATTTCTCATGTCCTTGTACTAAAAATATTTGTATTGCCCGAATTCTATTCTAAGGTTTTGAGGTGGCTGTGAGAATAGAGGGGCTTGGTTTGTATTTTTAAACAGTGAGAAAAAACTTGGTTGACATAGTAATGGGATATGCTTCATTTGAAGGTGGAGAGGTTACGTTTTCTCCCCCCCCCCCTACGCACGGGTCCTGTAGCTTCCCAAGTGCCATCTTTTGCATTACGGTTAAATGCACAGAAGTTCTCTCCACCTTCATCTGGCCACTTTCCTGTAGGGATAAGCAACCCATGGCCCCCCAGATGTTGCTGGGCTCCGATTTCCATCAGCAGCCCTTTCCCTAGTGTAGTCAATAACCAGGGATGATAGAAGCCGTCGTACATCATCTGGAAAGCCACAGGTTACCCACTCTTACTTTAATGGGGAGAGCCCAAATTTTCCAGGTTTAATCATGGAAAACATGTTGTATACTGTGACTTCCATAGCTGCTACTATCTCCCTCTCCATCATCTCTATCTCTGTTCCCACCCACCCACCCACCCACCCCTTTTGACAGGGAATCTGCCATGTGTATGACACATGTTTGTTTGCAGGTGTGTTAAATCCATACCTGTTCCAATGCTCCTGCAAGATGTGCCACCTCTCAACGTTCAAGACAGTCTCATCCTGCATGTTTCTTTAGAATTGTGATTGGCTGGGCTCTCATTCCTAACCCGGCACCCATCCCCAGACCCTGTCCCATGTGTCATCATTTTTTAAAGTTTCAGTTGTTGCAGGGACCCTGCACGCCAGCTAACAGTTTCTAACTTGCTGCTGGCCACATTGAGGGTGTTTTGTTTTTTTTTAAAAAAAAAGGTGGGATGAAAATGTTACATTTTTAAAAATAGTGCAAGTGTCCCAGGAAACCAAGTTAAAGAGATGGCAGGGAAGACGGGGGCCAAGAGAACCTTTTCTCTGTTATTCTTTAGTGACGTATGGGGATAAAGGCAGCGAAACTTCCAGGCTCTTAGTATTGGAAGGGAAGGCAGTGCTCTCTCCACACACAGAAGGACAGTTTCAGTTTCTCATTTTTCCAGTTTTAAATTATCCATATTTTTGCATCCCTTTGTGATTTTTTCCCTTAAGAATCCTTCACCCGCATTTCTCCTAATATGAATGTTTGAATGCAATATTCCCTAATGTAATCTATTTCTGTGCAATTTTCCCTAATAAAACACATTTTTGTATGTTATATTCACTAATCTGTGCATTTCTGTGCACACTTTACCCTCGTATATGCAGTTTTGTGCACATTGCTTGGCAGGAGAACTGCACTGCAAAATTCAGAGAATGTGAATTTTGAAAGATGACAGTGTTTTGGTTTCTGTATTGTTCCATAAAGTGTGAGTTATGTAAGCCCTGGACTGAATCGAACCCTATTTCCACAGAACATGGACACTCTTTGAAAAATGACAAAGCCCCTTGTACGGTGGGAGGAAATGCAGCTGTTTGCTTTTCCAGAAGAGGAGGCAGATTCACAAGAAGACTTAGCCCAATCCAAGTCTTACTCTCCCATTTTTCCAATGTACAGAGATGGGACCAGAGCATCCACAGCCTCCATGTCACATGTGTCAATTAGCCCCACCCCCTGGGGACTACATGTAGCTATGCGCACCAAGGCTCCATCCTTGCAGATGTTTGTGCTGTAAGTGTGGACACCAGGGAGCTGGGACTAGTTTGCACCTGTGACATCAGAGGTGTGGCTACTCAAAGCATTCAGAGCAAAATTTCTTGTGTTTATAGAAATGCCCAGCGCAGGCTACAGAAAGAAATACACATGCATTGAGAGTAGCGGATTGCATTTTATATGTCAGAGGGCAAGAGAAGGCTTCAAACAGTTCCATAACCATCTCCTCTCACCATCAGTCTTTCAGCTTGTTGGATAGGTCACCCTCTATTTATTTATTTTTAAATGATTTATTGCATTCTGATCCATATCCATGTGAGTTGTTTCAGCAGCAAATGTTCTTAAAGCCTGTTGCACCAGGATTGCTGAAGATTCCACACAGAAACCTGGCTCGATTTTTGGGGCCTGCTGCTCTTCTATCAACCTGGAAAGGTTGGTGATTGTTTTCTGTGGAATTTCATCTAACCCAAATGATGGGCTGGGTTGCAGAGTGTCCTTCTGTGACTACCTTCATTGTTCATAAAAGGGCTTTCCATTATCCTTGAGCATCCATCTCATTAGTATTCACATTTGACCATCAACTTCTTTTGAAAGTTTGCAGAAATACGTCTTCTGCTGAATCAGACCATTGGCCTCTCTAGCTCAGTAGGGTCTACACTGACTGGCATCAGCTCTCTAGCATTTTAGATCCTCAGCTTTATCCAGAGATGCTGGAGACTGAAAATGGGATCTTCAGCATTCACAGCAAATGCTCTACCACCAAGCTAAGGCCCTACATAGACCTCTCTGGTTCTCTTACCCTTCCTGGAGATGTGCTGGGTGTACCAGGCAGATAGAAAGACGGTGACCTGGCCTTTTTCCATATGCTTGGTTGTGCTTGGCACAAATGAGCAAAATGTGGGCAGTAGAAAACTGGAAAGATTATCCTGCTGGACTGTGCACTGACCTGGTAAGGCCTGACTATCCTACCCCTACTTGACTCCATCCCCTGCCTTCCTGAGTTCAAATCTGCTCTGGGACAAGTATGAACAATGGAAGGATGGAAAGCCGATTTCTGCATTGCCTGGAAGGACACGGCCTCATTCCCACCTTCACTCCAAACAAGAAGAGCTAAGGGAGACACTTCTTCAGGTTGTCAAGGAATAGCCTCAGGGATTAGATCCCTGTAATTGCTTATTTTTCATTTTGGGGAAAAACCACAGCATTTTGGAGCAGGCACACTGACTCCTCTAGTTCACAATATGGGACTTTCCAAAAGTTCAGCCTGAGGTTTTGCAGCGGTCTTCCTGAAAGCTAGCCTTCTCCTGGCACTCAGTTTTGCATTCCTCCACCAAAAAAAGATGAAACAAAAAAAAATTGCTTCCAGTAGCACCTTAAAGACCAACTAAGTTATTCTTGGTATGAGCTTTCGTGTGCATGCACACTTCTTCAGATACACTGAAACAGAAGTCACCAGACCCTTCTATATAGTGAGAAGGTGGGGAGGGGTATTACTCAGAAGGGTGGTGGGAATGGGTGATTGGCAGATAGCTGTGATTAGCCTGTTGACGACTCTTAACGACTGCAATAGGTCTTACAGGAAAAAGCAAGGGGTGAGAAGGTGAAAAATGGCTTTGTCATGTATAATGAGATAAGAATCCAAGGTCTTTGTTCCTGATGTCAGATTTATGTCCGTTTATTCTTTGGCGTAAGGTTTGGCCTGTTTGTCCAATATAGAGAGCTGAAGGACACGCAGATATTTTCCAAATCATCTCACCTTTCATCAAAGAAACTACAAGAGAAAAATCTGAGCACACTTTTTGGGGTCCTCGATGCTTGCCTGAGCATAGATTTTTGAACTGTGATAAAAAAATTGTTCATACCAGGATTGTTTCAATTTCAGCAGTCCGTTTCTCTCTCTCAACCCCAAGCCATTTTTGTGTTCTCAGCACAGCTGATGATCCATGTACCAAAACCTACAGCTCTTTGCAGATTGCATTCTCAGGATCTACCGAAGAAAGAAATCTACCAAGAAAGAAAGCACCAGTCATAAATTCTTTCCTAGTCAAGGTCCTTGAACTTCGTTCAACAAAGCTCATTTTGGAGATATTGGATAGCTTCTCAAAAACCATCTCAAATGCTGTGGGATTTTAAGAATCAAGTAGAGAAACCAGCAAGATGTTCCGTATGGAGAGCAGGTCAAAATTATTACAAGCATTATTTGCTAAGAATTATTTGGCTCAGCTCTTATCAGCCACCACAGTGATTTTACTGATAAGAAAAACAGGGCAGGTTGTGGGTGGGGGAAGGATCTAAGGAAGTTGATGTTTGCTGTGCCAACACAGCTCTCAAGTGCTACTCTCAAACCTCATTGAACAAGCCACAGTAAGCCACCATCGAGTATCCTGTTGCAGGCAAGTAACAAACAACTCTTTTGCAGATTACTTTGCTATCCGAGACCCAACCTCTCCAACCCATTTGAGCTTCGGTGGATTTCTTTCAGTCAGTTCTGCAAACCAGCTGGCAAAGGGTTAGTATGATTTTCTTGTACTCCTTTCGGAAATTGTGATTCAGGGCTCCATAAATCACGGCGTTTAAGCAGCTGTTAAAGTATGCCATGAAGTAACTGCCCGTGAAGAGCCATTTAGGGATGGAAGGCTCCAGTGCTGGCTTCAGAGCCACAACAAAACCAATGAAGTTCAGCGGCGCCCAACAGATGGCGAAAAGCACAAAGACCATAAACATGGTGAGGAAGTTCCGGAAGTCGTGTGGCTTCATTTTGGGCCGGACATCAGGCTTGACTCGCCGCCGCACCTGGAGCACCAAGGCCCAGATTCTCAGGTAGCAGAAGCTGACGATGGCGATGGGCAGGAAGAAATGGACCACCACCACCGCAATGGTGTAAAGGGAGCTGACGGACTGGGCAAAAGTGCAAGAGTACACCCGCGGGTCGTACTTGAGGGAGTCCACAAAGAGGTTTGGCATGATGGCCAGCAAGGTGAGGGCCCAAACGACCCCCACATAGCCCAGTGTGTTGCCGAGGGAGAAGACCTTGTCGTACTTCAGGCTGTGGCAAATGTAGCAGTAGCGGTTCAGGGCGATGCCGGTGATGTTGAAGATGGAGCCAATGACACTCATCCCCATCAGGAACCCGCTGACCTGGCAGTGGAGGTAGCCCATGACCCACTCGTCGTGGAAAATGGCGATCAGGGCCAGCGGGTAGGGGTACAGAGCCACCAGCAAGTCTGCAAAAGCCAGGCTGACCACAAAGGCATTCCCTAGAATTCAAAAGTTGAACAGTTAAAGGCACTTGAAAAGTAACCATTGTTAATAAACAATTAGCAACGTCCTTTTTAAAATCAAAACTACCGGTGCCTGCATACTTGTACCCTGAAGCTTCTTGTCTATATTTGAAATACAGTCGTACCGTGGAAGTCGAACGGAATCCGTTCTGTAAGTCTGTTCGACTTCCAAAATGTTTGGAAACCAAAGCACGGCTTCTGATTGGCTGCAGTCAATCGGAAGGCATCTTGGACATTTGGCTTCCAAAAGAATGTTTGAAAACTGGAACACTCACTTCCGGGTTTTGAATGTTCGGGAGCCGATTTGTTCAGGAGCCAAGGTGTTTGAGATCCAAGGCACGACTGTAGCTTGAGTTTTCATTCCGCTACAGAAAAAGGGACTAAATTTCATGACAGCAGGAGTCATGCAGGAACAGAAAGCTGGCTCCTAGTGTTTCTATTAGTGTTTCTATAGTTGTTTTGATTTTGTGTGGAGTGCCCTACCTGGGTGGATGGAGCAGCCAAGTAATTTCGTGGTCCCCGAGAGGGGGCAATGACAATAAAGATATTATTATTATTATTATTATTATTATTATTATTATTATTATTATTATTATTATTATTATTGTTTTGTTATTGTTATTGTTATTGTTATTGTTATTTATTATTATTATTATTATTATTATTAGGATTGTAGAGTTGGAAGGGACCACAAGGATCATCTAGTCCAAGCTGTTGCGATGCAGGAATCTTTTGCCCAATGTTAGACTCGAATCCACAGCCCTGAGATTAAGAGTCTCATGCTCTACAGACTCTCAGAGGGTGAACAGCCCACCCACTCAGTAAAAAATGGCCTGCTTTCACCTGTGTCCTTGTCACTCAGCACAAAAACAAGAGGAAGACATTTGTGCACTTGATGTTCTCGAATTTTATTTATAATAATTTTTTAATTTATATCCCGCCCATCTGGCTGGGTTTCCCCAGCCACTCTGGGCGGCTCCCAACAGAATATTAAAAACACAATAAAACATCACACATTAAAAACTTCCCTAAACAGGTTTGCCTGTTTTATTTTAATTACAGGTTAAATGAAATAGCCCTTAATCAAAATTTTTAGATGATGTATACTTGAGTTCCTGCCATTTCACAACTTACTTTGAATACGGAGATCATGGGCCTCTGGTATAAGTGGAAAGTGAAACAGAAGTGTGATCACCCATGCTAATAATTGTGAGCGCCTAGTTCTGTTTCACTATTGTTTATGGCTAGAAAGCCCCTGCTGTTTAATTGACCCAAGGACAGAGAAGGTGTATTTATTATTCCAGATATGGATCTCAGCAGTAACCCCAGAGCTTATAATTCTGTGTTTTTCCCACCACCCCTTGTCTACAAAGCATTTATAAGAAGTGTGTCATTATTTTTGCTACTTTATATTAGA
This sequence comes from Podarcis melisellensis, assembly GCF_964234715.1. Classification (NCBI taxonomy): domain Eukaryota; kingdom Metazoa; phylum Chordata; class Lepidosauria; order Squamata; family Lacertidae; genus Podarcis; species Podarcis melisellensis. The sequence goes on from NC_138529.1 coordinate 62,125,516, forward strand.
ATCACTGCAAGCACGCAAGCTGTTTGCAGTGTCTACAGATGGACAAAACCAGCAAGAGAGCCCTACATGTTTATCCCCAAACAGAAGTGCAGCTGCTGTTTGCTGAAGCTGCTCACAGCAAAATTTCAATAGACTGAAAGGCTGTTTGTTCCAGACACCCTGGGTCAGGCACAAGCAAAACTAAGCAGAGAATGCAAGTGGACACGGCAGAGCCAGCCATATCCTCAGGATCAAAAGCTTCAGCTGTGTTTTCTACTTGAAGATAACATGCAATGAATTCAAACTACTTGTGCAGAAGTGTGCTCGAGATATTATTGCTCAACGGGGTTTTCATGTAAGCACAAAAAGACAGCCATTCCGAGCCAGGTGGTGAGACCAGCGGCCGTCCCATTTTATCTAGTTCAACCTTCTCCAAACTGATGACCTCTAGATGTTTTGGATTTGCAACAGCCCCATTCAGAATAGTCAGTGATCAGGAATGATGGGAGTTGTAGTCCACAGCATCTGAGGAGGGGGGAGGGACACCAGGCTGGTCTGTTATCTCGCATTAACAAGGATTAGTGATGTTTATATATCAGACAACAGCTACATAGGTGAAGCTGCCCAGAAATTATCAAGTAACCTATGGAGCAAGGTGGGTGTGGCCCATCCCAGGTGTCATCTCTGAGCGGGGGTGTGACATCAGCGCAGGCGGCACCCCCCCGGGACGCTCCGCGCTGCCGCCGCTAGCTCCACCTCTGCCCATCCCTACGAGCACCGCGTGGCGGGCTCTGTCCCTATGGGTGCCATGCTGTGCAACGCATACTGCCCCAGGTGCCCGAGAGGCTTACTCTGGTACTGCTCGTAGCTTATCTCCTTAAATTCCTTCAGTGCTTGCTTCATGCACCACTGAGTCCACCATGCCCCACAACCACAAATTCAGTATTATGGGAATTCTGTCAACCTCCCTTCCCACTGAGGTCAGACAGGACACCTTCCTGTTGAACGTCTAGCACCTACTATGGTCTTTTAAAAATTCCAGCAAACATGTTAATTGAAGTCTGGTTTTATAGTTTTAATCTTCTCTGTATTGTATCCCTTGTATACTGCTTAGAGATGCGTGCAGTTAAGCGGTATATACATTATTGAGTAAAATTAAATTATGCAAAGTTGTACTAAAACACCCTGCACTTCATCAAGCTGATTCCGAGTCTCTGTGTTTTGGAGGTAACTTCAGATAATTTTGAATCAGGGACAGGGAAGCCAATGGCCAGATATTGTTGGATACCCCGAGCCAGGATCAGAGCCGTCTTTCCCATAGGGCTTAGTGGTGCATTGTGCCAGGGCGCCGGCCTCTCAGGGGCACCCCAGCAAGTGGGGGAACTGCACGGCTTTGCCGGCGGCCTCCTCTTTCCCTGCACGCCCGCCCCGTCAACCATATGGCTGACTGGCGTGCAGCTTCCTTCCCAAGCCTCCACAGGAGGAGAGCGATCCTCACAGAGGGTTAGGATAGAAGCTGCGCCCCACCAACTATATGGCTGGCGGGTGCGCAGCTTCCCTCCCAAGCCTCTGCGGGGATCGCTCTCCTGCAGAGGCATGGGGGAGAGTTGTGCACCCCCCATGGCTGGCAGTGCGCAGCTCCCCCCTCACTATCTGTGGTAATTTGGGAGGGGGGCTGAGCGGATATTTGCACCCTGGCATCGCATGTGCTAAAGATAGCCCTGGCCAGGATGGCCAACTGGACAGCCACAGGGTCCCAACCTTTGATTTACAAGTTGTGTTTTCTAGAAAGCAGGACATCTTTCAGAAAATGAGGTGTCCTCAAAGGCATCTCAGATCATAAGAATGCCACCTTTCTGGATCAGCCCAAAGTCTGATTGTTTAAAACGGTATGAGGGTGTTAAAAATATCTTTCCAAAGCAAATCTCGCTAGTCTTCAAAAGACAGAATTGCTATTTAGAATTACGGTATTTAATAACCAGGACACTTCCAAACCATCTAGCTATTTTTGGGTGAGATTCAATCATTCACCAGCTAATTCAGGCTGCACAATTAAAGTTGATTTTATGCTCCTGCACTGTTGACACACTCTCCTAAAAGATTGGATTGGGACTGTGTGTGTTTTGCAATAAGGAAAGTTGCAGGGGAAATGTGCTGGAAAGTGTGGCTAACACACTTGTTTGGATGCATGGGCATAGCCAGGATTTTAGTTAGGGGGGAGGCAGCCAAAGTTGTTCAGCTTTTTTTAGGAGATGCCCCCCCCCCAAGTTGTTGAGCTTTTTTGGGGAAATATACCTGCCCCAAATGGGGACGCGGGTGGTGCTGTGGGTAAAAGCTTCAGCGCCTAGGACTTGCCGATCGAAAGGTCGGCGGTTCGAATCCCGCGGCGGGGTGGGCTCCCGTCGCTCGATCCCAGCGCCTGCCAACCTAGCAGTTCGAAAGTGCAAGTAGATAAATAGGGACCGCTTACCAGCGGGAAGGTAAACGGCGCTCCGTGTGCTGCCCTGGCTTGCCAGATGCAGCTTGTCACACTGGCCACGTGAACCGGAAGTGTCTGCGGACAGCGCTGGCTCCCGGCCTCTAGAGTGAGATGAGCGCACAACCCTAGAGTCTGGCAAGACTGGCCCGTACGGGCAGGGGTACCTTTACCTTTTTATACCCGCCCCAAAGAGGACATTAATGAAGGCAGGTTTCTCCAGGGGAGGGACGAACACAACCTCAGTTAATTGAGTTATTTCATTGCTTTTCAATAATTTTAGTGGATCTAGGGTTACGCCCATGTCATCTAATGTCCCTGCAAACAGTGCTCAATAAACATGCCACCTGCACCCTAGAAAGGGAGTTTGTTCAGGAACCAGGTGCCCTTGAATGAACCCAAGGTGGCATCCTGCACTTCTTCTGACCGAGAAGGAGGGTCCTCCTCAGACAGCAAATATCTGCATGCCTAAATAAAATAAACAAATGTCAGCACTGGGCTTCTTCTGCATTTCATCATAAATTGCGGGGGAGAAATGCCTCTCCAGAATCTAATTTGGTGCTACAAGAAAATTTATCTAGGAGATCCTGCTGGGCAGACACAGCATGATATTCTGCTTCTGCTGGAGTGAAGACTCTCAGCAGTTCCTCAGAAGAGGCGGTGGAGAACGGGAACTTGGAACAAGGAGGGCAGATTCTTCTGCATCCTGCTACCTTTACAGGCAGGTTAAAGAATGCGCAGGCAACCCCATCCCAGGCAAACCCCGGTCAGTTATGGTAGCATCTGAGGCTGGACGAGAGCGGTGCGGGATGCTGTCTCTGGGGACAGGTGTCCTCTGGCCAGCAATGCCATTACCTGCTTTCCTCAGCTTCTTGTTCTTGTACACCGACAGAATCACCAGCAGGTTGCCCAGAATGTCCACGGCGATGGTGACAATGAGGACGACAGCGAGGAGGGCCGCCACCCAAACGGGATAGGGACTCGCCTCTCCCCTTTCCAGCCGGGCAGACTGATTCTTCCGCGGCAGCCACCCTTCCTCTTCCATCCTCGCTTATCGGGGGTTGAGGTGGGGGGCGCCCACCACCTCCGATTTCCGGGCGGGGGGAGGTGATCGTGCAGGGCAATCGAGGGCGACCCCCAGCTTGAGCGGACGAAGCTCATCGCACGGGGATCGAGGGCAACGCTTCCCAGGCTCCTGCCAAAGCTGGGCGCGAAGGCAGCGCCCAGCAACGTTGCATGGCTTCTTTGGAAACCGGCGCAGCTAACGCTACGGCCGGAGGAGAGCGTTGCGCGCCGCCTTGCAGAAGTTTTGCAGAGAAGTTGCTCGCGGCGGGGAGAGGCGCATGGCCTGGACTCCTCCTCCTTCTCGCCTCGTGGTAAATCCTGATGACTCGCAGGCAGCCGGGTGGCTTCTTTGGAAAGACTCTTGCCGGCCGACCCACAACTCCGGGGTTTGGCAAAGACTCAAGGCAAGGGCGGAGGAATAAGGGAAATCTTCCCGGCTGGTTTAGTCTGAGCGCTCCGTTCCACCGGATCCCTTCTCGCTTTTTCTTATGAGCCGCGGACGGATCGCCCAGAAGCTGCTGCGCCCAACGAGATCTCCCGGCTCCTTAGAGTCGTGCAAGCGAGGCTGAGCAGCGGGGAGAGCAGCTGAGAGTGACCGCGGGACACTTGGAGAGGAGGAGGAGTGTGGGCTCGTCGAGGGAGCCTCGCCACGCCGCAACTGCTATGGCCACACTTCCAGTTCAGTTCAGGGCGCGCTCACGCACGGGAAAGACCGACCATCTGCCCTGCCCCTGCCTGATGCAGAAGGTGTGGGGTTCAATCCCCAGCATGCCCAGGTAGGGCCGTGACTATCCACGGAGAGGCGTCGAGCCACTTCTCGGCGCAGACAAACATTCAGCTGCATGGGACAGATGCTCTGACTGCAGAAGGCAGCTTCCGAGGTTCTCGCGGTTGTGTCTCTCCCCCGAAGCTGCTCTTTTCATGCACGCGCCTTGCGACCGCCGACCAACTCGCCTCGAATGGATCTGCCCCCATTCATACCCGCGACCCGCCCCTCTCCCTTTCTTGCGCGCTGCCGGCCGCACTGGCAGGCTGGAGGGGACGCACGCCGGAGGAGCAAAGTTCTCTGGAGATGCGGGAAAGGCGTCGGCGAGGCGAAGTTGCCAACTCTTTGCCCTCTTACTTTGAGAACCACCCCATCAATTATTTCTCCCTCCAGAACAGCCCCGGGTTTGGCTACGATTCGGAGGTCTCTTTCCTACCCTCCTCTCGGCTCTGGACGCGTCGGAGGCAATAATGGACTGCAGCCCGCTTCCTGTGGTTATATAGTCGCTGTCCCTGCACTTGTTGCTGCCTGCGGACGCTAGTTCGGGCTATTAACTCCTTCCAGCCCGCGAGGCAGAGAGAATGTCTGGCTGGGGCTCTTCAAAGCAAGCCCATGTATTCCTATAGCTTTTGGTTGTTCGAGGGCTGCACACATTCTCAATTTAGTGGGGTATTTTCTTTGCAATGAATTACCACCTTTTCCTTCCTATTTACGAATTCCATCAAAAACATTTGAATGCCAATGGGAGGATGTCATGAAGCCCACAAGTCTTTTCATTGAAGAAGAAGAAGAAGAGTTTAAATTTGATATCCCGCCTTTTCACTCCCTTTAAGGAGACTCAAAGCGGCTAACATTCTCCTTTCCCTTCCTCCTCCACAACAAACACTCTGTGAGGTGAGTGGGGCTGAGAGACTTCACAGACGTGTGACTGGCCCAAGGTCACCCAGCAGCTGCATGTGGAGGAGCGGAGATGCGAACCCGGTTCCCCAGATTACGAGACTACCGCTCTTAACCAGTACACCACACTGGCTCTTTGAATGGATAATCTGTTGCTTTCCTCTTCTAATTTCTGAACCTCTTTGAAGCGCCTATGAAAAAGTGGAATGAAAATGTTTGAAAACAAATAAACCTTGCCCGCCCTTTGAGATCATCATCAGAAGCTCTCCTAGGTTTCCCAACATCTTGCAGATGCCTCCTAACTGGCACCAGGAAGAGGGTCTTCAGTGGCTTCACCCCAGCTCTGGAACTCCCCCATTCTGTTGGCCTAACCTAAGTTAGTTAAGGAAAGGAGATGCTATCCCATCAAAATTAGGCTGGAAGAACAAAATGCAAGAATATGTAGAACTAGCTAGATTATCAGCAAAATTCCAAGATGTCACTGACCAAAAATTTGACGTATACAGAGTCTATCTGAGGGAACATTGTAAAAAAGTAAATCTGTTCACAGGCCTGGATTGACTTTATGCATGAATTAAGAGTAGTTTACAAGATTAATGTAACCGAAACAACTTAGAGGAGGTAAAACTTAGTGTGTAGTTAAAGAATGTAACTTGGGAATCACAATGGGATGACCGGAGGTCATGATCACAAAACATCACATACAAGAAGTATTAAGTTTGGAATGAATATTTTATCCCCCCCCCCCCCCGTTGATTGCTTTGTGTCGTGTTGCTTTTAGAACCAAGAAAGCATAATAATCATAATAAACCCCCAAGTTAGTTAAAACCTTCCCTTTTAGGATTTTTTTGGGGGGGTCACAAAATGGTTTCTCCCTTTTTAAAGTGGTTTGATTCCCATGATTAATGGTTGCCACATTTCTCTCTGCCCTTTTAGTGTTTCCCAGCTATTTTGTTGCATTTATTGCTGCAGTCAAATTGTTTTAGATGTTGCTAAGTGGGCAATCCTAACCACCGGATCTGGAGCTAGTGTATTTGACCCCCCCCCCACTACCTACCCCATTGGAGAGGCCGTAATAAAATAAAAATACTAGGAGAATGCTACTACTAATACATTTTCTCACCTCTTGCCTTGGTTAACACAAACCACTTTACACCCATTGTCCACCCACAGTCCCACTCTGATTAGGGCTGCTAATCCATGCTGTTTGTCACCATGGGCTTCTTGAGGCAATGAATGTTTAAAATGAACAAGCTGGGGCTGTAATCTTAGACCTGCTTATTTACTCAGCAGGACTGATCTCAGAGTAGGCACTGGAGTCTGTAAGTACCGGCATTCACTGAAGTGGGTTGTGAAGTAGCAGCAGTCACTTGCAGCAAAGGATTATGAGAAAGGCACATGGACACTAGGCTTCTTTTTCTCTATGGTGAAGCTGATTGGGTTGCAGTTTAAGGGGACAGCTCAGTTGGTAGAAAGGGACGTGGGTGGCGCTGTGGGTTAAACCACAGAGCCTAGGACTTGCCAATCAGAAGGTCGGTGCTTCGAATCCCCGCGACGGGGTGAACTCCCGTTGCTCGGTCCCTGCTCCTGCCAACCTAGCAGTTTGAAAGCATGTCAAAGTGCAAGTAGATAAATAGGTACCACTCTGGCGGGAAGGTAAACAGCGTTTCCATGCGCTGCTCTGGTTTGCCAGAAGCGGCTTAGTCATGCTGGCCACATGACCTGGAAGCTGTACGCCAGCTCCCTCAGCCAATAAAGTGAGATGAGCGCCTCAACCCCAGAGTCTGCGTGGACCTAATGATCAGGGGTCCCTTTACCTTTACCTTACAGTTGGTAGAGCATGAGGTTTTTAGTTTCAGGGTTTGTGGGTTCAAGCCCCACGGTGGGCTGCATTGAAGGGGGTTGGACTAGATGATCCTCATGGTCCCTCCCAACTTTACAACACTATGATTCCCTAATTTTAGGGAGCAGGGATTTGCTCAGTGGCCATGGATGGGAATCCAAGACCGAAGGAGGCTTCCCTAGAAAGGGAGGAAGACAGTTTGGTTTGACCTCTTTTCCAGAAGTTCGCCACCTGGGTCCTGCTTTTATAATCTTGGAACGCCTGCAGAGGCTTCTAGTTAGGAGCAGATAAAAGGCACCCGTCTCTCACAAAGCAACCCAGTTTCTTACATTCAAAGCAGTAGGTCAGAGTGAGTGGCTGGGGAGGGAGGGAGGGAGAGAGAGAGAAGCTGTTCTAAAATAGCAATTTATTTCCCCCGTTTGTATCGGCCAAAAGGCTGGGGAGAAATAACAAACCACTGGCTGCTCTTTTCAAGGCAGGCTTCTCCACTGAACTCGAAGGCTCTCTGAAAAGACATTTGCAGCGCACCAGGGTGTGAAGAAAGTGGGCAATGAGGTGCTACTTCCATCAATGACATTTTCTTAGACAAAGCCGGTCCCTTCTTAAAATGTCCCTTTTCACTTGCAGCTGCACATCTCACAGTGTGTCTGACTCACTCAAGTGTTGGCAACTGGTTCAATGTCACTTCTAACCCTTCTTTCTTCCCTTGGTTAACTTGAGGAATTTAGGGGATGGGGTGGGGGGCAAAGAGGAAACCCTGCAGAGATTAGAAAGCACAAGCTAGCACAGTCCGATTATTGGTTTAGAATTCTTGTCCCAGAGAGCCTCACAATTTTGGGGGGCACAGAATCCCTTTGGAGACATGACAGGCGCCCCCTATCCACATTTTCTGGAAACATAAGAAATTTATTTTTGTTTCAGTGAACTTTTCCATCTGGATGAAAAGGTCTCTGTTTCGGGTTTTAAAACAATACAAAATAAAAGATATAAAATCTATAATCGTTGGGTTCTTCTGCTGTTTTTTAGCTGTTTTGTGGTATGTTTGTATATTGCTTTGGGACACATGTAAAAGCTATTAATAAATATTTACCACTGTTTATTTTTTTGTTCAGAATTCTCATAGGGAAACACCAACAGAAGCCACTTCCCACATGCTCTCCTTTTCCTCTAATGGCAGCAACTTAAATGCCTTGAAAGAACACAATTGCCACATTACTTGGCGATTTCTTTTTCTGGCATCAGGCAACAACAACCCCAGTTGGACCAGTTTTTCCACACATAAGCTCATAGGAGGAGGAAAGTTCCTCACTTCACTGTGATTGTCTTTTCCTAATACAAAAGAATGAATAATAAATAATCACCGCAGCAGATAGTTGGTAAGGTAAAGGGACCCCTGACCATCGTGACCGACTCTGGGGTTGCGGTGCTCATCTCGCTTTATTGGCCAAGGGAGCCAGCTTCCGGGTCATGTGGCCAGCATGACTAAGCCACTTCTGGCGAACCAGAGCAGTGCACAGAAACGCCGTTTACCTTCCCGCTGGAGCGGTACCTATTTATCTACTTGCACTTTCAAACTGTCAACCTTCTGATCGGCAAGGAAGGCCTAGGCTCTGTGGTTTAACCCACAGCGCCACCTGCGTCCCTAGATAGTTGGTAGGGATGCCATAAGAACAACTAGCGGTTGCTACATTGCAATTACTTGGATTTTCTACCTGAAAAACATGTGGTTAAGACTTTGTAGTCAGCAAGCTTGCAGAGAGGTTATTTCCATGTTGGGAAAAATATAAATAATGCCTGATAAGAGATGCTGACTTCCATTTTCTTAAGACAAGAGAAGGTGGGAGAGTTTTTCCTATAGTAAGGTCTGCTGATTGTTTACTGATAGAGAAACATTTGCCACTGCATTGTACCAATCATCAGGTGCCTTTTCAAGCTTTCAAATATCATAATAGAATAATTGGACAATGATGCATGTGCATAACCAGTTTCAATGCATTTAACCAACATGGAGGCACAGCTACATCTCAATGTACATCTGAGCCCTATTTATGCATGCATAAATAAACTGTTGTGAATGGGGATGTGCAGTGAGATTTAGGGGCCATTAGTTGTTATGTCTGACAAACGGCCTGAAATTTGGATGTGAGAAATTCCTGGAGGATAAGCCAATCAATGGCTATGAGCCATGATGGCTGTGTTCTACCAGCACTGGTAGAGGCAAGATGTCTCTGAATACCATCTGCTGGAGATCACATGTGGGGAGAGTGCTTGTGGGCTTCCCATAGGAATCTAGATGGCTAGTGTGAGAACAGGATGCTGGACTAGATGGGCCTTTGGCTTGACCTAGCAGGGATCTTATTTTCCTACGATTACAGTGGGGTCAAGGTCAGTGTCTTACCACTGAACTGACTCAGTAGAGCTGAATGCTCCTGTGGTTTGTTTGGTTTGGGTAAAAATTCCATAGCCCTGTCTTTAGTGTGATCTGTGCTGATTGCTTGCTGCTGGACCGTTATCCAGTAACCCAGTTATCCAGTAACCCAAATTGATCTGCAAATAACACATTAAAAAAAGTGGACACTTTATTGCTTTTGATAAACAAATGTCCGTAATAAACTCTCACAGAGAAATATTTCATTTAACTAAAGATGCACAGTGCATTAAAGGTACAGGCCAGCCTTGTATTAAATAATCCACTCCACACCCAATTTGGGCTCTCTTTCCCCATGTTTGTCCGTCAGCAGAGTCGCACGCATTCTCACACACATCACCTTGCACAAGTATGTCCATATGTATATCTATTTATATATATATATATATATATAAAGAGAGAGAGGGAGAGAGAGAGAGAGAGAGAGGAAATATACAGTTACATGCCCATGGTTCATGGCATGTACTAAAGCTGATGCAGATGGAGCCAGCACACTCTGTTTACAGGGCAGCAACACAGTAACACAGGCTCTCATAAATTATGGGAATTGTAGGCAGATAGACTGATCATCGACCACCACCCTTGACTTCCTTGATCTGGTTAATATGGCGCCCTTGTGGAGGACGCCACTTACAGGTAACAGACAAGGCTTGTGGTACAAATATGGCATATTGCCTTTATGACCTTTCCTAGCGCACCATCTGCACTCATTACTTTCACTTGACCTCTAGCGCCAGTGACAATTTGTGGCCTAAGATAAGGAGACGATGCTTTCTGGGCAGCCACTCTTTCTCCTATAAAAATATAAATGTTCTCTTTCTTTCCTTTTCTTCCCCAGGCCCTTTTCTTCTGCAGGGCTCGAGGGTGACAGGCCAATGAATGAATGGATGTGACAGTAGAGTCCCCCTCTCTATGAAAGGAGCAAGGAGACATAGAGCTGCAGGGCAGCCCATTCTCACCCGCCTCCTTTTCTCCCCGGGGAGCTTTCCACCTAATGTAAACCTTTGATGCCAGATCCAAAGGCAGTACTAAGAGATTTCTCACTGCCACTCCAATGTTTCCCTTATATTTTACAATAAGCAATCAGTTCAGCCCTGATTACTGCTGCTTTGGCGACTGACAACCACAAGTGCCCATGCATTCTAACATGTTCTATGTAGAAGGTGTCCATGCAAGGGGTTGGAAGATGGCGTTGAAGTTCTCTGTCCACTTCTGAAGGACTCCCTATTGCCAGTGTTCTCTTTGGCTCTCCAGATACAATCCAGCTCAAGAAACAAACAAGCTGTATTTGAAATCCAGTCCAAAGCAGAAGTGGTTGCTGACCAGGGTTGTGGCACCAATACTAATTTTCAGTGTAATTATGTGCATGGATGAGGCTGCTTAGAATACCACAGGAAGTCGCATGTTCCGGGAAATGGATACTCCAAAGAAAGTTGCCTCTCCTTCATTGTGCAGATGAAATTGGAAGTCCTCCTCGTTTCAAACACGAGTCCCACTAAAACATCACCTCCTCGCAGCTCCCATAGTCACTCTCCACCATGTCAGAGCCCTCGTAACTGGGAGGCGGAACTGGCTGAGTTCTGATAGTGGACGTAGGCCTCACCTCGCAGTCTGCGTAGGATGGCTGGGCCACACTGAGTCGCATGCTTACTCTCTTGTACCCACCGTCTGGGTGGTAAGGTGGCCCCTCGTTCTCTACATGCTGAGAAGGGTAGTAGCTAATGGCAGTATATTCATTCTGGCACTGGGAAGCAGGTAGCTCTACAGGAACAGGAGGTAAGAAGTCTTCCAGATTCTGGTTGCTATAGCGGGGTGGTATTGGGGCCCGTTTGTTGCTTTGGTCAAGCGGGAAAGGAAAGCCACCATAAAGGCCTGTTGTATCTGAGTCTACGGAAGGAGGAGGCGGCCTACGGCACGGAGAAGGTGGAAGAGGGCCTTGAATCACTTCATACTGATGGTACTCTTGGTGATCGGCTGGCTGGTATCTTGGAGGCCAGTAGGTTGTTTCTCCTGGGTACACTAGAAGAAAATCAGAAGCATGTTAATACCTCCCAAGGAATGTGTAGGCTTTTCTAGCCATCTCTGCACTTTCTGCCTAGAATCAGTTCATCATAAGAAGTTAGAATGAGCTATTTCCAAGGGAACACAATCTTTCAAACTTGATCTTAGCCAAAAGGCCGAGAAGCGATTGGGGAACACAATCCTTGAAGGATGAGGAAAAATTTGGATCCTCACACAGTAAACTTCTCCCCTCCTTCACCTGTTGGTTTATATAGCCATTTGTATGTGTGGTATTGTCAAGGTGCTCAAATTAAATCTTCAAAGCCCTAAATGACTCAGGCTCCAAATATATGAAAGACCATTTCTTTCCCTGCAGGCCCTCTTGGGTGTTAATATTAGCAGTAGGGGTCCTTTTCTTAGTTTGACCATCCTCAGAATTTTGTGGGCAACACACTGGGAGAGGGCATTTTCAGACACTAAACTGTGGAATTAGCTCCCAGTTGCATCTGGAGTCTTCACTGTGCAGTTTTAGTCCTATGCACCTCTATACCTTTGACACTTGAGATATATGTTTTTAGACCCACCCCATTCTTTTGATTGTAAGTTGTTGTAACCAATTTCAATACTGTATTTTTAAATTGCTGTATCAACTTATAGCAAATAGTGGGTAAGAAATCTTTAGGAACAGCAGCAGCAGCAGCAGCAGCAGCAGCATTCTACTCAGCCCTCTCAAGCATGGATAACCCACATGTTAAACATCTCACTAGACATCAAGGGGATGTAGCCAATGTTAGTTCTAAGAGTAAGGTAAAGGTACCCCTGACTGTTAGGTCCAGTCGCAGACGACTCTGGAGTTGCGTGCTCATCTCACTCTATAGGCCAAGGGAGCCGGCATTTGTCTGCAGACAGCTTCCGGGTCATGTGGCCAGCATGACTAAGCCACGTCTGGCGAACCAGAGCAGCACACGGAAACGCTGTTTACCTTCCTGCTGGAGCGGTACCTATTTATCTGCTTGCACTTTGACATGCTTTTGAACTGCTAGGTTAGCAGGAGCAGGGACCGAGCAATGGGAGCTCACCCCATCACGGGGATTCAAACCACCGACCTTCTGATCGGCAAGCCCTAGGCTCTGTGGTTTAGACCACAGTGCCACCTGCGACCAACTGAAGAGTAGACCAACTGAAATGAATGATCTTAAATTAGTTATGACCATTAATTTAAATGAGTGTGCTTCGAGGACTTAACGCAAGCTACAACCGAATGCTATTCCTTTGTACCCGTCATGTTGTTATAGCACTGAATACTGAACAATTCTGTAACAGTATGCAGTATGAAGTTTGAGGCACCTCTTGGCAAATATTTTTGCTGTTTGAATCACATTTAGTTGTGGATGGAAGAGTGTTGCAAGCAGGTTATACAGATGTATTCTAACATCTGACAGTGGGCTCTTGCTAATAATGCCACCCACTCCCCTTGGCTAATTCTTGTCAGTGACATCATGTTGGGGCTGGGGCTGATGGGAGTTTGAGTCCAACAACATCTAGCAGGCACCCCATTGGCCTCTTGTTACTGGGCCAAACTTACCACGGAGATGCTGTTTCTAGTAGTAGCCCCATGTAGAGTGTATTGGGCAGTTCCATTATTTCACCATGGAAAACAGGTGGGAAGACTTCCCACCTCTTTTTTACCTAGCCTCTAGTGATCAGAACATTAATTACCTCCCACATATTAAAAAATTCTGGGATCAAACATGCAGAATTTCTGTTCTGAACGTGACCATTCTTCATTTCTAAGCCTGTGGTCACCCCATCCTCCCTTATCCAAAATGCAATAGTGGTGGACCATGATATTTTCTCCCATTCTGATTGGTTATCTCATTCACGTTCTCTTTAATATGGCACATCCATCCATCACATTACTTTGTTACTGAAATATGTTGTTACTGGCATTTGAGATTCGTAGCTGGCCTGTTTGACTGCTATGTGAGAAGTGAAAGCAAGTCAGTTTGATGGACATGATAGCCTCTGACACTGAAACTTGGCTGAAAAATCATGAAATATTTCCATCATGAACTACATCAGAGCTCAGCTTGCCTACTACTCTGTCTATGTAATTAACTCCTTCTGCACAGTAATAAACTTGGATATATTATTGCCCCTGAATTAGCAATTCCCTTATTAAACACAGCTGCTTAAATATGATTTCATCTTATTTGCACGCAGCTTCTGCTTGCAGGGGAAGGAACTTCAAGCTGATAAATGCCATAGTATCCCCCCCCCCCAAAAAAAAATTGATTGCCAAGCTGCTCTCTTTTTATAAAAAGGCAAGTATAATCATACTTCACAGGCCCAGACAAAAGCACTGCTGCGTTGAAACAGATCGTAGGCAACTCAGTCTAGTTTTTGGTGTGTGAAAATGTCCTTTCTGACAGAGCATCAGAATCCACACATTTCAACGGCAGGGCATACAAGGCTGCATGAAGATTTCAGGGATCAAGAGCAAAACCATGGGGCTGGAAGGAGCAAATATTTTGCCTACATTACTTTTGTCTCCTATCTGAGCTAGTGGCTTCTTGCTGTTTTGCTGACTGCACACTCATTATTTTCAGAAAATACAAAAGCAAAGATCAGACCATTTCCCCATCTAATGGTTGTGTGTGTGTGGGGGGGGGGTGGCGGTAATCTTGCTTTGGTGTGATAGTCATACAAGTGGTCACCAAATCCTTTTACTCAGAAGGAAATCTGTGCACTGGTGTGAGAGATAAGGAAAACCTACCAGTCAAAGATTATTATTTTTTAACCCCCAAGTGTTGCATTGATGGAGAATGTGAAGGTAGCCTGGCTAGCTAGCTCACTTCTGTTTCTTTTAAGGGCAACATTAAGTTCCCGTGCTTGAGGGGTTCAGAGTGGAAAGCTTCTCAAAAATTAAAATCAATTTTTTTAAAAAGACCACAAAATGGCAGGAGAAGCTTCTGACCACTGATGTAATGGGCACAGCCAAAGTTACACAATACTCACACCAACCCTAGCACAACCAATGATCTATATTGGGGAGGGCAAAGGTGAAAATATGTTCCCCCAGAGACAAAATATTGTGTTTTGAATGGCAAGAAATGGAGATCCCTGTGACAGAATGGCTACTGGGAGACAAAGACATCTCACACAATAACAACTGTGAGCACTAACTGCTGGGAAGGAACGTCATTTGGAAGCACCCCAACGCAGCAGAGGGAAAGGAGGGAGGAGATAGAAAGAAGGTCAAACAAACCCATCTTTTCTCCAGCCCAGGTGCTCTTGATGACGGGCTCATTTTCAGATGAGGGCGTGGCAATTGGGAGATTGGGGGCCACACTGCACACAATGGCGCCCCGCTGTTTCTGAACATGGTTTGTGTTGAAGGTCGCAAACTCCGATGTGACAGCAGGCTTGCCTGGGTCTAGTGCATCGAGATGGTGGTGGTGACCGTCGCTGAGGATGTTTAGTTCAATGGGGGTAAGACCTTGAGTGCCAACCCCGACACTTTTGGATAATTCGCTTTTGGAGAGCAGGTCTGGGTCTTCTTTGGCCACAGGCTTGTGAGCCTTGACTTTGTGGCAGTAGAATTTGCGGATAAGTATAAATGCTGTCACCAGGATGAGGACACCTAACAGCCCAGCAGAAATCACAGCAATTTCTCCAGACCCCAAGATCCAGCTGGATGGACTAATTGTTGGAGTCACAATTTTCTGCGTGCAGAATGCTCCCTGGAAGTCGCCCGTGCAGATGCAGTGAATGGAACCATCAGAATTCACACAGCGCGCAGAGTTCAGACATGGGTTTTCCAGGCATTTCTCCGCAACTTTTTCACATCTGCGGAAGAGATGACGGAAGGCATCATTAGACAATGTGACATCACACGTATCAGAGACTCTACCTGTGAGATCATCGGGGAGTTACAGTGCCAGAGGAACAAAAAAAAAAACAACAAAAAAAAAACTGCATTCCAGTCTAGCTAAAAATGGTTGTGTCCATAGTACCATTGAAGAAACAATTAGGTATCTTAACTCATATTCACTTCAGTGGAAGAATTGCAATTAAGTGTAGCTAAATCCAGCCATCGGGATCTAATTCAGAAGAACTGATTCAAAGTGTATAGTTGTCAATATGCAAAAAAAGGGTTAAAAAAGAAGCTATTTTTGTAAAAAACAATGTTCTGTCCATAATGTTCATTTAATTCCTTTTTTAAATGTTTTTTTTTACTGTAAATATTGCTGGTGTGCTAACAAAACCATTTCCATTTTAATACTATAAAAGTTCATAATAGTTCAAAACTTGAAGTCATTTCTCTTCAGTGATAATCATTCTATAGCATGACCACACTTTGAAAACACTTTGGTGTATAACCTGCGTATAACATGGTATCAAAGATAAAGGAAGAACAAATGTTCATAGAAGGCCAGACAGTCTCATGGTAATGGCATGGGAATGCTGGTGAACAGGATGAGAGGCCATAAACTTTATGAATGCCAGATTTTTGTTGGCCTATGTCATCCTAACAACAGCTCTAAAAGTATCCTTTTGACAGAGAGGCCCAGGGCCGGTGCCAAACCTCAGGGGATCATTGGCACAACCCAGCCAATGTCTCCCCCCCTTAACCTCCCTGCCTCCAGTCCCCTTTTTGCTGCAGCAGTTTGACCACCCTTCCCTTCCCCCTGCTCCCTACAGCCCCCTCACCTACTTTTTTTTTTACAACCACTTCTCTGCATTCTGGGTTCTGAGAAGGAGACAAAGGCATCCTTTTTCAGACAAAGAGATTTTAGGTAAAGTCATTGAGAAGGCCTCTGGCACTAATGTGCTTTGCTGTGCTGGAAAGTACTTTTACAACTTTTAAAGCTTAAAAAACCCCACTGAGTTTAGAAAAGCCACAGTAGCAAAAAGCAGCAGCGGAAGAGGCATTTTTCTGGCCACCTCACCTACAATACCTGGCTCTGAGGATACCCTTGGACCTTTCTCAGAGCTCCCCAAAAGCAGGTGGGTGGAGGAGGAAGGGGAGCAGCTAGCTGGATGGGAGTCAAGCTTTACTGCCAAGTGAAGTGATGCCTACACAATGCCATCTGGGCCTGGTGGTGAGTGTTGGTCAGGCTGGTGAGATGCTCTTCCTAGCCCCGAGGCTTTAGACAGAGTCTGACTTGGGCAATTGTTGGTGCTGTGCCTTGAGCAGAGGCGCCAACTTCTCAAGATGATTGAGGGGGCCTGACACGACGTCCTGATGTCACACGTATGATGTCACGAGGAGCCAGGGGGTAGAGTTGAATGCCCCTTGAACACTGAGGGGCCCCAGCTGCCTCAAAAAAAAGGGGGGTAGGCAAAAGTGTCTCAGCTCCTAGAATCCGGTGTGTATCCTAGGGAGATCCATAATTGGGTTCCCATAACCCCAAACATCCTGCTCCTTGCCCAAACAATTGTATTTGCTATGTGTGTAAATAATTTCCGGTTTAATTAATTAATAATAGTGACATTGATGGCAGGTAATAATAATGAAAATACATTACTCATCAGTTATGTAGGTAAAGACCTACAGAACAACCTGATGTGCTTGTACAGCAGCACCATCTAGTGACAATTTGTGCATTTTCCTCACACAGGCAAGATGAGGAGAGTTCTTCTCCTTTTTCATGGTTGTCCTCAAAGCAAGGTTATTATAAATATTAACCAGCCTTTCCTTTTTCTCTAATCATCTGAGTGAATTCAAAGACCCGTCAGCAACTTTTTGTAACTACGAGATCTCACCTGACTTCATATTTAAGTAAGAGGCTGCCACTGCTTGATAGTGAAACTCTACAGGCAGTTATTATTTTGCAGTGTTTTTTAAAATAATGGAATTAGGGCATCCATGCTGAATGAGCATGTGTGAACCCATCTAGCATCTGAAACGTGTAAACCGACTCCTCTGACAGATGTTGCATTTCAGACGTGGCATGAAAACTGTTGGTAGTGCTATGATTCTCTGCTTCTTGTGTCACTCAAGTAGGGAGGGGCTAATGCTTAAGGGCCACACCTACCTTTCTCCCCAGTACCACTCTGGGCAATGGCAGGTATAGCCGCCTTTCTCGGATAGGGCACAAGTCCCCCCATGCAAACAGGGCTTGCCTTCACAAAGGTTATCAGCAACTTCGCAGTGGTCTCCAGAAAACTGGATGGGGCAGATGCAAGAATAACCTAGTGACAGGAGGGGAAAAAATGGAAAAGGTTTGAAAAACAAGTGAAACCAGAATGACATTTTTTCATGTGCGGAATCAGGGAACCAGCCCGGAGGCAAAGGACCAGATAGGGGCCTCCCACCCAATTCAATATAAAGAAGCTGGATGACAGTGGAATCCCACACCCTGCTGCCCAGCAATTTGATGATAGTTTTTCCCAGTGTACCTGAGGGTGGTAGAGTAGGACAGCTCTGTGGCACGTATTGCTCAGATCTGCAAAAGGGGAGAATGGCCAGGGGCTCAGGAGGAATATTAGGGCTCTTGCCCTCCAATCTACTGCCTGAGGCAATTGCCTCACTCTGCCTTATGGTACGGCCAGCCGTACAATGGAATGCACCATTGTTACAGCCACCCATTCCTGGGAAATAACATTTACAGTGCACCAAAACAAATGTGGAGTTGCTGGGGAAATCGGAACCGTTCACTGCTCAAACTACTACAGTAATTAGCACTGCAGCTGCACTACCTCAACTGCACCGGCGTCATGGGCACCTATTGGATAGCGCATATGGAATTGCGGCCACAAAAGACATTACTCTCCATTGCCATTTCGCTTACTATATTTTGCACCTTCCTGTTTTCTCCCAGCACAGGCGCTCAAGGGAAATGCACTTACAAAATGATCAGACGATGCTCAGATACCAATTCCGGGGCTGTTCTAGCTTATTGTTGGCATTCCAGAACACCCCAACCATGGCTACTGCGTTTATGCAGGCACACACTTCGTACGGGCGTCTTCCCACCATCACACGGAGACCGTCATGCATGTCCCCAAGCATGCTGTCACCGCGTGCTGCAGAAGCGCATGTAAATCTGTGAGGACATGAACTTATACGCCCTTGTCTCTCTGAAAATTGTTGTCTGGCAAGTGCGCCTGAGCTGCTGATCTGACAAGACAAGAACTGTAAGCTTTTTGCTCTGAGCTGAAGGAAAGGAGGACGTGTGCTCTCCGCCTTTTGCTAACTGCTCACCTGTCAGGGCATGCAACTTGACAGCAGGCTTCAGGCAGAAATAACAAAAGGTGCACATGCCTACAGAAGGTGGTTCAAAGTGTTTCTCAGTGCATGTCTCCCATTACCACACACTGCTCTCCAAGTCACCTCCAAGCACCCATCAGTCCCACCACCACCCCAGGATAGGGAAAGAAAAAATCTCTACAAGCCAACGAGCACCTTTGCTGGGTGCCCTCCTTGCTTATAAAATGTGTGGCTTCGTCCCATGAGCATTAGGACGGAATGCATTCCACTGATGTGGACACCAGTGACAGAGATTTTTGTTGGGGGGGCAGGCCTTTTGTGGGGGGAGGGGAAGAACCTCAGTTAGAAAGGGACCCTTGACCATTAGGTCCAGTCGTGGACGACTCTGGGGGTTGCGGCGCTCATCTCACTTTATTGGCCAAGAGATCCGGCGTACAGCTTCCAGGTCACGTGGCCAGCATGACTACACCGCTTCTGGCAAACCAGAGCAGTGCACGGAAACGCCGTTTACCTTTCCGCTGGAGCAGTACCTATTTATCTACTTGCACTTTGATGTGCCTTCAAACTGCTAGGTTGGCAGGAGCAGGGACGGAGCAATGGGAGTGCACCTCATTGTGGGGATTCGAACCGCCGACCTTCTGTTTGGCAATTCCTAAGGTCTGTGGTTTAACCCACAGCACCATCCGAGTTGTTAAGAGACCCCTGTTGCCCTCACAGTTACAATTCCTAGAGTTCCCTGGGAAGAGGGGCTGAATGGTAAACCACTCTGAGCTCTGTGAGGGGAATAGTGGTTTCCTAACAACTCTCAGCACCCTTAACAAACCTCAGTTCCTGGGATTCTTTGGTGGAAGCCATGACTGCTTAAAGTGGTATGAGGTTGCTTGAAATGTATAGTACAGATAACTTCTGGGGTTACCATTAAAGCCATTTGTCCAAGGATCAGTGTTCATGTGTGGCCACCAGACTAGAGACAGCTGAAAGCCTAAGCACCCCTGCTCAGTAGGCACCAGAACAACACACATTTTGCTATATGTGATTTTGCTGGGGAAGAAGAACTGCTTTAATTATGGTGCCAAACCCCTAAAAAGCCCTCATCTTTTCCTCTTCTAATGTGCTATCTTTCCACGTCTAGCCTCCCAATACACCTCCATTATAACCACCACTGCATTCTAATTGGAAATTATTACTCACCGACTTTGGGCCTGAGTACATGCATGCCTTCATAATGAATATGCCTCTCTTTGGAGTTCCCAACCCAATTATTTAAGCCCCTTTCCCAGTGCCACTCGCTTGCCTTCCAAAATACTCACAGGCCAAAACAGGTTCCCCTGCTCCTCCCATCCTGCCAGCCTAAACATTCTTGTTATCCAAATCTTCTTCGCTGGCCACAGGCTAAACCTTCATCCACACCCTTCCCCCTTTGCAGCAAATGCTGGCAAAGAGAAAATCCCACACTTTTCACATTCTTGTCCCTTGCACTGTTGTTTTAAATGTAAAGGGGGAGAGGCTGATGTGTAGGAATTCAGCAGCTGCCATTTGTCTGGCAGCCTTGCAATAAGCTCATTGGGTGACTTGAGGCTAGTCCACCCAACCTCAGCTTAGGGTTGCTATGTGGAGAAAATGCCTTGAGTTCCTTGGAGGATACAAATATTGGGTAGGTAGGTACAGTGGCGTAGTGTGGGGGGGTGCAGGGGGGGGGCCGGCCGCACCGGGCGCAACATCTGGGGGTTAGGGAAATCCACAGGTTAGGGGGCACAAATCCATGGGTTAGGGGGCGCAAATTACTTGCCTTGCCCCGGGTGCTGATAACCCACGCTACGCCACTGGGTAGGTAGGATACTAGGGCAGGTTCAGACAAACCAAGTAAACATCTACTCCTGTCTGACAGTACAAATGGATCTAAAGAGCAGACTCCCAAGTGCTTAAGTTATTGAAAGAAGGGACGGCAACAGAAAACTGGAGGAAGAGCTTTCTTTCTGCTGCCTTTCCCCCCAGGCACACTTGAATGAAGGCAATGAAGCAGTTTGGTCCTTCAATGATCAAATCATTTGGAATTTCCCAATTGACCTTATGAACTCAAGATGTTCCAGCTAGTGGGAATACCTAGCAACAGCGGCCAGCGTCACACAAGCCCAGTTCACCTGTAACATTGCCAGTTCCATAAACCATGGCTTAGGAAGCCTGGGTCAAGTCTCTTGCCTCTGCCTTCCTCTTCCCCTTGTGTGCTGGCTTCGACATGAAGATCCTGGCTTGTTTAAACCAGAGTTCCTTGGTACATTCCAAACAGAGAAGTCTGGTTTAATGTTGGTTAACCAATCAGGATATTAAGCAGATGTAAAGGAAGTGTGGGCAGGCAGTGTTATTTTTCTAAAAAAAGAGGTGCTAGAATTCACAACAAACACCTCCCTCATTCTCTTAGAATGGCAATGATGCCCTCCTGAGAGGTACTGGAACCCATCTGAGAGGTGCCGGGCTGAGTTTCTGTGAGTTTCCCCTGAAAAAAAGCCCTGTGTGCAGGTTTTAGGCTCATTTCTGGCTTCTTAAGCCATGCTTTATGAAGAGGACACATGACATCCTAAACAGACCAATGTCTCCACTATCGTTCATATTTTCACAGAAGCCATTTTCCTTAAATGTGACTAATCCCTGCTGTTATTTCTCTAGGCCAGCCTTCCCTAGCTTTGTGCCCTATGGATGTTTCAGAGTACAACTCCTATCAGCCTCAGCCAGCATGGTCAATGGTCAGGAATGTTGGGAGCTGAAGACCAAAACACCTGGAAGCTGTCAAGTTGGGGACGCTGCTCTATCCCCCACCCCCCCAAAAAAAGTGTACATTGCCCATTACTGTTATTAACACCGCTCTTACCTCCACCTTGTATCTCAATGCAGAGTCCATCATTGAGGCACGGGTTGCTTCTACAGGCACCGGTGTGTGGGCAGCATTGCCGAACGCCTGCCTCTTCAACAACACCCCTGGACCTCTTTTCCTTTGGTATGGCCACCAGGTCTCTTCCATCGAGCGTAATGGCATCCAGGCACCCTCTGAACCCATCAGTGACCCTCTGAGCCTGATGGTGCTGCACAAACCCTCCAATGAGCAGGTCTCTTCTGGAATGGGAAGGGTTGCAGGCCTCGGGGAGCTGCAGAGAGGCATTTCCCAAGCTGTCAACAAGCAAACGGATGGAACTGCCTTTCACTTCCAGGAAGACAGAGTGCCACTTTCCGTCACCCACAAATTGGCTGGACGAAAGGTTACCGCTGAAACCACTCCGACATCTGTACCCAAGGAGAGGCACTCCATTCACAAGCTGCAAAACATACCAAAACAGGCATAGGTATTTGCTAAATAAATAAATAAATAAATAAATAGTGTCCATTTTGCTTTCTTCTTCTGTTTTTAGAGTCTGGGGCTGCATTCACACTATACCTTTAAGCACATTCTAATCTAAGCACGTTTCCCTCCTCAATGAATTCAGGGCACGGTAGTCTGTTGGGAATTGTAACTCTGTGAAGGGTTACGGTAAGTATAGTGCCCAGAATTCTTTGACTGGGGGTAGGGATGTGCTTCAAATGTGGTTTAAAGGTACAGTGTGTTCACAGCCTAAGCATCAAACACAATTTTACAGTGGTATTTTATTGTGGGTTCCCGCACCAAAACGATATAGATAAACCAAACAAAATGGAAACATGAATCCAAAGAAGCTCAGAAAATACAGTACATACATTATAACCCAAACTTGCACTGTCATTAATTAAGATTGATTCTTCCTAGAATTTACAGCCATTCAAAATTCATAGTAATCATGCCTGCCATTTGGGCCTTAGATGATTCAGAAGTAAAGAAATAACACTGGCACTCGGGAAGACTTGACTGACGACTTGCCTACCAAATGGCTGTGTAACAACTCTGTTCTCGCCCTCTTGTTAATGCTATAGAAGTTGCTGCCTAAGCTGGAGCTGCTCTTTTGCTGGCGCCAGTAGAGGAGTGTTGGCAGAATCCAAACAGCGGAAGGCAGCTGACAGTTTTGCACCGGGGAGAGTCAGCAGAGAAAACATAGAGGCAGAGAAAAAGATCAATTGTAATAGTCAGCAGCTTCTCAGCAAGATGGAAGCAGAGACCAGCTGCTCCAGAAGACCTATCTATTCAGCTAAGTTGTGTGCACAGAACAAGGTCTCCCTCTCCATGCTTCCTAAATCTGCTCTGGAAGATTGGTGAAACCCTCAGAACAGGGTTTTTTGGGGGTGGGGGTGTCCTGCACCCCCCACTTAGTGCTATGTTGAATTCCACCTTGAACATTCATCCTGATTTGCTTACACAAAGCTAATGTGGGGGTTAGATTACCCGTTTTGATTTGTTTATGCAACCATGAGCACTGGTCCTGCATTCATCCAGATTTGCTTGTAGGAATGTGGGACGCCCACATTTTTCAATGCATTTCCCCCACTTTCAAAACCACAAAAAGTCTTATTATAAAGTGGATCTGTTGTGCTGGGTGTAACAGAGCCCTTTGTTCCACTTTAATTGCAAAAACCTAAAGTTAGAGCATGCTCTTGAATCCCTCCTACTAAGGACAAAAGTTCTGTTAGCAGAAGCATTTTGGCTTTCCAGATGGAACTATCCCCCATTTTCCACCACTGTGTGCTGCTCTAGACGTTTTCCTGACTCTCCCCAGAGTCAATTCCAGGGGGAAGATGAAGACAGAGGGTGCAGGAGTAGTGGTAAAGATCTGCCTTGACAACTGCTATGGTATAGTGACACATATTGGAGTGGTTGTGGTGAAATTGCAACTTTACACAGATCTCAAGGTGGGGGTTGGGGAACCTACTTTCCCTAAGGATATCCTTTCTACAGAAATTATATAGTATGAAAAAGGAGCTAGTTGGTTGGATTTTGTTTAAAGAAAATCATTATTCTCAATGAGGTGAGATTACAGTGATTTTCTTTGGAATGAATCATTACAGTCAAGGAAATACTATACCTTACTTCCTTTCTAGAACAATATTTATTTCATTCTTTTTAAGCATGCTATTACTATCATCAATAACAAATAAATTATAGTGAATAGTAAGATATACATATACCCACACCAAACCTATGGCTCACAGAACACAAGATGAGCCTGCTGGATCAATGTAATGACCCATCTAGTCCAGCTAGGAATCAAAGCAGGGATCTTCTACACTCAAGGCATGTGTTTGGGCATTGAGTTATGGTTCCTACCCTCTTATTAAGCCCATCCTGTCACTTATGTTTATGGAGGGCTGCAGAAGAGTGCTTGCCAGAATGCCCTTCCCTATGGAATTTATTCTCCGAAAAGCCCTGTCTAAGCCCAGCCTATGTTTCGCAAGTGAAAAATCTGTTGCAATTTCTGCAAATTACATTTTACTGTCTTTTTTGTTTCCTTGTTAGGGAGGGGCTTCATACCTGTTTGATTGTTGGCTGTGCCTTTGTGCTATTTAACAGACCTTTATAACATTATTTTAATTTCATATGTTTTACACCATTTATGAGCCACGCTGAACAGCTTTGCTCACAGAATGAGATGTAAATAGCTGTGGAGGAAAGCTGTTGGTTTGGAAGATGTTGGGAGGGTGAAAGGAAGGGAGGGAAATCTATTTCAAGGAGTGAATGATAGAACAACCGTAAAGATACAATTTGACCAAAGTTAATCACTTTAAGATGCTGCTGATGTCAGCCAAGCAGACTGCTTCATTCTCCCGTTGAAATCATTAGGATTTAAATGTGCTTAGGACAGATTGTGCACTAAAGTATTAAAATGAGTTAAATAGCTGTGTGGTTTTTCTAAACTAAACAAATGGGGCAAGGGATTCAAAGATAATTTTAAAGTAATTTGTTTTCTCTGCTAAGTGCTGTGCTGTAGCAATGGCGAAAGATATATTAAAATTTTGTAAGTTACAAGGTCCTCTTTCTGCATCAAGGTGCATTAAACTCAACCAAGGAGCATCAAATAAGGAGAAAACTGTATCTGGAGGGTGAAGTTCTTCCTCTGCTGCCAAGCGAGAAGCAGTGAGCACACCTTTGAATTCCATAAAGATTCTAAAAGTACAGCCAAAAAAGAAAGAAAAGGGAATGATATCAGATTAAAATGTTCCTGCTTCTGGCTAGATGTCTTGAGTGATGAAACTCATCAAGAGAAATATAAGCACATGTTGGTGCTTGACTAACTCTCTTCTTCTTTCACATGGGCTGTTCATCAAGGAGTACCGTATTTTTCGCACCATAGGACGCACTTTTTCCCCTCCAAAAATGAAGGGGAAATGTGTGTGCGTCCTATGGTGCGAATGCAGGCTTTCGCTGAAGCCTGGAGAGTGAGAGGGGTCGGTGCGTACCGACCCCTCACGCTCTCCAGGCTTCGCGGACCTCTTCGCAAGGAGCGGGAGCACTCCGGCTCCTTGCGGAGAGTTGCCAGCATGGCGAAGCCTGCGCGCGCTGAGCTCAGCGCGCCCAGGCTTCGCGGACCTCTCCGCAAGGAGCCGGAGCGCTCCGGCTCCTTGCGGAGAGTTGCCAGCATGGCGAAGCCTGCGCGCGCTGAGCTCAGCGCGCCCAGGCTTCGCGGACCTCTCCGCAAGGAGCCGGAGCGCTCCGGCTCTTTGCGGAGAGTTGCCAGTATGCCGAAGCCTGCGCGCGCTGAGCTCAGCGCGCCCAGGCTTCGCGGACCTCAATACCTCAAGGATTGCCTCTCCCCATATGAACCGACCTGGACTCTGTCATTATAATCTGAGGCCCTTCTTCATGTGCTTTCTCCATGATAGGTTTGGAGGGTGGCAACAAGAGAACAGGCCTTTTTTACAGTGGCTCCCCATTTGTAGAATTCCCTCCCCAGGGAGGCTCGCCTGGTGCCTTCGTACTTATCTTTAGGCACCAGGTGGAAACATTTTTCTTCTTGGCTAATTAAACAATCTACACAGCCTTTTAAACTGAGGGAGGGTATTGTTTTGTTTGTTGTTATAGTGTGTATTTTTGTGTTTTTCTACTGTGATCTTCCTAAAACCACCGAGATACACCAAAACCACTAAAATACATAAAATAAGTGTTATCTGTCAAATCTGAATCATTACTAATAAAAACACAAGCTATGGATCACGTAAAAACAAAGATAAGAAGTTAATTAAAATTGTGGTGAAACAACTAAACGGAGACCTCAGCTTAGAGGCTGTGCCTGTGATAGCCAGCGCTAGGAAAAGCTGTGGAACTGGATTTCCAAAAGCATCTCTCTAATTCCACCGATTTCAGTAAGAAAAGCCAGAGCTAGACCAGGATTGAGGAATTGGGGGGATTCTGTCCCACAATAAGTGACACTGCCTTCCAGCAAAGTGTTTCAGCCAAAAAGATAAAACTATTAGGAGACGTGCAAGAAAAACAGCAACAAGATGCGCGAGGTGTTTTTAGCTCAGACTCATTGTGTAAACAGGCTAGATCATTAAAAGCTAATGAATTATGTGTAGTAATTATTATAAACTGTCATCAGACTACCTGAATAGCTATTATTAGCTAGTGCTTTGCCTATTCATCTTTATCCAATGGCTCTTGAGTGTTAGAAATGTAGGAGGCAATTCTGTGGCTGCCTTCTCCCCTTATGAATCATCAAAGGATATTCAATATTTCTAACCTCATGCCCGTTAAGCATGTTCTTTTTCATTGAATGCTGTGTAAGGAGACCAGACAGCCATTTTGTTGAGCAGTCATTCTTTTTTTTTTTCCTGCATGAAGATTAGTCAATGCTGGCTATTTAACAAGCATTCATTGCAATCTGATTGCTGATGTTGCATCAAGGCAAGCATTCCTCACACCTCCCAGTGTCTTTTCCATTACTTTCCTTATCACAAGAAGTCTGATATTTTGGGGGAATAGGTTTATTGTGCAACCTCTGCAGATCCACCATAATTGTGCGATCTGAATGTGCAAATTTTCTCATGAAGATTATTAGCAGCTAGTCTAAACCTAATTCAGTTTAAGCAATTTTATGAATGTTGTTTAAGAAAGTGGGTTGTGAAGGTAAAAAGCCCCCATAGACTGCATGGATAATGCCTGTCCTTCACCCCCCACAGTGGGGTTAACAGTAGGTTCAGGCTGAATGGGGTGGGAAGGGGTGAAGTTCCCATTCCCTCAGCACTGCTCTGTTGATTAAATTAGGTGCTTGATATGTAGACAATCTCCCATGGCTGCTTTAATGGGGGGAAAGGGCCATAGCTCAGTGGTAGGCCATCTTCTTGTATGCTAGTTCAATCCTCAGCATATCCAGGTAGGGCTGGGAATATCTTCTGCCTGAAACATATTCCCTCCACCTGGTGATCTGTGGCCAATCAGTGTAGACAATACTGAGGTAGATGGACCAATGATCTCACTCAGTGTAAGGTAGCTTTCTATGTTCCTATGTTAACAGGGTGAGCAGATGACAGTCTCCTGCACCACATCAGTTTTGACCCCAAATGTGAGAAGCTTATTCATTCATCCAGATCAACCGCATGGCCCATGACACTATATTTCAGCACATCTCCACTTGAAAGACATAGACATGTATTGAGATAATTATGGCAGCCCGCTGGGATTGATGACTGCTGTTTCTTGTGTGGCCAGGATGAGAGGAACTGAACCATGAACTCGGATCATGGTGAAATGGAAGCCCTGAGGCTTCCCAAGTTCGTAAGTTCATTGAACTGGCAGGATACCCTGATACTGAAAGCTCTGCATTGATTGCCAGTTCATTACCAAGTTAAGACTGGTATAATCTGTGTAAAGCCTGATGTCCCAAAGTTATCACATATTTGTTTAGCTTCTACACGAACTAAGGCCTTTAGTACAGTGGCACCAGGATTCTGGTACACTGCTCCTGCTGAAACCAGAGGGGCACCTACAATTTTGGCTATTTCATTGCCTGCTGAAAACAGGCAGTTGTAATCGGAGAATTAATTTGGTTCAGTGTTGACCATTTGTTCTGTATATTATGATTTTATAATTCTATTATGTTTTAATGATTTTATCGTACACCACAATATTACTTTTATAAGTTTAGATAAACTTCTTTAAATAAAGATGGAAACTTACTGACTTTTCAAGAAACCACAATAGTTGTTTTTTTGACCCCCCCCTCTTGTTGTTGTTGCAAAGTGCACCTCTACATACAGAATCAAAGAGTTGGAAGGGACCTTGAGAATCATCCAGTCCAATGCCCCGCAATGTAGGAATATGCAGGTGTCCTTTGCAAGGATCAAAGCTGTAATCTTGGTGTTATTACCACCACACTCTAACCAACTGAGCTATATATGTAGGTGCTC
Organism: Podarcis melisellensis; assembly: GCF_964234715.1. Lineage (NCBI taxonomy): Eukaryota > Metazoa > Chordata > Lepidosauria > Squamata > Lacertidae > Podarcis > Podarcis melisellensis. The sequence continues at coordinate 62,153,484 of NC_138529.1, forward strand.
TACATTTGAGATGGGGAAGGACATTGTGCCTGCTTCCTTGGGTTGCAGGGTAGTGGTAGTGGAGGATGTAAGGATCCACAATTCCTACCTGCAGAACTGCACTATTGGTTCCATTGGTAGTGAGCAGGACGGCATGGAGCTGATGGGTTTTCAAGTGGAACTGCATTTGCCAATCCCTTTTACCTTGGTGGTGGTACCATATGTAGCTGTGTCCACTGAACCTCAAAGCTGTACCTGGAAACGAAAGTTTAAAAAAGGCTGTTTTCAGAAACAGGACATCATACTGTACTCTTCCAGTTCTATGCATTCTTTATCCTGAACATGATCTGTAGTGATACTCAATAATAATACTTCACATTTATATGACACTTTTGAATGCGATTTGGACATGCATGACCAGATCCATGCAATAAAGGAAACCAATATTGCTACCCTCAGTATTGCAGGTGGGAGGACTGAGAGAGTATAGCTTGCCTAAGTCTACCTAGCAAGTCATGGCAGAGGTGAGATTTGAACTAGGGACCCCCTGATTCAGAGCTCAGTTTCTTTAGCTGCAAGGCCACGCCAGCTCTGCTTCCCCAAGGCACAACATCACAGGGGTTTTAATGAACATCCCTTGCAATCCACATCACAAAAGTGCATCAGACAGGGAGTGAAGCCATCAAAATTTGCATTTCCTACTGGATGACAGTCTCAAAAATTAATTTCCAGATGCCTTCATCTGCCCCTTTTGCCATAAAACACCTCTCTCCCATATTGATCTCTATAGCCACAGCCACTCTCAAACAGTTGGACTTTATCCCTGGTGGCGCAGTCTTCCGTTGCGTCTTGAGACAGACAGATGCCATCAAAAGCCTATTGCACTGTGAAAACCACACCTAGTTGAAGCAATACTAGGTGTAGCAGCATGTCAGGTATCTGAGAGGGAGCAGGGAAAGACCGAATTCCCTGGCCCACCGCTGCTGGAGCAACAGTGCAAGGAAATGGGTATGTGGGATAGAAACTGGGGAGAACAAGGCAGGCAGGTAGATTTCACAGTAGGGCAGGGGGAAGGATTGGACTCTGTTGTGCTTCCAGTGACTACATAGGAAGCTGACTTCTTTAGAGTCTGGCGGTTGGTTGATCTAGCTCAGCTGATGGGTTGCAGATGTCCAGGGTTTTGTATGGGAGGGGTTTCCAAGCCTATCTAGGGATGCCAGGGATTGAATCTGGGACCACCTGTATGCAAGGCGTAGGCTCTATCACTGAGTTACAGGTTAGTTTGGGGGTGGAGTAGCTATTTTCTGAGTTTTGGGAAAGACATTATTTAGATGCAAGAAGGGTGTGTGTGTGTGTGTGTGTGTGAAGAAACAAAACATGCAGGGCATTCTACAATGTTCAAAAAGGACACCAACAGAAAACCCTGAACTACTTTCAAGGAGGTGGTTTATCAGAAGACTTTCTCACCATTGCAAGAACACATTTGTTCCAGACTGTGCCGAGGAGTGAGAACGCTGAGTCGGGCGGTACTGTAAGTGAACACCATGCCCGGGTCAAGCTGCATTGTCTCTCTGCAAGCACGCTGAGTGGTACAGCCCCCCTCCTGGCATGGGACATGAGTCACCTTCTTCATCTTCAGCCCTACACGCTGGTCCATCTCTTCAGCTGACTCAGAAATCCGGCTAGCAAGGAAGCTGGGCTGGAAGAATGGATGATGAGGCTCCCCAATGGCCAGCAGAAGGTCCACTCCATTGGTAGCACCTGAAGGCTGCAAGCTAGCCATGTGGATGTTCTGCCGCCTGGTTTCAAAGAGGCTTCCCAGAAACCTTTGCAGGTTGCGCCAGTGATCACCTATAAACTCCTCAGGGGTGAGGTGGCGGAAGTGCAGCACCACCGCCTTATCCACAGCTTCCTGGCTGAAGGACCACACGTGGATGTGGACGCTGGTTGTGGCTGCAAAGGTCCCATCACTGACAGTGACATTCAGGGCATAGTGACCGTGCGGGAGACTTTCGTCTGCAATTATCTTCCCATCTGTAGCCCCCACAGAGAAGTGTCTCTTTTCCGGCCCTTCCGACTCCAGAGTGTACAGCAGAGTGTCGTGAGGGTCTCGATCCGTGGCATGAATTTTGCCAAGAACCCCACCGCGGAATGCTCTTTCATTAGTACTGATGGAAATCTCTAGAGAGAGGGCTGAAGGTGGATATCTGCTTTGCTGCTTCACCTGGATGTTTACAAATGCAGATGAAGTGAGAGGAGGGATGCCACTGTCTGTGACCTGTTGAGGGAAATTCAGCAGATGTTTACAACTTTGCACTAACACTTTTGCTCAGCGTGTTGTTAGCATGCCTCTGTCTCCTACTCAAGTCTCCTCCTCAAGGTGTAATATACAGTTAACGACGCACACTTGCATAATGAAAGGGTTAATCTGAGTTCAGGTTGCCAGTGGGAGTGGAGTTTAGCAGGCTCCCAGCAGCCTTTTGTTTCCTTTCTCTTTGAGCTTCCTGGAAGAAGGAGCCATGCAGCCATGGCTCCCTGCAAGTGAACTGAATCTCCCTAAATGGAGACTTTATAACCAGCATCTTTGCTAACCCAACAAAGGAAGGAAAGAAACTTTTATTTTATTTTATTTTATTTAGTGCTTTTATTTTTAAGTTGTTTGGAACCATTTTCCCACCTTTATTTTACTGCTGGCAGATGGAGACATTTATGTTGTAACTTCTGAATTTCTGTGGGCAAAATATTCACTTACTTGCAAAGCTGAGTGTCTGTAATTTATTCAAGGCTAAGTATTTTGTGGGGGGGGGGTGTTTGTTTAAAGGTGTGGGTTACCAAAGGGTCTTTCTGTGTGGGTTACCAATGGTGTTGTAGCAGTGGCACTGGGGAAGAGGCTATTTAACCCAAACAATAGTGTGCTTTTGCAATGAAAATACTCACTTCCACACTGCTGTTTGCTCTGTTAGGTACTTGTATCTTTCTCTCAACAGCACAAATAGCAGGCTACTTAATAGGTGCACTTTTGATATGAGAAATGGCCCCTTAGCCAGCATTGCTGCTCTAAAGAAACTGGTAGTTCTCCAGCCCTGTGGCTCCATTTCATCTATAAAAAAATTGCTGGGAGAGCCACTCAGAATCCTCCCACGTAATGTGTGATTTGAGCCTAGGATGGATCTACCTGGACTTGCAGAAGATATTGTTCTTTTGTTCTTCTGTTCAGGATGGATGATGTCAGCAACACTCCATCCTGATTGATCTGGAATGCCTTTCCATCATTCCCTTCAGTGATCTGGAAAGAATATGGAGGACCGTTCTCTGGGGAGTCTCTGTCACTCATGATGAATTCCAGGACACTACTGCCAACTGGAGTGTTCTCCTGAAACGTTCAGAGAAAAAAGTTAGAGGAAGACCAGTTGTCTAGCTAGTTACAGAATGGCCAAGTTGGCTTACAGGTTCAAGGTTCATTTGCAGCTACAGCTTTGGTCAAAGGCCATCACAAAAACAGAAACAAAAAGTGCTAGGGTTATGCATGAGCAGAGCACGTGAGTATAATAAAATGTCCCACTTTGTATGCCTCTTTAAGAGATATTTTGGTAATTATGCTATAAAGAATCTTCTGACCAAATGTAGATACTGCAACACAGTTAATATCTTCAAATCCAGTTAAACTCAAGGGCTATGTAGAAAACTGTGAAAGAATGAAATATTCCTGGAATTTTACCGGATTGGGTTTTTTTAATAATTACTGGAAATCTTGAGTTGCCTCTTAGGCTATAGGAAACCCTGTGATTAACATGGCAACTCTTAGGATTATCTTTGAAAAAGACTAATTGGGTAAGGCTGATGCTTTGGAATCGATACTTTACCTGAACAGTCACACTGTAATTGAGCTGAAAGAACCTGGGTGGGTTATCATTGACATCAGACACCCGAATGAGTACAGTGGTGTCATTGAAAAAAGGCACCTGTCCATTGTCAGTGGCTCGGACTTTGAGAGAATAGCTGGATATCTAGAAAATATAACACATGTACCAAGGAGCTTGGTTATTCCAATACATATTAAATAATGATTAAGTAAAGTATCATTTATGGCCTAATATTATAAGTGCCTTCTACTTTACTAAGACTTACAGGGTTGATGAGTTCTAAGTCCATGTCAGTCAATCAGTAGTAAATTTGGATATGCAGTAAATTAAAATATAAACAAGGAACCACAGAAAGAGGGGAAGGGGAATCAAGAATGATTGTGATTTATTTTTATTTTTGTTCTGTATATTGTAAAAGCCTGTAAATAAAATTTAAAAAATAACAATAAATTAAGATAACTTTTGTTTAGTCGTTTACATTACCCTTATTTTATAAACAGAGATCACAACTCACAGATGGTGAAGCAAGGGTGGAAGATGTAAATGAGATTAGGCTTATACACCAAGTCAAGAAACTACAAATATGGGTATTCTAACCACTGATTGCTCCTGCCTTCCCATTTAAACAGCAGCTCTTACTGCGCATTCAAAGTAGCCTTCATATTGATTTCTATGCCCAGTGAATGTTAAGCTACCCTTTCTTATTGACTATCACATTTTATTTGTATTATGAACATGTTGGGCAGGTGGACACCATTAACTTCCATTGTCATTTTGGAAAAGTTCCCTCTTTTGTCTTGTGGATGTGTTGCCAGTAGTTTAATTATTCAGTATTAAACCCTAACACATCTTAGCCTCACTCCCACTGAATCTGTCACTCACTTCTTCTCTGTCCAGGTGCTTGGCAATATGGATTTGTCCACCTTTGGGATCAATGATGAAATGGCCCAGTGGATTCCCTACCACAATTGAGTATGTGATCTGGTTGTTCATCAACCCATCCTTGTCATCTGCTAGAACCTGTAGAGAGAAAAAGAGCTGAGTTATTACCACCACCAACCTTTAGCAGGAAAGAAGCATTATCTCTTGTGAAGGTTTCACTAAAATAAGCAGAATGGGTGGGTTGGATTGGCCTGATTGCGGGGGCGGGGGAGCATGGATCAAAGCCATGGGGCAGATTGTGTGTGTGTAGGCCTAGGAAATGATAGTCCTGTTTGGAGGTGTTGCCATTTCCTCTGTGTAATGCCAAAGCCCATACCAGCCTATTTAAAAGGTGTCAAAGATTGGGCTGATCACTAATATAAACTCAGTGGCCTGATTCTCACACAACCCTAAATTATGCCTTGGCTTTAGCTTTATGTGTGAGCCCTGCTCACTGGCGTAACTATGGTTTGTTTACTGCCAGAAAAGCCTCAATCTGAAACCACGGTTTGGTGTTGGTCTATGAACCCTGGTTCTTTTAAACTATGGCTTGGTGCTATGCATGAGCCTAACATTCTTCCTTAACCATGGTTTCCTTGGCCACCCAGAGGCTTGACAAGCTGCAAAGTCACAAGGCAAGAGCAGCTGGAAAACAACCCCAACTTTGGAGAAGCAAGCTATGGCTTGTTTGATAGTCTGCAGAACCACTCATGGTTTGTTAAAGATGTTAGATGCAAACCAGGCCAGTAATGGCTGCTTTTAAATGCTTTCTCTTTATGTACCATGTACCAATATGTACCAATATTGTGCCTGGTCTGATGATGATGAATGGAGATAGCTATCAGATAATATGCCTAACAGCATCTTTTCCCACTGCCTTTTCCCACTTCTCCCCTTTACTGCATCCATTATTACACCAGAACAAAGGCTCATCTTCTAGTGACAATCCTGTGCACTGCCCACTGTGTTTTCCTCCACAGAGGCCATTAGAACACAAAACTATAGTGCCAGAGGGTGTGGCCAAAATGCAGTAGTGAAGTCCCATGCTATTTCTTACCGTGATCACCATTTCACCAACAGCTGCATCTTCACGGATGTCGGCAATGTACGGGTCTTGGCTGAACATTGGCACGTGGTCATTTATGTCTGTGACGTTGATCACAACCATGGTGATGTCACTGAGAGAAGCAGAGCCCTTCCTTATACCCTCGATAGACAAGTAATATTCATGGCTAACTTCGAAATCCAGGCTTCCATTAACATATAAGATGCCTGCGTATAGACAGGGACAAGAAATGTTTTGAACACAGGACAACCAACATACTAGCTATACAAACTAAAGGGATGGGTGGCTACCTCACAAGAAAATATAACTATTTCAAATAAAGCAACATTTCCATTCAAAAGTGACCAAAATTTACTGCTGTATTTTTGAGTGAGAACAAAACAACCACTAGTTTTTCCTTTCCCCCACCCTATAAAACCATGGCTCTGCATTGTTGATAGATTTGTCATCAGATCTGTATGGAAAGGGACCAGGGGAAATAACTGCAGCGTGCAAGAGAAGCACCAGGGATAGACAGGAGAAGCCAATTTGCAGAAGAGCAAAAGTACCATTGGCTTATCTTGCCTGCTGAGTAAATAGCCCACTTACCTGTGCTGGAATGGAGCCTGAATTTCCCATGATCATTTCCATTCATAATTTCATACTTTATCTCGGTGCCCTGAGCACTAGCCCTTGTTAATGAAGACAGATTCAGAATCTCTGTGTCAACAGCCACGTCTTCCTGTACCACAACCACGTATTCCGTATCCAGGAACACCGGCAGATATTCCTTCAGATCCACTACTGAGACGGTGACAGTAGCAAAGGAGGAGAGGGAGCGTGGAAAACCCCTGTCTGTGGCACACACGGTGAGCTCCAGTGCAGTCACCTGTGATTCTTTTAGAGGCTTCTCCAGTCGGATCACTCCAGTTGCCTCCTCTATTGAAAAGTGGCCATTAGCTGACTCAGGAAGAGCATAGACGACTTCTGCATTAAGACCTGGGGGGAAGGGTGGACCCACAAGAGACAGAAATATTACAGGAGAGAGCATTTCATTTCCATCTTTATTTAATACATGGGAAACAAGCATATCTAGCGTCTCATTTCTTGCCTTAATAATCAGAGATCCAGACTTTAACCTGGAGTAGGTGGCAGTGCTTCCTGAAAATAGCATAAATTATAGGTTTACGTGGACGTTATAGATTGCGTTTTGTTATTATTTGATGAAGAGTGGAAGGTTACTGTGTTTAATTTGCAAGTGCTTGCAGGTTAGGCGTCTTGTCATGGCACAAAACGGGGCAAATCAGATTCTAAGATTCATGTTTCTTTGCAAGAAACAATTATGATCAAAAAGAAGTGGAATCCTTCCAGATGATATCATTTTTTAATAACTTTGGATCACCTGGGGGGGTTAAATCCTCCATAATAAATGAGAAAAATGATCTGCGGCAAACTACTCTATAGGCAGCATGGGTGTTTCTGCTGAATAAAGATCAGGTTTTTCCATCTGTTTAGATTAAAAATATATATATAAAACCATGCCGCAGATTTATAAGCTGATTGGAAACAGCAAATAACTGGTTTTGCAATGGCATGAATAGGGAGAGCTTCTTCGTCTCTGGTAGGAAAGTTTAAAAGTCAGAAATTTTTGGAAAATAGTAATTAACTTCAAAGAAGACGTACTTGAAATATATTATAATCCAAGAGGCTGAAGGCTTCAGGTATCCAGTTTCTGTTCAGTTTCAATTGCTCTAGTTCTGACTAGGATTAATTATGTTAGGCTATATAGAAATGAGTGACTATACAGGATCTGTGAAACAATACCATTGGCATTATAAAGTTACCAGATTGATAGGGTTGCCATATTTCGAAAAGTAATATGTTGAACTTTTATTAGAAACTCACTGGGTTTCCCCTGATACTGTATTTTGCTGATGTCCCGAAAACCAGGACATGTCAGGAATTTTACTGACATATGACAAGTCTACCAGAATGATGAAAGAGAGCTGTCTCCAACAGCCAATGGTCTGTAGTGACTAGATACATAGGCTATTTCACATCATTTACCTATGACACGACACAGCTACTCTAGATCTGGGAATTGTTTAATATATTACAATCACTTATTATACACTTTTATATATTACTGTCATGCATGATACAATTTGGATCATACATTTTGTATTAGCATACAAATTTTTCCTCTTCATTATAATGTGAAAAGAGTCATTCTAAAAATGACACACACACCCAAAGATTTTCCACTGCAGAAAGAATTTCCCATTAATCTATTTAGGCATAGCTAAACTTGAAACTCAAATTTCAGTAGCATTTGATTTCCACATCATATATGCACAAATCTGTCAATGGTCCATCAAATAGGTGCTTGCCTATGAGATGTCTTCCTAAATATCCTGAACTCTCAATCTCTCTCTCTTTTTAATCATTAAATTGCTTTGGGATGCTTCATGGGAAGTGGTTCATTAACAAAATAAATAAACACATACATAAATATCTTAACAAGATTACAGAAAACACTCACGATACTTAAAATTAAGTTACTCATGAATGATATCTTTTCTTCATTTGCCAAAAACATTGATCTGTTTGTTCTATAAACTTGCAATAGAGACCACATTTTGTCTCACCTTCATCAGGGTCCCTTGCGGAGACAACTGCCACGGGAGTCTTTACTGTGGTGTTATCAAAGACAGCTACTGCACAATGACTGGGAAAGAACCTGGGAGCATTGTCGTTTGTATCCTCTAGGTCCACAGTTATGCCCACCTGGCAAAAACGTCCTCCTCCATCTGTTGCCTTGGCAACAAGCTGGTACTTGGGCTTCAGCTCCCGGTCAAGTAATGAAGAAGTGGTCAGCTCCCCTGGCGTGGGAATGATCAGAATGAATAAAGACATAAATACGGGGCACATTCCATGACATCCTGGGCTTTTAAATTGATAAAACATGCATGCTTACCTAAACGTTTTTTTAAAAAATGGCTCCAGGCTTTGGAACTCATATTTAATAGCCGATAGCCTTCTCTGCTCTGCAGAGTTGCCTGAGTATGCTGTTCTTTCTTGGACTGGTGCAGAGAATTACGGACAGCATGTACCAGTCTCTTTAGAAATAGACCTTACTAAATATTATACTACTGAAAAATCACCTTCTTCAAGAGCTCATACCATATGGGAATATTCTGAAAATAATATATATCCAGGCCAGGGATGTCAGAAAGCAACAATTTCCATTCTGACGTGTATTCTTCACAATCAGCACTGTTTCTATTCTGCTGCAGTTCTGTTTTCAACAAATACTACATTATTTATCCCACTGTCTGCTCATGAACAAGATCAGCACAATTATTTATATAACATCAGCTGCCCTTATGTAACTTAAATTCATTGCGGTATAAAGACAACATTAAAAAGTAATTAATTAGGCATCATTTGTGGGCTTAAAGGCATTCCAACAAAATTGCGAATGAATGCCAATTGTATTTTTTTGACAGGCTATACCCACGTGCTGCTCCACAACACATGCTGACTGGGGCTGATGGGAGTTGAAGTCCAAAACATCAGAAGGGAACCATGTTGGGGAAGGCTAGCACACAGGGACAATATTCTGATCTCTAATGTATGTTCAAAGAGTGGGCATGAGAGTCAGGGATACCCCAGAGGGTTGAGGAAGATGCCCATCTTACCTGTATGGGGGTCTAATCTGAACTCATCAGCACCAGATCCATGGAGACTATAGGTAATTTGGCCATTGCTACCAACATCAACATCTGTGGCTGACACTTTCAAAATAGAAAACCCTTGAGGCACATCTTCTGAAACACTCTCTTCATATGGTGTCTGGAATGAAAAGAAAGAATGTTTTCAAGTGAAAAGAGTGACTTCATTCCAACTGAAATGCCTTGCTGAAGTGGTCCACTCCATTACAGATGCTGGGATTCAGAATAGTGATGAAATGGTCATTTCTTGCATTAGCTGAACCTATCTAGTTCAACCCCATTGCCTAAAGTCAAGGCTATGCATCCACAGGCATACGTATTGGCCCGGTTTGACTTTGCTATAGCAAATGGTGAAGCAAAGGAAATGCGGATCTAGAGAGAAGAAGACCACTGGAATCCTAATGAAAGATGCTTCAAGCTTTATTAAAGAAGAATGAGCTACATATATAGGCTATAAATACAAACAGCCATAGATCAGCCTCTGCCATCCTTACCACATTGTGTGTCCTAGGCAGAGTAAGAAAAGGGAAACAGTTACAAAATTCCAAGGCGCATAGCTCCTCAGGAGTACCTAGCCTCCCAGTTGCAGTGTCACTGCAAGAGGGCAGTGCAGCAGGGAGATATGCGCTGTGCAGACACAGTGCAAGGAGCACTGGATTGGCTCTGTTTGTGCACCCATGCAGTGCCACCCCCCACAATGTCACCCTTCCCTCTCTTCCTCCTGGCAAGTGGTACTGGCACTGCTGCTGAAAGGCCAGGTACAGTGGTACCTCGGGTTAAGAACTTAATTCATTCTGGAGGTCTGTTCTTAACCTGAAACTGTTCTTAACCTGAAGCACCACTTTAGCTAATGGGGCTTCCTGCTGCTGCTGCTGCTGCTGCTGCGACTGCGTCGCTGCACAATTTCTGTTCTCATCCTGAAGCAAAGTTCTTAACCCAAGGTACTATTTCTGGGTTAGCAGAGTCTGTAACCTGAAGCGTCTGTAACCCGAGGTACCACTGTATATGATGGAACACCTCCCCGCAGACCACTCCTGCAACTTTTTGTTAAATAAGGCCAGTGAATCCTCATCATCTAATACTCGTAAAGGACCTAAATCAGGCACCCCCAAACTCAGCCCTCCAGATGTTAAGGGACTACAGTTCCCATCATCCCTGACCACTGGTCCTGTTAGCTAGGGATGATGATAATTGTAGTCCCAAAACATCTGGAGGGCTGAGTTTGGGGGTGCCTGACCTCAATCATATCTAATCACTTTCAACCTAGTTTTTCTCTGGGGCAAGTTTTCTATGAGAGTGCAATTCCATGCATTTATGATTCCTTACACTACGCAGCTACCATTTTGATATCCAGAACCATCAAAAATATTAAGAGGCCATAGTTTGTACAAAGAGTGCAATTCTGCTCTGTTTTGCTATTCTCCATCTTCTCCACCTTGAACTCTTTTATATTGCCTCCTCCTTTGCCCCCAATCAGGTACAAGGCAACAGAATCACAACACAAGTCATAGTACTTCTAAAACAAGAGGAATGGGATGACTCAACACTGCCAACATGTAATTGCTCAAGGGGTTGTCCCACCTTACAAGGTGGCTTCTCCAGGTCAGCTTTGGTTCCAAATTGGCACACAGCTAGTGGTGTGGGGTTCTCTCTCTCTCTCTCTCTCTCTCTCTCTCTCTCTCTCTCTCTGTGTGTGTGTGTGTGTGTGTATGTGGACGAGGAGACACAACTTTATAGACATACACAATCACCTGCTTGCATTCAGGGCTGTTATCATTGACATCAAGGACTGAAATCTCCACTTCTGTTGCTGCTTGAAACTTTCCATCAGATACCATGACTTTGAGCAGATATTTTTCTCTTTCTTCCCTATTCAGAAGCTTCTTGGAAAAAACCTTCCATTCTCCATCAACCTCAGCAACGCTGAACTGTCCCAAGATATCTCCTTCTGATAAGGCAGAGAAGGCATCATAATTGAAGACAATACAAAGTAAAACAAAAAACAAAAAAACTAAGAGTTTAAGGAGAAGAGGTAAAGAAAAGAGACAAGAACCCTGACATTGCCATCCTATGCATGCGTGCTCAGAAGTAAGCCACATTAAGTTGAAAGGGACTTACTCCAACAAAGTATAGGATTGTATCCTGTGTCTCTTAAGTCTCATTCCTCTGTGTGGGATGTTTGCCCTAGTTATATTGAACACACTGCCCCACTGACTGCATCTATGTACTTGACTCTGAGCAGAATTAAAACTACTATATTAAGACTATATGGGCAAGATTCAGCTAATGAGCTTGACTACCAGAAGCCCACTTCTGCGATGGGGCTTTCCAGTCGCCACCTCCCACGCCCTGAGGGAATCCCCCAGAACAGCATGAGGAGGAGAAAGGGGAGCATAATGTGGCTTAGGAAGGAGCCAGGGATTGCTTTTGAGTTCTCTGATTTCAAAGGGTTGTCCTTCCAGGCAATGCTGGCATGTAGTTTTCAGGCCTGCACCCCACAGTACCACCTGATTTGAAACATGATGCATTACACGGTCCTTAGTTAATAAAGGCTATCATCTGATATTATCAGCTGCAGAGATTTCAGCAAGACTAATTGTAGGATAAAGTGCTTCAAGCAAACCTACCAGAAAACAAGTTGTATTCTATTTTATGAAAATGTTAGGAGAGATAGGTTCTTACCAGTGATGTAACATGTGACTTGTCTGTTCTGCTCTGAAATATCATTGTCTACAGTTCTAAGTGTGGTGATCATTTGCCCAGGCTCAGCGTTCTCAACCACAGACCCTTTGTAGATTTCAGATGTGAACTGTGGAGCATTGTCATTTTCATCAGTTATGGTGACCACCACAAGGGCTTGAGAAGAAAGCTGGTGTTTCCTACCATGGTCTGACGCCACAACAAAAAACTGGTAGGTTTCTTGAACCTCACAATCTAGCTCTTTAAGAGTCATGATCCAACCACTTTCACTGTCAATGGTGAAGAGCTCTCTGGTGTTGCTTGGTTCTGATCCTAAGCTATAACTCACTTGCCCATCACTTCCAGTATCTTGATCATTGGCAGTGACCTGAATCACAGTAGTTCCTGGTGGCATGTTCTCCATTACAAAGGCCCTGTAAGGATCAGCCTCAAAAATAGGCTTGTTGTCATTGACATCTTTTACATGGATGTTGATGGACACCAAAGAGACCAAGTCAGTATCCTGGTGTGAGCAGTGAGCCAAAACATCAATCTGGTACCATTTCATCTTCTCATGATCCATTGCCTTCTCAATAGTCAAGGTGCCTGTTCGTTTATCCAAAGCAAATATCCCCTCTTTATTGCTTTCAGCAGTGGTACCTTTCACCAAACTATAGATGACAGGGTCCTCTGCCACAGCACTAACTGATCCTATTTCGGATCCCTCTGGGAGGTCTTCAGATGCTGAGAAGGTGTATAGTGGCTCAGAAAACCTTGGCAAGGACACCTCCTTTGGAACAACTTGAAGATTCACTGGAACAACAGAATTCCAATTGGGAGGTCCTGCATCTTCAGCTTTGACTTTGAAGTTCACTGTCCTGTTTTCTAGCCTGCGGAGACTCTCTTTGACTTGAACAACTCCAGTTGCAGTGTTAATCTCAATCACATCCTCTGCAATAACCTCCTCCACTGAATCAACAGAGTAGGTGACGTCAGCATTCACTCCTTCATCAGCGTCATAAGCTAGTACTTGAATGACTGGTGACCCTCTGCTCACATTGGACTGGATAGACAAGATGTATTCAGAAGCTTTGAACTGTGGCGGGTTGTCATTTTCATCTGTGAGTATGATTTTGACAGTACAGAATGCCACCTTTCCTCCCCCGTCCTTGGCCATGATTTTAATAGCAACAACTCTCTCTGTGGAATTTTCTCTGTCCAACTTCTGCAGCGTTTCAATGCGTCCCTTGTCATCTATTGCAAATTTCTCTTGGCCAAGCTTGTTTATGATGGTGTAATCGATGGTGCCATACGGGCCATCATCTGGGTCAGTGGCTAGCAATTCAATCACTTTGGTTCCAACCTTGGCATTTTCAGCCAATACGGCTTCATATACATCCTGCTGAAATGATGGACTGTATTTATTTACATTTGTGGTATTGATGTATACTGGCACTGTGGTTTTAAACACGCCATCTGATGCAGAGACTCTGAGGTTGTAAAAAGACTCCAGGTCCCTTTTGCAACGATTCAGTGTGGAAATGATTCCAGAAGTGCTGTCAATGGTGAAATGCCTTTTCTCATTCCCTGAAAGGATTAGATATTCCAATCTATGGGTGTCCTCGCTATCAGGGTCAAAAGCCTGGACTTTTATCACAACATGGCCACAGGGGACCATTTCACTCACATTGGCTTCATAGTGAAGCTGACTGAACTTGGGTGGGTTGTCATTGACGTCTAACACACTGATCACCACAAGGGCTTCAGTGCTGAGAGGAGGCATTCCATGGTCTGTGGCTCTCACTCTAATGCGAAATTCATGGTTGGCTTCATAATCTAGAACCTGAGTTGTTGTTATTTCACCTGTGCTGGCATCAACATTAAATAACTTTGACGCGGCTGAACGGTCTTCCAAGATCTGGTATGAAACCACTTTGTTCCTCCCTGAATCTCTGTCAGTAGCAAGGAGCTGTATGATGGGGGTCTGAGCTGGCAGGCCTTCGGTGACTGATGCAGTATAAACCACCTGAGAGAATTCAGGAGGATTGTCATTGATGTCTTCAACCTCTACTTCTACTATTGCTTCTGAAAAGGCACCCATTGCTGTGTCTGTAGCTCTGACTGTAAAGGCATGTTTTGTGTCAGATTCATAGTCTAGTTGGCTGGTGACCATAAGCACACCGGTCTTGAAGTCAATGTTGAAATGTTTAAGAGCTCCTTCTTCCACAATGTTGTATATTAAACGCAAGCCTTCAGGGCTCCGAGCCTGGATGTGGAGAATAGACGTGTAGAGTGGAATGTTTTCAGGCACTTTCACAGTATAGAAGAGGCTTTGGAAGAGAGGGTTGGATTTGTCCCTCACCATGATCAGAACCTCTTCTTCAGCATACAAGGGAGGTTCACCAGCATCTCTGGCAATCACTTTTAGTATGTATTTATTTAAAGTTTGAAAATCAAGGGGTTTCTTGAGTGAGATGTCCCCTAAGTAAGGATCAATCCGGAAATACTTGTAATCTTCTGCAAAGGAATAAAAAATGACTCCATTATTCCCCAGATCCCAGTCAGTGGCAGAAACCTGAAAGATGACATCACCTGGCTCAGTGCCATCCTGCATAGTTATATAATATGGCACATTTTCAAAATTGGGTGCATTGTCATTAATGTCGTCCACATAGATTTTGAGCATTGCTTGAGACACCCTTGGCGGATTTCTAATGTCCTTTACTTCCACTGCAATATCATAAGTGTCTTGAGTTTCCCAATCAAATTCTACGCCCTTGGTCTGTAGCACTCCTGAAGACTGGATCACCCTGAACTTCTCTGTGCCATTCATGATGGAGTAGAAGAGGGGTTCATTCAGTTGATTCCCAATGACACCAAGAGCAACCAGAGTTTGAATATCTGTGGTGTTTTCCTTCACTGTTGCTGTATATATATCTTGATCAAATTTTAAGGTGCTGTCTTGTGGTTCAATAAAATGAATCCTAACCATAGCACTAGCTGTATATAAACCATCTCCAGCTCTAACTGTGAGTTCATGATAGCGTTCTAAGGTGGTAGCATTCAGCACAGAGATGAGGCCAGTTGTTGGATGAATGTAGAAAACGTGACCAGGATTCCCTTCTACTATACTGTAGGCTATCTCTGAGTCCGCATCTTCTGCATGTATGGTATAAAGCTCCATCCCGTGATGGACAGGAAGCCCTACAGAAAGTTCATAAATATCTTTTGTAAACACAGGAGGACAATCATTAACATCCTTGATATAAATGGTGACCTCAGTGGGTTTGGAAGCAAATAAATTGGGTTTCCCACTGTCACGCACATGGACATTGAAGTGATGAACTGGGACACGCTCATAATCAATTTCTGCACAAGTAGTAAGAGTGCCCATGCTTGGATCAATTTTGAAAAAATCCAGTGCCTCTGGCTGCAAAATTTCATAGACCAATAAGGCATTAGAATCTCGGTCAGCATCTGACGCATGAATCACAAGAGGTGCATTGTTTTCATCCATAATCATACTTCCCAATGGAACGTTCTCATTGATACGACCAACAAAGGAAGGCTTAGAAAAGATAGGCACATTGTCATTCTCATCTATGACATAAACAAACACCAGAACATCCATAAATGCTCCGGCCATATTGGTGCCACGGATTTTCAGCTGATAAGATGAAGCCCGCTCAAAATCTAGATTCCTTTGTGTTGTAATAAGGCCAGACTGATAGTTGATGGAAAATAAGCCATCTTTATCTCCTTCTTTTACTTCATAGGTAACAGACGAAAGGCTTGTGGCTGAAACTAGGATGACAGGAGAGCCAATAGCAGCAGATTCACTGATCTCTATAACGTACTCCTCCTCTGAAAACTGTGGAGGTGTGCCATCAGAGGGCTTCATAAAAATGTTCACAGTAGCAGAGTCCTTCAGTTGTGGAAACCCTTGATCTTCTGCCTTTACAGTGAGAACAAATCTCTCTTGCTTGGTCTGATCCAGCTTCTGAGACACTGTAATAATTCCAGACAACTTGTCTATAGCAAAGAAGTCTCCATTGTTTCCTGAAAAAAGAAAGAATGAAAAACCACATTTAAATTGCTGTTGTGTTTATTGGTTTTCGTCACCCATCTGATCACCCACCTAACATGTACCCATCTCATTTATTAGGAGATAATTGCTCTTAAAAACACTTGTTGATGGGACCCGCCCCCCAATTATTTCCCCCTGGAACTTGTGCTGTTAAGACAGTGCCATATATATACGTATATATATAAAACAGCCTTTCTAACAGTTAAAATGAAAGGCTTAATAGCCAGTTCTGATCTACTTTATTTGGAAGTAAGCCATTGCTTTTTCAGTGGCGCTTATTTCTGGAAAAGGATTGCAGCTTTAGGGACAAATAGCCTTACTCAAGAGAGCATAATGGGAAACAATGCCTTCCCTGGCAGGCTACACTTTGTTTAAAGAGATTTAGAAATGTGAAACGGTATTAGCCGCGCATCAATTCAAAAAGTTAAACAGACTTTCATGCTACACTTAGGAGCTGCTGGCTTGGAGATGTAAGGCTGTGAAAACTGATAGGAGCAAAGTGTGTTTGTGAACTCAAAGAAGAAAAATGCTCATAGAAAAAGAATCACAACTCAGATTCGTTCAACACATTGGCTAAAATGGTGGCCCATTTTTATTTTTAGATGCCACTTCTGTCCAGAATGAGTAGAGTGATACTGACCTGCTGAACATTTTATGATGTGTCCACATGGTGGGGGCGAAAGGAGAATGAATGAATGAGTAAACTATAGTGCTTTGCTGGCTGGCATAGCTGAGCAAACAAGTGCTAAGAAAAATTTCCAAATCATATGAATCTTTAGATTGGTAAGCAACAATTATTTATGTGCCTTATGATCTCAAGTGATTAAATTATGGCTATAGTAGCTTTTGGAGTATTTTTGATATGACATTTATTGTACTAATGGAATCGATTATTTAAAGCAGCATAGCCTTATGGTTTTAAAATGTTTATACATGGTATATTGAACCGATATGAATTATTGTTTTGTGTGTTTGGCTTTACAGCAATATGTATATACACTGATGAAGGATATATTTGGAAATGGGTGCTTTATGCTAGCTACTCTGCCTTTTTATTGCTCATTAGGATTTGATGCCGAATACACTATCATTCATATAAACTGAAATTTCACATCAGCCTTTTTGTGCACGTTTTTGTCTTTTTTTGCTTTACCAGGCAGAGAGCCAAGGAGCAAGCAAGCAGTGGCACCTACTACTCCTCTTTCTTACAACCCCTGTAGTTTAGGCCTGAATGAGAGGCAGGTAAACAATCAGGTTGTAATGGATAATGAGAAGGAGCAGGTCTTGTTGGTGGGCTTCCACCTGTGGTGTGTGCCCTTGGCAGATGCACAACCATCTGACTCTTGACTTGATGCTGGTTCTGCCTACTAATACAATGGGAATGTGGTCAATGAATTTGGAGCCTGTGGTTAGACGTGGGGAACCCAGAGGCACTGTCTTCAGCACACAAGATGGAAAGTGAAAGGACAGGGGCTGAGAAAGGACACGGGTCCTGCAGAACCAGGTCCATCTAGTCTAGCATCTTGTTCTCATAGAGGTCAACCAGCACATTCATATGCCAATCCACTCCAGTTCATGCAATTTTCTTGCTCCTATTAGTCTTGCATTTATAGCACACTGGGAAAAACCATATTTAGCTAGCACATGCCATTACACTCAGTATTCAGGGAAACACTTGCATTCATAGGCAGCTATAAATTGCTCGAGTCCCTTACCTGCCTCAAGGCAGTAGTGGATTTCAGCATTCACTCCTCGGTCTTGATCCAGGGCTCGGACTTGCACAACCTCTGTGCCTATTGGGGCTGCATCCAGAACTTCCGCCTTGTAATGGAGGCTGGAGAACTGGGGAGGGTGGCTGTTGCAGTCCTCTACGTGGATGACAATTCTGGCAAAGTCTCGCTTGACCGGGACTTCCTGGTCTCGCACCTAAGTGGCAGAACAGGTGGACGCGTGAATGTCAATCTTAGAGAAAAGAAGGCATTCATTGCAATGTGACACTTCCCAGCTGCAGAATGCCAAGTGGACCTGGGGGAAAGGGACAGTATGGACTTGGCATCGCAACCACTCTCATTCATTTGGATGAACCCGTGAGCCACATCTCAATCTCCTGATTCCAACAGCAACAGAAAAAGACTCCTACCCTGCAAGTGCATCAACTCCCAGTTCACTGCTGTTCTGCTCTATGTGCACCTACGTGGTGGAAGGCAGGGGCAACCACAGACATCTAGTTGGCTGGTGCTGTTGCACCATGTCCCAATTGGAGCTCAACCTCAGGAGCCAATAAGAGCCTTCATTTGGCGGTTGGGCAGGGCTTGGGTGTGGACCAGAGGGAAGCCTTGTTGGAGGTGGATGTAAATAGGAGCCCTGGGCTGTGACTTCAGTACTCAGTGTCATGACCAACTTCCCCTCCCTCCCTCCTACAGTTTCAGGATGTTCTTTGGTCACTGGTCAAAAAGGTCACAGTTGGCCAATGGCTGTGAGGTTATTGCCTTTCCCATAGCAAGAGTGTATGTTTGTGTATGTTCATTTATTCCTTACTGTCATATTTTTGGCAGGGAAGGACAGTGGGGATCCATAACTTATGGGGGGGACTACCATAAGGGATATTAGGTGTGGTGCTTCAAGGTCTTCACCCTAGCTTGGGGGGCCATTCCCAATGGCCATATATTGGCACATACCCCAGGTTGCCATCTCAGTGGTCCTTGGCATGGTGGGCTGCATGGTGGCCTCAGCAGTTGGGAAGGGTGGTGGTAGGCTGTTCTTCCCTGCAGACAGATACTTACCCATCCCAACCCAATATATTGACTGCAGCCAATAAAGTAATGGCCTTGTTTAACCCACAATAGTATCTTTG
This sequence comes from Podarcis melisellensis, assembly GCF_964234715.1. NCBI lineage: Eukaryota > Metazoa > Chordata > Lepidosauria > Squamata > Lacertidae > Podarcis > Podarcis melisellensis. The sequence goes on from NC_138529.1 coordinate 62,172,646, forward strand.
TGTTTTGGTCATTGCACCCTGGCACAACACCTAGCTGTGCACGGCAACAAGTACACTTTGACTGAAATTGAGAAAAACTGCTGTAAGGCACTCCAAGCCCATGGGATAGAGTTGGATATAAATCAAATAAATATACAAATTGCTTTCCTGTGACTCCCATACCATGACTGTCAGGGTGTGCAGCGACATGGATTGCGAATCAAGTGCTTCTGCCATCATGAGTGTGCCACTGCTTGGGTCCATCTGAAAAAGCTTCATGCTTCTGGGATCCACGCTGCTCTGAAGGGTGTAGATCAGTCCTTTCCCATGGTCCTTGTCTGTTGCACGGACCCAGGCAATTTCTGTCCCGGGAGGTGTGTCTTCTGGAATGTGAGCCTCATATTGATACTCCAAGAACTTGGGGGAATGCTGGTTAATGTCAATCACACGGATATAGGCCTGCAAGAGTGTAGGGAGAACATATGTAAGAGAGAAGGCAGGGTGGGGGCTGGAATGATGAGGTTAATTCTTAGACAAGCACAGCAATTTTGACAGAAAACTCTATTGCGGTTATTTTTTGTAGCTTTGGAAGTATATTCAGCATGCCAGAGTTAGCAGGCTTTGGACATGTGCACCCTGCCATGTGCACAAATGCATATCTAAAACTTGTGTTCCAGAGAGCTTCTATGCGATTTTTGTCAATGACTTGATGTGAGTCCAGTTCTAAGCTTGAGGTCTTTGGTGGACAACCTCTGCTCTGGATATGGCCTCCCTGCTGGTTTCCCACAGGCATCTGATTGGCTACTGTGAGAGCAGAATGCTGGAGGAGATGGGCCATTGGCCTGATCTAGCAGGTTCTTCCTATGTTGTTATGTGGGCTTACATGGCAGTGGGACCAGGTGACATAGGGCCACTGTTTTCATTCCCCACCATGTCCCCAAGTGACGATACTTCAGGGGCATGGAATTAAAAGTGCAGTGAGAACTGCTTGTGATGCCTGTCTGGAAAAGAACATCAAGGGGGCACAGGGCAGGTGTCAGTGGTGGGCTCTACCAGGGTGCCCAGCTTGAACGAGATGACACTATATCTGAAGTGATGACCTCATGGAGGAAGGACCGCAGCTCAGTGCTAGAGCATCTGCCTTGCATGCAGAATTTCCCAGGTTCAATTCCTGCCATCTCCAGGACTGGGAATGTCCCATCTGAAACCTTGGAGAGCTGTTGCCTATCAGCGTAGACCATACTGAGATAGATGGACACTGCATAAAGTAGCTTCTGATGCTCCTAAAATGGCATGGGGCATCCCAGCCAATCATACTGAAGTGTAGGCAAATGAGGCTGAGGATTATGAAGGTGAAGGATAAGGATAAGCAACAGCAAGGGGGACCAAAAAACTCAGACACCATGAATGTTTGGTGATAATCAGTTTAGCTGCACTGGATGTACATACTAGAATTTAGAAACTTATTTGGTGTAGTTGCACTTCTGCTTATTTCATCCCAGGAAACTAACAGAATAAGGACAGGAATGACATGGTGGGGAAAGTGTACAATATATCAGAAGCAGCCTGGAAACGTATTTGCAAGAGCCTGGAAACGTATTTGTAACAGGAAAAAATAAACCCATCCCTAAGCTCGCTGTCAAATGTTGCAAAGAGAATTTGGCAATCTCTGTCTATTTGCTCCAATTGTTTTTCATTGCAAACCACATCTTGGAAGGAGACAACCTGATGCAATCGCCTGCTTTCTTCAATGAAATCCAGCTTGCCACGATTTTGCAAGAGCAGGTTCACCAACATACCCAGCAGTGATTGTCAATGCCAAAGTAAACAGAATAAAAGTTCCTGGAGGCCGGGATTGCATGTCAGCCAAGGTGTCAGAAGATGACTCTTAGTGGCAGCAGAACAATGTTATAAAGACGTTGAAAATACCATCAATCTACTACTGAGTCACACTGAAACAGCACCCTCAACATCTGCTTCCCACCATCTCCTAGTTTTTACATAACTTTAGTGGCTATCAGTAAAGCAATTATCAGATTAAATCCCTGCTAAAAGCCTTGTTTTCCCAGGCAAACCTCTACTTGTTGGCAGGAGTGAAAGGTGAGGTTACCTACCTGTTGGGAGACAAAATGCATGTCTACACTATAAAATATCAGGTCACTTTTGAATTCATTAGCTGTCATGGCTACTGGCCAAAGACCCCCTGAACAACAGATCTATAGCAAATAATTCTCAGTATCTTGACAAAAGTTACAATTCCCAGATTGCTTCAGAGAGACTCTGACAGCTAAACCAGTATCAAAACAGTTTAGAGATGCCTTTGGATTGACACATGCAAAGGAAAGAGGTGGATTGGTGGAACCATTTTTGGTCCTCACCTTTCTCCTGGACTTGCTAATAGGCCTTACAAATCCTGCCAGTTATGTGCAACAGGCAATTGCATTAGATGCAGAATTATTCTGACTGCTCAGACCCTGGGACCTAGAAATCTGCCTTACCCTGAGTCAGACAATTGGTTCAGCTAACTCAGTATTGGCTACATAGACCGGCAGCAGCTCTCTGGGATTTCAGGCAGCGTTCTCTTCCAGGCCTACCTGGAGTTGCCAGGGATTGGTAATGAACTTGCCAATCTAATGAACTTAGGAAGCCTCAGGGCTTCCGCATCACCATGATTCAGATTCAGGATTCAGTTCCTCTCATCCTGGCCACACAGGGAAGAATGCTCATCAATCTCAAATGCCTGCCATAATTATCTCAATACATATCTTCATGTGGAGATGTGCTGAAATACAGTGTCATGGATGATGTGGTTGATCTGGATGAATGAATAAGCCCTTTGTTGTTTTGGGTCAAAACTGATGTGGTGCAGGAGACTGTCATCAGCTCACCCTTTTAACATAGGAAGCTACCTTCTGCTGAGTGAAACCATTGGCCCATCTAGCTCAGTACTGTCTACATTGACAGGCAGCAGCTCTCCAGGGCTTCAGGCAGCCCTACCTGGAAATGTCAGGGATTGAACCTGGGAGCTTCTGCATGCAAAGCAGGTGCTCTAAGCTGCTGCCCTCTCCCATGTGGCTTAGAACAGCTCAACACAGCAGCACAATGACCAGGTAAGAGGAAAGGGACCACAATCTCCTCTCTGACAGACTGCATGTTTGCTCATTTACATTAAGCAGTGGTTAGGCTTAGCTTTGTGTGCAAACTGGGCCCCTGAGTCTCCAAGTACTGTACCACAGTTGGCCAGGATCTGCAGAGGAAGGATTTTAAGAAAAAGTGACACTTTTGGTAAGTGTTCTTATTTTTATTTTTTTGCTGTGCATTGAGAAGAATTTGAGCATTGAGTTTGGGGTGTTTTCCCCAAGTGAGCCTGCATGAAAGACGGTGCCATTTTGCTAATCTACACAGGCCAAATTGGGAGCCCCTTATAGCACCTTATCCCCCAGTCTTATGCAAATTCAGCTGAACCATGAATTTTTAGCATTTTGGCAAAGTAATTTTTTGAGAGAACTCTATCTGTGTATGTTCTTATCCTAAGCTCTTATAAAAACTCTCCCTGAGAATACAGAAGGGTTTGGACAAGGCTTTGTGGATGCTCACCTGTGTCTTGATGATGCTCGATCCATCAGTGACCTGCACTGTGAGGTTGTAGTTTGATCTTTTCTTTGCATCCAGGGTTCTCGCAATAACAATGCTGCCAGTGCTCTTCTCGATGTCAAAATCCATGTCATCATCACCACCTTAGAGGAAAGAGATAACTTAAGTAGATAGGGTAGGAGTTATGACGGAGGAGGCCAGGTGTCTGAGTAACAGCATCTCCCCAGGCAGGCAGGGATCCAAGAGGGGGAAAAGTATCATTGCAGCTGGTAGCATTTGCAACAAATAAAATATATCCAGAGGCAGGCAGCAGAATAGCAAAAAAGGTGGGTGGAAAACCTCTATGAAAGGCTTCTATTGTCCTCATTGCATCTTTGTTTATTTTCCCTAAGTTTTGCATAGGCTTAAGCATGCAATAATGCCTAGTTTGTTGTTGAAATGCTATACAAGGTGAAGGGAGCTGAAATTAACCAGTGGGACACAGAAGGGCATGTTCTGTTGAAAAGAAGGACTATCAGGAGAAACTGGCAGGGGAGAGGACATTTGCTGGCTTTGCTTCAAGGTGTGATGCTTAAACCAGTTCCCCTCTCTCTGTTGAGACTTGCTCCGATTCATAGATGAGTCCTGGGCAAGGACAAACATCTGTAAGATTTGCAGTGGAGCAAGCCACCCCAAAAGAAGATGTTTTGGAAGCCACTGCAGAGTTCTTATTCATTTCCCCACTGTTAGTTACAATTGGATAAGGACTTAAATAATGCACATTTAGCATCTGAAGACTGAAATAAGACAGAAAAAAACGCAGCTTTATTCTCCAATAGTCCATAAAACTAAAGAGCAGGCTACATAGATGATGAAAGGTAGTCAGCTTGAGCAACCTGTGGCCTACCAAATGAAATGCAGCTCACCACCACCAATAGTGACCAGGCAGAGGCTGCAAAATTGCGAGGTTACCTGGCAGGCCACAATACCCATTTGGTGGGCTGCTTTCAGCTTGGAGTGTCACAAGTTGTGTAAGGTTGACTAATCTATAGGTTATTCTCCAAGCAAGGTTTCTTAGAGCTCTTTGTGTGACTATACACTGAGTTAGAGAATGTATCCTGCTTCTACACTAGGCATCATCTTGTGGAATAGTGATGCTGTGTTCCCTGACATCTGCATGACATCATGAATGAAACACCCTCCCATTTTTCTCCTTTCTCTGCCTCACCCCATCCCCAGAGCTAAGAAAAGATAACTTTTCAACACAATTGGCTAGCTGCATAATCTCCCCACCACTAATTCACAGCTTTTCCTGCCACATGAGGCGTGTATAGACTGCTCTATTTCGTCCACCATAGTCCACCTCTTTTCTCTGGGAATCACCTCTGTCATGTTAATCCTTCCATTTCCAAATAGCATTTCCTCTACAGCTATTTCTCCCCCCCCACACACAAAAAAATGCAGGCATATGTTGAGGTGGGAGGGGGATCATGATCAGAATGGGAGTGATAGTCCATACTACAGTCCTGACAAATATTCCTTTCAACCAAGATGATCAAGGGTCTGCAAACCAAGCCTTATGAGGAATGGTTGAGGGAGTTGGGGATATTTAGCCTGGAAAAGAGGAGACTGAGAGCAGATATGATAGCCACCTTCAGGTAGTTACAAAAGTCACATTGGGGAAGGGCCATAGCTCAGTGGTAGCGCATCTGCTTTGCATGCAGAAGGCCCCAGGTTCAATCCCTGACATCTCCAGGTAGGGTTTGGAGAGATCCCCTGCCTGAAACCCCAGAGACTTCCGGTCGGCGCCAGCGTTAATGGCGGTCCTTGCTTCGAGCTCCGAAGCAGGACTGCTCCGTGAGTTCGGGTCTGACCCGCTACGGCGAGCGGGGGACCCCTAAAATCACAGGCGCTGAAGCCTGTGAACAAGGAGATTCGGTGGGCACCTTTGCGCCCCCCGGTATCGCGAAAGAGCCTTTTTAAAGGCTCCGGAGCGGCATCGGGTGTGAGCGCGGTGCTGAGGATCGCAACCCAGCTCACGGAGCGAAGCCGCGTCGCCATTGACGGAGAGCGCCGATTCCTTCCTGAAACTACCGATTGGAAACAACACCCGTGAGTAAGAACAGCAAACAAAGGGAACGGGACTTTAAAATTTAAGAAGATTTGGCTGAAAACGGGAGAGGCAAAAATTAAGGAAGTCTGCCCCCCGGAACTGCATGATTGACTGAGCAACGAAAAGAGTAAGCTGTGCTTAAAAGGGACGTTTTTATGCTTTTTAACTTTGTTAAACCGGACATCGGAAGAGGACCTCCCCCCCCCAATGAGCAGGAGAGGGGGGGAAGAAATTTGACTTAATTTTATCTGCTTAAGAAAGGAGTTTTGAACGGGAAACCTTCCACTGCCGATACCTCTGGCCAGGCTGCCGGAGCAGTGAGCGCCTGAAGTGAGCTGTCAAATTTGACTGAGGATACAAAGTAAGATTTATCTGATATAAAATAACAGGGCTTTAGTGGACAAAATTTGCAACATTTTAAATTGCTACAAAGTTTACTTGGACTTTCGCTTTTGGAACTTTGCATGGCTATTTCTTTCCCTGTTTCTTTGTCTTCGTACTGGATACAATGTACTCCCTCTAGAGGCTTAAAAGAGAGACTGCTGCATTGAGGTAGAAACAGTGGGATTTTCCAACTGCAACTGTTCCTGTGGGAACGACCTTGAGATATGAGCGGCCCACTGGATGAAATATCAACAAGATCCAAAGCAAAACAGGCTCAGGCTCAAAAGAAAAGAGGCTCCTTGACAGGAGCAACAGCAACACAGGAAAGAACAACAACGGTATCAATGGATTCAATGACACAGGCTCTACTCAGGATAAATGAATCTTTAGAATCACTTACTAGGCAATCAACAGAGAACTCCAAGAAACTGACTGAATTGACAACAAGATTGGATTTGAACACGACAATAATATCGACTAATACAGATTCTATAAACCGTTTAATTCAGGAAAGTACAGAGACGAGGAAAATAGCCGAAAGCGCGAGGACCACGGCCGAGGAAACCAAAGGGAAATTTGTTCCTATTGCAAAGAAGGTACACGAGCATGATGAAGCCCTGGCCCTCATGGAATTGGAGAGGAAAGGCAAGAATTTGAAATTGAGATTGGTACCTGAGGAGGAGGAGGACAAGCTCGGGGAATTCCTTACAGACAAGTTCCAAGAATTTTGGAGTGAAGAGTTGGGGGAAGAGGAAGAGGATTTTACAATAACTACAGCCTTCCGGATTGGCAGAAAGCAAGGTAAGAAGCCAAGGGATTGCTTAATAACTCTCAGATCCAAGGAAGAAAGAGATAAAATACTGAACCTACATTTCCAGAGGGCATTGATTATTAAAAATTCCCAAATACAGATCTTCAAAGATATTCCTAGATACCTTTTGGAGGTCAGAACACAATTTAAAGACCTAGTCGACTTACTAAAACAAAACAACATTCAATTCAGGTGGGAATTCCCACAAGGGTTGTCCTTCAACTTCAAAGGGAAAAAAATCAAAATAAAAACAATTCAAGACAAAGAACACTTTTTGGAGAGAAACCTTGAGGACTTTCAGAAAGGAACTGTAGAGAGGGAAACACTGGATATTACAAACCTATCGTTTGGATTGAACCCAGCACCGACCGACGAGGAACAAGAACTTGGAGCAGTGGGTGGGAAAAATACCCAATAACAAAAATGTCTCTGCAACTTCTGAGTTGGAACTGCAATGGTCTAAACCATCCCCGAAAAAGAGACCAAGTTTTTCACATACTAAAAAAAGAACAGCTAGATATAATTTGCTTGCAAGAAACCCATATTGCCAGGATACACAGGAAACTTTTGATAAATAAGAGATTAGGACTAGAATTTGTTTCCTCAGACAAAGTCAAGAAAAGAGGGGTGGTGATTTATGCCAAGGAAAAGTGGGAACCAAAAATGATCTTTAAAGATGATGAAGGAAGATACCTGGCAGTAGAAATTCAAATTCAAGGAGAAAAGATCTTAATTGTTGGAGTTTATGCACCCAATGAGGGGAAGGCAGAGTTTTTCAAGAAGTTGCATGAGACCTTAATGGACTTTATGGACTTTAAAATTATAATGATGGGAGATTTCAACGGAGTTGTCTCCACAAACATGGACAAGGCACAAAGACAAGTAATATCCAAGGATGGGAGACTACCAAAGACCTTTTTCGAACTCACTGACACCATGGACTTGATTGACATTTGGAGAACTAGGAACCCTCTGGAAAGAGAGGGAACCTTCTTCTCGGAAGCAAAAATGACCTGGACTAGAATTGATCAAATTTGGATTTCTAGCAGTCTGGCACCAAGAGTGAAAAAAACAGAAATCTGCACAAAAACCTGCTCCGACCATAATGCAGTCAAGATGGAAATGAAATTAACAACGGCTGGAACCTTCAGATGGAGAATGAATGACACCCTATTTAGAGATGAAGAAATTTATCATAAGGCCCAAAAAATATTGAAGGATTACTTTGAGATAAATTTGAGAACTGAGGTGGAAAAAAGAATAGTATGGGACGCAAGTAAGGCCGTGATGCGTGGATTCCTAATTCAGCAAAATTCTATAAAAAGGAAGAAACAAAATGAGAAGAAGGAAAAGATTTTGAACCAGATAAAGGAAGGAGAAAAGAAACTGAGATCTAAGCCGAAGTCTCACGAGATTTTAAGAGAAATAAAGTACCATCAGACGCAATACATGGAATTGATGAATCAAGAAATAGAATGGAAGATAAAGCAAATGAGACAAAGGACATTTGAATCGGCAGACAAATGTGGGAAACTGCTGTCATGGCAACTGAAAAAGAGGCAAAAGTTAAATACGGTGACATCCCTGGAAATAGATGGGAAAATTATCAATAAACCAAATGAAATAAGCAACTGTTTTCAAAGTTTCTTCAAAAAACTTTACGCACAAGGGCCTACAAATGAACAAGAAATAGAAGAATTCGTCAAAAAATATGGACTATCAAAGATTTCAGAACAAAATAAAAGGATTTTGAATGAAAAAATTACAGAACAAGAAATAGAGGGTGCCATCCAGAATATGAAATTGGGGAAATCACCAGGACCAGATGGTTTGACTGCAAAATACTACAAAGATCTTAAAGAATGGCTAATACAGCCATTGAAGGAAGTATGCAACCAGATACTAGAGGGGAAAAAGGCTCCTGAATCGTGGAAAGACGCATTTATCTCACTTATACCGAAGACAGAAACTGAGAAACATCAAGTTAAAAACTACCGCCCTATATCACTCTTGAATGTGGATTATAAAATTTTTGCAGATGTTTTAGCAAAAAGATTTAAGAGAGTTTTGATGGAGGAGATTCATAAGAACCAAACAGGCTTTCTCCCAGGGAGACATATGTCAGAAAATGTGAGGAACATTATAGATATTTTGGAGATGCTAGAGGTGGACATTAATAGGAAGGCAGTTCTGATCTTTGTGGACGCGGAGAAGGCCTTTGACAACATTTCTTGGAAATTTATGAAGAAGAATCTCCATGGGATGGGGGTAGGTCAAGGGTTTGAAAACGGTATAGGTGCAATATATTCTGAACAAAGAGCGAAATTAATTGTGAACAATGTGGTAATGGATGAGATACCAATAGAGAAAGGTACACGACAGGGATGTCCTATATCCCCTTTACTGTTTATATCGGTCCTGGAGGTTTTATTAAACATGATTAGGAAGGACCAGCTGGTAAAAGGAATACAGGTCGGATCCAAACAATATAAGTTAAGGGCATTTGCAGATGATTTAGTGCTAACTTTGCAACAGCCAGAAGCTAGTACCAAAAGAGTTTTAGAATTAATGGAGATATTCGGCCAGGTCGCAGGATTTAAACTGAACAAACAGAAATCAAAGGTGCTGGAAAAAAATCTAACAAAAGAGGAGAAAGATAGGTTTCAAAGTGAAACTGGGTTGGAAGTAGAAAAAAAGGTTAAGTACCTGGGGGTAAATCTGACATCAAAAAATGTGAACTTATTTAAAGACAACTATGAAAAATGTTGGACAGAAGTTAAGAAAGATTTAGACATATGGTCTAGGCTGAAACTTTCCTTGTTAGGCCGAATTGCTGTTATTAAGATGAATGTATTGCCAAGAATGTTGTTTTTATTTCAGACGCGACAGATTCTAGACAAAATGGACTGTTTCAAGAGGTGGCAGAAAGATATCTCTAAATTTGTCTGGCAGGGCAAAAAGCCCAGAATAAAATTTAAGATCTTAACCGATGCAAAAGATAGAGGGGGCTTTGCCCTGCCAGACTTAAGACTTTATTATGAATCAGCAGCCTTTTGCTGGTTGAAGCAATGGCTACTTCTTGAAGACACAGACATTCTTGATCTGGAAGGATATGACAATAGTTTTGGTTGGCATGCATATTTGTGGTATGACAAGGTAAAGGTGTATAAAAGTTTTAAGAACCATATTGTCAGGAAAGCATTGTATAATGTTTGGAATAGATACAAGGATTTATTGGAAAGTAAAACCCCTAGGTGGTTGTCACCAATGGAAGCGAAAGCAGTGAAAAAAATTAACATGGACTCTAATTGGCCTAAGTACTGTGAAATTTTAGAATATGATGGCGAAAGACTGAAGCTACAAAGTTTTGAGAAGCTAAAGCATAAAGTTCGAGACTGGTTACATTACCGTCAGATAAATGAGATGTTTAAGCAGGACAGGAAACTTGGTTTTCAGAAGGAGAGGTCAAAGTTAGAAACAGAATTGTTAGAATCCAATACTAAAAACTTATCTAAAATGTATAATTTGCTGCTGAAATGGAATACACAGGATGAAACAGTGAAATCAGCTATGATTAAATGGGCACAGGATATTGGTCATGACATTATGTTTGACGACTGGGAACAGTTATGGACCACCGGTGTTAAATTTACGGCATGTAATGCCCTGAAAGAGAATATAATGAAAATGATCTATAGGTGGTACATGACCCCAGTCAAACTTGCAAAGATTTACCATCTGCCCAATAACAAATGTTGGAAATGTAATGAGGCTGAAGGTACCTTTTACCATCTTTGGTGGACCTGCCCAAAGATTAAGGCCTACTGGGAAATGATCTATAATGAAATTAAGAAAGTCCTTAAGTGGACATTTGTAAAGAAACCGGAGGCTTTTCTCTTGGGCATGGTCGGCCAATTGGTATCAAAGAAGGATAAGACATTCTTTATGTATGCAACCACGGCAGCAAGAATCCTGTTGGCAAAGTATTGGAAGATGCAAGAATTACCTACTCTGGAAGAATGGCAATCGAAGGTGATGGAATATATGGGACTGGCAGAGATGACCGGCAGAATCCGTGACCAGAGGAAAGAGACAGTGGAAGAGGACTGGGGGAAATTTAAAACATATCTAAAAAATTACTGTAAAATTGTGGACTGATAAGATGTTAAGGGGTAGGAAACAAAGAACTACAGCTGTAAATCTTAAACCTTAAGGAAATTCAAAAGGGACTTAACTAAAGACTGATTGATGAGTTGCTCGAAAAATGGTAAAACAAGGATGTGGCGAAGGGAAGGCATGGGGAAGTCAATTTTTGTTGTTTGTTTTTGATGTTTGTGTTTGTTTTGTATTGTCATTAATATGTGTAAAAAACTAATAAAAATATTTAAAAATAAAAAAAAGAAACCCCAGAGAGGTGCTGCGAGTCGGTATAGGCAATGCTGAGCTAGCTAGACCAATAGGGAAACTTCCTATGGTCCTATTTGTGTTCCAGAGATCTGGAAGTAGAGTTCCTTGAAGCAAAACAGCAGCAACTGGGAGGCTTTGATGGAGGGTCGCCATGGATCTATTGTGTCATGGATAGAGCGCAGCCTTGATGCAGGAGAGATAGGAACTATGGCCATTTTTAAGAAGTTTCTGTGATAACAGAAACAGTTTCACAGATAACAAGGGGAAACTAAGATGCTATTGTATGAGTTCCTGAAATGGTGGAGCAAAACTATATGGAGTAGGTAAATGTAGTTCTGCTCATATAGGCTACCTGACTTGACACGTGAGCACTCCTGAGCACTACTTGGAGAAAGTAGTAAGCCTCCAAGTTTAAAAAACTATGTTTCAAATAAAATGAGGCAAGTAGAGAATATGTCAGAGGTGGTGAGGCACTGGTGGTCATCAGCGATCCCATGGGTAATAAGCAGTTACACTCACAAAAGCCTGTCCCACAGCAGCAGTTCCAACAACCATTAATGGGGGACCTGGGAAAGAATCTTTGGTCTGAGTACTCAGAAAAATATGTCCCTAAGGGGAAATGTGTTTGGCTTTCCTGAAGTAATTTAGGAAGAGCCAGGAATGAAAATGAGAGTGGAGCAGAGGCACCAAGATTTTAAAGAAACAGTGCCTTTATAGAAAAAGGAGCAAAAGGGAAAGGGATGGGGCCAGACGACGTCTGGAAGAAAATGAACCCGTAGAACTATTTGAGCAGACAGGTGTGGACATTGTCTGACTTGCATTATAAATCACTTGAGCAGACAAGTGGAAGGGAAGGGCGTTATAGCGCCAAGAGAAACTTTTGGCTTGGAACTCAAGGGCAGCTCTATGTGTGAACTCGCAATGTCCTCTGCTGTGACACTAGGGAAAGTCCACACTTTCTGGGGAAGCCTAGTCATCCTGGGATAGCTCAGTTGGGAGCGCATGAGACACAGGGTCATGGGTTTGAGCGCCACGCTGGGCAAAAAAAATCCTGCATTGCAAGGGGTTGGACTAGACGAATCTTGTGGTCCCTTCCAGCTCTACGATTCTATAATGCTAACTGAACAGTTGCAGAAACAGACCAGGGCTGGGGAACTAATGGTCCTCCAGATGTTGTTGATTCCCCATCCCCACGGAGGAGCCCATATACCACTTTTTCCACTGCCTAAAGCAGAAGGCTGCATTCTGTTTCCTTCTCACAGAACTGTTGTGTAGATAAAAATAGATAGCCACATATCATGCATGCAGTGGCGTAGCATGGGTTGTCAGGACCCGGGGCAAGGCAAGTAATTTGCATCCCCTAACCCGTGGATTTGCGCCCCCTAACCCTAACCCCCAGATGTTGCGGCCGGTGCGGCCGGCCCCCCCTGCACCCCCCACGCTACGCCACTGCATGCATGCCACCCCAAACTGAGCTCCTTGGGGAATGGAGGGGTGTAAAACACAATTTCTAAAATAGAAAAGGCAACTCCACCAATGCTAGCTTGAGTATGCCAGCCAAACAAGGTAATGATTCAGGGCAAAGGATTACCCAGACCCACTGTGTGAAGGAGGTCCCATATTGTAAACAGTGTCTGATTTAGGAGAATAGATAAATACTGAGATTAAATTCCAAAGAAAATACCTGCAAGGGGACACAATGCGGGCAGACTGTCCCACACAAAAGTAAACTTTCCTCAAGCATTGTCAATTCTGTACTGTGTTGATTCTTGTCCTGCCTTCATTGTATTTGTACTCTATTATCCATGCCCAACTGAACCAGGCACAGAAGCATTCCTTGGAGGTGCCCTGAGAAGCACAATTCTTGCAGGTCTGCAAACTATCTGCCTTCAGGAATGGCTTCACTCAACAGAGGCAAAACAAAAACAGACAAACAAAAACCCCAAAGCCCCAAACTAAACCTTAAGCCTGCAATGTAATGCCAGGAAATAGGAATTACACACTCACAGATCAGTACAGCTGAAAGATACATCAAAGATCAGTCAGATGTGCAGGATACAAATGAAATGAAATGATCTTGGCACCTAAGAATTATTTCAAAAATCTATGCATTCCTGAAATTCTACCATTAAATGTGCATGAAAACCTACATGAGCCTGGGGAACATCTTACAGATGTTGCAATATACTATAAAAAAGGTAAACCCCCTTCAGAACCATGAGTTCTTGAAGATGGAAGTAGGACCACATTGGACACCCATCGGTGTCCCAGCCATTAATCCGAGTGAGGTCCATATCTCCAACAAAAACAAAAATGCATTGATCATTACACTGGAATATCTACCTAGAATGGGTCTCTCTTAACTCTTGCAAAAATACACAGAAGAGATTTGTATCTTTTGACACCCTTCTGCATAGTGAAAGCATAGGGCATTTCCAACTAATGGGGGAAAATAGAGAAGAATAGGAATCAAACATAATAGATTTTTATCAAGGGAATTGCTGGGCATTCATAGCAGCTCCCTACCAACTTAACATTTAAAGACTTTCAAAACCCCTTGTGGTTTATCTCTCTCTCTCTCTCCTGTTGGTTTGTTTTTATTGCTGTGGGGAATAGTTATGATTACCACATATTTCCTGTGAGCTGCAAATATGTGTTTTTGCCCGTTTGCAACACAAGAATTTTCATTTAAGGTTGGGAGAGTGCCAGAAATGCCATTTTGCAAAGTGCGATGGGTAGGTAACGCAAGACCTGCACAATGCGTTTTGTGGGACAACTGCTTGAGTCAGCCTCAATGCTGCTCCTTGCCAGCGCCAAGGCCTTGACTCTAATGTGCCTGCCATCTAAAATAAACAGCCTTTGTTCGCTCAGGGCATGTGCGTGCCAAATATCTGGGGAACCGAGGCAGCGTTTTGTCAGCCCAGAGTCACCCTCAGAGCTCATTTCCCAGCCGCATGCCACTCACCTGTGATATTAAACCAGAGCTGGCCGAGCCCAGCCTCCACACTGATCACTCCCACCATGTGGTTCACTGGGTCTGTTTCCATGACAGCAAAGTTGAAATGAGGCTCATCAAAAGTCAGAGGCTCTGAGGATGGGAGGGGCTTAGGGATCCAGTTGACATGCAGCCTCACGCTGGAAGAGAGTGGGGGGCTGCCGCCATCAGTAGCCTTGACCTGCCAAGAGAGACACCAGCTTACATGCAGTGGAAACCAAAGTTGCTCTTGCCAATGTTCTGAGTGAACCTAATAGGATAGGACATCAGCCTTTCATGGTTCTATTGCCAGAAGCACCACAAAGTGGGCAGCCTGCAGGTGCCTTTGCCTTCCTTCAGCTGGTAGGTAAAATGTACACCTGGATGGCATCCATTTGCTTGCCCCTGTTAACTTAGCAGGGTTCATGCAATACAAGAGTTTGATAGGATTTTTTTGGCATATGCAAAGCTGCCAACTCTGGTCTGACTCTGTAGCCTGCAGAGCTTGTTGCTCAACATACAGAAGAAAATAAGAAGACCTGACCATCTAGAGAAGTGTCCTGCTGCCCACAGTGGTCAGCCAAGATGCCTCCAGGAAGTTCACGAGGAGGGATTGAAAATAGCAACCCTCTCTTGCTGCTCCTCCCCAGTAACTGGCATCCAATGATGACCCACCAAACTGCTCTTGGCCTACCCATGCAAGCTGAAGAAGGTAATGGAGTATTTTGTCTTCTGCAATGAACGTGTTGCTGTTGTTTCATGGCAGGTTTGGGCTAAATAGGTTTCACAGGTTCTTGATGTAATTATGTTGCCCAATATACCAATATACCAATGAGACAACAACAACAACCTGAATACCCTCTTTGACTACAAGGCCCTTAAATACTCAAGCAAAAAACTACTGTCTGCCTCCATCCTCCTTAACTTCCTATATCTCACTCACCGTCAATATGTTGTACTCCTGGACAGGAAAAGCCTTTTTGGAGAAGACCATGCCGGTCACTGGGTGGATGCTGAAGACTCCGTCACTGTTTTCTTCAAGGCTGTAAGTGACTTGGCAGTTCAGTCCCTCATCCCGATCTGCGGCAATCATCCTGTAGACTGGCAAAGGAGTCTCAGATCCTGTTTTCTGTGGTAGATTAACCATGAAGAACTTCTGGGAAAATGTGGGAGGATTATCATTGACATCTGTGATGTGGATTACAACTCTACTGGTGGATTTCAGAGTTGGATCCCCATTGTCTGAAACAGAGACCTATAAGGAAAAGCCAAAAGAATATCATATCTGAAGCCTCGAGAAAACAGTTAATGCTCATGAAACCCAGATGTTTCCCTGCTATGGCAGAGGGGAAGACCCAAGGTCCTCCAGATGTTGCAAGATGTCTGTAAGCATAACCAATGCTCTGGGATGATGAGAGTTGTAGTCCAGCAACATTTGGAGGATCTCCTAATATCTGACAAAGTCTTCTGGGAGTGGTTGAAGTGTTACAATGTGTGGTTTGCCTACATTGAGGGTTAAGGGCTGTATCCAATGCTGCTGTCACATTCAGGCAACAGACTTCTGCTTGCTCAATAGAATCTACCCCTTGTTCCTCCTCGGGCCCCCTGTGTACCCTCAAAATCTGCTCCAGAGCATTGGGGGACCCTTTTGGAGCATGAAAGGAGAGGAGAGGAACGGGAAGTCCTGCTGCGTGAGGAGAAGACCCATCATGCAGGGTTGGATACAACCTTACAGAAGCTGCCTTACATTGAGTCAGACCATCTAACTCGGTGCTGTCTATACTGACTGGGAGTGGTTCAACCCGGTTTCAGAAAGTCAAGATGCGAGGACTTTCTGCATGTACAACACTGAACGGCAACCGAAACAGTTCGGTGTGCATGTGTTAGGTAGAGAGATGTTAGTGAATCAAAAACCAGAGACTACTCATGAAGGTGTAATCTCAGAGATGCTGTCCAATACAAAGCATTCTCTTTTGCATTGACTCTTCCCAATAATGAATCTTCGAGCAAGCTGAATATAGCTCATTTGAAAGAGCTGCTGTTTGTAGAAGCTAGCCTGCAAAATGGAGCAGATTCTCTCAGGCAGCAGCCAGGAGCTCGTAATGTAAGTTTAGACTAAGAATGCCAACTGGCCAGATGGGAAAAAGGTGGTGGTGAGGGGGAACAGTCTGTCTGAATTCCCCCTGCTTTCTTTGGAGTTATTTGGTAGAAAGGCAAAGAGAAAGAAAGGATGAGGGGCATCTTATGTTGTGTGCTGGGATCTATCCAACCTCCGCTCCAGACCCAACAAAAACTGCTAAAGACCTCCAAGCCTGTACTTGCTTCTGAAAGAGCTTCTGTACTCCACCTTCTGACAGAGACAACTCTTCAAAAGTTGGCAATCTGAATATGTGCCACATTTATTGAAATGCATTGTTCCTACCAGCACCCATGAATTTGGGTATGAGCTATCTTCTCAGAATGTGTTTGAGTGCAGCACAGTGGTTAGAGGAATGGCCACAGCTCAGTAGTACAGCATCTGCATCTGAAGAGCCACTGCCAGTCAGCATGGACAAAACTGCATTACATGACCCAGTGACCTGACTTTGCGTTAAGGCAGCTTCTTATGTTTCTTTTGGAGGATGGGCTAAAACCCAGTGGTACACCTTGCATGCAGAAGATCATCGGTTCAATCCTCAGCATCTTCAGGTTATAGCCGGGAGACACCCCTGACTGAAAATATAGTCCTTACAGTAAAACCAGCCTTCTCCAAACCAGGCCCCTCTAGGAAATTTGGACTACAACTTCTATTATCCTTAACCACACTTGGCCATACTGGCTGAGACTAAGGATGAGTGAAAATGTCCATTTTGTTTTTTTCTCTGTTTCTCATTTCCCCAACCTTAAGAGCAATTCCCCACACATCCACATCAGTCTGTGATATTATTTTTTCTTAAAGTCAACGAAGATTCAGCATTCTAATGTGCATTTCTCTTAATATACACATTTTCACATAATTTTGTTGAATAAATACTTTTTTTTTTTGCAAAGCTAAAGAAATATATTTCACTAATACATGCATTTTTATGTACACTTTACCCTAATTTGTGCATTTTTGTACCATTACTTTTCCGGAGCAGAGTGTGAATTTTGAAGGGTCCCTGTGTTTCAGTTTGCTCATTGTTTTGGAAAGTGTAGATTGGATAAATTTCCCTTTATATGCAAGTAGAGTCAAATTCCTCCCTTCTCCCTGTCTGAGACTGATGTAGTCTAGAACAGGCATGTCCAAAGTCTGTTTCGGGAGCCTAATCCGGCCCGCCGATCAGTTTAATCTGGCCCCTGTGGCAGTTTATTTTCCTGGAGTAAAATCCTAAAAAAACCTCAACAACTTGAATCCTTAAAAAAAGGCCAACTTTGGTCAGCCCTTTGGTTGGCCCTCACGGCCCTTCACTTCATCAAATCTGGCCCTCTTTGAAAAAAGTTTGGACACCACTGGTCTAGAACATCTCTTATGAAGGCCTCTGAACCTGCAACCTACTGCCTCTTAGCTGGGAGACTGCATTTCAGTACCATGTACTAGTGAAATCCCCTAAGTGTCCATTTTGTCAAAAGGGGCAGGAAACCACTTTGCCCCCCTTTACTCTGCAAGGGCTTAGCGGCAAGATTCCTGTTGCAGCCTTTCAGTTAAGAAGCTAAGCCAGGAGTATTAGCGAGGCTGGCACTGGGGGCAAACCCACAAAAATGCAGAAGAAGCAATTATCTTCCTGAGCAATTTGGAACTGATGGAATGAGTCCTCCTCTTTGGTGTGCTCTGACTTGCAAGGAAATGTTCTTTGAGGACTTAAAAAAACAACACACTCCACTTTCAAGTAAATAAAAGTAATTACAACTTCGTCATCACTCACCTCTAAGATATGCTCAGCCCTGTATTCGCGATCGAGCTGCCGAGATGTGGTATAAATCAGACCTGCCATGAGAGAAAAAGACCATGATCAGTTCCAAGAGCCCATGTGCTGCTGTGCCTCGCTCACCTGCCATGCCAACGTGAGCCGATTCTAAAGGTGATGCTGCCCTGAAGCAAATCTATGCCACAAGCAAAAGAAGCTCACAGATTTTTTTTAAAAAACACTTCCTGCCTCCCAACCATGGAAGTTTTCCATACTTCGTATATTAACCAAAATGATTTATTTCATTCCCTGGCACCTCCAACAAGTTTTCCCATTCATCTCACCAAATTATGCAATATTTGAGGCCCTCCACCTCTGGAGATGCCATTTCAGGCTTCAGAGTGGAAGGATAATACTAATACTAATAATTATAATTAATTTATTATTTATTTATTACAGTGGTACCTCAGGTGACATACGCTTCAGGTTACAGACTCCGCTAACCCAGAAATATTACCTCGGGTTAAGTACTTTGCTTCAGGATGAGAACAGAAATCGTGCTCTGGCAGCATGGCGGCAGCAAGAGGCCCCATTAGCTAAAGTGGTGCTTCAGGTTAAGAACAGTTTCAGGTTAAGTACAGACCTCCGGAATGAATTAAGTACTTAACCTGAGGTACCACTGTATTTATTATTTCTACCCTGCCCCAGGGCCATCTTAAGCATGTCCAGTGCTGTGGTGCAAAGCTCCCTCCAGTGCCCCCCCCCATTTCCCAGAGTTTTTTAGGGACGACGGCGCTGCCGGCAGGGCTGGAGGAGGCGGGTAGCGGCTGGAGGGCGGCTCCTCTGGCATGGAAGAAGCGGAGGCTGGATGTGCTGCTTCCCGGCTCAGCTGGCTGCTTCATGCCGCGGTGGCCACTGCAGATGGAGGCTCCAGTAACGGCACTGCTTCAGCGCGGCATGGCTGAGGCGGGCGAGGGCAGCGAGCTGATGCTGGGAGGCATCGCGTCCAGTCTCTGCATCTTCCCTGGCACCCTCCAGAAGCTGGCGCCCCAGCGCCCCGCACCACTAGCCTCTATGGGTAAGGTGCCCCTGCCCCGCCCATATGGCTGGGTTTCTGGAGGACTGAGAGAGCTCTCAGTGGGGCACAGGAGCTTAAGCAGTTAAGTCAGTCCTCTCATTCATCTAGCTCAGGGTGATGGTTTTGGGAGGCATACAGCCTCTGAAGGTAGAACATAGCCATGAGCCTCCCTGGTGAGAACATTCCACAGTCAGGGGGCTACCACAGAAAAGGTCTATCCTCTGGTTGCCACCACATGTGATGGAGAGGGCAACAGCCTCCTATGGCGGTGATACTACCACCTACATCCTTAATTAAGGATTAATAATAATAATTTTAAAAATCGTAAGCCAGCATTTTGAACTATGCTTCCTTCTTTCTTGTTACACTTGTACCTCCTCAGTCCTATGGTCCCTACATTGAAAACAATGCCAACAAGGCTAGGGCAGGTGTTGCTGCATGCACATTCTGAGACGCACTTTATATTGCAAAAACATTGGCTCCATTTTGAAGGCTGTAGATTTCAATCTTTCCTGATGTATGCATGTATGGTTAGCGGCATATCTTGTTATCTTCAGCTGCAAGAAGCTCTGGGAAATGTCATGGTTGTTGTTCAGCTTTCGCAAATGAAGTAACGCTACATGGAAAAAACCCAGTCGATGCTGTATTTTAGAGGAAGCTGATATGAGCAAGCTAACAGATAGTAGATAAGATCCAAGGGTGCCAGATTGACAGATCAACATGCCTACTAGTAGGGATGGGTGAGTCTGTCAACTTCTGATTCTCTCAGTTTCCCCTTCGTCCAACTCTTACTCTCTACAAAAGTGGCGGGTTTTAAAGAATTCTCAGCATTTTAGAAAAAATTTCTAATGGACACATTTTTGCAGCACAAAATTTCACCTTCTATACTTCATTTTTGGATGTTATTTTCACTAATGCATGCCTTTTAATGCATACTTGATTTGGCTGAAGAACAGCATTGCAGAATTTAGAGAAACAAACATTTCAAGGGAAGACTGTGTTTTGGTTCACATATTGTTTCAGAAAGCGCAAATTAAGCAGGATTGCCTATAAATGCAAAGGGAATCCAATTTCTCCCTCATCCTTCCTTACTGGTAACTGATCAGCCAAAGAGGTAGGATTGACAGGCTTTAAACTTTATTATCCTTTGAGATTACTATAATTTCCTTAGCATCAGCAGCATTATCCTTCCCTCAGACTTCCAGGACTGATCTGCCCTAAGGATATAACAGCATCCTAATTATGGGAGTTGCAGTCCAACAACCTGTGGAGGACCACAGGTTCCCCATCCATGTCCTAGAGCAAGTAGTTTTACTAGAAAACCAGACGATGTCTGTTGATCCTTGCTTCCTCTATAGACTTCTGTTCTCTCTAGTTTGGTCACTGGCATCATGCCTCTGAATCACCTTAAGGCAAGAGGTTAACTCTAGACCCATTGTTCACTGATCCAATCTCTTGCTTCATTTACCTGCTATGGGGAAATATTCCTCTAAAGGTGAAGAGACAAGTTGTAAACAATGTGTTGACACAATCCGTTATTTCGATGGCAGCCTCTACTAATCTACTGTCATTTATAGCTGGCGGGGGGTGGGGGAATAATGTTGCAGGGGCAGGAAACAGGAATTAAAGTGAGGAGGGATTTCTTTTTATCTCAGGATACATGATCTAAGCAGGATCAGCCCACCTACATATCAGAGTGAATTGCATGATATCAGATGGCACCATGAAAATGGGGAGAGGGGTGGATGAAGGCAGGAATCAGTGCCTGAATGATGCCGCAACACACTGTGAAGTATTGGACCTACCAAAGGGGATGCCATTTGGGTTCCACTTCAGTCAACAACATGCAGTATGTTGGCACTGGACCCAAGTCTTGAGGATAAAATATTGCACTTTAACCCAACAGACCAGTCTTCAAATCCAATTTTACCCATGATGACATATTGTTACTCCACTACACAAATACAGGTATTAGAAGTGCAGGAGGCCTGCCCTCCCCAACCCCCTCCTAGTAACCTAAATGGGGCTCTTTAAACACTCTAATACTCACCTGAGGAACGTAGGATGAGCCCTGCTTGATAAGACCAAAGGCCCATCTAGTTTAAATGACTACTGAATACATTTTTGTTTAGGAAGGCTTTCCCTGAAGTGTAACCCAGCCATTGATGGAGTATTAATTTTATCGCCAGTTAAATTGTTTTGTGGGGCTTGTATGGATGGTTTTATTGTTCTTAGAGCTCGTGTTTATGCGCTTTATTCTCTTCTGATCTTGGATACCACTTTGATGGCTTTATGCTGTGAAGTGGTCCATAATCTTGTATAATAATAATCATCATAGACTCCTGTTCTCACAATGTGTCCTGTTCTCACAATGGCCAACCAGATACCTATGAGAAGCAGGACTTAAGCGCAACAGAACTTGCTTGTGATTACCAGTGACAACTGCTATTTGTCAGGGACTGGGCAGAGGAGGAACGGTGGAGACCACCTCCCCATCCTGACCCTCCCAGGGAGGAGGAAGAGGAAGACAGTATAGATTTACTACAGTGGTTTCTGGGAAGTCACAGC
Source organism: Podarcis melisellensis (assembly GCF_964234715.1). Lineage (NCBI taxonomy): Eukaryota > Metazoa > Chordata > Lepidosauria > Squamata > Lacertidae > Podarcis > Podarcis melisellensis. Next base: position 62,194,399 of record NC_138529.1, read on the forward strand.
TCAGAGGCGGATGAGGGGGGGAATTGGGAAATAATGGGAGAGGAGGAGGGGGCAGAAGTGGAGCAACAGCTGACAGACTCAGTGTCATTGGAAAGCCTCCCAGACCCTCCATCTCCCAGAACCTGGCAAGCCTTAAAAGTAGGAGAGCAATGAGCTCAAAGACAAAGGACACGTAGCAGCACCCGTAGAAGTGACAAGTGAGAAAATGGGAGAGACAGGGGGTGGGGTGGAGATTCACTTGGGACATCACCATTATCCAAGAGGCTGGGTTCTATAGCCTCTCTCTGTAAATACTGAATAAAAAAAGGACAGTAAGAAACCTTCCCTTGTCTTTATACTTTCCTGGGCAACCAGCCAGGAGCCGCTGACAGCATCCTGACACTATTCAGTGGGAATCTGCCTCCAACGCTGGAGGGAGCACATAGCTATCAAAGCTCCTAGCTCTTTGCTCCATAGATTCCAGTTCATCCTCATAACTTCTATGCAGGCCTGGCCTATGCAAGCTGTGACCCACCAAGCTGAACATAGTCTGTCAGTCATGTATAGTATAGCCTACAAGAGGCTTTATATCTTGTTATTACTGTTTCTCTGGGACTACAAAAGGTATGGGATTGACTAGCGACAGCAATACAAGACACGTGAGTTGGGTTTTGGTTTGGCAGGTTGCAAGTTGCGCTGAGCAGCTATAGGCAGAAGACGATTCCATGGGAAAACAGGACGTGCTATCCAGCTCCAGGGATTGTGATGTAAGTATTTGGAACAGGGCTTCAGTTAGCAGTCATTACTTGTTCATTACTTTCTCCCTCTAAGGGATTATGGATATTTGGCTTATAAACTATGTTTAAAACCAAAGAACACAATGTGTTACAACAAGACGAATTTAATGGACCCTGCATAGAGCCCACGTCTGGGCTGCTGTTTGTTTATTTCATCCTTACATCTAAGCATGAGCAGAAGATCCCAAGGGCAACAACGAAACTATAAAGGAATGTTTGCATTCCTCTTCGCGGCCATGAAGAAAGCTTCGGGCAAAGCACTTAAGCATGTGGTCTCTGAAGTGCAGCCCAAAGGTCTTTGCAAAATTGGGTCCTACATATGGAGCCAGAATGACTCATGCAGAGCAGAGAATGAACGCACCGTGCAGAGGTGCTTGTTGACAGCTGCCCTTTACAGATGTTCTCACACAGGTGAGGAGGAGGCTGGCATCCTGGCAACAACTCCACCTCTTCCTACAAGTATTCAGTCCACACACTGAAGGCCAAATTAGATGTGATGCTATTAATGTCCTCCCATACCAGTGTTTTGGTCCTCGGTGAGCTTTTGTCCTCACTACTACAGCAGCCTCTCTTCTCTCACTCTAGGCCCAACTGAGGAACTCAAGGAAATGGTGGGAGCACCTACTGCTGTTCCTCCTTCTCTTCACCCCAACTTCTTCACTAGGCTGGGCAGGATGGGCAGGCAGTGAGGAACCTGCTGGGGTGTCCCAGCATGCAACAGTGAGCCACTTCACTGAGCTGTGGGCCTTACAACTGTTTGAGGGAGCCAACCCCCTGATGCCAGCCATGTCCCAACCTCCTGGCCAGGCATCTTATTCCATATTACCCTCCCCACCATCTAAAACCAACAGCTGAGGCTTTTCCTTTTTCTCTGTTATAAGTGAAGCAGGCAACAACTAGAGAGAAGGCCCTTTCAGGCTTGGCACCCCATATACTGAATGTCCTCACCTGGCACCAAGGCTCCAAATCTTGTTTGTACTCTACGGTTTCTTGCATTTTGATATTTTTAATCCTGGAAACTAACCTGAAACCAACTTCAGTGAAGGGAGGTTTATAAATATTCTAAACAAATCAACTGACTGTGTGACTCAAGGTCCATAACATAATGGGCTTCCCCACCCATCAACCATATCAATTGAGGCTGCTAATTATGGCAAGAAAACCCACAGCATTTACTCACATGGCACACTCACAGCTTCCCCAGTGGGGGATGGGGAGCTCACCACAAGGATCCTGGTTTTGATAGCAAAACTAAAGGCAAATTCTCCATCAAGAGGAGAATGGGCAGGTAGAGACAGATTTGTGTGGTAATACGAAAAGTGACTCACTGCGGTTTTGGTGCTCTGCAGAAGCTGAGTGTTCCTCCTATATTTTATGACCTCATTTACTTGTGAGTAAGCTTTAAAATAAACTAACAGAGCAATAAGAAATTGCCACTTTTCCCTCACTCACATTTGAAAAAAAAAAATCAGAAATACATCACAACACCGATTGAAAGGGTTCTCATCCCAATTCCCATGGCTGCTGTGAAGCTAAATAGCTGAAGTTTGACAAAATTAAGAGCGACTATATATATATATGTGTGTGTGTGTGTGTGTGTGTGTGTGTGTGTGTGTGTGTAATGGAATAGTTTAAGCAATTGCAACAAGACCTTTAACTATTTGCTGTCTCTTAGCCTATCGTGCACCAGAGGGAGAACTATATACAACAGATTGAGCTCCTTGTAAGAAAGGTGGAATAGAAATGTAATAAATAAAAGTAAAAAAGGAAGCTTCACAGGACAGGGAGACAGCACAAGGCACAGGAATCCTAAAACTGGTATCATATGAACTGAGATGAAGAATAATGCAGTAGATGACACAAAAGCAAAGAACTAATAATTTTTACTCTGCAGGATTGCTGGTATGAGATATTAAAAATATATAAAAAGGAAGAAAATTTGTTACTTCCTGAAATGTAGCACCTTTATTCTTATTAACCTATTTTGAATTTTTACTCTGTGCTGGAGTAATACAAAGAACAGGCTGAAACAAACAAACAAATAAAAAACCCTAAACAGAGAAAATGTACAGTGAAGGAGCCAAGTGTGAAGGCCGATGCACGATTTTTAAACAAATCAACATCCCGAAATTATTGTTTTGCTGGAAGACAACTGGAGAGAACCCAAAGCATCCTGGAACTTTTGAATAATAAGAATAAAACTGGGAGAATCTGCAACTAATCCTTATTACATGGAGCCCCTTTGGGGCATTTGCAAGGGAGAATTGGCAGGTACTTATTTCTCCCACTACCAAACTCTTCTTTGCAAATCTCTCCCAGCATTTTTTTTACCCTAGCCACAATTAATTCTGGTTTAAGAGCCTGGAGAAGCATTTGCAGGGGAGAATCATTAGGTGGGAGAAGACAGAGCACCTACATCTTCTTCCTGATGCTCCCATAATGCACAATGACCACATGTTAAATCAGGAGTAATACGTCTGCCTTCCCGCCCCTCCTCCCTGTTTTGGGGTTTATTTCCCCAATTTCTCTCATCCTGCTTTTAATTGTTTTGCTCCCTGACAAGGCAGTTGTACTTTTAGAGGGAGATCTTGTTTGGCTGCCCTGTGATTCCAGTCCATGCCACACACCCCACTGATTTCCTTACAAGGTCTCTTAAACACCCTGTAATGAGATATGAGAGCAATTGTGGTTAATGGTTAATTGCACTAATTCCAAAATAGAGCTGTGATGTTTTTGCTCCTGCACACAAATATGAGATGTGTTGACATGGATCCATGTACCACACATCTAGGAAGATGCAGTGACATGGAGCTGGCATTAAGGAGAAACTAATTAGAGTGAATGCGCTTTCTTTTTGAAATGCTGCTCATTTCCCTATAAAAAGCAAGGGTTAGAAATACAGGCAGGGTGCAGCATCTAAAGCTTTTGTTCCCCCAAAGATATACACTTTTATTTTTTGCCACTTTAGACAGAAAAAAATAAATTCTTTTTCACTATTAATAAGCATGCTGTCCTTCTTCACTACACTTCACATTTTTAGGTGTACGCCTAAGATGTTTTAAATGAATACCTACAAATCTAAAGTGTCAATGTGACTAAAATATTTGGAAAACTGATGTCCAGAGCATAAACATTACTGTTTTATTTAGCTGGGCTTGCTGGTGGTGGATTGAATAGAGGTGTCCCTCTATTTGGTTCTCTCGGCTGAGCTGGTTTCCTGTCAGTCCTTGCAGTGCTGAGTGACCTTTGCCTTTTGCCCCCACTGAATGGGCAGGTTGGCAGGAGGCCTACAAGAAGTTTGTTAGAATTCCTGCTCCGTGATTACAGTCATGGGATTTTTGTCTGTCACATGATGGTGTATGTTTTGACTCCACAAAGTGGGAAGTGACGGAGACAGGATGTTTGTGTTACTGTGTTCCGTGAAGTGGGACTATTGTCCTTTGTTCTTCCTCTTTGCTATCTGATGCTAGAGAGAGAGGGAGCCATGTTGCAGTGCTCCGTGTGTGTTTATATGTAAATAAAGTAGATTAGCCAAAATGCTGAGTTGCTGAGGTCTGTTGCACAAACTGCGAAGACTCTGCAGATCCCTAAGTGTGCCACTGTCTGTTGGCATCAGTTGCTGTGATGTTCGGGCTGAAGAAAGCTTTTGTAGCTCCCGAACGATCGACCAGGAGGGAGAGAACATGCCCGTCTTTGCCAGGGTCGTACTCGAGTGTAGGAGGAGCTCCTGACAGTTTCCCTGCCAGCAGAATCCAGTGGAAAGCCCTGGGGAAGAGGTGGAGCTGAACCAACCCAGGAGCCACTGGACCTCACACTCTGGAGCTGGGGCAGGGGCAGGGATCAGCTCCAATCATCCAGCTTGCCACCTCCCACTGCGATGTGTGGCCAAGCTGTGAAGGTGACCCTACTGTTTCTCAAAGCCACAAGGATGAGGGCTGAAGAATGCAGCTCTACTTACTGTAAATAAACAAGCCTTTGGGTGGATTTAGGAGTTAGAAGGCGGGCTTGACCCTCAAAATGTATTCATGAAGCAATATTCAACACATTTTCAAGTATCTGTGTATGGTGGTACCTCAGGTTACATACACTTCAGGTTATAGACTCCGTTAACCCAGAAATATTACCTTGGGTTAAGAACTTTGCTTCAGGATGAGAACAGAAATCATGCAGCGGCGGCGCAGCAGCAGCAGGAGGCCTCAAGTGGTGCTTCAGGTTAAGAACAGTTTCAGGTTAAGTACGGACCTCCGGAACGAATTAAGTACTTAACCCAAGTTAAGTACAACCATGTACAACCATGAGTTAAAGACATTTTTGAAAGGCCCAGAGTCCTCAAATCCCTCATCCATTGATGCTGCTAACACTGCATTGGCATAATGTAACATCTGTGCCCTCTGCCGAAAATCACCAAGAGGGAAATGACTAGAGCGCTAGGTCTCTTAGAAACGCCGGGGCAATGCTTCCTATTAGGCTGTTGCCCTAGTTAATTGGTAACCTGAGTGGCTTCATTACTAAACTCCTGAAAAGCCCAGCACCAAAGTGTTTATGTTGATCAATCAATTTGGATTACAAATGGACTGACACCTGACTGTAGCTCTGAAGTGTCTTCCACACTCACTGCAGAACTGGATTCATGTAGTCCTGTGTCTGTGTGCTCTACATAATTCAAAGGCCTCTCAAAAACAGTGTTTTCCAGTCGCAGAAAAAGAGTCCAGTAGTGTTTTGCTGATTGATAAGAAACTTAGAATCCTTCCTTGCTAAGCCTTCCCTGCCCACTCCCCAAATCCTGGAATTAAAAAGGTAAAGATAAAGAGACCCCTGACCATTAGCTGACAGTAAATCTTAAGTTTGATCCGGGAGGTGGAAATCAGGTGAGCAGGACTTGCTTAAACCAGGATGAGTAAATTATGGAGTCCATCCTTTCCCTGGCCGAATTAAAGTTGCTGACGTAAGGAACCCGAGAGATGACTGTGGTACAAACTCTTGGTTGTCATAGCTTCCTCTATGGAATTACAGGTGCCGCCATTTTGCAAAGGCGGTGGGTATTCTTTAAAATAATGTTTATTCTTTGAATTCTTGTTTGGTTTTTCTTACTTTGAGTGGGATTGGAAAGGAAATGCTGCATGCGCAGCAGATAAATGTCACAAATAAATACATTCTGTTTCGGTGCTTCTGAGCATATTTGGAAATTCTGTGAGTCTGTGGCATTCTAAAAGAACAAAATCACCACATCAATATGTCACCTTTCCTCCAAGGAGACATCCATGTCCCCCCAGTTTTATCCTGCAATAATCCTGTGACACAAGTTATACTGAGAGACTGTGGCTGACACAGGTCACCCAGTAAGCTTTATGTCTCATTGGAGATTTGAACCCAGGACTCCCAGGTCCTCACTCAGCACTGTATTACAGTGGTGCAAATGGGCCCTGAAAGTACTTCTGTGTGTGCTGAATTGTCCTTTAGAATCTGCTCAGGCCTCAGAAAATGGTATATAGTCTCCCATTGTGTGATGGGGAATGAGTGACTACACTTTATGGCAAAGTAACTGACCTGCATATGCTAGCAGATTTTGCCATGGTGTTTGTGCCTCAGGGTACATTTCTAAACCATGGGGGCAAAGCATTTGGGTTTCTTTACTCCTGGTTTGGAGTTTGCTACCTATATGGCTGAGCTCACACGTAGAGAATTGGGAACGTATCGTTTCTGCCTGCAGTTATGGAATGCCTGGCTTCTGCTTTTCGTCAAGCAAAGAGAAAGAACATCCAGTCATGTCAGAACAGAAGCAGAAATATTAACACTGCACAGTTGGCCAAGCATAAAAAACCCCCAATTTCTTTTGGCAAAGGTGGAGCTGAGGACAAAGTCCTGGTCCAACCTTATTAGAACTTAAGGATTTAAAAGAATGCGAACCAAGTTACTGGGCATGTCTGTGTACGTTGTGGGAGGGGGGTACCAACTAAATGAGATTTAAGTGGTTTGCCTAAAATTTGCTGCTTTAGCAACAATTTGCATTCCTTATTCTTTTGAACTCCTAGGTACTGAGAGTGTGAGAACATAATTCTCCCCACCCATCCAGATCCTGTAAATTCCTACAAATTGCAGCATTTGGTTTAGGGTCCAGATTTTTCAGGATCCAGGTTGTCTATTTGAAGAGGATGACCAACATGGTTTCAAAAAGAGCATTGCTCCTGACTCAAGTTACTCATCACCTGACACGTTGAACCTATGCAATTTCATAAGCTGTGGTCGACATCTTTCAACATTTTCAGAGAAGCCTAGACTAATGCAGATATCAGGGGCTAGTATCTTATTGCTTTTTTTTGCAAGAAGCAGGTGTCCATAGCAAACACTTATAATATAAATGCATATATGAAGTTAGTGGCTAACTGCTGCAAATTGCATCATGTCTTCTGCTACACATTGTATTACATACTGGGGATTGTGGGGTGGTGGCAATATTAAACCAGCTTTTCACTTTGATGAATATGTGTGTAACTGGGATATTACTTCTCTCTTAATCAGGGGTAGACAACCTAAGGCACATGGGCCAGATGTGGCCCAATCGCCTTCTCAATCCGGCCCCGCGGATGGTCCAGGAATCAGCGTGTTTTTACATGAGTAGAATGTGTCCTTTTATTTAAAATGCATCTCTGGGTTATTCATGTGACATAGGAATTCGTTCATTTCCCCCCCAAAATATAGTCTGGGCCACCACATGGTCTGAGGGATGGTGGACTGGCCCATGGCTGAAAAAGGTTGCTGACTCTTGCTCTTAACCATAACCGATTGAAGCTGTCAAGCCTGCATGTAGGTTGACTGTAAACAGTGCAGACTGGTACTAAAAGAACTTAACTGTGTGGAAGCAGTCCCCTCCACCCCCGGGGCATTTCAGAACATCTACTTGTCCATACACAGAAGCAGAAAGGGAGATAATCTGATTTAGGAGAGGGCTTTTCTACATGTACCTCTTGGGTTCATTTTCTATCATTCCTAATTCCAAGAGTCAAATCCAGGAATGTAAGACTTGATAATAAAAGGCAGCAGATTATGTTTTGGAACAGCCCGAGCATGCAGAGTCTTGCTGCAGGAGGAAAGGTTAGAAATCCAAGTTCTCCAGTTACTACAAAAGCCTTCGATCCAGTATCATCCACTATTCTTCTTGCTGAATGCATCCGTTTTTTTAAAGATCTTCTCATCCAAGCATTAACTGCCGTTTGCCAGTATCGCTATGCAGAAGTCTCAATCAGCAACACAGGGCCCGCTTTTAATGCCCTTTATTCTCTCTCTCTTTCTCTGTTTGTGTAAACATATCCTCTGCATTATGAGCAAACTTCATCTCCAAGTGTGGAGCCTTATGTAGCTAAACTGGCATTATCTTGTGTGCAAGAAGGATGCGTCTGTTGACAACAGGCTTTAGAGATCCCCAAGATTTGTAGAAGATGATTAAGTCTTCAATTAATTAAAATAATAATAGAAAGAAACCCTCTAAGAAAGAGGGAGCCCAAACGGCTCAGTGTGGGTGGCAGCTGCATCCACACATTTTATTGCAGAATCAATGGAGAATCAATGGCACTTAGTTTTTTCTACAAAGTCCACCTACCATATAGATCTACTTTGCATTCCTTTGCCCCTAAAAAGTAGTTCTTGAGAAAAGGGTTTCATTCCAAAAATAAAAGCTCATTGCAGATTTAATTTTGTATCATCTTGTACAAAATGTACCAGCAATGCGGAGTTGTACCAAAACCTGCCCAGTGATGTTGCGGGTATGCATATCACAGTCACCAATTCCTTCTTTGTACACGTGGGGGTGTGCAGAGAGGAAAAGGTGTTGTTGACCTAATCGTGGGGATGGTATCAAGGAACCACACTCACCCTTGTGGACAGCAGCATCTAGAATTAATCCGGACTGAAAGCAGCATATTTAGGCAGAGCATCAATGATTCTGGGTTGAGAAAAACTACATTTTTGTGCTTCAGATGGGTTAGTGTAGACACAAGCTGAGCATGCTCAGTAGCCATGGAATGCTGACAGGGGTTGTGGTGGTAAAACAACAACAACAACATCTTGGAAAAGGCACTGCAACACATCTCTATTTTCTCTCACTCTCTCCCTCCATCTTTCCCTTTCTTAAAAAGGAAAAGAATAAACTGAGGGTAGAGCAATGGGTGTAACCTACCAAACCAGGAATGAAACCTAGCTTAAAGATGAATGATATAACAAGCTACTCTTCACAATTAGCCCTGACAAGGCCTGCGGCGGGAAAATGAGCAATATGTGGTTGGAGAAAAAGACAAGACGAGCCAGTTTATGGCTAATCCATAATGTGTAGATTAATAGATCTTGGTTAAAGCGATTCCTGATGCAAAGAAGAATTCTGAGCAATTTCACCAACCAAATGACAGCATAATACACAAAAGCTGAGCTACCCTTTGAATCAGGAAGCGCCCAAAGAAAAAGAAAAAGGTGACCTTGAAAGGATGCTGCTGCACTGGCTGGTCCTGGTTGTCATTCCAGTCAAGCATGTCTTCCAGAAGAGAGAGTTCAAGAAAATAAGGTGAAGGGGCTTGCTCTCTCACTTGTACAAAGAGATGCATTGGGGCTTGGACAAAGAGAGCATTGGAGACTTCTCTGAGTAACCCAACATTGTGGAAGACAGCTTGGGGTTAGTTGATGGTGAAAGAAAGGCATTCTGTACATGCCCAGGAACCTAAACAGCCATTTTATTATTATCTAAGAATCACACAGATTTGACAGCAGAAGCTCTTTCGTAAAGAGCTGAAGTGTTACTAACATTTTATAAGGCTTAGCAAAAGAAACATTATAACTGTGTAGCAGACGCATTTAATTAACACCGCATTTTTACACCAAATCTTTTGAATTCAATTTCTTTAAGCAGGGGGACCCTGGTATTATTCCTGGATACATGAGTCTGAGGCCCGCAAACTGTGATCCAAAGACATGTGGGTAGATGGAGCTTTCTTGCTACTTTGTACAGCTCAAAATCCAACCTGTTGCTGGGTTTCAGAAGCAGCTGGCCTTCTTGGCTGCTTGAGCTACAACAAGAAAAGCTTCAAAGAAAATTCCAGCTGAATGCCTGGTTCCCGAGCACACGTGCAAATGGCTTCTTTGGACTGTAAAAGCTCCCCAGTGAGAAAGCACTTGGCAAAAGCTCAGCTGGGCCATCAGCTCAGGTAGGGATATAAATCCATTGCCAGCGGCAGGTAGTTTGAAGTGTCACAAAGGAGCTGCAAACTGCTGCCGTGTGGCGCATTCCCTGTGCAGGATTTCAGCTAATTCTGGCTCATCTCCCAAAAATCTATCCAACTTCCTTAGCTGACATTGCCCTTTGCACATGCATCTCATTCACCTATGCCTTCCACATATGTAACTAGGGTCATCATTCCTCTCTTCTAGCACCTTAACTATCTAGAACAGAACTAAAGAGAGAACAACAAAAAGATAATATTGAAACTTCGACATTTCATGTGGCTGGGTGGAAGCCCAATATCTGGTCAGAGCTCAAGAATTAAAAGAAATAATGCATTCATACAAATCTATGGTGTGTTCACACTTGGAATAATAATAATGATGATAATGATAATATAATAATTATTACATTATATAATTATTATAATATAATAATAATCATCAAATATTTTAAACTTCCCTAAACAGGGCTAAGTAGGGAGTCAAGAGATAAAAGGAACAACTGGCAAGTTTGGCCTTGGAGTTCAAAACAAAGCAGGGCAAAGGCTAATAGAGTTCTGTCAAGAGAACAAGCTGGTCATCACAAACACTCTTTTCCAACAACACAGGAGACGACTCTACACATGGACATCACCAGATGGGCAGCATCGAAATCAGATTGATTATATTCTCTGCAGCCAAAGATGGAGAAGCTCTATACAGTCAGCAAAAACAAGACCTGGAGCTGACTGTGGCTCAGATCATCAGCTTCTTATAGCAAAATTCAAGCTTAAACTGAAGAAAGTAGGAAAAACGACTGGACCAGTAAGATACAATCTAAATCAAATCCCTTATGAATACACAGTGGAAGTGAGGAACAGGTTTAAGGATTTAGATTTGGTGGACAGAGTGCCTGAAGAACTATGGATGGAGGCTCGTAACATTATACAGGAGGCAGCAACTCATGGGCATTTGATCTTATCCACAGGACAATCTTTGTGTAGGAGGTTCTGGAGTGTGCCATCACTGCATGAAACATTCTGGCTACGTAAAAATATTGACTTTTATTCTGTTATATGCCGTGCTTCTCAGGACTGCTCATTTTACAGTTAATGGAAACGGTTGTTGAATTAATTAATTCATATGGATTTAACAGATTTTTTTGTATCCTTGCTCTGGTTTGGATATGATTTTGATCTTTACCTGTTTCATTTTTTGATATATTATTCTTGGCCACATTTATTGATCATTCTGATATGTTGTGGTCTACTTTTACTTCCCTTGGGAAGGAGAAGCAGGTTGTAAGCAATAGATGAAAAGAAGTCAAAAGACAATGCAGTTTAGAAGCAGTCAATGAAATGAAACTGAAAAGATACCAGGCATGCCAGCTACTGGCACTACTTGTGGCAAAGGTTGTGCCAGAGTCTGCATGCTCCTATTTAAATGCTGTAAATCACAAACAACAAAGCCAGTTTTGCCGCCTGAAGACAACATGGTGCATCAACAATTCTCTCCTACTGTCAGCCACAAACTCAAAACTAGGGAACTATTCCAATACATTTCACCCATATCCCTAATATACACATACAGCAGCTCAATTGGGAACTCATCGCCTCCACATCATGCAGTGAATGAAGCCAATGTCTCTAGCATTGCGTCACTTACAGCAGGAGTGCTTTGTTTAAAGACTGGCCCAACACCAGACCCAGAAGACTACTTTTCAGAGGCAGTTTACATTAAACACTGGTAGGATTTGAACAATCTGGATGGATCTGTTCCCTAAGCTAGAGATGACACAGACATAATGGAGGCGAAAGGCTGAGTTGATACCTCCTCTGCTAACACTGACAAAACAAGGGAAGTGATAGACACAGCTCAGATTTATAGAAATGGTAAAGCAAGGGGAATTTAGCTAGTGTTGATAGCGGTTTGCATTGAATACGAATGCTGAAGCCTGAGCTTCTAAAAGGCCATTTCTTGTCAGTGTGACTGCTCTTGATGCACCAACTGACTCCCAGTTCACACAATAACAACAGTGGTTTTGGGTTGTTGTTTGTTAATTCAAGAAAGTAACACCCTGGGACTTACTTTAATTTATTTATTTTTATTTTTGTGATTGTCAGCTGTTTTAATCTGTTGATTAACACTGTGTTTCAGTTGTTGTAACCTATCCTAGGGCCTTAGGGGGGAAAGGGCAGGTAATAAATTACAACAACATCGACAACATCTGGAAAGCCACAGGCTCCCCTTGCATGGCATGAATGAATTCTCCTGACATATGGTTGTCAAGCCTCTGCTTAAAGACCTCCAAGGAAGGAGACTCCACCACACTCCTTGGCAGCAAATTCCACTGTCGAACAGCTCTTACTGTCAGGAAGTTCTTCCTCATGTTTAGTTGGAATCTTCTTTCTTGTAGTTTGGAACCATTGCTCCGTGTCCGCTTCTCTGGAGCAGCAGAAAACAACCTTTCTCCCTCCTCTATGTGACATCCTTTTATATATTTGAACATGGCTATCCTAAGACCCACATTCAGACAATAGTAGCCTATTCATGTTTTATACTCATTGCTCTGAAAAAGCAATGATCTATATTTTTATGTTTTCTCATTCATCTATCTTCCACCTGCTCCAAGCGAGGAAGCCAAGCAAGAAACATTTGTTCCCTCTAGACATCTGAACATTTTATTTGTTTGTGGTGACCAGCAGTGTGTGTGGGGGGAGGGGGTCTTTGACAGAATTGTAAGCATTTTCTAATAAGCAGATGCCATAGTGAGATCGAGTCTTAGTAAATGGTGGGCATTACCAGACTTTACTCCTTATAAAACAAACCTCATACACATTAGGAAGGATTAAAAAACAAACACAGAATCTGCATGTGTTTATTCCTTACCTGTGACAGGATTAATGGCGAAAAATCTATTATGGTTTTCATTTATGATGTGGAAGGTGAGCTTCCCTTGGGAGCCAGAATCTGGGTCAGTAGCTTCTACCTGAAGGATGGAGGTGTTGGCTGGGGAATTTTCCATGACAGAGGCATAAAATATTGGTCTCGACATCTGAGGCGGATTGTCATTTACGTCAGTGACTTCAATGTAAATGTCAACCACAGAAGACAGAGGGACTGATCCTCTATCAACAGCTAGCACCGTCAACCAATAATGACTGTTGGGTTCTCTGTCCAGTGGACCTGTGGTAAAGATTGTACCTAAGAGAAATAAAAAAAGGGGGGATATATGGATTCCACAGTTTATATATATATATATATATATATATGAATTCCTTTCAAAAATTAAAGTAAGTGGATTTCTTACTCCGAAGCCCTTTAAAGACAAAGTAGCCCAGGCTTCCTCAACCTTGGCCCTCCAGATGTTTTGAGACTACAATTCCTATCATCCCTGACCACTGGTCCTGCTAACTAGGGATCATGGGATTTGTAGGCCAAAAAAATCTATCTGGAGGGCCAAGGTTGAGGAAGTCTTATAAACATAGATAATACAACAATTTTTTTAAAAAGATGCTGGCAAATGAAAATTTCAGGCCAAACAACCCATGCCATTTAAGCCATTTTTTCTATCTTGTCTAGTGTCCTGTTATTATTATTACCTGTGTCCTTTTCAATATCGAAGACAGCCAAGCCTGTTCCCTCTCTGATAAAATACTGGATTTCTCCATCTTTCCCTTTATCGCCGTCGTGTGCTATCACCGTCATCACTGATGTCCCTTCTGGTCTGTTTTCCTTCACCGACCCTTCATACACAAAAGAGGCAAAGCGAGGTGGGTGCAAGTTTTCATTGACGTCCAGAACATCAATCTCAATATGGCAGAGGGAAGAAAGAGACAGGGGCGTCCCAGCATCGCTGATTCTCACAGTTAGATTGTAAGAGTCCCTCTTCTCATAGTCCAGCTCTTTTTCCAAGATTAGGGCCCCTGTAAACTCATTCACGTGAAACATATCCTCATCATCTCTGAACAGGCTATATTTTAGCTCTCCCCCAGATGCAATATCTGGATCAAAGGCTTCTAGGAACAGCAATGTTGTCCCAAGGGGCAGGTCCTCAGGAACCTTCACCTTATTCAAGGCTGGGATGCAGCGTGGAGAATTGTCGTTTACATCTTCCAAAGAAATAACCAGATCAGCCACTGCAAAGAGCTGCTGGCCTGTTAGTGGCTGGTCTCGGGCTTCAACTTTTAATATGTAATGAGGACACAATTCTCTGTCAAGGGGAACAGTCACTGCTACTTCACCAGTGATGCTATTGATGTCAAATTTATCAGAAGGTGCCAAAAAGGAATATTTCACTCTCCCATTGTCATTTGTATCCGCATCATCGGCTTTCACCACAGTGATGGTTGTGCCTATTTCTACGTCCTCTGGTATAGTAACCAAGTATGTATGTTGCGAAAATTTAGGAGCGTTATCATTTGTATCCAGAATGTTTACTGCTAGCAACTTCCAGGAAGACTTCTGAGGAATGCCAAGGTCGTATACTGTAATGTTAAGTACGTAGAAACTTGTTCTTTCATGGTCCAAAGGAGAGGAGACCAGGAGGAGACCCGTTTCTGTGTCAATGTAAAAACGACCATCCTCATTCCCAGAAGATATTACATAGACCATCTTTCCATTAAAGCCGGTATCACTGTCTACAGCTCTCAGCTGTGCAATGGTTGAGTTGACTGGGATTGTCTCCATTATATCAATAGATCTTGGGAAGGCATCATCGAACTGTGGCGCATGGTGGTTTATAAGATGCACATTCAAGGAGGAATCTTCATCTGGTTTTTGCTCTGGAGACTGGGATTCAATAGAGTGGATCATGCTCTTAGTTAGTTCCTTAAGGACCCCAGTATCCTCACACTGAACGTCTACTTGGGTATCCTGGTAGACCACAGTGATATTTACATAGGTTGGGAAAGCAGAGTTTTCTCCATCTGTGGCTGTGATTTTTAAAGAGTAGGACGTCGCTAGTTTATCATGGAGATCTCTTAGAGGAGCTCTAAGAGAAATCACCCCAGACACAGGATCCAATTCAAAAAGCTGCCTCTCATTGCCAGACATGATTTCATATTTGATGGGCTGAAGCTCGTCATTATCAATGGCTGATACTGTGATCACAGAGTGGCCAACAGGTAAGTCCCATGGAATACTTGCATTGCAGTTAATCTTCTCAAATGCTGGTGCATTATCATTCATGTTATTCATTCTGAGGGAAACGAAAACCTCGGTCTGAAGGCGAAAAGGAGACCCCGAGTCTGATGCCCAGACACGCAAATGGTACAACCTCTGCATTAGCTCATAATCCATTAACTTGGAGATGGAGATGACACCTGAAAATGGGTCAATGGTAAATGGAACAGCTCTCTGGTTGGCTATGGTATATGTGATGAAACCATTCTCCCCAGAGTCACTATCTGCAGCCTTCACAGACAGGATGCTGGTGCCCAGAGGCAGATTTTCATCAAAGCTGCCATGGTACGATGGTTGGTTGAAGCTTGGAGCATGGTTGTTGCAATCAATAATACTAACCAAGACAGTGGCAAAGACCTCACTGTAACTTGTTGTAACTTTGAGTTCAAAGTGGGACTGTTCCTGGAAATCTATTAGTTTGTCTGTAGTTAACAGGCCAGTCTGAGGATTGATTTTAAAACTTGTGCTACCAGAACTGGGTTTCAGAATGTATTTTAGGTTTGGGAGAACTGGACTAATCTGAACCATTGCAACATGACTGCCAGGAGGTGCAAATTCACTGAGCTGGACATGATACAGATCTTTTTCAAATCTCGCAGAGGCGTATTTGGAAGGTGGTATTTGAATAACTACAATCTGAGAAAGAAGAGGTGGCTTGTTTTTGTCTTTAGCCCGTAGGCTGAGATTAAAACCATGTGGGTTATCGTTCCAATTGATCTCTCTGGCTGACACTATCATGAACTCATTACTTCCCACATAGGATCTAATGGATTTGAAGTGCATCCTTGGATCTCCAGCCACAATGTCAACTGAATCTACCCCAGCTCCTGATCCACCTACTTCCACACTCAAGGTAGCATAAAGGAGATCCTCAGGAGAATCGGATGGCCTCACCATCACTGAAGTTATAATGGGGGGTTTCTTGATAGATGGCTCCACCTGGATTGTAAGACTGGCCACGTTTCCAAAGCCACTTCCTTCAGAGATCTTCTTCATTCTGTCCACAGCCAGAACCTTTAACTGGTGCTTCCCCCTGTGGGTGGAGTTCAGTTTCACAGCAGTCATAATTACCCCACTGGTGGGGTGAATGGAAAATAGTGGTGACTTTGTACTAAATGCATAATAGAACTCTGCATTCTGACCAACATCAGCATCTGTGGCACTGACTGCACCAATGGAAGTTTTCAGGGGTGTATC
Source organism: Podarcis melisellensis (assembly GCF_964234715.1). Lineage (NCBI taxonomy): Eukaryota > Metazoa > Chordata > Lepidosauria > Squamata > Lacertidae > Podarcis > Podarcis melisellensis. The sequence goes on from NC_138529.1 coordinate 62,210,739, forward strand.
TTCTTGGATGGTGACTTTATAAGAGGGTGGTGAGAACAGAGGCTTCAGGTCATTTCTGTCAAGGATGTGGATCAGTACTTTGGCCCAAGCCTCATAGGCAAATGTTTTCTCCAAGGCTTGGATTATTAACACGTACTTGTCTTTGAACTCCCTGTTCGGCCGCTCGGTATTACCACTTTTAGTCCTGATCCTCAAAAAGCAGAAATCTCCCACAATATGCTCCTCAGTTTTAAACAGGCCACTCGTGTCCCCAGAAGCAATCTTGTATCTGATGTCCCATGCTGGGTCCGTGATGTAAATGCCCATTTTGACATAGCTCTCCACATAGGTTTTGGGAGGGGAATTTTCATAGACTGTTGTGTTATAAAGGGGATAAGTAAAGTGCAACAGGGAAGCATTGCCTTTTTCTGAATTCCCTTCACAAGCCAGAAAAGATGTCAGGCACAGTGCAACAGTCACGGCGAGCCTCCTTGTTCTGATTTCCATTGCAGGCCCTAAAGGAAGGAAAATGAGAACAGTGAGGAGGCGGAATTGCCAAAGGGAAAACAAGGTACAGAAAAAAATAATACAGAGCCTAAGTTAAATGCAGTGGTGACCAGCAGGATGTGGTTGGGCTGTGCTGTTTAGCTGACTTCCTGCCAGTTACAGAGGGAGACAGGCAAGGGAGGTCAGTGTGGTGTGGGTGCAGTGGCGGAAGCATCAGATTGGCTTTCCCCCTGCACCACACCAATCACCTCACTGCTTCACCCATCTCCCTCTCATTTCACTCCTCCTATACCCTGGTCACATTTCTGTCTCTCCTGTGTCAGAACCTAGCTTATTATTATTATTATTATTATTTAATCATTTTTTTGATACAAACAACAACAGCAAAAGAAACATACAACAAAAAACATAATAACAATAACAACAAAATTTGACAATTCAGATTTGAATACCTGACTACACCTTTTAAAACAATATTTTCCCACCTCTCTCTCTCCTCCCCCTACTTCTCACCACTATCCGCCTTATCACTTAAATATTTGTTCCAGATTTCTTCATATTTATCCATTCTTACTTTGCGTTGACATCCAATTCGTTCGTATGTAGCTAATCTAATCTGTCCATATTATCAATCCATGTGCTCAATGGAATCTTTTGGGGGCTCTTCCAATTCATCAAAGCAAGTTTTTTTCTTCTAATATAGCATGGTGCATCCATTTTTTTGACCCCTTGAAATCTCCAATGTTTCCGGAATATAATTTAGAATTAAATTAAATTCCCCTAAATAACATTTATTATTATTATTTATTATTCTTGCTATAAATATCCTCACCTTGCACCAAAATGATCTTATCATCGGGCAGTTAATCATCATATGTACTAAGTTCGCATTTTTACTCCCACATCTCCAGCAGTTGTCTGCACTTGGTGTCAGAACCTAGCTGCCCTCTTTCCCTCCTTAACACATGACATGCTTTATGGCTGGTCTCTTCAGTTACACATCATTTTGTTAGCGATATTACAGATATCACAGAGGAAAGGGCTTAAGGCTAATCATAATACTGAAAATATTTTTGCAAAAAGACAGGTGAATGCTTTTTAAAATTTGCATTCAGGGATGAAAAGAGAGAATATTTACATACATTTTGGGTTAATTATAGGTGCCTATATTTACCCTGGATATCCCGGGAGATCTCTATCAGGTGCTGTTCCTTCCTGTTTTAAATTAAAAATCAATGATCAAGTACCTGCCAGATGTTTGGCACTATCCTGCCTTAAACAAGGCAGACTTGTTTGTCCAGACACTTTTTCAAGATCCCACGCCCCAAAATAGCTTGCTTTTCACTTTAAGTCAAATGTATGGTGCACATAGCCATAGCCTCAGTTTGTAACTGTGCTGGTTATGTGTGTATGAGTCTCACTTGTGGAGATGCTTTATTAAACTAGATACAGCGGTACCTTGGTTGTTGAACTTAATCCATTCCATGGGCACACTGGCAGATTGACCGGATTGTCTTTGCTTATGCACCTGCATAGCTCCAGCCTCACCCTGTCTCATCCCAATCTTCTAACTACTTAGGCTGCTACTGGATATAGAATTGGGCTGGGGAGGGAATACAGTACACATATTTTGCCAACCAAAATGTCACAAAATTGCATGCAGTTCTACAAAACTCTTTTATCAGACTAGATGGTAACAAAGCAGCAGCAACAAAAGGGACACACACACACACACACACACACACACAGTGTATCTTGTAGTGACGTCATTTGTCTCTATTTTGTAAGAGGCCAAAGATGAGGTCGGGAAGGAGGCAACAGTCAAGCAAATGAGGTCTATTTGGTTGCCATTCAGGTTGTACTAGGGAGCAGAAACACACAATGGCTGTTCCCTTATCTAGGCAAATACCCAAACGAGTCTAGATCCAGGTCTGTCCTCCATCCTTAGACAAAACACACAGGTTCCTTTGTAGGTGGGCAACAGGTAAACAGAAGAAACAAAGGAAGACATAGATTTATGGTGGAGTGCTATATCCCCCCCCCCAAACCACCCCAATCGAAGCCAGATTGAGTAGCTTTACCCAACAGTTGAAGGGAATATAGATGCTTGAGATGTCAGGTATTGATCGTCAAATTGACGATCTCTCTTGGGAGGTTGTGGACTCCCCTTCCTTGGAGGTTTTTAAGCAGAGGTTGGATGGCCATCTATCATGGATGCTTTAGCTGTGATTCCTGCATTGCAGGAAGTTGAACTTGATGACCCTTGACGGTCCCTTCCAACTTTACAATTCTATGAAATTTATTTGATAGAAACCAATGGTCAGCAGAAAAATACAAACAGCAATGAAGTACATTTTAGAATTCATGGCCCCTAGCATGCAGGACTCCTTTTGACATTTTGTCTAATGCTTTGGGCTGCTTAGGGAAACATAGAATCTTTATATGTAGTGTATCTATTTCTATCAACAAATAGCAGATTTGCTCCCTATACTGTTATAAAGGAAATTCTTTGGGAATACTACCCCTGGGAGAATAATACATGAATATATTGCAAGGAGCACAATGAAATATTTTTTTCCACCTCTCCCTGGATGCAGATAAACAGGCATTCTGGCATATGTCCCATCCAAATATGCTGTGGGCATAATTTGAAATCTCAAAGCTGTAAATGCCTCCCTCAGCATGTCAACCAATCGCTTAAAAAAAAAAGCAATCTGGAAGACCATAATCTGTTTTCTCAGAATGATAAAATGGTGAGAACTGCATAGTTTGGAGATGACATCTAGCTAAAAGAACCTCCCACACTTTAACTTAATTTATAGTGCACTGTTTTTCAACTATAGAAGTAGCAAACTTGGGGGCATTAACAATCAGTCCATATTGGATTATGAGGGTTTCACACTTGTACAGCTCTATTAGGGACGCGGGTGGCGCTGTGGTCTAAACCACAGAGCCTAGGGCTTGCCGATCGGAAGGTCGACAGTTTGAATCCCCGTGATGGGGTGAGCTCCCGTTGCTCAGTCCCAGCGCCTGCCAACCTAGCAGTTTGAAAGCACGTCAAAGTGCAAGTAGATAAATAGGTACCGCTCTGGCGGGAAGGTAAACGGCGTTTCCGTGCGCTGCTCCGGTTCGCCAAAAGCAGCTTAGCTATGCTGGCCACATGACCCGGAAGCAGCTCCCTCGGCTAATAAAGCGACATGAGCACCACAACCCCAGAGTCGGTGATGACTGGACCTAATGATCAGGGGTCCCTTTATTAGAAATTTGCTCCAAATGACATGCTTTTGGGGCGACAGGGTCTGGTATATTCTGCTGTTTCAACCAATACAGAAGCAAAGCAGTATGATCTGTGGCCTGTCAGCTACTGAAAGAAGGGTTCACTTCCCCTCAAAGATGCTTGCCAACCCATATGCTGAGCAAATAATTTGAGAGAGAGAAGTGCTCTTAGAGAAAAATGACAAGTTTGGGCTCTGAGAACAAAAGGACGGACAAACACACACACACACACACACACTCTGCTTATTCTCAGCCAGAGAGCCATGATTTTAACAGTGCGGTTCATGTCACAACTTTAACAGGGTTGAAGAGTCAGGGAGCATGCAGGAACTTGTTTCTCTTTCTCTTGGTTCCTCATCTGCTGATCCTAGAAAGAAGCCATGCAAATGCTGGTGCCCTCAAGTCCTGTGAAGCAGGAAGGATTTCATGTCTCATACAGTAAATGAAATGAGCAGAGGCTTCATATGATATCAAAAGGGACGGGTCCTGCTGTGGAAGTTTAGCTAGTCAAAATTGGCATCAGGGCTTCTGGTCTTTCACAGGTGGTCTCCTTGCCCAGCAGTGGCCAGCTGGTGACAGCATGAATGCAGCACACTGATGTGATTGGTGGGTATTCACTGATTTTGCAATTCTATATTGTTGTGATCGATTCATTGTATTTACTGTAATGTTGTTCAATGCTTTTGGTGGGGCTTGGGCTAAAAAGCAGTACATCAACCAATCTGTTTGTTACAGCCAATGACCACTATGCAAAAAGCAGTAATATAAACAAACCATACCGCAACATGCCCTAACATTTCACAAGTCACGTGAGCCAGCTTGTCATGTGCCAAGGCTCTAGACCACGGGTGTCCAAACTTTTTTCAAAGAGGGACAGATTTGATGAAGTGAACATGTGTGAGAGCCAACCAAAGTTGTTGAACTTTTAATCCACAGGGGGTGGATTAAATCGACCGGTGGGCCAGATTAGGCCCCCGAAACAAACTTTGGACATGCCTGCTCTGGACCATCTGTGAGCAAATAAGTTCTCTGAAGGCAGTCGGGGCTGTGCCCACACCATACAGATAAGGCATATTTAAAGCACACCCCCACCAAGAATCCCGGGAACTGTAGTTTGTGAAGGGTGCTATGAATTATAGCTCTGTGAGGGGTAACTACAGTTCCCAGGATTCTTTGGGAGGAGGAAAGGAATGTGTTTTAAATGCATGGGTGAATGCAACACCTTTTGGGATAATAAATAAAGGTGCCAATCAAGCAAATCTTGATAAAAGTAGGTGCCTTGATGCTCATACAGTGCAGCTGTTTTAACAATGGTGTGACTTTTTCTCCGCCATCAATAATCAGGCTACTGAATTTTGCACTAGATGGAGCTTCCAAATCAGACACGCATAGAGCGCATTACAGCAAACCAGCATCGACGCATGGAGAACATCAGAAGACCCTGCTGAGTCAGGCCAATGGCCCATCTAGTCCAGCATGCTGTTCTCACAGTGGCCAACCAGATGCCTTTAGGAATCCCACAAGTGGAGCTTGAGCATAATGGCACTCTGCCCACCTATGATTCCCAGCAACTGGTATTCAGAGGTAACGTACCACTGATGGTGGGTAGCCATTATGGCTAGCAGCTGTTGAAAAGAAGCAACATAGACTACACCTCCCAAGGAGAGCATGATGGGGAGATCAACAAAGGAACAGAGGAAAGTTCTTTATACTGAGCCATATTATTGGTCCATTGAGCTCCACATTTACACTGACTGCTGGCAGCAGCTCTCCAGGACTTTAGACAGGGGACAGTCCCAGCCCTACCTGGTGATGTCAGAGATTAACCAACTGGGGACTTTCTGCTTGCAAAACTGTTACTCTGATGTGAGTGGTGCTGTGGTCTAAACCACTGAGCCTCTTGGGCTTCCTGATCGGAAGGTCAGTGGTTCGAATCCCCGTGATGGGGTGAGCTCCCATTGCTCTGTCCCAGCTCCTGCCAACCTAGCAGTTTGAAAGCATGCCAGTGCGAGTAGATAAATAGGTACACACTGCGGTGGGAAGGCAAACAGCATTTCCGTGCGCTCTGGCTTACATCAAGGTGTTCCATTGTTCCAGAAGCGGTTTAGTCATGCTGGCCACATGACCCAGAAAGCTGTCTGTGCACAAACGTCGACTCCCTCGGCCTGAAAGTGAGATGGGCACCGCAACTCCATAGTTGCCTTTGACTGGACTTAACCATGCAGGGGCCCTTTACCTTTCCCTTTTTTTCTGCCCAGAACCATGGCCCGAACTAAAAAATGTTTGGGGTCATTTCCTACTGACAGATGTACACTACAATCACTACGGAACACTCTGCCTAATACTATCCTTGCTTTATTGAAGCTCAAACCTTGGAGCACAGAATGGACGATTTCACCTGCACAACAACATGAAGGTCTTCATCTTCCACAAAATCCTCTTCATATACAAACACACTTTCCCTACCATATCCACAAAGGTCAAAGAACACTTTGCTTTTCTTGGACCCCAATGTATTTTTGAACTACTGCCAACCATCAAGCTTAATGCAGTTGCATCAAGCCCAACTACAGTGGTACCTCGGGTTACAAACACCCCGGGTTACAGACACTTTGGGTTACAGACTCCACTAACTTGGAAGTAGTACCTCGGGTTAAGAACTTTTCCTCAGGATAGGAACAGAAATCATGCGGTGGCGCAACGGCTGGAGGCCCCATTTGCTAAAGTGGTACATCAGGTTAAGAACAGTTCCAGGTTAAGAACGGACCTCCAGAAGGAATTAAGTTCAAACCAGAGGTACCACTGTATTGCCAACTGAGTGGGTCCCACAAGCCCAAGCCCAAAGACAACTGATAAGGTAGACAGTAGTCCATGAAAGCTTATACCATAATATGTTTGTTAGTCTTTAGGGTGCTACAAGGCTTTACAATAGTTTATGCTGGCATACTTTCCTTGTCCTGCTCCCAGCTTAATGGAGGAGAACATATATAGCTCAAAACAAAAGATCTGAAGCTGCAGTGCCTGCAGTTTGAATAGTAGAAGGGAATTATGGGCTGGGCTAGGGGAATGCCATATAAGCTATGGTGTACTGCAGACATCAGGTGCAATTAATTAATTTTGGGTTCTATAACACACCTTTAAGGTGGGGAAGGGATGCTCAAGGTGTGGTCTGTCTGGTACTTTGCCTCAGAAGCAGCAGCAGATGCCTACAAGGCATCCTGGTGTTTATGAGGGAAACAAATGCACAGAAGTACCTTGTGCTTTCATCTCTGAGGACTTCAAAAAAATTTCTCACTTTGGGACAATGGGTGCCAAAACTTTCTCTAGGAAGTACTCAGATCCGTCATTATGAGCTGTCAGCGAGGCATTGTGGGTAGACCACAATCTCCTTCCCTAACTTAATACTGAGAGTGTGGAGGTGGTCTGGCAAGGCTGCAGAGGACGCTTTTCATGCTCCACATGCTACTTTGTGTGTGTAGGCCATGCAGAAAAAGCATCAATCCATAAGGTACATCCACTACCTTGTATTTTGGGAAGACTGCCTGAAGTCGTAAGTGAGTGAAAGTTTAGAGCAGGAAACGTAAAATGGATTCACAAGGGTTTGGTAATGTGAAAATGAATAGATAGTTCATGGCTGGAATCTAGCATATAGCGTAATGACAGCTTCTGCTCAGCTGTGTACTATAAAATGAACAGAAAGCAATGCAGTCTTTGATCACATCAGTGTTAAAGTAGGGAAAATGAGTATTCTTTTATGAAAGCAAGAGATGTACAACTGGGAAACTGTGGACTGGATCCAGCTCCCAAAACAGTTGATTCCTGGCAGGTCTACCAAATTTTAATCAAGGTGTGGTGAAATGATTGCCTACAGATTAACTCCTAAGAAAAACAACTATTTAAGTGGTAAGAGGAAAGAGCCCACAGGGAGTGTGCCTCTCTCTCTCTCTCTCTCTCTCTCTCTCTCTCTCTCTCTCTCTCTCTCTGGGTTCCTTATCTAATGCCCTTGCAATATGTGCACAACTGTGCAGGTCGGAAACTCCTTGTATGATCAGGAACTCAATGCATACAATCCCACTCCACCAAACATACATACATACATACATACATACATACATATATGCATGGAAACAGCTTGAAATACTGTTCATTAAAAACAGTGCTACATGATCATTCTGAATGTACATTTTTGTTCAACTCTGATTCCTCCTTTAAAGAGACAATGAGTATTGGGGAGTTGAGGTGGAGCAGTTTTGTTACACTGGCACCAAGGTTATACAGTATGTATCCTAGCAAGAACTACAAATGCTTAAACTGAAAGGTGTTTTGATTTCATCTCGACTTCTGAAGGATTTGAGTGGTATCCTGTGCTGAGTTCTCTGTGGGTCCTCAGAAGAAATATAGGCAGGGGCGAGCCTCACAGTTGAAGGAAGGAAGAGGGATTGACTAATATTTGTGTATCCTTTATGTTGCAAGCCCACCTGCCCCGATGAACTGTAATTCCCAGAGCCCCAGCTCTGTCTCTTTTATTTTTAAAATTAAATTTCTAGTATTTGCATAATCTTAGATATGAGGTAAAATGTACCAGCACTATTCTCATCCTTTGTGTTTCTGTGCTCCCCCATCAGTCTTTTACTTTGCCCCTCAATACTACCACAAAGCATTCCTGTGGACACCCAGGTATCCCACCTTGTTTCACAAACCCAGGCAATGTTGGAGTTGCCATATTTCAAGGAGTAAAATTCTGGACTTTGAGCTTTTTTTTAAAAAAATGAATTACCCAGAAAAAGGCATTTCCTGCTTCTGTCAGTAAAATCCCAGACATTTTGCTGATTTCCTGAAATTCCCCCGTATGCTATTTTCACCGCTTTAATCCCCGGCAATGTAGACATAGGCATCCACCCACGATGATGAGCTTCAATTCAAGAATTTTCAGAACAGGATTCTGGGATCTATCAGAAGCCCCATATTGGCCCCACCTTCCAGATTTTGTGAAGGTTGTCAGAAGACCTTTGCAACTCAAGCAAGCAGGAAAGAAGGAGGATCGGAGGCTGCCAAAACAAAGGAACCGGTTTGCAAAGGCTTGCTAGTCATCTGCAGATGCTGGGGCCAGGCAAGGTGCTGATCTTTGATACAGCAACTGGTGAGAAAAAGCAGAGGAACAGAGGTGTGCCCAAGACAGAAGCAGGGAGCCTCAGGCAGGTGTGCCTGCTATACTGTGTTATGACTGGCTGGACGGAGAGAGGGGTGGTTTTGCTTTGTGGCCATACTAGAACCAGCATTACTAATCTCCCCACTTTGTCCTTGCTATTTGCTCTGGTGGTTTGGGAATCCTCCTTGTAATAATACATTGGTAAGAAGAAGAAGAAGAAACACCAGCTACACAGGTGGTTCCGTGTTAAGTGCTGGTAGGTAAACACCAAGAGATCTCTGCCAAATGACTCATGATCCTCACTAAAGGTTTCAGGTTCTTAAATATAAGTAAACTTCCCAAGCACCTCATTATGTTTTTAATTAATTCAGCATTTTAACTGAGCAGCCATCTTGGTGAGCTTAAATTAAAATCCCATTTGACTCTACATTTACAAGTCTGGCTACGACATATTCAAATGAAGAGGCTGGCACAAGGGTGAGGTTCTGGAGAGGAATTTCTTTGAAATGTGGGAAATATTACTGGCGACCAATAATTATATATTGTGCTCAGGGACTAATTCATCCATCTGCAGTTTAATGGATGTGTATGTGCGCGTGTGCGCACACACACACACACACATGATTTCCTACTTCTTGATAATGTAAAAATATGTTGGCCTTTGATTCTTTGAGACCTACAGCAGCAGCAGCAATGAGGACACTGGCAATGATCTCTATTTGGGTGTCTTCTATTAAAAAAGAAAACAAAATGGCTGCAGAACCTGTCCCAAAACAATATTGGGGAGTTATCCCATACAAGCCCCAGTAAAAGAAACTGGAACACTACAAGAGCACTACCAACCTTTTTGCACTGCTTGCAGGTATAATGAGGATGGGCGATACTAAAGGTACCCCATTCCCTCTGCTGCCCCAGTTTCTACTTCTGCTTCTCTTATGCCATCCATGAAATTGTGTTACGGAGGGAAAGGAAATATTATTACTACTGCAACTGTTGCTGCTAGAAGTATAAGTGCCTAAAATTAACTACTGGTAAGTGCTGCCGTTGCATTAAAAACAAGGCAACTCCTGGTCCACGTGCTTACAATCTAAAAAATGCAGCACACAGGAAGAAAAAAAGGGATGCTGGCAAATAAGAAAATAAACTCCAGAAAAATAATTTCTGTAAGAGGATTGAACTGATAAGACTGAACTTCTGCAGCACTGTCTTTGGACTTGTTCATTTAAATGGGGTGTAGTTTGACGCAATGCACACTTCACATGAACTTCTAGACCATTTATATTATAGTCGCTTCAAAGGAAGGAACAGTGATGTGTGCAGAGTAAATTCATTCTTGACCACCTGTAAGTCCTTATAAACACCATCTCCAACTCCTCGAAAGATTCCATCAATGGTGTCTCCGAAAATTTGTACACATCACTTGGGAAGACAGGTGTACTGGAAGAAGCAAAGATCACCAGTGTTGAAGCAATGATTCTTCAACATCAACTTGGTTAGACTGGTCATGTTGTGTGGATGCCTGATGATCGTCTTCCAAAGTAATTACTCTATTACGAACTTAAAACTGGAAAGCGTAATGCTGGTGGTCAACAAAAGAGGTTTAAAGACTGTCTCAAGGCAAATCTAAAAAAATGTAGTATAAACACTAACAACTGGGAAACACTTGCCTGCAAGTGCTCCAGTTGGGGAACAGCCTTTACCAACTCCCACCCAGAACCAATGTCCCCACTGTGGAAGGACATGTGGATCCTGAATTGGCCTCCACAGTCACTTACGGACTCATCGTTAACACCGTGTTTATGGAAGACAATCTTACTTAGGTACAAGTGATCACCAAAGAAGAAGAAGCAGCCCCAACATACCTGTCTCCATACAGATCCCCTTGCTAGCCCATTCACTGGGCAGCCACAGTAGTGTGCATTTTGCACTTGCACCATGATACAAATATGGATTCCATGATGGTGTACATAAACAATTTCCAAACTCTGACACAACATTAAAGGCAGCATCAATCATTCAGCAAAAATACATCTGAATTGAGAGGAAACCCTTGTCTGTTGAATTGGTAAGGATTCCATAGAAATGTGGTTTTCCATAAGAAGAAGAAGAAGAGTTTGGATTTGATATCCCGCTTTATCACTACCCAAGGAGTCTCAAAGCGGCTAACATTCTCCTTTCCCTTCCTCCCCCACAACAAACACTCTGTGAGGTGAGTGGGGCTGAGAGACTTCAAAGAAGTGTGACTAGCCCAAGGTCACCCAGCAGCTGCATGTGGAGGAGCAGGGACGCGAACCCGGTTCACCAGATTACGAGTCTGTCGCTCTTAACCACCACACCACACTGGCTCTCATAAATGTGTGGTTTGGCAGCGCCTAAAGTGTGAAGTTCCTTCCTTCCTTCACAGTGGTACAGCTTTCGCCCCAAGAGTAAAGACACATCTCCTTACTCTGACATTTGACACGAAGCTATTTTGTTTTGTAGCATCCATATTGTTTGATTTGAGATGGAAAGAAGATAAAGTCTCTACCAGAGAGGAATGGCAAATCAAGCTGTTGGAGTACACCAAAATGGCAAAATTGACTGAAAAACTCAGGAACCAAGAAGACAAAAAAAAAAAAAAATTATCTAGGAGACCACTCCAAGCAAATGAAAACATTAGCAGGATTCCAATAACACTTGTAATGTAGCAAATATCATGGACAATAACTATGGATTATGAAATAATATGCCGTAGAAAAGGTTTACAATAGAAGCCATGGAGCGCGGGGGGGGGGGGGGAGTCAGGAGATTCAGAGAAGTCTCTAAATATGGATTTGTATTTTGAATTGGTATAATTCTACACTTGTAAAAACAAATTAAAATTATTTCCAAAGAGTGAAAAAGAGAGAGACAGGAGGAGGAAATGAGGAGGGAAAAATTGTTTGATTTTGGTTAGAACAATTTTACTGTTCTACTTGCTTCCATCATTGTAACTGTTTTGCTGGTTGTTATAAGTGTATGACAATATTGTTGTGTAACCGTTCCTTGGACCTTATGGTGAAGGATGGGTAGGAAATCTCGTAGGAAAATAAATACTGGATGTGACTGCACAGTCTGGATAACCCCCACCATAAATTCCCCTTGACCTCTCTCCTGACTCCGTCAGCCTGGCTTCCATTTTTGCATATGCTCCGTAATCTCTGTCCCAGTTGCCTTTCTGATCTTTGCACTTTTACAGCCCCAATAAAACTGACCCTTTCTTGACTTATCTGTGGAGCTGGAAGAGTTATTTCCCTCCCCCTCCGTCTTCATTCTTCCCTGTAACCTTTAGAGAGAGGGTAGGCATGTTGCTGCATGTGGGTCTTGTGTGGCAACAACATAGGCAGCCTTTGTCCAGGTGATTGGGAAAAGTGGGGGAGGAAAAGGAATCCCTGCCATCTCATGCAAGGAAGCGAGCCAGCATTGCCCAGAAATCTGCTACTGTGCTCACCACCTGGCTCCCTGATAGCATTACCTAGAAGCTGCCTCAATAAATGGGTGAATAGGAAAAAAACAAGAAGGAATACTCCACTAGACCAAAGAACAGGGATGGGCAAGCCTGTCAATTTCAGTTTCTTCCAAACTCAGTTCTCTGTTTTTCCACACTATTTTGCAAACTTTTTTTTAAATCATGAATTTTAATATAATTTTACATTTAATGCAATTTTCTCCTAATATTTCCACTTTTTATAGGACATTTTGCCTAATGTACACCTTTTTGCAAAGCAGTTTCCCCTTATATAATGCATCTTTGTATGCTATTTTCACTCGAAAGATTTGCTTATATGAACACTTTACCCTAGTTTATGCATTTTTGCAGACATTAATTAGCTGGAAAACTGCACTGCAAAATTCAAAGAAGTGCAAGTTTAGAAAGATCGCTGTGTTTCACTTTGCCTATTGTTTCAGAAGGTGAAAATTAAGTAGGTTTGCCTTTAAATCGGAACTGAGTCAAACTTCTTCCCCCATCCTTACCAAAGAACATGTACATATATGAATCTGTATAACTAAGTTAATAGAAACAGAGAGCTGGGTGGCACCCAACCCTGAATTATAAATCCAGAGTCAGAATATCCGCAGCAGACATCTCTGCTTGAATACCTCATGAGAGGGATCCCACCCTATGCAGCACAAGGTAATTGGTTCCCTTATTCTCTTATCATTAGGAAATTTCTTCCAATGCCTCAGTGTGTACATCAGTGTTCACTTTGGATGTGTGTACACATGAACATGTAATGTGTGTTTATGAGACTAACCGGCAAAGCATATACGATACGATTATGCATAAAAGGACTAGGATTGACTACAGTTCCTTGTTACATGTATATATGCTTGCACACATGGGTTTGTGGACACATTATACAGGAGGAACTGGATGCGGGTGGCCCTGTGGTCTCTTGGGCTTGCCGATCAGAAGGCTGGCGGTCCAAATCTCCGCAACCGAGTGAGCTCCTGTTGCTCTGTCCCAGCTTCTGCCAACCTAGCCATTCGAAAGCATGCCAGTGCAAGTAGATAATAGGTTCTGCTGTGGCGGGAAGGTCAATGGTGTTTCCGCACACTCTGGCACTTGTCACAGTGTCTCATTGTGCCAGTAGCGGTTTAGTCATGTTGGCCACATGACCCAGAAAGCTGTCTGCGGACAAACGCCGGCTTCCTTGGCCTGAAAGTGAGATGAGTGCTGCAACCCCATAGTTGCCTTTGACTGGACTTAACTGTCCAGGGGTCATTTACCTTTTTCTTTACCTTTTACAGAAGGAACTCCTCTCCTAGTCTGGCTCCTTTGAATTTGTTTGCAAACTTTGATGAAAACCTGAATAACAAGGAACTGATTTCACACCTTGATCTAGTAATCTGGATTATTGGTATTCCAAGACCTGGCAAATCAGCCTTCTTGAAAAAATCTCACATAAAATTTGCCCAGAGGCCAAAATCCTCAAGTTCATTGCTTTGCCATTTTGTCTAATTTTATTTTATATATGAGTACAGTGGCTCAGGTGACTGTTGGAATTTAGTATAGTTTAATATTAGTTTTATCTTCTTTTCTGAATTTTAAAATTATTATTTGGACTATGGGACCCTTTATCATTATAGGCCACACATCCTTTTTTTCCTGATATGTTTTATTATTGACTGAATTATTTACATAGCTGTATTCACACCCTTCTTTATTGGTAATGGTAACAGTTTATCCTTAAAAAACCTGATTTTTTTCCTTCATTTCTTCTTTTTCTGTAACTTTTTTGTTGTTATTTGAATTCATTTTAAAGTATCTGGAGAAAAATACAGAAGAAATCTGTCAGTGTTTGTAAAAAGCAAAAAAAAAAAGGAGGAAAAGGTTCTGACCTCCCTTTGCCTCTTCAGCCTGGTCCTCGGACCCTTTGTCGGCACAAAAAGAGTCCACGAGAATATCCTTGCAGAGTTTTATTCTTAAAAGTCTTTGTGCAAAACACGACTGAATAACTCCACACACCAGCATCAACCAACCCAAACACCAGCCTCAGCAACAAACTAACATTTCTCACTTATATATACAACTTGGTGCAGACCGCTGAGTCATGCTGACCGAGCTTTATTCGCATTAAAGAAACAGCGGCCATTTTAGCCGTGACACCCCTTCTGTTTCTTTAAATGCGAAAAACCCCAACAGAAACAATACATACATACATACATTATATACATAAACCCAGTTTTGTCATCAGTTCATTATGGCATGTTGCTGGCAAAGGCTTGGTGAACAAATCAGCAATATTATCTTGTGATTGACAATACTCCAGTTTGATTAGCCCATTCTGTACACAATCTCTAACATTCGCATGACGGATAGCAATATGTTTTGATGCGGATTTCATTATTTCCGAGCCCGCTAATGCAATGCACGATTGGCTATCTTCATACACTTGGATAGGCAAATCAACTTTACAATCTAGATCTTTTAGGATCTGTATAAACCACATGATTTCATTGCATGCTAGCGACAGGCTCCCATATTCTGCCTCACAGGATGAGGTTGCAACAAATCCTTGTTTCTTTGACCTCCACCCAATTATGGAATTGGCAAACATCATAACCATTCCACTTGTAGATTTTCTGGTAGCTATACAGCTTCCCCAGTCCGCATCAACAAATACTTCTAGTTTTTCGTCTTGTGTACTAGATATCTTCAAACATACATTTAATGTCCCCTTTAGATATCTGATAAGCCTTTTCAAAGCACACCAATCAGCAGTACTGGGTTTAGATACACGTTGACTCAGAACATTTGTAGCACATGCAATGTCTGGCCTTGACCACTGGCTTAAATATAACAGTGATCCTATTTTTGAGTGATACAACTCAGGCTGATCAAATTTATCATCACACACTGTCTTTGGGAAATCTGGTGTCATGGGAGTCTGAACTGGCTTGCAGTTTTCCATGCCAAACTGCTCTATCAAACGAAGAATTTTCTCTTTCTGACTCAATAGGAAGCTTCCATCAGCTTCCTGCCTTACTTCTACTCCCAAGTAATTACTTACAGGCCCCAAGGCTTTAAGCTTAAACCTCTTTTCCAGTTGACTTGTGAGCTTCTGGATCTCATCTGTAGAACTCCCTGCCACAAGCAAATCATCAACAAAGACTAAGAGCATTAGATATTTGTTGCCTGATCCCTTGGTGTACAGGCATGGATCAGCCACACTCCTTTTAAAACCAAGTTTTACAAGGGCTTCATTTAAACACTGGTTCCAACACCTTCCACTTTGTTTGAGACCATAAACAGCCTTTCTCAAACGCCAGACTGCACCATTCTCCTCTTCAAACCCAGGGGGTTGTCTCATTAATACTTCATGGTCTAAATTTGCATGCAGATATGCAGCATCAACATCAAAATGGTGCACTGCTAGTTGTCTTACAGCAGCAATGGAAAGCATTAAGCGAAAAGTTTCACTCTTTACAGTGGGAGAAAACACTTCATCATAACTCTCCCCTTTAATCTGAGTGAACCCTCTGGCTACTAATCTGGCTCGAAAACGTGGTTCCCCAGATGCAAGGGTTTTCCTTTTGTAAACCCACTTGCATGACACCACTCTGCCACCAGGTGGCGGCATTATGACCTCAAACACTTTGTTACGTTTAAAAGAGTCCATTTCTTCTTTCATAGCTTGTTCCCACAAAGCACGTTCCCCAGGGGGTAAGTCTAAGACTTCATTATAACTTTGTGGTTCCACACAACTCACATTGCATACTCTCACTTCTCCTAGGGTCAAACGCTGAGGAGGTACACCCTTGTTTGAACGCTGGGAGCGCCTAGGCACTATTACTTCTTCTTCCCCCCTTATCTCTGGCTCTTCTTCCTCTTCCTCTAGAGAAGTATTATCTTTTGCCACATCTTTTGGGGAAATCTGTGCCTCCTCCTCCTGCTCCTGCGTTGCCAATGGCTGAGAAGAAGCCTCTTCTCTTACTTGCAGGGGCAGTAGGCAATCTGGGTTGGCATGGATCACAGTCCATCTGTCCTGGTCAGCGAAGTCTGCACTTCGTGACAGAACTACTCGTCCTGGGCGTAAATTGAAACGCCACCCTTTGCCATAGGACTGATATCCCACAAACCGCAGTCTCTGCGCTCTAGCACCCCCTTTCTGGCGCTGAGCTTTGGGGATGTTTACATGTGCCCAAGCACCCCAGTTATGGAGCATTGTCCACTCTGGTTCTTTCCCAAACAACACACGATAAGGAATATCTTTTATAGAGCTAGACCAGGTTCTATTAATCAAAAAGTTCGCTGTCAGAAAAGCCTCGCCCCACAGCCTATGGTTGTGACCCAATCCTGCATCCACTAGCAGGCAGTCCTTTACTGACTGTATTACAGCCCCACGTCTTTCACACAGACCATTTTCAGCAGGGCTATAAGGGTTAGTCAAACGATGAGTGATCCCCTTACGTCGCAACCATGTCCCAAATTGTTTGTTCAGAAATTCTCCACCCCTATCTGTTTGCAACTGCACAACAGGGCGAGCGAAGAGCTTTTCAGCTTGGGCAACCCATTCTCTGAATGTGGGGAAACACTCAGATTTCTGCTTTAACAAAAACAACCAACTAAAACGTGATTTATCATCAATTACCAGAAAAGCATATCTGGCGCCTCCTTCAGTCTTCTGTGGAAAAGGGCCTATCACGTCACAATGGACAAGTTCTAAAACCTCTTTAGATACTCTGTCACTTTTAGAAGCCACAGGCTTCCTCTTAGATTTGGCCATTTTACATACATTGCAATCTAGGAAACAGTTACAGCTGTTTACTTTTAGGTTCTTGCACACCTTTTGCATCTCTGAAAGCACACGGAAATTGGCGTGACCCAGTTTTCTGTGCAGTTCATGTACACACCCCTTATGAACTGGCAAATTATCCTGAACCACCTGGGCTGCTTTAACAGGCTTGTCCTGCATTACATATAACCCATTTTCCAACTTTGCATGGCCACATACCTGAGTTCCATTCTTTATCAGACAGCCATCCCGTGTGAAGTTAACACTATACCCTGCATTAATCAAACAGCTTACAGACAGCAAACAATAGTCCAAACTGCTGACAAACAGAGTCTCTGGTAGAGTAGTGTTCAAGCACTGCAGGAAACATGTTCCCTGGCCATCAATCTTGCTTCTACGACCATCAGCAAGATAAATTGAGTCTTTTCCATCAGCTGGCTTCCCCAGGGTCTTAAAGTCCTCCCGACTGTTGCAGATAATCCTGCTGCTCCCAGAGTCCAGCAACCATGTTCCTCGAGGTATCTTCCTCTCCTCTCGAGAAAATGCAGAAACAAACTGAGCAGAACGCGTGTTCTTCTTCTCTGAAGAGAACCCCTTCTGCTTACGTTTCTGCGTTGGTTGCTGTCTCTGCTCCACGTCGTCTCCTGGAAGTCTTGCCCTGCATTGACGTTGGAGATGCCCGGGTTGGTTGCATCTATAGCATCTCCTCACTGCCATGGCCAAGTCCAAACCTTGGCGTTGCTCCATTGGCAGATTCTGCTGCTGGCCCCCTCGACTGTAACTCCTCCGCTCTTGGAGTTCAGCTTGTTTATCTGACCTTCTTTCTGCTTCTTCGGTCAATCTTCCAACCACATACTCAAGGGTCAGATCTCGGGGACGCATACTCTCCATGCTGTTAATCACGGGCAACCAGCTTTCAGGCAAACTTGAAAGAATAATGTAGGTTTGGTCAGTCTCATCATAACGCTTACCTCTCTGCTGTAGTTGAAGAAACAGAGATTTCAGCGTTTGAAGATGAGTTGCCAAACTCTCACCTTCTTTCATAACAGTCCTGAACAGCCTTCTGGTCAGAGAAATTATAGTTCCAGCAGTTTCTCTGACGTGCATTGCCCTTAATAAATTCCAGCACTCAAACGCTGTGCTGGCATTTGCTACATGCAATAACTGAGAGTTGCTCAAACACAGCATAATTTGGGCACGAGCCCTTTCATCTAGCCGTTTTTTCTCAGCAGAGTCAGTCCTCAAAACCTCAGTTTCAACACAGTCCCATAGTCCATCTCTCCTTAACAACTGCTGCATTTTAATTGACCAACTCAGCCAGTTGCTTTCTGAGAGAAGTTCAAAAGGGATGCCTCCCCCAATATTTACAACTTGGGAAGACTGGAAATCTGCCATCTCTGCTGGTGCTTGCTGAGCCCCTTTTGTGGGGCCTCCAGCAAACTCTCCAGACTCTCTCTTTAGAGTCCCACTAGATGGTCCTGGCTGGCACTCACCGGCTTCTAGCTGCTGCCTCTGTTGACCCTCAGGTCCCGCCTGGCTCTGCAACTGGTGTAGCCGCTCTGTGAGTCGCCTACTGTGGTCCTCTAGCAGTTCAAACTGTTCCAGTAGCCGACGCTGAGTGCTTTTCTGGTCCTCAGATCCTAGCTGCTCCAGCGTTGCTGCAGACAGTTACAGCTTGCCACCAACTGCTCCAACGCACAGCCACCGGCTCCATACACCACCAGGACTCACCAGCTCCCTGCTGAGATGCTGTCAGTCGTTTTGCACTCTGCACATGCTCAGAAACACTGGGCCCATAACCTGTCAGTGTTTGTAAAAAGCAAAAAAAAAAAAGGAGGAAAAGGTTCTGACCTCCCTTTGCCTCTTCAGCCTGGTCCTCGGACCCTTTGTCGGCACAAAAAGAGTCCACGAGAATATCCTTGCAGAGTTTTATTCTTAAAAGTCTTTGTGCAAAACACGACTGAATAACTCCACACACCAGCATCAACCAACCCAAACACCAGCCTCAGCAACAAACTAACATTTCTCACTTATATATACAACTTGGTGCAGACCGCTGAGTCATGCTGACCGAGCTTTATTCGCATTAAAGAAACAGCGGCCATTTTAGCCGTGACAAAATCTTTCCGTGCCCTGATGTGGAACAGATTCACCTTTTAAGAAAATCCCAACTTTTAGGTTAACAGATGACTGCAAGGAAGAAGACTGAAGCAGAAACAAAACCAGCTCTTAAACTGAATGGTGCGGCAAAGGGGAGACAACAGCCTGTCAAGAAGAAAAATAGGGTTTATTCTGTTAATTGTGGTCAAGGCCAAGGTTACTCAGATGCCCCAGGCATAGACATTGTGGTTTGCTGGGAATCTCAACAAGTTTCTAGTTCCTGTGGTTATTGAGGTCTTTTTTTATGTCAGGGAAGTACCTAGTAAACTTGAAGATGTGTTGGGCAAAACTGCTGGTGGTCAAGGGATCAGTTAGGGATTTAATTTCCTTTGGTGAATACGTTTGATGATAACCTCTGATAAAGTGCTTATCAGATACTCAGGTAAATAGCAGGCAGCCTGAGAAAATTCCATTTTATACCATGATTGTTGCCCTATCTCCGTTTGAATAGGGGCAACAGGGGCTGTTTGGGTGTGATTCCCTTGTCCCTGGGTCAAGAAAATTGGGAGTTCACTGAAGCCAGTTTCTGGTTCATACAGAGAATGCTCAAATTAGTATCAGTTTTGTACTGGATTCCATTCTCCCAGGGTGGATCATCCTTCTAATAGAGGGTGTGGATTTCTAAAATCAGTGTCTTTCCATGCTATCTCCATCCAGATCAAGGGATAGAGCAGATAGGAAAATCACAAGCATGGACAATAGGAGCTTTCTCTCTAAAGGTTAAAAAACAAGGCAGAAGTGGGGGCGGGATGTGTTTCATTTATAGTGAGGCTGGGAAAGTAAGGATTAAAACGACTCTCTCTGTATATTGTGGTCCTGATGAAAATAGGGAGACTTGCCTACTATTATAATTTTTAAAAACTGACATGCTTCCCAATGGCATGTTTAGCATCACATGTTGTTTGGCCATTTGAATGTAGAGCAGATGTAGACAACATGGTGCCCTCCAGATGTTGTTGGACTACAACTCCCATCATCCCTTGCATTTGGCCATGCTAGCTAGGGCTAATGGGAGTTGTAGTCCAACAACATCTGGAAGCCACTCTAATGGCTGCTCCTGGCAATGTATAGAGTGTTTGGTGTCAACTACAAAAGTCTATGCTGACCTGCAAAGCTTCCCAACCTCTCTGATGCCTGTGAAGTAACTATCTTTCTACACCGTATTTTTTTATTTACAGGTGCTTGCATGCTATTTTGCATTTTGTGCCACTTCTCTCCCCACTTAATTTTCTTTGGAAAATGCCACGACAAACCAGTTTCAATTTCACTTCTTGATTTTTCATGGTTATCTCTATATCAGCATGCCATAGCAAAGTGTTTTTTTGTTGACCAAGAGTATTTGTGAATGCTTATCCAGGATTGCATTTACACTGGATTTGGCAGGGTATGCTTTGGGGGGGTGGTGTATGAGCTTTTTGGGGGGAATAGACTCAACTGGATGGAGCAACGCAGGCAAAATGTGCAGTTAACTGCTTTCCTAACAGACTTTGAATCGCAAGTTCACTTAAAACAAAACAAAAAAACAACAACCCCCAAACCCAAAAATGTTGCTTTTAGAGCACTGAAATATTTTCCTAATTGCCAAACAGCCTGCAGCAACATGATATGGGTAACCATCTAAAAACTGGAGTGTTGAGCATTTTTGTTTTAAATTCCTTATTTGGAATGGCCCCTGGCTATTCCACCCGTATTTGCAACACATTTCTTATGGTTGGTAAATATAGGGTAAATATAAGTGCAAATATACACTTTACATTCAATGAGTGTACCATCTGTGTACCTGTGCACACAACAATTGTGCTGCCCAATTCAGCAAGTGTGCATCCTTTTGCACAAGCACTTGCACATGTGTGGAGACAGCTTGAACCTGTGTTCACTGAAACATGTGAACAAGCCGTATATGATTTGAATAAAGGGCTAAGGCTGCAGTCCCTCAAACCGCCAAAGCAGTTGCTGTGGGAGGAAAGTGTCTGGCTCCTGATATGCTACTGAATAGATTGGGAAGGGACCTTACACTGATGGTACTGGCATGCATTGGGATTGCAAGAGCAGAGAAGCAGCGGACAACTTTCCTTTAAAATGCTCTGTGATGTGAATCAGGGCAGTTTTCCCCAAATGTCTTTACGATTCAGTAGATCTCTCCCCACCCTGCACCCAACCCAACCAACAATCAGATACTCTAGCTCTCTTATGAATATCATGGGCCTGGCTATGCTTCAGGGTAGAGGGTGCAATACCCCACCCTTCAATTATAAGCATTTTGATATGAGTATTGTAAACATTGTGAAGGTTCTTTGTGAGAAGTAGGAGTCCTATAAAGTAAACAAAGAGGTTTGCGCTGTCATCAGAAAAACTGTGCCCCAAGGCAATAAAAACAGATAAATGGATAAATTAGCAGATTAGATAGCAGAAATGTCATCGCTCTGCTTGCACAAGCCTGTGTGGATGTTTTGGTTAGTTGCGGAAGAAGCTCCAGTGACTTCTGGTCCTTCGGGCCCAACTTTGTATTGGAGAAGCTCAATTGCTACTCTGCTCAGTTCAGACATAACGTGAGTCACATTCAGATGATCACACCTTGGTTTAATAACCTAAGATATGAACAAGCCTTGTGATTCTGCATGTAGCCACTTCACTCCTCCCTTTGTGTGGGTGAGCAACAAGCCAGGAAACCTTCAATAGCAAGGGTGGGAAATCTCAGGTCCGTGGGCCAAATGCAGTCCTCCAGGCCTGTCTTGAAGCTGTCATGAAGCTGAGGCTCCAATACTTTGGTCACTTCATGAGAAGAGAAGACTCCCTGGAAAAGACCCTGATGTTGGGAAAGATTGAGGGCAAAAGGAGAAGGGGACGACAGAGGATGAGATGGTTGGACAGTGTTCTTGAAGCTACCAGCATGAGTTTGACCAAACTGCGGGAGGCAGTGGAAGACAGGAGTGCCTGGCGTGTGCTGGTCCATGGGGTCATGAAGAGTTGGACACAACTAAATGACTAAACAACAGCAGGCCTGTCTTTCTGGCCCTCAGGACTCACCAGCTCTGCTCCATACTATCTTCAAGTGCTTTTGCCTGGAATTAGTATGTCCTTTTGCTGGTCTGGATGGAGAAATTTGTGTGGCTGTTTGTTTCAACACTTTGCATAGCTAGAATGCAGCCTACTGTACAAAGATAAGAGCCACACCTCCTGTCCTCCCCCCCCCCCACTTTTGCCTCTGGTTCTGCCCACCACTCGAAGGTTGACCATATAACCCTCAGGCTAAAAACTGTTACCCACCTTAAACTACAGTTTCCCAATTCACCCAAACCAGGAAGCAATAGTATGGCTTTGGGATGAGACAGATTTGAAGTTGACTTCAGATCGCCTGGCTTCTTCGAAAGCTGCTAACCATGGTTTCTGAGTTTAGATGAAAGAAGAGACTACAGTTAACCAAACCCTTTCTGATTAGTTTGACAGCTCACACAAAGGGAAGAGTGGCATGGCTCCATGGGAGCATGAGACTTATTCATTAAGCCAATATATGATTATTAAAACATGGCTAGTGACTCTTACATGAGTTTCTCTGGAGTAGCACATCACTCCTTGGCTCAGGTCTAGCAGTGTTCGTTTCCAAGTGGTATTTTAAAAAACCAATGCAATGGCAGCCACAATTTGTGATGGTCTGTTTTCAAGCTGTTTCAGTGGTATAAATTTCAACAGCAAGATGATCAGGTCTTGGATGGAAGAACCAGTTTACCCAAATGTCTCTTCTGCCTATTTTGTTGCTGGAGATTACAGAAGGTTGGCGGTTCGAATCCCCACGACAGGGTGAGCTCCCATTGCTCTGTCCCAGCTTCTGTCAACCTAGCAGTTTGAAAGCACACCAGTGCAAGTAGATAAATACAGTGGTACCTCAGGTTACAGATGCTTCAGGTTACAGACACTTCAGGTTACAGACTCCGCTAACCCAGAAATAGTACCTCAGGTTAAGAACTTTGCTTCAGGATGAGAACACAAATCATGCTCCTGCGGCGAGGCGGCAGTGGGAGGCCCCCATTAGGTAAAGTGGTACCTCAGGCTAAGAACAGTTTCAGGTTAAGAACGGACCTCCAGAACGAATTAAGTTCTTAACCCGAGGTACCACTGTAGGTACCACTGCGGTGGGAAGGTCAATGGTGTTTCCATGCGCTCTGGCACTCGTCACAGTGTCCTGTTGTGCCAGAAGCAGTTTAGTCATGCTGGCCACATGATCTGGAAAGCTGTCTGTGGACAAATGCTGGCTCTTTCGCCGTTGACTGCACTTAACCATCCAGGGGTCCTTTGCCTTTTTACCTTACTGCAATGTCTAAATTGAGCCTCAGGTGTTACAGGGGGGTTGAAGGACTGCTCTGTCAATTTAAGGACTAAGAACTAGGCTGCATTTTTATACCTCACAAAGCTATGATTCCCAGCACCCTTAGCAAACTACAATTCCCAGGATTCTTTGGAGGAAGTTATGGTCTACATGTAGCCCTATAAAAAGAGAGACCAGCAGGGGCCTTGAAGTTGCCCATCTTCAACAGTTAGCACCTGCTTATCAAGAGCATCCAAAAATTGGTCTCTGTAAATTCATCTTCACACCTTCACTTTCTCTCTCCAATGGCATTTTGAGACCAGATATAACTCATGCCAGCACTGATAATGGAGACATCTGTCATTCTTTACCTTTTCCTCTCCTTCTCATTCCAAATGTGGAAATGGCAAAGTACATTTTTGCTTTCCAGGCACACAAACAGGATCATACAAGTCCAACTGATTGGGAAGGAAAATAATCAGAGGTAATATATCATCTGATCATTACTTATTACTTGACATAAACAAGCCTGACAGTTATTTATGCTGCTAATAGTCAAAGCACCACTAATACTTTATAATAATATAGTGGTAAAATACACTGTGAGTCAGGGAGTCTCTGAACTCTCTGCACATTTTAGGGAAAGAGGCCTTGCTGCTTTCTTTTGAATTAAGCTAATCCAGGGGTGGGATGGGGCCTTCCAGATGGACTCCAACTCCCATCATCCCTGACCATCCTGACAGGGCTTGATGGGAGCTGGAGTTCAAGAAATCTGGAGGGCCACAGGATTCCTCAGCCCTGAGCTAATCAGTCATTACAAGTACCTTAATCATCATCCCATCTAACAATAAGGAAACTGAGGCACCAAATAGTAAAGTGACTGGTGAAAACACAGAATTAAGTTTGAGAATCTAAATGAAAAGATTCCCCCGTTATTATTTTTTGCACAACGTACGAGCAGGACAACTGCCGTTCACTGTTAGTTTGGATTTCATGAGATGTACTTTGGAATTCACGGTTGTGAATTTCCAACTGGAAAAAACCCAAAACACCTGGGAACATATGAAGCTGTCTTTTCCCAGGGCAGAATGCTTGTCCATCTCGCCTAGTATTATCTTCTCTGTCTTTTCAGGGTCTCAGGCCAATGTTCTCCCTATCAGCTACCTCTTAATCCTTTTGGCTGGAGAGGCCAGGGGGACATTCTGCAGGCACTTCATGTGCTTACCATTACGCTAGGCCTGCCCCTGTCCACTGAGTTTTCTTCAGGTCCTATCTGCACTCTATACCACTTTAAACATGGATTCCCTCAAAGAATCCTGGGAGCCAATGTTTGTCTTAAGGGTGCTGAGAATTGTTTTAGGTGACCCCTATCCCCCTCAGAGCTCTAATTCCTGGAGTGGTTTAAGAAGCAATCGCTCTTCCTGAGGAACTCTGGGAAATATAGCTCTCTGAAGGGAATTAAAAACACACATTGCAAGCGGCATAAAAGCGATGTACAGAGGATTAAAAGCCTGGGAAAGTAAATAAAGGACATTTCCTGGTGCCAAAATGACATCAAAGTTGGCACCAGGTGAGCCTCCCTGGGAAGAGTATTGCATGGCTGAGGTGCCACCGCAGATGGCAGAGGAACAACACTAAAACTAACATTTTTGTCAACAGACCCCTCCTGTTCTGTGAGACACTGAATGTTTATTAAAAAGGAGTTGAACTTGACTTGGTAGCCTTAATAAAACTAAATGTCATGTGCATGGGCCAGTAAAATTTAAGCATTTTATTTACTACTTATTTCCATTAAAGAGTCAATCACATTCTCAAATCTTAACTCTGGCTTGATAGTGGGCCATATTAATTTCTCATTTTCTTTATTCCTTTGACTTGCTTCTTCTCTGTGCTCCACTCAGTTTCCTCACAGTACAGTGGTACCTCAGGTTACAGACGCTTCAGGTTACACGTTTTCAGGTTACAGACATGCTGAAACCCAGAAGTACCGGAACAGGTTACTTCTGGGTTTCAGCACTCACGCATGCACAGAAACACTAAATCGCGCTTTGCGCATGTGCAGAAGCGCCGTATCACATCACGCATGTGCGCAGATGTGGCACTGCAGGTTGTGAACACTGCAGGTTGCGAATGTGCCTCCCGCATGGATCACATTCGCAAACCGAGGTTCCACTGTAGTAGCCTGGGCTATTTTGCAGTTTTCCTCTCCCTTCTCTCAGTTAGTCTCTTAATCTGACCCCCTTGTGTAGCAATAGGCACAAAGATATAGAATGAGAATAATTTTCTGACTTCAAACATTTCAGTCCTGACCTAATCCATCATATACAGTGGTACCTTGGGTTAAGTACTTAATTCGTTCTGGAGGTCTGTTCTTAACCTGAAACTGTTCTTAACCTGAAGCATCACTTTAACTAATGGGGCCTCCTGCTGCTGCTGCACAGCCAGAGCACAATTTCTGTTCTCATCCTGAAGCAATGTTCTTAACAGGAGTCTGTAACCTGAAGCATATGTAACCTGAAGCGTATGCAACCCGAGATACCACTGTAAATTGGTGGCTGAAAAGCAACTGTATTCAACTGATTCATCCTCTTAGCGCAAGGATCACCGCTAGCACAACCTTCCTTCCTTCCTTCCTTCCTTCCTTCCTTCCTTCCTTCCTTCCTTCCTTCCTTCCTTCCTTCCTTCCTTCTTTCCTTCCTTCCTTCCTTCCTTCCCAACCAGCCTACCACATTTATATCCCACCTTTCCTCCAAAGGAGTTCAAGATGGCATATGTGGTCCTGTTCCTCCCTATGTTATCTTCACAACCACCCTGTTTGGTAGGTTAGGCTGAAAGACAGTGACTAGCTGAAGGTCACCCAGTAAGTTCCATGGCCAAGTAGGGATTTGAACCCAGCTCTCCCAGTTCCTAGTCCAACACTCTAAGCACTACACCACACTGGCTCTTTCCCTCCTCCTGTGCATGCCCCACACCTTCCCCACAGGACTGGGGGGGGGGAATCCCTAGAATAAATTTAGGGGGATGTATCAAAGTAGGTGGGCTGACTTTGTTTCTTTTAAATGGGGCCATTGGGGACAGAATAAAAATATCACATAACAATGTTAGTCCAATAGGAAAAGAAATCCAAACACCATTACCAAAGTTAACTAAAAGACACAAATGGTACAATGATCACTATGGCACATGTTCAGTCATCACATGGAGTCATGATTTGGCATGACAAGAAACAGCTGCAGCAAGCCTTAGGCTCCCACATTCCCTTCTCTTCCCACTTCTGGTGGGGCCACAAAGAGGCGCTCAGAAACATTTGCTTCAAGATTAGGTGACCCTCAGCATGCCCTTGTTAACCATAGTTAACATTTAACCACAGTTCATAGTTTGGGTGGCACTGTGGGTTAAACCACAGAGCCTAGGGCTTGCAGATCAGAAGGTTGGCGGTTCGAATCCCCACAATGGGGTGAGCTCCTGTTGCTTGGTCCCTGCTCCTGCCAACCTAGCAGTTTGAAAGCACGTCAATGTGCAAGTAGATAAATAGGTACTGCTCCGGCAGGAAGGTAAACGGGATTTCCGTGCACTGCTCTGATTCACCACATGACCCGGAAGCTGTACGCTGGCTCCCTCGGCCAATAAAGCTGGATGAGTGCCGCAACCCCAGAGTCGGCCATGACTGGACCTAATGGTCAGGGGTCCCTTTACCTTTACCTTTACATAGTTTGGACAGCACACTAAACTATGGTTAATCTACATATGACCATGGCAGAGAAGAAAGTGGAAAACTCAAAGCTCACTGAAGCTCATGGTTGTCACAATAAATAAGTGTGATGTCTAAATAAGGCCTATTTAAAGACGGAATAGCAGCTAAATCAACTATTGGTCTTATCACTTGTTAGCAACCCAAGTGATAGCCATGTTAGTCTGTTGCAGCACAACCATCAAAGTCTTAGATCTATTAGTCCACATCTCTTAGTAGTTTTATCTCTCCTTAGCCAATTCAATGTCCCTGAGAGACTGTGAAAAAAGTTTCATATTTGATTGCAGTCCTCTCTCTCCCTGATCTTATATTAATAAGAATGGTTGATTCCTCTTCTAATTTCTCTGCCCAGTTTTCCTTGGTGGAAGGACACAAAAATCAGGTATTGTGGTATTGGAACAACTGCCATTTCAGACTCTACTGTATCTATGGTTTATATTTCAGCAGCAGCATTGCAACAAATCTTAGGATGCAAATAAAACTGTGATGGATTACCTGTGAAAATATTTGCAAACAGTGAAAAGCACCTTGAAAAGGTAGCGGTTTTTCTTAAGTTGTACAAAACTATGGTAACTTCTGGTTTAAAGGTGATATAAAAAGGATTTTAATAAATCAGTAAATTTGTTTGAAGACAATGGTGTTAGAATGATAAAGGAGGACAGAATGCAAAGAAAGGGGCATGCCATGTGCATCTCATATGTGCACTTGCCCCAAATTTTAAAACAGGCCGACAGAATCTCTTAATCAGAGTATTTCTGGTGATCTGCTCCTATGAACTCTCCACACACCAATCCCCAGTCACACAAACTGCCATCAAAATCCTCCATTAATTATCCATTTCCCTCCTTTGCAGGCAGAAATACTCCTGGGCTACTCTGGAGAAAGCCTAAGAATCACTTTACCTTCTGTAAAAAAATTCTTCACCTACTTTCAGGCTTGGGATCCAAATACACCTGTTGTTGTTTTTTACCTTGCAGTTTGTGGAGCTAGGTGAAGCCAACAATCTTCTCTTTCTGTTTGTGGTCAGCTTTAAGACTCTGTCACTGCCTGTCCTGTTTCTTCCAAACTCTTCATACTGTTGAGTTTATATATGCAAAGAGGTGAAAAGGGATGAGGTAATGAACTCAGCTGCATTGCATAGGAATGCTTCCAAGGGACTATTAAAGCCACAAAGAGATCGATGCCTACAGTAGGGATGGGGAACCTGTGCCCTCCCCCCCCCCAATGGTGCTGGACTACAACTCCCATCATACCTGACCATTGTTACCATGGGATATCAAGTCCAGCAAAGAGGAAGGGGCAGGATCCTCAGCTCGGGCTGGGGCTAACCATGTACAAGCAAGGACAGAATCCTGTGCGTTCAATAAATTTGTAGAAAGGGGCATTTCAAGAGGGGCAAATTATTTTCCTTCTGCACAAAAAGCAAAAGTTCTTCCTTCCATTGGCATAATTAGTCACAGTCTAGCCAGTCACCTTAAGAATGTCATCATTCTATTAAATGTAAAAGAAAGTTTGTAAGATAATATCAAGCCTCTGGGGTGGCAGTTTTGACTAGGATTCCCTAGGGTATTACCCTCTTATATGTTGATGTAGAGTAGCCAAATATTCTGAATAGACATCTGTTCATCATTGCTCTGATCCTCAACAAACCATGATCCACTAAGCCAACCATAACCAGCCATAGATGGTGGCCCACCAATTAAGACACACAAAACATGTCCTCCATGCCTCCTGCCAACACTGGTCGATTTTCAGTACCAGCTAAAAACTTAGTTTTTCAGTCAGGCTTTTAATCATGTGGAGTTTTGACACATTAGGCCATTGATTTTTGTAGTAAGGAGGAGTAGGGGTTATACGGATTAATGTTTAAGGTGCCTTGAATGTATTTATTGAATTTGTTGTACTGTTAGTTTGATTTTATATTGTATGCACCCCACCCTGAGATCTCTTGTTTGATGAAGCACAGATTGAAAACTAATTAAATAAATAGTTCTATCTCTTATCGCTATTTATTTAGAGTGGAAGGCTTTGAAAGATCACAGCCAGGCCAGATAATGAGACGGTTTCCTTTGAAGAGACATGCAGTATGGACCATGACTTCAGTCTAACAAGCACACACTTTTAATTCTTCAGTATCTTCTATCTGTTCAGAGTCACTTAAGTAAAGTAGCTGGAATCCAGAGATAAAATCCCAGTAACACTTACTGAACAAACTGAACAAAAGAGTGTATAACTTGAAGAGAAAGAAACAGAGGGGGTTTGTCTTTTAGGAGCTAAACATATAGAAGAAAAACTCCTTCAGAGCTACATAGCCAGTCAGGGCATGTGTTACCTCACCAGAGATCATGCCATGTTCAGTAGTTGCTAAGCAGCTTCTCCACTCCCCCTTGATTAGCTGATGTAATGCTAATTGAATTAACCCTTACATTACAAACTGAATGATTATTACTGTTGCATTTCCAACGCTAATTCCTGGACTGTTTACACTGAGAGAAAACTGAAACACCCCCACACCCCCACACGTCTTCTGCGCTAGCACAACTTGGGCTTACGATCCCACCCACCCAAGATTATCCTGATGACCTCTTAGCCTTTCTATTGAGAGCTGCAATACAATCCCAATTGCTTTTATAACATATGACAAATGTTTATTCAATACATAAATTGTTCAGACTGCAGCAGGAATCCACCCCACACTCATGGGAAACTGTGTTCATGATCAGATCACAGGGGTCAGCAAACTTTTTCAGCAGGGGGCCGGTCCACTGTCCCTCAGACTTTGTGGGGGGCCGGACTATTTTTTTTGGGGGGGGATGAACAAATTCCTATGCCCCACAAATAACCCAGAGATGCATTTTAAATAAAAGGACACATTCTACTCATGTAAAAACACGCTGATTCCCGAACCGTATGCAGGCTGGATTTAGAAGGCGATTGGGATGGATCTGGCCCTCGCGCCTTAGTTTGCCTACCCCTGATTAAGAGTAATCAAATGAAACTTTGTTGCATAGCATGACGAAAGTCTGTAATTACAGTATACTGGGACAAGTTGTTTGTTGTTTGTTGTTGCAACAATTGCTTTCTCAAAGTGTACCTTCTGCACCATGAAAAATAAATGAAAACATTAGTAGCATATATTTGAAACAGTTGACAGCAACTGTCCCAATCTTGCTGTGAATCTCCACATCAACACCAATGACTGCCAGGAATGTGTGGCAAGACCGGCATGAGATTATGCAGCCTGACTGATCTCCACAGTAGGCAGCAGCATTCAAATGTTATAGCCCCAATGTCAAATCTCAGCATACAAAAATAGCCCTGGCTTCCCATTCTTACGGCAGTGACAAGTTAGTCTGGTTTATACCTAAGGCTAAGCTATGATTTGCTTAGGCAAAGTGTGGCTTGTTGGAATGCCCATATCCAACACAGCAGTCTAGCCATGGTTTCTTTGGCCACACCACCCAAAATACTCACCAGCTTGATTTGTGGTTACAAGGATAAAAAGCCGGAAAGCAAATACAGCATTGGAGAAACAAGCTGCAGCCTTTTTGCTAGTCTGTGGACTTGGTTTGCACATAACGCTAAGCCAAACCATGCCTTAAAATGAACAAGCAAACATGCACAGCTCCCAGAGAAAAGATTGCAGGCACTTTGCTTCTCCCCAGTTATGTTGTTGTTGCACTGTGCTGAGCTAAACCATGGTTTGGCTTAGCATGTCTTCCAACCCTGGGTTTGTGGTCTTCAGGCACACCACAATTTGAAACCAAGGTTGTTCCTATTGGACTGAGGCTGAAAGCCCAGTAGCTTGCCTCATACCATGAAGCCCAAATAGCCTTCCACCTGAGATCCATAGCAGGGATGGGAAACCTGAGATTCTCCATATGTTGTTGCTCCTATCATGCTTGACCATTAGACGTGCTGGCTTCGGAAGGTGGAACCCAACAACATCTGCAAGGCCACAGCGTCCCCATCCCTACTCAATAACATTTCCTCTGTTTAGCTTTTCAACAATTTCCACCATCTTGCTTAAAAGTGTCCAACTGTCTTAGATCTTGATATTTGGTCAACTCCTTCCAAGTAACAGCTTCTCTGCTCCACTGAGCTTGCCCTTCTACTCCATCTCTTTAGAAAAACTGCAAGAGAATTTGGGAGACCTGCCTGTTCAGCAAAACTGGGCTTTTTTCTAATAGCACACAATGGCACCCACTTTTCAAGAGATACCGGCCCCTTTTTAATTCTATTACGTCCATGCATCAGTGAAGGCTAAATTGTGCTGACTGCCATGTGGAAATGTGCACATCACATGTGCATGCACTCTCACACAAGCATGTGTTTCAGGATGTACAGGCACTCAAACGAAAAGCCCTGTCTGTAGCCAACCACTGGCACCAACGGTCCTGTATGGTTTGCACTGGAGCCAAGAGCCGCTTACAACAGAGCATAATACAAAATGCATTTGTTGCCTGCAGCAGATGTTGGATTCCAGGTGTATGCAAACTTATTCCTTGTTTTCTCCCTCTGTTGACTTGGCCTACACATCCGAAATGCTTCTCGAGATATATCTTATCAGGACAAAACTATCATTCTGTGGAACATGTTTGGCACAATGAGAGATGCACCACCTTTTCTATGGAATAGCTCCAAGCATGCATAAACCATTTTGCGCTCACCGCATGCAAGCGCATTACCGAGTTGACACAAACACTTTGTGATCCAGAAGATGGTACAATAAGTTCTGCAGGCTCAAGGAGAAACTGGACGTGTGTTCTTGGACAACCCTCCCCACCAATGTATTTTTGTGTCGTGAACCACCCTGAGATCTGCAGATGGAGGGTGGTGTGCAAATTTAAGAAACAAATAAAAATAATAATAACAATGCAACATTGCAAATCACCATTGCAAAGTGAAGGGAGCTTGAGGGTCTACTGTTCAAAGTAAACAAAGGTAAGAAACCACCCTCAAATCCTTACAGATACGCTCAGACCATCAGCATACCTGAAGTCCCTACATCTTACACCAGGCAAGGGAAACCTTTTTGGATTTGGTGGCCACATTCTCTTCTGGTCATCCTTACAAGGACTACAGACCAGTGGTGGCTGCGACCAGAGACAAAAGCTGGCAAAGCAACAAATGCACATTTTACCTGTACAGTAAGTTAGTTTCTGCACACACTCATATACCCTCCTCTATCCTCCAACCTGACAAGCAAGGCGCATTATCAGAGCTCAAGGGTAGACTACAGCCAAGCAAAACACAGGGGGGACGGGGAGCAGAAGCCAAGGAGGGGGTGGCCTGGGGAGAGTTGCAAGGCTCAGACAGAGATGCCTGGAGGGCTGCATTTGTGCCCTAGGCCTAAGGTACCCCTCCCCTGTCTTACACAAACTAGAAGAATGTATACAGTGGTACCTCAGATTAAGAACTTAATTCGTTCTGGAGGTCTGCTCTTACCCTGAAACTGTTCTTAACCTGAGGTACCACTTTAGCTAATGGGGCCTCCCGCTGCCGCCATGCGATTTCTGTTCTCACCCTGAAGCAAAGTTCTTAACCCGAGGTATTATATCTGGGTTAGCGGAGACTGTAACCTGAAGCGTCTGTAACCTGAAGCGTCTGTAACCCAAGGTACCACTGTACAAAGGCAAAATTAAATGACAAGATGGTTCATGAAGCTCTTCCCAAACTACTCCTAATTCCAGCACACTTATCCAGTGCCCCTAAGTGAGAGTAGACCGATTATGGCACCCATTAAGCGTTGGCAAGGCTGCAGAGGCAAGCCAAATGACTTCAGCATGACTAAAAGGAAAGGGTGGTGCTGGGTTGTTGGTTTTCTTTAGCAAAGTAAGAAAATAGCATGGCTCACAATCTTGATTATTCGTAGCATTAGGATTTACCTCATACATCCGTCTATTTTGGGGACAGATTCCTCTCAGGACCACTTCCTAGATTACATGACAGCAGCACATATGTGCACAGAGGGGAGTAGAAATCAATCTGCATTCTTCAGCACATGTGCTTGCCTGCACCATACATGAATATGTCACGTGCTGAATTCCCTTACCCACAGAAATGAATGCACTTTGGTCCACTTAACCAACTCTTTGTTAAATTCCAAGCTACATTTTATACATGTGCAAAGTGACCTTGGGCCAGTCAGGTGACCTTGGGCCAGTCACACTTCTCTGAAGTCTCTCAGCCCCACTCACCTCACAGAGTGTTTGTTGTGGAGGAGGAAGGGAAAGGAGAATGTTAGCCGCTTTGAGACTCCTTCCGGTAGTGATAAAGCGGGATATCAAATCCAAACTCTTCTTCTCTTCTTCTTCATACCACCTCTGTCGCATCACACAGCCCTTTGCAACACAGAGAGCTGGGAGCAGGATAAAAACAGTAGTAGACTATGCTTGATCTGAGTTTTACAGCCAAGTATCACAAGGGACTGAGCCGTGCGATGCAGCAGTTAGACAGTTAGGCTGAGACCTAGGAAAAGTCCATTTCAAATCCCTGCTTAGCTATGAGACTTACAGGAGAGCTTTGGGGCAAGTCTCTCATTCTGCCCAAGTGATAACATGAGCTACCACAAGATTTGCTGTTCTGAACTCAGTGTGGATAGTGTGGATGAGATTGATAGTTATGCAATGTTTATCATACTCTTCTGGAGCTGTGATGTACTAAAACAGGGGAGAAATGGATATTCAAAAATAAGCAATCCTCAACCTAAACCAACTGTTGTTATTCAGAATCTATGTATATATTTTTCTGCACATTGCATAAATTCATTATATTGTCACTTTCTTCCTCATATCAAGAATTTATGTATGTAATAATAGGAACATAGAAACGTGAAATTGCTTATACTGAGTCATACCATTGGCCCACCTAGCTCAAAACTGTCCGCACTGACTAGTAGTGGTTTCCCAGGTTTCAGACTGGAATCTGTCCCACCTGGAGATGACTTGTCTGCATGTTTCGGATGGAGGCATCGCTGGGTAGAGTAAGCATTGGTCACACTACATCTAGCTCAATTACAATGCATTTCAGGCTCAAGTGGCAACCGAGTCTAATTTATTTTATGAGCTTCAATTTGTCTGCGAATAGTGGAAAAACAAAGAAAAGTCTCACAACCTCATTGGCTTTCTCACTTGCCTCCACCCAGTTAAATCAGAATGCTTTGGTCTAATCCAGTTTTCCTCCATTTAAATTAACAGGGTTACTAAACTGTCTCTAATCCAGATATTCTAGATAGGCTAGGCTGCGCCTCCTCAGTACCACATTGTCCAAAAAGCAGATGCTATAGAGCAACTGATCTTTGTCCTTATGGCCTCTTGCTGTTCACCTAGTCGACTTTTAATTCCCCAAGGAGGTTAATTATCTGATAACTTCTGCTCCTATGTTACCTTTGCGTGTTACCTTTGTTCTGTCAATGCTCTCTGCTGGTCTCCATCTCCCTCTCCCCTAACCTCTATCATTCACTCTCTGTGGGTGCTGAGAGGAGCAGCATCTACACCACGGCTGACTTCAGTTTACTTTAGAGATTGATATCTAGGGCAGTCAGCCATACGAAGGCAGACAAAGAATCGGGTTATCTGCTGACACATATGCACATTCACCGACAACACGCACCCCCCTGCGAGAAAAGAGAGCAAACTGCAAGGCCTTGGCATTGCTGAAACATCTGTTCAGCACTTCCCACAACTAGAGATCTGTCAAGGAGAGCAGCGCTGAGATTGAAGGAGGCAGGAAGGTGTGAGGGACCACCTTTAGCGCAATCTTCAGAGCAGAGAAAGACACATGTGGCAGCAAAATCTCTTTTTGGCACAGTTGTTCTGACACAACTTCATTTTAAGTTGCAAGTTCCAATGAAACATTCCCAATGGAGGCACAATATTGATGAAAAGGTTGGCTAAGATAGCTGCCATATGCAAACATACAGAGGGCCATAAAACCCCACTTGCATACTATCTGCATGATTCAATCACCACATCCACCTTTCCCCCATATAATCATTCAATTCGTAACTAGTCATAACAAATATCCCATTGTAAATTGTCTCAGAATTGGACATCAAAGAGAAATACTCATCTGGGCAGTTACTCCTAGGCTTCCTGTTCAAGCCAGAATCACATAGGCAAGCAAAAGTAAACGGTTTAAACATTCTCATTAATCTGGGTGATGGATCCAACCCTAAAACCATTTAGACCCTTGATTTTAGACCTTGGACTGCATGACTTTCAACAAGCCTTTTAAGTGGAGATTTTCCCCAGTCTGCATTTGTCCTGGAATTGCTTCTAATGTTTTAAAAGCATTTTTATTGTTTTATCGCGTGTTGGATGCCACCCTGTGCGCCTTTGGGAGGACCTAAGGAATATAAATGTAATAATAAATACATATTTCTGGGTCGAACTGGAATCAATGAGAGGAACCAAGAGATAAAGTAAAAATTTGATTTGTAAACTAGTCTTGCTGATAATGATACATGGCACTATACATTCCAAGGGTTCAAAGCACATCACATTTATTATCTCGGTAATCCTTAGAACGACCTTGAAAGGTAGGCCAGTCTTCTGATACCCATATAAAAGACGGGAGGCAGAGAGAATAAGCAGCTTGCCTGATCCTGTGGGATTTCATGGCCCACTCCTCATACTCTTGCCATCCAATTCAAAGCACGTTTTCTTGGAGGGAAAGCTCCTTGACTACAAAGGTGCTTACTCCCAAATATGAATCAGATTATAGCCTTAACCACTGCATCACCCCAACAGCTCTCTCTTACATTTTCTCCTTTTCCTCTTTCATAGGAAACTGCCTTACATGAAGTTAAACCATTGTTCCATCTAGCAGTTACTCACTCCAGAGTTTCAGGCAGGGGTCTTCCTAGTTTCCTACCTGGAGGCACCAAGGATTGAACCTTGGATCTTTCTCATGAAACACACGTGCTCTGCCCCAGAACTATGGCCCTTCCCTCTCAGGCAGTGATGGCCAAACTTGGCTCTCCAGCTGTTTTGGGACTACAATTCCCATCATCCCTAACCATTGGTCCTGGTAGCTAGGGAGATGGGAGTTGTAGTCCACAATCCTGTTCTTTCTGACAAATGCCTTTTGATGCATCCTCTCTGCACACAAAAAACAGGCTTGTTTCAAAATGACACAAAGAAGGACCTAGCTGCACTTTCAGTCGGCAATGTGCACACACTCAAATAACGAAAAAAGTGCTACTTGCCAGGCAAAACTAAAGAAATCCTCCGTCAAACAAGTGCTACTGTCTTGAGAGGCTTATTCCAACATGGGTTTTTTAAAATAAGAAAAAGAAATGTGTACATGTCTCCGCTATCAAAGTTGGTGCTATACAGCACATTTACCAAAAAGAGAGAGACCTAAATCAGATTTGTTCAAATAGAAGAAGAATATAAAGGAAATGCTTTAGAAAATTTGGAACACGTGCATAGGAAAGTTTACAACACCATCTTAAAAACCAACAACTTGTTGCCTGTTTTCTGGCTGGTTGAAATGAATAAACTGCAGAAAGAAAACTGCCCCGACGAGTCTCCAAAGCTCGGAAGAGCAAAACTGAAACGTGCACCACCAGTTTGTAAAGCTCTTCCGCTGCTCACACTCGAGGAGAAAGTTTCGCCGCAATCATGCCCAGCTCCCAACCAAAAAAAGCCTTGGCTCTGGGTTCAATGCGCCTCTTGCGCAAGGCAAGGTCCAGGACGTCCTCCGCAAAGGTGGGTTTCTGATGGTACCCCGTGCAATAACAGAAATAAATATGGTAACGCTCCCAAGCGGAGCTGCCCGCGACTCGCCTTTACCTGGTTGTTGCAGGAGGCGATGTCCTCCTGCAAGCGTTTATCGGCGCTCTCTTTGTCCAGCTGGGTCCTCCTCTCTCAAGGCGCAGTGCGCGGCCGGCTGCGGAGGGCGCATGGCGAGCGCTGCTCCGGCTGCCGCTTGCAAGAAGTTGGGCTCAGCAGAAGTTCCAGGCAGAGCGGCGCGCCCGCAGCCAAGCAGCAGGAAAGACAGTTGCCAGGCAGGAGCTGGGGCGGCGGGCAGGCGCGCCTCTCTTCCGACCCCTCCTCCGGCGGTAGGGGGAGGAGGAACCGAGCGCGCCAAGCAGGTGGCCAGGCCTCCGCGCCCGCTCACCTACCAAAGGAAGGAAGGAGAGAGGAGAAGGAGGAGGTCTAGCGAAAGGAGGGTGCGCGAGGGTGCAACGCGGGGAGCAGATATATTGCAACCTGGAGAAGTGTGTGTGTGTGTGTGTGTGTGTGTGTGTGAGAGAGAGAGAGAGAGAGAGAGAGAGAGAGAGAGAGAGAGAGAGAGAGATCCAGTGGGGACAGGGGACAGCCCTCAGATTCCCAGTTTTCCGGGTTGTTGTTGTTCTTAAGTTTCTAGCATTTGCAGAGTTCGAGATATGAGGCAAAATGTACAGGTACAATTATTCTTATTTTTCTCAGAAACTAGCCTGCTCTCCCCTTTCAGTTGTTATATTCAGTTGTTATGTGGGGAATTTGGGGACGCCTGCAGATGCACATGAAAGGAATACTTTCTTTCCACACTTTCCCTAATCAAATGCCCCCCCCCCCGTATTTTGTCATACACGGGTCATACATAAAACGTTCGTTCAGTGTCACTGGTGGGATGCACCAGATTCAGCCTTATGAACCAGTCCATCTAATGCAAAGAGCACAGGATCTTATGCTACATGGCCATTTGGTCCTATTCTTTAAAATCTCTCCCTCTGTACATCCACATTTCATGGGAGAACATCCCTCGAGTTCTAGATAGGGTTGCACTCCTTCCCTTGAAGGAGCAGGTTCATAGCTTGGGGTTGCTCCTTGATCCATCATTGCCACTGGAGGTTAGGGTGGCCTGCAGAAGAAGAAGAGGAGGAGGAGGAGGTTTGGATTTGGTATCGCACTTTATCACTACCTGAAGGAGTCTCAAAGCAGCTAACATTCTCCTTTCCCTTCCTCCCCCACAACAAACACTCTGTGAGGTGAGTGGGGCTGAGAAACTTCAAAGAAATGTGACTGGCCCAAGGTCACCCAGCAGCTACATGTGGAGGAGTGGAGACGCGAACCCAGTTCACCAGATTATGAGTCTACCGCTCTTAACCACTACACCACACCGGCTCTCTGGGGTGTGTGGGTGGCCTGGAGCAGCTTTGTCTCATGTTCCTTCTGTGCTCTTTCCCGGGCAGAGACATCTTAAGCCACAGTGAGCCACACATTACTTACCCCAAGACTGGATTATCGCCATATGCTTTATGTGACTCAGCCCTTAAAGTTGGTTCAGAAGCTGCTGCTGGTGCAAAATGCAGTGGCTAGGATGGCCAGTGGTCCATCCTAGCATGCCCTTTGCTAAAGGAATTGCACTGGCTCCTGAGCTAAGTCCTTGTGACTTCATCAGGTCCTGAACAACTTAGGACCAGACTATCTGGACTGGAGGGGAAACAATGCCAATACAGATCTGGACTGGGAAAGATCTCAGCTTAAAAGGCTTGCTGAAGGAGGAAGGTCTTCATCAGGTATCAGCAAGACAGTGCCTGTCTAATATTCATGGGGAGGGACAGAGGTGGACTTTGATCTTTCAAATTTCAGCAGCATCCTCTATGAGGCAAAAAAATATATGCCACCGCATGCCTCTCGCCTTCCATGCTGCTCAATTCCCTACGCCATAGTTGCGATGCCCTATGGCACCCCCTAGGCTTGATGCCCAGTCACGCTACCCTAAATCTGCCTGGGGGTGGAATTCCAAAGGGTAGGTGTCACAGCACTAAAGACCGGATTCCTACATTGTGCAGAATTGATCTCCTGTTAAGGTGGTCTTTGCAAGAGGCCTATACCTGCAGAGGGCAGGGATTGATTGGGTGTATAAGATGTGAGAAGATATTTTAGGTACCATTGGTCCCAAGCTGTACAGGGCTTTTATACATTCTCCTCCTGTCCTTATCCCAATAAAGGTTAACCAAAGCAGATTCAGTCCTATAAGCAGGCCTAAACCTGTTGTTAAGGTTATTACTGTTGTTTGCCTAGCAGCCTCTGTCAGCATTCCTCACTGGGCAGCTGTGGGGTGTGTGGATTTTCACCTTCAGGGTTTCCAATCCTCCCCAGATTTTCATTTTCTTATTATTTTATGTTCTGCAAGGGTCAGGGTTGTGCTGATCCTGATCATACTTTTGTTTTGTGCCTGAATGGTGCTGTAAGCATATGAGATAGGCAAGAAGGATAGATATAGATGATAGATAGATGATAGATAGATAGATAGATGATAGATAGATAGATAGATAGATAGATAGATATAGATGATAGATATAGATAGATAGATAGATATAGATATAGATATAGATATGATAGATAGATAGCTGGCTAGATGATAGATGATAGACAGGGTTTCCTTTGGACCTCATTTATCTTTGCACATGTGTGCAAAGAGATGAAGGAAGTAAAATGAATGGCTTCAGAGATGGAAAGAAGACAAATTCCCTACCAGAGAATGATGTTGTTGGACTGTGCTGAAATGTCAAAATTGACTGGGAGGCTCAAGAACCAGGGAGACCAAAAACTTTAATAAGGAATGGGAAAAAATTATAATTTACCTTGAAGACCACTGTAAGCAGCTGAAAACATTAGCAGGACTGCATTAACACTTGTAACGTAATGAGAAATATGGACACAATTGAGTTATAATTTTTTTTGGTGGGGGGGGGAGTGTATTTTTAAAAAGATGTAGTAGAAAAGGTTTAACAACAGAACCCATGGAGGGGAAAGTGGGAAGTCCAGAGATTCGGGGGAATCTTGTAACTTTGGATGTGTTATGGAATGATTATAAACTTAAATATGTAAAATCAAATATTATTATTTTTTAAATGAATGGCTTCGGTTAAACTTTCCACCTGCTACTCTATCCTGGCATGGATAGTTTGGTTTTTTTTTGTATCTTATAGATGTTATATGTATCTTTAAGGAATGTTGCAATTTAAATGCAAAACTTCACAAGTCAAGGCGCAAATACGACCGGCGTTATATAGAAGGTTCAGTAAAGGGCATTTGATCAAAACTAACAACCAGCCCTTTTCATTTTGCAATTCTTTCCATTGCAGGAAAAGAGTCTGAAGAGAGTCATATGCGAACAGTTGCTTCTAACCTATGGGGCTTCCCTCAGCAGGCCGTGTGCTGTGCCCAGGGCAACAGAAAAGGAGGAAGTGAGTGGGTAGATCTGCATGCTTGGGCAGAGTCTCCAGAGGCCTCTAGGTGCCAGCATGCATGGATGATGTGTCAGCAAACCTTGCTAGCACTTAGAAGCTTCTGAGAGGGTTGCATGGTGCAGAGCAGGCCCTTTTCTCTGCCACGTCTGTGGTTCTCACTGCAGACTCCTTTTGTAGGGGAAGATGAAAGACCTGAAGAAGTCCTGGCAAACTGAATCATGTCAGTTGCAAGCACCTCCCCAACATTGCGGTCAGTCCCACAGAAACCCCGTGACCAAATTTGCCACTGTGCTAGGATTTAGCAGCACTACAAAGAGCTTTCCTTGCACATCAAGATACAGAAGTTGTCCTCTGCCCTGCAATATTTTTCATTTGGACGCCCATCATCCGCATTCCGGTTGAGGTCGTCAACTCTGTGTGACTTGGATGGTGACGGGAGAATGTCCTATTGGTTGTCTCCTGTCCTCGGTGCCTTCCTCCACCTTCGCTTTCCCTTCCGACTCTCATTCAGTTTCAAAAAGAGGAGAGAAAAGTTCACACAAACAAGATACGTGCATTTTACAGGGAGCAGAAATGTTTCACCCGATGAATTAATATAATAAATGAATTCAAAGCGGAAAGGAGGAAAGCTCCTTGAGCTCATTCTCCTGACCAAATGGAGGCAGCTGACCAAAAGCATCAGAGCTACTAGCCGTGATGGCTATTTTCTGCCTCCACTGCCAGAGGCAGGGGGTCTCTGAATGCTACTTGCTAGGAATCAGAAGAGGGAAGAAGAGGGACCTCAGGTCCTGCCTTGTGGGCTCCCTTGGACATCTGGTTGGTCACTGTGGGAACAGAATGCTGGACTAGATGTGCCTTTAGCCTGATTCAACAGGACTCTTCTTCTGTCCACCAGCCCACCTTGATTTTTTTATTATTTAGGTTTACATTTATACCCCACCTTTTCACCATGGAGCTTAAGGTGCCATACACAGTCCCCCCCTTCCC
This sequence comes from Podarcis melisellensis, assembly GCF_964234715.1. NCBI lineage: Eukaryota > Metazoa > Chordata > Lepidosauria > Squamata > Lacertidae > Podarcis > Podarcis melisellensis. Next base: position 62,252,301 of record NC_138529.1, read on the forward strand.
TGTTTCATCCTCATAATAACCTTGTGAAGTAGGTTAGGCTGAGAGAGCATGACAAGTCGAAGGTCACCCACTTCATGGCTGAGTAGGGATTTGAACCTTAGTCTCCCTGACCTTAGCCCAACACTCTAACCACCATATTGAGAGCCAGTGTGGTGTAGTGGTTAAGAGCGGTGGACTCGTAATCTGGTGAACCGGGTTTGATTCCCCGCTCCTCCACATGCAGCTGCTGGGTGACCTTGGGCCAGTCACACTTCTCTGAAGTCTCTCAGCTCCACTCACCTCACAGAGTGTTTGTTGTGGGGGAGGAAGGGAAAAGGAGATTGTTATCCGCTTTGAGACTCCTTCGGGTAGTGATAAAGCGGGATATCAAATCCAAAACTCTTCATCCAAACTCTTCATATTGTACTTGAACGAGTCTGCCCCTGTGGCTTGATGGAAGTAGAAACTGTCTCCCATGCCTTGTTATGCTGCCGTTTCTACGGGGATATACGCTCGGTATTTATTACCCCAGCTATGCAAAAATCTCCAAATGAATCCGAACTTCAATGTCTAAAATCCCTGGTAGAGGACAAGGATCCTGAGATCACATTAAGGGTAGCCAAAAAGATTGCCATAAAACTTAGTGTCAGGGAACTGACATCGGAGCCGAGTGGAGAGGCAAGGCTCCCTAATGATGCCGGAGAGGGAACCAGCAAGGAGAGAGAGAGAGCTTCCGCTGGGGAAGGAAACCAAGGTGACACCAGGAAGAAAGGAAAGGCTGAGAGTACTTTGGAGGGGAGGCTCCAAGACTCTTCCAGTGAGGTCAGTGAGGAAAGTGCAGGACCACCCCTTGGCACACCCACTCTGCGCAGAAGGCTTCCGCGCAGAGAAGCGAGGAGGAGATTATCTGTTAAGGAATTCTTATGTTGGAGGAAGTTTAGGAAACGCCCACTGACGGATTCTGCCAGTGATTGAGACAGTCGCATTTTTAGGGCTGTCAAACCGGGAAAAGGTCCAGCTACGTAGCCAGCTCAGAGCAGTTTGGAATTTACGCACAAGCAACCCCAATTCCCATTACACTTAGGGAACAAGCTGTGCTATCATCATGATTAAGACCTTAAATGATAATTTTAGGTTATATGTTAGTGACTAAGTTTTAATTTACTGTATTTTTCACTCTGTAGGATGCACCAGATGATAGGACGCACCTAGTTTGGGGGGGAGGAAATAAGGGGGGAAATTTCTGAATCCCAGAAGCCAGAACAGCAGGAGGGATCTGGCTTCTGGAATAGCCTCTTGCTGTTCTGGCTTCTGGGATAGCTGCTGGGATAGCTGGTCTAGCTTTGCGCGAAGCCTCTGCAGGGCACGGGGAGCCTTCATCCACCTTCTGGCTTAGCCGCGCAGCCTGCATTCGCTCCATAAGACACACACACATTTCCCCTTACTTTTTAGAAGGGGGAAAGGTGCGTCTTATAGAGCGAAAAATATGGTATATATATCTTTTAACTGTTGCTATATCTGTATTGTCCCTGTTATGTCTAATTGCAAATTCAAACGTATCCCTATCGTTTTATGACTTCCTTGATATTGTATGTGGCCTGGAACTGGTCTGTGTCCAAAATAATAAAATTTATAATAAATAAAATTCATTTATATCATACTTGCTCTCTGGCTCTTCTGTGCCAATCAAATAAAATCCAGTTGTTTGGGGCTGTTTAGCATTGGAACAGGCAACCTCTGGTGATGGTGGGCTCTCATTTGATGGGAAAGAGAAGGCTAGACAGGCATCTGTCAGGGGTACCATAATTACATCCTACATTGTAGGACTGAGCAAGGGGTTGGATCAGATGACTTCAAAGCTACTTTCCAGCTCTAAAATTTGATGGCGCTGAGAAAGCAATAACAAGTTTTGAGTCCTACCACCTTTGATTGCTTTCATAGTTGGGCTGGTGTTAAGAGGAAATTGTTCCATCCATGTGTGGGAGTCGGTTTGATTAGCAGCAACTGACTGCAAATGGCAGGTGCTTAATTAGAAGAACATCTGCTCAGCTGTTGGCACAATTCATATTTAATTAATATTAATATTAGCAGAAAATAGAATTTGAGAATGAAGACACGGAAAGGAGGTTAGGAGAGTGACTGAGTGACAAGCATTGCATTCCTGCTCCCTGCTTTATATAGAAAATCCCAGGCCCAAAACTGTAGGCTGTAGAACACAAGATAACAAGATATAAACTATGTAGATATAACTGTATAAAAACAAGAGTCTTATAGCACCATAAAGGCTATAAAATTGATTGTTGCATGAACAATTCACTTCATCAGATGCACCTCTATTCAATAAAATCTGCAGAATCCATGTACATATGAGACAAGCAGCAGATCCACACCATACATTTGAAGTACAGTGGTACCTTCGTTCTCAAATGCCTTGGTACTCGAACACCTGTGAACCCAAGCTCAAACCAGGAAGTAAGTGTTTTGGTTTGTGAACTTTTTTGGAAGCCAAACGTGCTCCGTTTTAAGTGTTACGCTTTCGTTTTGAGTGCCACACTTCTGTTTTGAGTGTTACACTTCCAATGTTAGTGTTACGCTTCTGTTTTGAGTGTTATGCTGAGGTCTGTCTGCTATTTATTTCACGTTTTTGTTTTTGCGGCTCTTTTTCTTTTTTCTTTTTGTGACTGTGTGGAACCCAATTCAGCTACTGATAGACTGATTTTGTGACTGCAGTACATTGTTTATTGCTTTCGTTTTATGGATCAATGCTCTCATTAGATAGTAAAATTCATGTTAAATTACTGTTTTAGGGGTTGTTTTTAAAAGTCTGGAACGGATTCATCCAATTTGCATTACTTTCTATGGGAAAACTCACCTTGGTTTTGGAACGCTTTGGTTTTGGAACAGACTTCTGGAATGGATTAAGTTTGAGAACCAAGCTACCACTATACATCCATTGCACATATAGAGCACATGACTTCTCCCAAAGAATCCTGGGGCCTGTAGTTTGTTAAGGGTTCTGCATATTGTAGCTATGTGAAAGGGAAGCTACTGTTCCCAGTTATCCCCGAAGGAAGCTGTGTGCTTTAAATGTGTGTTGGCTGTGCCTTAAATGTATGGTATGGGTCTGTCCAAGGACATGCATGTGTGAATGTATGCCCACGAAGCAGAAACCCTGGTTTCCAATGGTATGCACAGGCAACAAAAGTAGATCCTCATAGCTTCATTACAAAGGGGGGCATATACATAGAATGCATACTGATGATTCCTACATTGGAAGTATATCAAGTGTGAAGTGATCCTGATCATTGATCTTCCTTCACCAGCATCACTTTCCCTCTGGCATTCTAGAGAGTCCAGTATAAAGAAATGTAAGTGTTGCTTCCTAGTCCCACAATGCAGTGCATGCAATGACTTTGTGCTGAAAAGGATGAAGTCATCCGTATACGAGGCCATCTGGAGCCACGATGACTTCAGGAACTCGGCGAAACAGAAGGCTTCATGCAAGTTGGGATTGCCAACGTCATGCTGAGGGGGAATGTCATCACTCCTCGAAACAGATGGGACCCTGATGGGAAAAGAAAGATGCTCTGACAAAGTCTGGTAGAGCAAAGACCTTGGTGGGGATGCAGTCATGCATGCAGTGAAGTTGTTGGCACCACCAGCAAGGTGACACACAGTCTCTCTTATCTCTGAGAGTGAGATGCGACAGGGTGATGGACCATGACCGCTGCTCTCCCAGAATGGGGTGGATGGGATACAACCCAACTGTAGATGTCACCATCAGATGACTTGGCTACGGGTTATTTTATCTTACTTGTAAGCCATTAGCTCACCTTCAGCCAATCAGCCTCCGTCTGTTCTAGAAACTCTTATGTCATCTCCATCTTTTGGCACTGGGAGCTGTGTTCCATCCCTGCAGCCCTATTTGGGATGCGCCAGCCAGAGAATCAAAAGAGAAGGAAGCAGGAAAAGATAAAAGTTCCACAAATGTCCTTCTGTCAGCATGCTGAGGCTCCAGGAATGAGATCATTCTCACCTATATGCTTCAGAGGATAATGAAATCTGCATGACGGCTCAAGACAAGAGTGGCAGAAATTACTTTTGGGGCCCAATTACAGCATTATCTGAGTTGGTGAATAATTCCATTGTTCATCTATGTTTTATTGATTGATTGTTCTTAGACCTCACCCTTCCTCCTGATGGAGTTCAGGGTGGGTAACAACAATGTTAGAAAGCGCATAGCTGATAGTAATCTAATATAGTCTCTAGGTGTTTTACAAATAAGATCCAAATACAGAATTAAAAACATAACAAGAACCATCTCAACAGTAACAGTAAAACAACAACAACAACAAACCAGTACAGACAGTGATGTCAGCTGGATCACTGCTGCTTACCAGGAGATAAAGGGAAGCAGGTGAGGTCACAGAGAGGTGGGCACGGTGCAAACACACAGACTGAGCCAATCTGGCATTTCTGCTAGTATGTTTTCACTGCGCCAACTTCCTCACCACCTCCTCCTCTGCCTCGCTGTGACACAATCAACTAGTGGTCAGGTGGCAGATCAGCTGCCACTGGCTGTATATGCCCACCACACATTTAAAGCGCACAGCTTTCTCCAGAGAATCCTGGGAACCACAGTTTCTTAAGGGTGCTGAGAATTGTAGCTCTGTGAGGTGTAAACTACCATGCTGAGGATTCATTGAGGGAAGCCATGTGTTTTAGATGTGTATTAAATGTATGGTGTCACTGCAGCCTTTGGCTCTCTGTTAGCAGTTGCCTAGTGCATCATCAGCCAGTCAAACTATCTGAACTGTTTCCACCCTCTCTGGTTGTTCTAAGAACGTCGACTTTCAGAACTTGTGCCAAACATGCTTTTTCCCTCTTCCCATCCTCCTCCTCCCCCTTTCCTGTTGTACCTTTTAGTATATAAACCAGAGGACAGGGTGTGGCTTGAGTGTCATCGTCGTCCCCCCCCCCACTAATGAACTTTTCGTGAGCCTTTTTGGCTGAAGAACTTGTGCAAATGCTTAAAACCAAGCTATTGATTGGAAGTGGGGGTTTTTGGGGGGGGGGGAGTGATGTGCATAAGAACTAATTCTGCTCCATCATTATTAAAAGGAATATCATCTACCCTTAGAAGAGGCACACCAAAGAATATTAAAGCAAATATGAGGCGGTTGGTCAGGAAACATTCAGAATGATATAATTACATGTGTGTAGAGGACAAATGTATAAAGGATGAGAAAGGAGGAGAATGTTTCAAAATAATTGGGAATGGGCAGGGGGGGAAGGTGGGGGTTAATACTGGCACAAAGAGGAGAGGCAGGCTGGGACTTAACCTGTGCAGCACAGACAAGCAGAGCAAAGGGTTGGTGTGCAGTGCATGTTCCTGCCTGCCATCCTGCATAAACCTGATGCCTGGGGTTATTTGACGCTGGCAGCTTACCCCAGAGAGAGGCTGGAGTTTAGCTAAGTCATAGTGGCTCCCACTGCATAATAATTATCCATCTGAGATGGGTTATGAAGCAGTGACAACAATAAGAGCGCTTAAAAATAAATAAATAGCAGACTTCAAAAATATATGTGACAATGAAATGCCAAAGGAACTTGAACTTTTCTCCTGCAGGTATCTAGAAAAGAACCTCGCAGCAGATGCAAGCAAATGTTAAGCACCAAGCGTCATAACCAGATATATATTTCAAGCTTTATAAGGAGGTAAATTGTCAGCGCAACTGGACACATGCTTATTCAGAAGTGAGCCCTGCTTTGTTTACCAGGGCTCACTCCCTTACGTGAGGTTGATGGGACTAACTTTTTGAGTAGATTTGCATAATATTCTCTAATGCAATATCGACGATCTTTTTCAAAAAGTGATGGATGCCAAGCAACCGCGTGAATTGCATTAATGCTGTAATTTAATTTGGAACAGCGAGCCGCAGATGTAAAAAAAAATATGTAAGAAAGAAATCTTGACATTGGGCAAGATGTGTCATTTTAAAAAGGAAAAAAAATGTAGTCTTTGTATGTACTGGCATGTTCCTAGATCTTTAACTTAATAGAGATATGATGCTTTCAAGCGTATCTCTGAAATCATGAAGCTTTCATTTTCTTAAAGACAAAACCTGTGAATCTCAAAGTCTGGTTTCTACTTGAGCCATTCTATTACTAGGTGAGTGCTGATGTCATGTAGAAGGTAAAGTGTTGGGATTCAAGCACCTGCTTGGCCACAAAGCTGACCAGGTAGCCTTGGGCTCGTCCCTGTCTCTCAGCTTATCCTACCTCACAGGCTTATTGTGAGAATAAAAGGAAGACCCATTTATGCCACCCTGAGCTCACTGGAAAAAGAACTGGATAAAAATACCATCATCATCACCACTGTATACTTCATCTTACCTCCTGCAGCACAAAAACCTACCTACAGCATTAGCATGTTTACTGATGGCAATTTTGCATCACCTACAAACATCCTACGATAAAAGGATCTATTGTTAAAGAAATGTAATGTACCACATATCATTACCATAGTTTCACTGAATGTGTGGCATATGAGATTATAAAATAAAAAATAATTAATTAATTGTTTCCAGGGCTCTTTGCCATACAGTGGTACCTCGGGTTAAGAACTTACGGTAATTCATTCCAGAGGTCCGTTCTTAACTTGAAACTGTTCTTTACCTGAAGCACCACTTTAGCTACTGGGGCCTCCCGCTGCCGCCATGCTGCCAGAGCACAATTTCTGTTCTCATCCAGAAGCAAAGTTCTTAACCCGAGGTACTATTTCTGGGTTAGCGGAGTCTGTAACCTGAAGCGTCTGTAACCCGAGGTACCACTGTATTTCTTTAGCTCAACTGAACTACCTTCTGCTCTCCTGAAGCCAAAACAGTGGAAGGCATTCCCTGCTCTCCCCAACCCCCAATTTTGCCATTTCTGTTCTAGGAAATGGTGGAAAAACAGACCTGCCCAAGGCGCCATTGCTTCTGCTCTCTTGTCCACAGTCTTGATGAGCAGCTAGAATCTCAGGGTTCCATGGGATTCCTTGACCTTTGGAAATATGGAAATAGAGGGCATAAATGAAACATCCTATCATGGGATGAGGGGGTGCATTTTCATGGGATAAACATTCAAAATAGAGTCATCCAAATTTCATTTCCTCTATTGTTGTGGGCGTTTGGCTCCTATTGTTGAACCGCATGATACTGTCATTCTAACATCTAACCCTCTACCTGTGAGTCATCCTCTTTCACTGCGAATGCATTCTCACACAGCTTTTGAGAGATCTGTTTAACATGCCTCGTTTATGTAATGTAAGTATGCAGTGTATATACCAAATAGCACTGTAAGCATATAATAGTGTGTGCTAAGAATGCAAATGCATAGAAAACAAATTAGCCTAATGATAACCCCAGGTATGCATAGATACTGAACCATGGGAAATCCAGCAATTGGGGATATCTAATCCTCACAAAGCGGCATATATTTTGCTTACACCAACTGTAACAGGCAGGTTCTCTGGGCGTGTGCAGGCATGGCGGTGCATCCTCACTATTGTCTCGCTGCATTCCCTTTGCACCAGCTGATGGAGTGGCCAAGACGTTTCTCAACAGTGCTGAACAATGTGCACAGATTCTTGCAAAACTGCCCAAAGGGCAAAGCGGTTCTTCTTTGCTGAACTCAGCAGTAAAACCAAAGCTTGTGCATTTGTTTGGGAGTGCAGGTGACTTCATTGAACGCCACAGAGACCTCTTATGCAGAAAGAAAGAAAGAAAGAAAGAAAGAAAGAAAGAAAGAAAGAAAGAAAGAAAGAGAGAGAGAGAAAGATGAGAAAAAGTATGCTTTCAGTGATTGGCTCCTAATCCTTTTCAGATCTACAGATGTTGTTGTTGTTGTTGTTGATGATGATGATAGTATGTTCCCTACTAGCTGGGTAACCATTGGGAAAGACAGAGAATGAAAGACAGAGAATGCCTCCATCCCACCCCTGCTTAGACATTTTAGTGACATGCTATTGCCTTAGCATAAACTTTGGATACCCAAGACTAAAATGTATATGTAGCCTGACAGGTAAAGTACATGTTAAAAGATCAACACTTTCCTTCAGAATTCACAGGAGTGGTGAGCTGGAAAGCTGACTGCGTATTTGAAGGAAAACATGACTACTTATCATGGACTTGCCCTTCTCAGCGTACACTATACCAACCTTTGCCAACCTGGTGCCCTCCAGATGTTTTAGATTACAACTCCCATCAGCCCCAGTCATTGTCTCCTCCCCCCTGCCCTCTTCCCTCTTCCTCTTCTTTCCATTGTAGTAGCCCAAGGTGGCTTGCATCAAAAATAAAAAACATTCAACCTAAAAAATAATAACAGAACAAAATGAAAACAAAACAGGCACAGCTGCTAAAAAGTATCAGTTAATGCAAAACAAGTAGAGAAAATAAAATCAGGCACCAGCAAGGCCATGTTGGCATCTGTCTGCCTCAGGAGACAATGAAAGAGTGTGTATTTCAAGCTGTTGGAAGGTTACAGAGCCTACTGTGGCTGTGGAGGCCAAAGGCATGTGAGAATAGGCCTTGTGAACTGCTAAACATGGCCCTGGATGTTTCTTTAACTGAAGGCTGCAGTATAACTCTAGGAAAAAACCCCAAACCCCGGGAATAAAGCGTCTTCAAGTGACAATGGAAAGCCATCAAGGTGGGATCCAGTTGGTTCTCCAGTTGGTTCTCCTGGGACAGGGCATTTCACAAGCGAAAATTCTGACATGTTTCCACCCACCAGCCCATGTGATTGCTTGAACAGGGTTCTGTTAGCGGAAACGGTCCTTTTAGTAACTTGATGCAAAGCCCTTAGGGCTTTCCAGTACAGCCATGTCATCCTCACAATACTCTAAACAGATTACTGAGCTACCTTCAGGGATCAGAAGAGCAAAAGGATTGACTCACTGGTGGCTGCTTCAGCATGCCATATAGTCCCAGTTTATCCTGCTTCTTCCTTCTAAGTGTATCTGTCAATAAAGTGCACAAGAACAGGGGAGGAGAGCATGATGAAGGACTGTGTTTTACCCAGGTATTAAGGGTTCACATTAAAAAAGGGGACATTGTTGTTGAAAATGTATTGCCATAGCTCCTGGCCATTTGCTGGCTTAACAAATTAGTGTTTGTCAATCCTACTTTAGTGGATGACGAATGTGCCATAATTTAGGTCTGCTTTCCTTTCTAAACAACATTCCCCCTCAGTCTCCCTCTTTCACATTAGCTTATGAAGAAGATACATAACAACCAGTGCAATGCAGATAAGCATTAACAGCTGTATATGGAAGTGTATGTCTACAGTGTCTTTGGGTGGGGCAAGGGTGGGCCCTACTGTTAGACAGAGGGAGGTGGCTGCCTCAGGTGTACAGAACAGTTTGGGCCATAAGGCCCTTCTTGCAGCTCCTAAACTAGCCTCCTTCCCTCAGGTGCAGTGAAGGAGGACAGCCTGTTGCTGGTGTTAAAATACGATCGATCTACCAGTCTTGTCAGCTTCTGTACATGGAATTGGAGGACTAGGGGTATATCACCATCTTGACCTCTGCCTCAGGCAACAAAATGTTTTGAGACAGCGCTGTGTGTGGCTTCTTCCTGGGAAAGGTATAAAAAGATCTGGCTGCAGATCTTTTGAATGTGAAGGGCCTCATCTGGCCCTTCTGGCTCTGCATCTGGCTCTGAGATGCAGGCAATGGCAGTACATGGAAGTAGGGAAAATAAATAAACACTGGCTTTAAGAAGAGATGCTGTATTTATTTATTTATTGAATTTGTTTATATTGAAAAGAAGGTCAAAGTGATATACAAAACAGAAGCAAATACAATAGTACAGTATGTTAATAACCAGGTAAAAAACCAATTAAAGAAACTTTTCACAATTCTGAAATTAATAGTGGCAAACTCAGGTTTATCATTTTGGATCAAGTCCATTTTATAGTTGGAAGTGAATCCATTTTTGATGTGCTAAGGCACCATTTCATCACACTTTTCCAGATTTAGATAGAGCTGCATGCTAAAAATGATAGCTCAGCCTCCATCAAAGAAATACCAATCTAGATATTAGGAAGATACAAAGAAATGTGGGTAAGAGAGGTGTGGTCTGCAAAATCCATAAATCAGAGGGGCTCCATATTAATTATCACATTAGGCGCCTGAGTGACAAAAAGAAAATATCAGATTTGGGTTTGTTTTTTTAATGTCAATTTGGATTCTCACAAATCCTCTTTAATTGCTCCATTTAATTCATTAAAGGATTACAACTAAGGCTAAAGGGGGGGGGAGGAACTAAATAATAAGGGTGGCTCTGGCTTTTTGGCAACTCTTGTAGCACTCTTCCAAACAATCAGTCAAACACAATAGAATTTTTGAGGAAATTGTATTTGACCCTTCCATTCATTTGATGAAATAGGCTCTTGCTCACATATCTCCATGCTTCAGTAAACTTGTTATTCGTGTATAGAAAGGTTATACCACACCAAAGAATCCCCAGAGAAGCCAACAATATACTATAAATGACAAGAAAGCAGTATGAAAATGGTATTTTTGACAAGATTCTGTAAAATATAATAATCAAGAGATTTGTCAGTTCATAGTCAATAAGGTCTAAACCAGCAAAGACATGCTAAAGCAGCTTTTGCTGACTTGTTTTGGACGTCAACTCCTTGGGCCAGAGAGCCTCAAGTTGGCAAAAGCTGTACAAAAAAGGTGGGTATTTCACCAAAACTGAACAAAACTGGCAGAGCTGTTTGGGGCTGGAGTTTCACTCTGCAGAGAACCTCAACATGTGGTGGTCACCTGCACCTCACTAAAAAATATGAAGCATATCACCAAAATTAAGAGAACAACAATTTATAATAAAATAAAAATTCATGTGCTAATTGATTTGTGTTCAAGGTCTTGCTATTGGTGTACATTGCCCTGTACAGCTTTGAATAAGGATACCTAAAAGATATTTTCATCCTTTATATCCCCAAACAATCACTGCACCCTGCGGGAGAGGGCTTTCTGTACATACAATCTAGTCAGGGGGTCCATTCCATACAATGTTGGACTTGGACCTTTAGTATTGTGGTGCTTACCCATCAGAACCTCCTTTAGTTGTCATAAGATTGCTATGATACCTCAATCAGTAGAGCATGAGACTCAATCCCAGCGTCATGGGTTTGAGCCCCACATTGGGCATTTCAGGGGGTTTGGACTAGATGAGACCCGCGTGGTCCTTAATAACTCTAGAATTACATAATTCTATGTATCAGTCTGGTGCCTTTTAGCCTGTTGAAGACATTTCTTTTCCAACAAGTGCAGATTTTTATCCCATTTGGCATCCATATTACATTTGAAATTGTTTTTACATATGCAATGGTTTTTAATTGTTTTTGTCCACAAAATTATTTTAATTTTTGTATATCTGCAATTGTTTCTTCTGTTTTTCTTGTCCCGTAAAATCACTCAGAGATGCTTCTTAAATATGTTGTTAAATATGTTTCTGAATAGAACTTGAGATCTTAATCTTAAAGAGCTGTTGAGTCATTTGCTTTCGGCTGCATGAGCAGCTGTAGCTCAGAATTGGAAGAATACTTCAGAATGTAAATATAGACCAGCGGTACCCAGAAGTTTGGCAATGTGCTTTCTTAGAGAAATTAACACAAAAATTAAGAGGCAGTGGAAGACAGGAGTGCCTGGTGTGCTCTGGTCTATGGGGTCATGAAGAGTCGGACACAACTAAACGACTAAACAACAATAAGAGAACTGGGGGTGGGGAGGCAAAACATAAATGACTTATTCAAGAATATATGGAAAGTGTTTATTGACTATGCACTATGTACTGCAGATGATGGACCTTTAGAATTTTTTTTCTCCCTTCATCTCGAAACCTGGTATGGAAAATCTAAAGCATAAATAAAATTTTAAGATTTTCAGTATGTATAGTCATTGAGCTGTCTTAAACCTGTTACATTAATACTCATTCTTTGCATCTGTTTTGCTTTGCTTTCTCTTTGCTTTGTATTTTCAAAAAAGTTCAATCAAGAAATATTTTTTAAAATAAGAAGTGATTCATAAGCAGCAGCAGAGAGAGAGAGAGAGAGAGAGAGAGAGAGAGAGAGAGAGAATGATATGAAAATTTAGAAACAATTACTGTAATTTAAGTAGAAATACAGTACACCTCACCATAATAAAGAGGATTGTGACTAGGTCATGGGTATGCAACCTAAGGCCCGGGGGCCGGATCTGGCCCAATCACCTTCTAAATCCAGCCTGTGGATGGTCCAGGAATCAGCGTGTTTTTACATAAGTAGAAAGTGTCCTTTTATTTAAAATGCATCTCTGGGTTATTTTGGGGGCCTGACTGGTGTTTTTACATGAGTAGAATGTGCCCTTTTATTTAAAATGCATCTCTGGGTTATTTGTGGGGCATAGGAATTTGTTCATTATTCCCCCCCAAAAAAATATAGTCCGCCCCCCCCCCCCAGTCTAAGGGACTCTGCTGAAAAAGTTTGCTGACCCCTGGACAAGGTAGACCTTGTTTCTGCTAGGTCAGCTGTGCAGATGCTAATGTTTGATGGGCAACTTCCAGGCCCCTGCTGCTGTCCTGTGGGCCAATCTTGGTCTGTCAAAGTTGCCTTGCAGTGATGGGGAGAGATAAAGATCTGAACCCTCTAGGCTAAAAAAGTTTCCACATCTGTGGACTCTAATATAGCCTAGCATTATCTGCTCTGACTGGCACACTCCAGCAGGGAGAAGTCTTTCCCATCACCTTCTACCTGATCCTTTTAAGTGGAGATGCTAGAGATTGAGCCTGGGACCTTCAGCATGAGAATCATGTGCCCAACCGCTAAGCCAGAGTCTCTCCATAGTCCCGTCTCAGTACTCACTGACTGCAACATTCTTCCATATATCCATTCCAGACAGGCTTTACCATCCTCTACCCAGAAGTGAGTCCCACTGCCTAAGCCTATACTGGACCTTGTCCCTAGTAGACTCATATTCCACATTCTTAATAGTTTGTGGAATTAACATACTTTGCCTACTTAATTCTTCTTCTTCTTTATCCAATGGCCTCTGGAATGTACAATTGTTTGGAATATGCCAACTGGTTGCATTTTGCAGCAATAACAGCACATATTCCAATGGCGAGCTTTCCATTTCAGCAAACCTCTTAAACTTTCCAATATATATATATTTTCTTACATAGCACAAAATGTATTTTGCGCTATAAGAGCCTTACATTCTCAGTTTGCTGAAATGCCAGGAAATTAAAAGGAGAAACAAGAAAAAAAGAGGGACACTGTTACATCTGGAGGTGTTTCCCTTCTGTAGAGAGTTTGATTTTGGTCAGAAAACTTGGCAAGGAAGTACGAGCTTGCAATGAACTCCCTCACAAAGGGTCTTCCGGGGTGTGGGGGCTTATTGTGCAATGCATGCTGCTCATGCACATAAGTGTTGTGCAGAATCCACACAAAGTCGTCACTGTGGGATGTAATCCATTGGTAGAGTCAAATGCAACATTCCTTATTTCCCTAGAGTGGGCACAAGCAGGAGGACATCCAGTCAGTGTAACTTCCTGTTCCACTGATCTGGAGCTTCCTCCCCCTGCATGTGACCTGGGAGATGGGCGTGGCTCTGGCTGACTCCATAAAAGAGCAGAGTTAGGAAGCCATATTCTCTTTCTTGATCTCTTGCTTGCTGCTCTCTTACTGCCACGCTGCTCTCCTGCAGCCATTTTGTTTTCTTAATTGATATTGTTGTCTGCTGGCCCTCAGCCAGCAGCACATGAGTCCAGTCTCCATATGTGATGAACTCACTGTTTGTTTGTGTAACTGCTAAGAGAAGCCTGCCTTTCAGGGATCAAATCATGAACTGAAATGTGAGTTAAACTGTTTGTTACTTTACTTTAAGAGGGATTAAAGGGGACACCAGGAAATAACTAAGAGATGCAAATGAATCTGCAGAGTAGCTTCCAGCTGTATTGAAGGGAATCTGCTCTGCTACATCACTTACTAGTGAGAATGAAGGCAGGATAATACTTATTCAATATATCCTTTCCTACTACAGTGGACTCTCGGGTTATGTTACCTTCGGGTAACATAATCTTCAGGTTATGAATGCGGCAAACCGGAAGTACTTCGCGCATGTGCAGAAGTACTCTGCGGCACCACGTGCGTGTGCAGAAGCAGTCTTCCAGTTATAAAATTTTCAGGATATGGCCGGGCCTACAGAATGGATCTCGTTCTTAACCAGAGGTACCACTGTACTCGGGTTAAGTACTTAATTCGTTCCGGAGGTCCGTTCTTAACCTGAAACTGTTCTTAACCTGAAGCACCACTTTAGCTAATGGGGCCTCCTGCTACCGCCTCGCCGCTGGAGCATGATTTCAGTTCTCATCCTGAAGCAAATTTCTTAACCTGAACCACTATTTCTGGGTTAGCAGAGTCTGTAATCTGAAGCGTATGTAACCTGAAGTGTATGTAACCTGAGGTACCACTGTATCTTTAACATTCCCACTGTCATCATCAAAATGGAAGCCCATCCTATTTTTAAAGTTTAATCTGGATTTCCTGATTCCGTACCAAGGAAAAATTGGTAAGTGAAAATACATTTGCAGTTTATTGCTGGTATGGAAGCTCATTAGCACGTTTCCCTGTCAAATCTGTAATGATGTTTCAGTGGGTGGCCTCTAACACAGCACCACTCCTTCCGTTTGCTCCTCACTTGAATACATCGAGGCCATTTTGTTTCCAGCAGCCAAACAATACAATCTAGCCTAGTAGTCCTGCCCTATAGTATTACCAATCATCAAGCTATATCAACCAAAGCAAAACACCCTTTTGTTCATTTATTTTATTTATTCCATGGGAGTCTTGCTTTCTTTGTAGCGATTAAATGTAAAGCAGCAGCAAGAGTTTACTTAACCATCTCTTTGTCTTGCCCAGAGGTGATGAAATGCAGTTTAAAGGACAACAGGGTTGAAGCCAAATCAGAGGGAAAGAGATCTCACGCCCTTCTGCAAGCGGAAGACTTAAAGGAACATCTGGTTAAAGGATGCTGAGATATGGCATTTTGTGCCTTCCAAAGTAAGGACCCTGGAAGGAGCCGCTCTTTTGCTAACCAACAGTTGCATTAACGTTCAGGGGCTTTATTACCAAACCTCTTTGCTTGTGTAACAAATGCATCTTCCTTTTTAATTTGTCAAGGTATCATTAGACCCATTAATTTCAGTGGGTCTACTCTGAGTAAAATACCACCCTGTGCGGTACTTCCTTTAGAGAGAGATCACTGTTTCAACAATGAAATAGCAAAAATGACGCAAAAAATTAGAAACCAAAAAATACAAAGTTTATTAGTGATTGGAATAAATTTATGGTATATATTGAAGGAAATTACAGAAATTTAAAAACTATAGCTGGTCTGATATAAATCTTACAATGCGTAAACCATCAATAATTATTAGCTGCAGGGAAAAAAAGAAAATCTCTTTTTATCAAGAAGCCCAAAATCAGGAGGGAAGGAGGTCAATAGGTACGTAGAAGAAAGATCTAAATACCTAAAGATATAAAGATTTAAAGAATAAGATAAAGAACTGTAACAGAAATTGATGCTTTTTCTTTTTGGTATTATGTATGGATATTTTTTCCTTGTTGTTTTTTTTCTTTCCTTTTTCTGAAACTGTTGTTTTGCTTTTTGTCGTTTCTTTTGGGTTTTTTGATGATTTAATTGAAACTCAATAAAAAGATTTTTTTAAAAAAAATAGAGAGAGATCACTGTTTCCCAGCACAATCTGCAATATGTTGTATTTTGGAAAATCTGGGCCATTCTTTCACAAGAAAACATGTTAATTGTTGTCACACCAAAGGATGTTGTAGATGGTGGTGTCCTTGGCTAGGGTGCAAGCAAACCTTTGGGAATAAGGGCTTACTAATCTGTAAACTCACTGCAGCTTCCACACACAACACTATGTAAGCCACACCAATTAGCTAATTGTTGGTGCTTGCAAAGTGCTGTTCATGTGGCTTTGCAAACTGTGCCAATCTCAAGGATACCTACAAAGCCTCTTTCAACCCAGCTGCCTCACACCTCTATCTGCTTCACACTTGATGTCATATATCTGAGGCAGGTGGCCAGAAAATGCACACAAGCTAAATGGGGATGGGGGTGGGAAATTATGCCAGTGGGTCAGAGTTTCTCTAATTTCTAATGAAATGGAACTTTGAGTGTTACCAATAGCACTACAGACAATATCAAGTACTCTTCTTTCTTCTTTGGCAATCACTCATAGCTTAGTGAGATTGTCTTCCATGAACATAGTCTTAACAGTGAGTCCTAAGTGACTGTGGTGGCCAATTCTGGATCCACACGTCCTTCCACAGTGGGGACATAGGTTTCCAGGTGGGTGTTGATCATGGTGAGGGATTGCCAAACGTGCCTTCCTCTAAGCTTGTTTCCCCTTACATCCTGATTTTGAGCATCTTCAAAGTCCATGACACCTTTGGTAAATGCTGTTCTCCAATTGGAGCACTCGCAAGCCAGTGTTTCCCAATTGTCAGTGCTTATACTGCAATTTTTAGATTTGCTTTGAGTCTTCAAACCTTTGTTGTTGACCACCAGCATTATGCTCTCCATTTTTAAGTTTGGAATAGAGTAGTTGCTATAACTGCACAATGCGCATTTGATATCAAATGCTGCCAAACGAGATGAATTGCTGCTGCATTTTAACTCTCAGATATTGTCACCCTGGTTTATCTGAGGGAAGATTCTACAGCTTCTTATCAGTCGATCATCATTCCACCCTTCTTAGTGCTTTTCTCTGGGCACTTTCCTAACCATAAAATGACTGCTTCTTCCTGAAAGTGGATTTGTTGCGACAGAGAGCCCACTCTGTAGACAAGCCCAGCTATTTTCTCAGCTTTTCCTTAACTCTGCTTGTCAAGGCCACATCCTTTGTGTGGCAGCATTACTAGCCTTGCTGAGCCACGTCCCTGCATGCAGGTTCAGTGAATCCTTTTGGATCACAGACCTTCCAATATTTCCCCAGTGCCCAGTAGCATTTATTAGAAATGAATCATGCAGGAGGGGTGCGACGGTTTGATATGATCAGGATGGGAATGGGGTGGGGGGAACCGCAGCAAAAGTTATCAGATGCAGAGCAAGAATTTATGCTGGGTAGGAAAACCCCGCTTGTCATAACTGTGGGGCATGAGTGCCTGGGAAAGAACTTCTCCTAGACTCAGGGCACAGGTGTGGGTGTCAAGGTCCCTGCCAGAGCACCTGGGCATTGATTTGTGTTCAATATATGAGCTTATCGTCTTGATTATCGTGTTTTTTTGTCAATAGCTGTTTCCTTGGAATAGCTCTGAGAGTCACAGCTGCCAGTGCAGTTTACTGAGAACACCCTGTGTCCCTGTTCTGCATATCACATTGCCTGCAGGTGGTGTCTGATGGGAATAAACAACAAAAGTGGCACTGCCATACTCCCACTGTTGGCTACTTTAAGTCTCTTCCACACTAGCTCCATTTTCTGGGATTACCCTGGAGATTACTCAAAGGTTATGGAGAATTCCAGATAACTTGTTGGCAAATCATTATACGTATGTCAGTTGTCCTGTATGTTTGATTTGTGGCTTTGTTGTTGCCTGGTGCCTAGTGCTACTGAGGCCTTTAAAGGCTATTGAGTCTTCCAACAAAAGTTTTCCATTTACAGGCTGAGTCAGTTTTCTTGCTTCCTGTTCAGTATAGCTGGGGGGTTCCTTATGGGCAGAGCAATCTAAACCTCTGATCTGCTGTTCTAGAAAGAGTTTGGATGAAACAGAGGTGCCTCTCTCTCTCTCTCCAGTTCTGCTTAGCTGTGCTCCATCACTCTGGAATGTCCATGCGTGCCTAAAATGCAAGCAGAAGCTACTGTTGGCAAGATCTCTATGGGCAGTAGCTGGTGTGTACCTCCAAAATGGGAGGAGGAGATGGGCTGTCCAGGGACCTGCTGGATCCTAAGCTGGTCCAGCTACCAATGGGCCCAATTTAGGCCTCTCTGCTGCACCTGTTTGGATCTGGGGCAGCAAAACTCCAGAGCTTTTCCTGTCCCCAGTTTCTGCTTTTAGCTGGCATAAGGAAAAGGTTCTCCTCCAGATGCAGTGATGTCTCCACCATTAAGTTCTTCTGCTGTTGCTTAGCAGGAGTTTCGACTTCTCTGCTTATCAGCTTCTGTTCCCCAGAGTATTGCTATTTTGCTAGAAAAAGAAAACGAACAAATAACGAAAGATAACCTCAAATGTAAAACAAGAAAAAATAATAGCAATGAAAGGAAACCACTACTTTAGGTCTCTCCCACTTTTGGAATAACAAGCTGAATGGATAAGGGGAAGTTTAGGGACAATACATCACTAATCCTCCAGCCATGCTGAATAGGAAGCCATAAATGAGTTATTGTCATACCAGAAAAGGGTTACTATAACACTATAATCCACACACCTGTGTGATGCTTTTATCCATTGGGGCTGTTCCCATACAGGAGAAGCTGGAATCAGCTTCTGGACCAAGGGAGTTAATTTTGTGCAAACTGTAATGTTTGTTCAGGGGGAAGGGGGGGGGGGAATCCATTTTAAAATATGGGACTCAAATGTAGGAAAATGGGAGCATTCAGATAACATTGAAATGGATTATCCAGAATAAGTAAATGGGTTAAATGCATGCTGTTTCCATAAGATTCTTTTCATAATCAAGTGCTAAAATGGTTACATTTGAACAAAAATGAAAAGTAACTTCTGCATTTTAGTAATATAGAAACAACTTATTTCTGCCACATAAAGTTGACATATTTTTTCTTCTCTCAGCCTGAATCCCTTTGGGCATTTGGAATTCCTTTTCTCCAAGAATGGGCATCCTTCCTTTTTCTTTTCTTTTATATAATTTTTATTAAATTTCTTTTATCATAACAAATATCCAGTAACATTGCTAAACATACATTTTCCAATTTCCCCCCTTCCCTGTTGACTTCCCTCAACTACCATTTCTGGTTTGTTACATCAGATGATAAATTCTGCTGTTTGTATACTATATTATGTTATCACATTGTTATACTTCTTGTTCTCAGTAAATAAAATTGTAAATGTTTATTTAAATCCTGCCAACGAGACCATTTCTTTCTGTTGCTTCTGCAAATATATTGTAAAAGGTTCCCATTCTTTTTCAAAGTCCCTATTGTCCTTTTCATGTAGTTTGTCCGTTAATTTTGCAAGCGCTGCATAATTCATCAACTTTTCCTTCCATTGTGCTTTCGATGGTACTTCTCCAGTTTTCCAATTTTGAGCTATTAAGATTCTTGCCGTTGTTGTAGCATACATAAATAATGTCTGTTTTGCTTTCGGCAATTGTTGTCTTAAAACTCCTAATGAAAAAGCTTCTGGTTTTTTAACGAATGTCATTTTAAATATTTTTTTTAAATGTTCCCTTTTTAATCCTTCCTTTTCTGTCCTTTGGTATCTCAAGCGGCATTCATCTTGCGAATTCACACTTAATCCCGCCCCCTTTTCCATCACCATGGCTATGCCATATAGATGCATGCACAGTACAAGCCACAATTCTCATTCAATGTTCTAATGCAGGTGTCAGCAGCTCTGCATCTTCATGCACAAATTGACTTTGGTGGAATCTCTTCAGGCTTTGCACTCCCCCATTTCAAGCAACAGACCAAGAGAATAGCATTCTCCTTCCACCTGTGCAATTCTGGCTGGATGGCATGCCTAGCACCATGTCCCAGTATGCTACAGTAGTTGTACACTCACTTGCACAATCTCCTGTCTGGCATTGTGATCACGGCAGACCCCTCTTGAAGTAAACCGAGATGAAGGCCTCAGAATAAAATAGCTGGTGCTATTAGTGCTTTGCAGAAAGGAAGAGCTGGGCATGTTGCTACAGTTCCCTCCCTTTGCCACTTGCAAAATTGACACGTACAAGACAGGCAGCAGAAACCTCAAAACAAACCTGGACTCGTTGGGGAGGTGAGATAGAAACAGGGAAACATGAATGGTGTGTGTGTGTGTGTGTGTGTGTGTGTGTGAGAGAGAGAGAGAGAGAGAGAGAGAGAGAGAGAGAGAGAGAGAGAGAGAGAGAGAGAGATCTCCTGCTAGGTCCACAACTTAATACCAACAGGTTGGCCCTGTTACTGTTACCTGGTTTTTGTAACCCTTTCTACTCATAAGAACATGCTTACATAAACTGTGCATTAAAAAGGTACATCAAGGTGCATTAGTGGTTTAGGGGCCTAAAGGAGATGCTCTCAGATCATGATTTAATAGCCTTGGGAATTTATCCAGTAACAATTGCCTTCTGTGGATTATGCCACCCAGTGTGTAGCTTTGACTGGCTTCCCTCTCAAACTCCTCCTACCCTAAAGCGTTTTCTCCAAAACAGACCCCAGATTCACCTTTTGTGTGTGTAGAACGGATGAAGGATTGCATCCTGCAGAATCAAGTATGAACTTGCAGGGAAGGACAGAAAGAGAGATAAGGGCCGATAAAATATGTAAAAAGGGAAGTTGTTCTGCAGTTCCTAAAGTTCAAGCAGGAAAGGTGATCCAATGCAGAGTGTGATGCCTTAGCTAGCAATGCTAGATTCTTTTGGGCATCCCCATCTGAATCAATGCTGTGTGCTGAAGACAGGGGCTCTCAGCTGGTCTTATTACAGATGGAAAATAATATTGCTTCAATAAAATGTTCCTCTTCTGGTAGTCAAATTGCACATTAGCACAATTAGACCTTCACTGGGATAATGTTAAATATTTTGCGATGAATGATAACCTTTTCTTTTAATATGAGTCTGTTATTTGTTCCTCCAGTCTTAGGTAGTGCAGTGCTTAAATAACATGCAATTACTCCAGCGAACCTTTTTAGGAACAATGAAAGTACTGCTGGATATTTAGTGATCATGTGTCTTCTTCACCACATCTAGAGATCTTTGGAATTTCCTAAAAACTGAACCTTCCAAAACTCTGTCCCCAAATTAAAACAACAAATTTTGGGAGGCTGTTTTACATCTTATTCCAGGCAAGGAAAACACACTGGTACCAGTCTAGAGAAATCTGTGTTCCTTTGTTTTCAATGGCACTGAAGTGTGACTAACTTTTTTTGGACTGATGCCACCTCAGGACAGTGCATAATTTACACACTGCGTTGTTTGAGACGGTATGTACTGGCTGTGCAACTCCTGACTTGTTCCAGAAATGTGGTTTTGTCTGTGAGAAAGTCACAGAGAAACTGGATCCATTGCCTTGATCTGCCTTAGCTGATCTACCCATTATACAGAATGTGGTGGTGAACTGAGATACTAAAATTCTGGACTGCACCATTTCATTCTGCTCTCTCTGTGTGTTTGGAATTCCCTAGATGCAGTAAAAGAGCTTACCAGGGAGAAAGGCTTTTTGTGTCCTAGTTTATTAAACTCAGAGAGCTTTAAATATGAAGGAAGTTTCCACAAATTCACCCTCAGTGGAATTCTGAGACAGTACAGAATTCTACCAACTCTTCTCTGTAGAACAAGACTCACATCTGTACTTTGAATATTGGGGGAAGGCTAGAGAAAAGCATGGGAGAAAGGAATGCCTTTGGCTATGCCTATGTTCAGGGCTTGTGTCTTCAACATCTCTTTCTTATGGGGTGTTTCTGTGTCTCCCCAGTAGCCATTCATCCATTCCAATTCCAATGTGTTTCCTCATCACTTTCCAAACCACAAAAGCCCTTTGTTGTTTTTTAAAATGGATTTGTTGTACTAGGACAACAGAAAGCTTTAATCCACTTTAATTGTGCAAACCTTAAGTCTGAATACCTCCCAGAAAATACTGACACTTTGGAGACGCCCTCCCTTGCCTTTTCTATACTACCTTGTATAGTGTACA
The DNA here is from genome assembly GCF_964234715.1 of Podarcis melisellensis. Classification (NCBI taxonomy): domain Eukaryota; kingdom Metazoa; phylum Chordata; class Lepidosauria; order Squamata; family Lacertidae; genus Podarcis; species Podarcis melisellensis. Next base: position 62,274,182 of record NC_138529.1, read on the forward strand.
CTACCCTGATTGGGGGAAAGATAAACAAGGTTTATGCTAACTTGTTGGAAAGAAATTGGACTCAGTTTGCATTTAAAGGTGAACCTACCTAATTTGTTCTTTCCAAAACAAGATGTAAACTGAAACACTGCCATTCTTCAAAATTTGCACTTCTCTGAATTTTGCAATGATGTTCTCTGGCCAATTATTGTGTGTACTAGTGAAAATGACAACTTTGCAAACTGAGGTAGCAATATGGAGAAGTGAATTTAAGATTAGGAAAGGGAGAAATGGAGAGAAACTGAAATTGACATATGCACCTATCCTTAACTATGTTGACATTTCATTCCCCCCCCCTTCATTAGCTTTTAGGGAAAGCTGTGGGCTTTGTCACGTGAGATGGGGTGCTGTTGTCATCCCCCCCCCTTGCCATTTATGTCATGTACATTTGCTAAATATGAAAAGCAATGAAATGCTAATTTAACAAAAAGGAAAGGAAAAAGAAAGGGTTTCAGGGGTCAGGACAGTGCAGTACGTGTTATTCCTTCAGCTCCCTGTATAGGTTGCTGGAATGTTGGCATTGAGTGTGTGCCTTTGTCAGGAATGTACCTGCCAGCTTGGCCAGCTTCATTCTGTATTGGGGAGACAGGATCTCTACAACTTTGTTAGTGCACGTCAGTGTGTTGTAGGAGTGGAATGCCGTATCACAGCCTTCACCAACCTGGTGCTGTCCAGATGATTAAGGCTACAGCTCCCACCAGCCCTGGTCAGTGCTGACTGGGGCTGATGGGAGTTGTGGTCCAAAACATCTGGAGAGCATCAGGCTGGCAAAGGCTTTTGTCCATGATTTATTGTCACAGAGCCAGTCAGAAAAACACACAGTTAAAAGCTGGAGTTGACTCTTTATGAGCAAAACACAGTATTCACAGACTTGGCTAAGTTTCAGGCATAATGAGCCCAGCAGCTCATGCCCTGAGGGTCCTACTCCCTGAAATCAGTTGCAGAGACTAAAAGCCCACCCCCTGCCAGTTTTCTGTGTCTTCCCCTCCTCTTTGGGGCTACTTGCAAGCAACCTGAAACTGCGCCTGCATGCAGTCTGTCTTTGCTACTCCCATTTCATGCCTCTTCTGGTTCTTGGAGTCGGCAGGGAGGAGCGCTTGTCACAGCAGGAGGGGGAGACACTCACGACTCTTCAGCAGCCTGACTCATCTCTGCCTCATGGCCTCCCTCCTCCCGCTATCCTGCTCCAGCTTCTGCCTCTGGTTCTGGGCTTCTCTCTGCCACAGACTCTCCCGGCTCACTTAGCCCTGTTACCCCTTCTGCTTCCAACACCTCCTCTGCTCGGTCTTCTTCAAGCCTTCTTCCCTTGGTGGTTCCTCACCCCATCTGGTTCCTCCCACCATTGCTAAGTGTCCAACCAGTCCTATGAAACCTAAGTGCATAATGTGTGTATTCTGTATGAGAAAAGGAGCCTTTAACTGAAAGGTAATATTGAGATGGAAAGGTGCCAGAATACACAGTGGCGCTAGTGTGAGTTGTCTACTGCCATAGTATGAACTTCTTCCTGTTCAAGTCGTGTGTTTTGTCTGATTCCCATCCCCACCCCTGGCTGGAAAGTGATAAGGCTCTGTGAGAGGCAGCCAAACAGCTTCATACGCGTCCTCCAACAGCTGTCAGGTAGAAATTCTCTTACTGTATTGTTATAGTTCCAGTTGTGCAAGATTGGGGCAGTAACCCTTATGCAAACCTGCAGTGCCTGAGCAAATAGGAGAATTGAGTAACCGGAGATAATAACTTCAAGGCCACTTATTCTTCATGCAACGCTGTGAAGTGTGACATACCCTGAAATGTGTTCTTTATGATTCAAAGATATTTTAATATTGTTTTATTGAGCTTATGAATCAGATCCTGGCTCTGCATCCCTCACATTGCCGGAAGGGCAAGATTATGGGTCTGCTAAACTTTATACGTTTTTGTATTTCTGACTATTGAAGCGGAGAATACAAAACTGAAATACGCTGTTCTCTATTAATCTCCATCTGGCAAAATGGCCCTTAGAGGTGGCTCTTTTCCTGCATCATTATGGTGTGAATTAGAATAGGAATGGGTGGCAATGTTATGTGGGAGTGCAGTTTAGATTTTTCCAGCTTTAGAATACGGATGCTGAAGTTAAGATGCTGAAGTCTAAGAACCTAACAGCCCTGCGATTTTTCAATTGACTCGCATACAATCCAGGACAAAGCACCACCTTTTGGAAATTCCCTCCAGGCATCAATTCCACCTTTGAAATCACAGTAATTTCCAATAAAATCTGAACATATGGCAGCCCTACCAACCAGATGCTTGTAGCACGCCCACAGACTGGACCTGAGAGCAACAGTGCTCTCTCCACTTAGGATTCCCAGCCACTGAGATTCAGAGGCATACTGCCTCCAACAGTGGAGACAGAACATAGTCATTGTGACTAGCATACCCTTCAACATTTTTCTGATTAAAATGGTGATATCCTTAATAATAATAATAATAATAATAATAATAATAATAATAATTTTATTATTTATATGCCAGCCATTAAACATTTTAAAAACTGCCTTCAGGTGTCTTCTAAAGGTTGTACAGTTACTTATGGCTCGGGGGTCGCATGGACTACTATGACAGCCTTTTCCTCCATGAAATTGCCTCATCACCTTTTAAAGCCAAATGCGTGGCCATCACTCCATCCTGTGGGATTTAGGCCCCATTCATTGCTGCTGTGGCAGGGTCATTACTGTGTACATTACAATTTGCACACGGTAAGGGTGTTGTAGTTGTAGCAGTAGGCAAGCGGAAACCACGCGACTCTCTCAGATTGTGTGATTGTGTAGCATCACAACGACATTCGTCCAGGGCACATGGGCAGGAGAAATCATGGGATCAGGACAACGCACAGGGTTACCTCCAAAGTGGGTAAGTTACCTCTACATATGTGGAGTCTCAGCTACATAGAAATGGGGCGTTGAGTGAGTAGTCAGCAGTACAGTGGTAATCTGTGAATAATTTCCCCATTTCTTGACAACCTAACTAATTAGGTTACTTAGCTTACTTAGTCAGGAGCTCTACTCGTTTCAATGCCAGTCTTTCCACAATAAAAAAATTCCTTCCCGTAGCACCTTAGAGACCAACTAAGTTTGTTATTGGTATGAGCTTTCGTGTGCATGCACACTTCTTCAGATACCAAGCTCATACCAATAACAAACTTAGTTGCTCTCTAAGGTGCTACGGGAAGGAATTTTTATATTTTGTTTTGACTACGGCAGACCAACATGGCTACCTACCTGTAACTAGTCTTTTCACACTTCATTTACCGGTAACTACCTGGAGAGTCTTATTTGTCCCATGGTTATTGGCAAGCATGTCTCCCATGTTAGTTTCAAAGCAATCATGGTTTGAAATTGCAGTAATGTGCATCAATGTTTTACAAATATACCATTTTAAAAAAACAAAACAATTTATTTTTTATACCCTGCCCATCTGGCTGGGTTTCCCCAGTCACTCTGGGCAGCTCCCAACAGAATATTAAAACAGAATAAAACATCAAACATTAAAAACTTCCCTAATCAGGGCTGCCTTCAGATGTCTTCTAAAAATCAGATAGTTGTTTATTTCCTTGGCATCTGATGGGAGGGCGTTCCACAGGATGAGTGCCACCACCGAGAAGGCTAAGTAAAACTTGCTCCAGGTTTCCTGCTATAGAATAAATCTAAGGAAATATATTTGTATATGCAGTGGCAGTAGCAGCTAGTTTTGAAGCAGACTTTTTTTGCACACAAATCAGGCTACTAATACTCTGCATGTAATACATAGACTAGTATGGGGAACATATCGTTTTTTAAACTACAGAGCATCCATTCAGCGGGAGTACTCTCTGGGAGTAGGAAATTATGTGGGTTTCCTTTTGCAGAGAGTCAGCAGTTCCAAGGATTTTCTTTTCCAGGTAGAAAACAATTCATTAACGGGATACACATTATAAAGGGATTATGAGTAAATGCATTTTTATATGATACTGAGGGAATGTGACAGAGGCTTCAATGAACGTCGTAACATTTACTCAATCTGTCTCCATGTTTTGCAACAAGTAGGCACAAGGTGAGATTTGTGGCAAACTTATCTTAGAAGCATCAGCGGTGAAATGATAATTAACTGGCCAACCTTCACAGAAGCCGACCGAGACAAAATACAAGCATTCTGATCCATCAAGGATTACCCACATGTGGAAACAGGCTTCTGCACGTGGATCCGCTGTGTGAAAACGGTGTGGTTGAGGTACGAGGCAATTCGGAATTTCCATTCCAGTTGAAAAACTTGGACTAAGCGTCCAAGGGCTTCACTGGGAACAACAGCACACCATTGCAGAGTCATAGCAAAAGTATATCTGTGACTTGAAGCAGGCTATCAAGCTTCTATTTGTTTATTTATTCCCTTGCCTTTTCTTCAAGAAGTTCAAAGAAGTGCATACATGGTTATCTGCGCCAATTTTGTCTTCACAACAACCCTACAAGATAGGCTAGGCTGAGAGGTAGTGACAGGCCGAAGCTTCATGGCTGAATAGGGATATAAACCCAACTCTCCCCATTCATAATCCAACACTCTAACCATTGCACTGTACTGTCTGCCTTCCTGATAAAGAACTAACAGAGTAAGTGTAGTGTAGTAACTAGACTGCTAGATTGGGAAGGCCTGAATTCACATCAGCAATGAAGCCTGTGGGAATCTCTTATACAAGTTGCTGTATTGCCTACCTCGTAAGGTTGGTGTAAGGGGAAAAAATGAGGAAAAGGAACTTTCAAGGTTAGCTCTTTGAGGCAGTAAGTCAACCTTATGAGACAAACATAAAATTGTATGTCATCCCCTAGCACATGGTTGTAACATCTGTGCTGACATTACTGAACACCTGTTGGGTGTGAATGTAATGTGGAAGGTACCAAATCCAATCTCACCACCAATCCAGGCAAGTGATTGGCGCTGTCAAAGCTGTCTGAGCCAGACATCAGTTAAGGGGATATATTTACATGAAACTTTTGAAAATGAGACCAGTTTAATCTTTCCCCCTTATCCTCTGTCAGTCAACTAAATATCCTCCGTCACTAAGCTAAACATTGCTACATCAACCAGGTGGATGACAGTGTTAATTCCCTCCCTCAAATGGTCCTTTTTCTATATTTCCATATCCCAAGTTGCATTCTGACAATCTCTCGGTTGTCTTGCTCCTTTAACTACCTGTGCATTATTATTTCTTAAACTCAGGCGTGGTTGCTAACATCTAGTTCACCCCAAGTTCTTGGATAAATATGCATTCTCTGCAACAAGCAAATGCCTGCACCCAAATCTATGCACTATGCTCATCATCAGTGACACGCGGGCAGTTTCTCAAAATAAATGTTTACGTCAGTATGGTTTTATAAGTTATCCGTGCTCAGTTATACGTACCTTGATCCAATGACAACGAACTGTGGTTTGTTGTGAGAAGAACGTGCTGCAACAAGCTTCAGATCTGAGGAATCCTTCTTTCCCCTGCAACATGTATGAAAAGAAACTTCTGTTCAGAGTTTGTAACAAACAGCATTTCATTAGAATACCAAAACTGTGGTTGGTGCAAACCGTTATTAGGGAGGGAGAGTTGATGGCTGGAAATCTTTTATTAAGATTTTTCATAACATAGTAAGATTACAACTACAGAAAATACAAATCAAATAAGTAAAATCTTCTCTTAAAAGTAATTATTGGTCCTTACTACCCACTGGGGACAGTAGCTCCTCCCAGTTCCCAGCTGGGATCTTTCCTTTCTCATTCCCGCCTTTCACCCTGGGAGACTGACATTCCTCAGGATCCTCCGCCAACCATCTACCTCGCTGATGAGTATACAATCTCTCGACTTTAACAAATGCCCCAAACATAGGACTCTAAAGAAGGAAGAAAGAAAAAGAAACAAAGAAGAGAAACAGAAAAAAGAAAGAAAGTGACAATAGGAAGGAAGGAAGGAAGGAAGGAAGGAAGGAAGGAAGGAAGGAAGGAAGGAAGGAAGGAAGGAAGGAAGGAAGGAAGGAAGGAAAAAGAGAGTGAGAAAAAGAATGAAAAAGAAACATCAGCAAAAGATACAAAAGGAAAACTTTCAGTTTTCTATCTACCAATTACATTAAACAACAAATAAATGATTATTTTAAACATTCGGTCCATGCTAACATCCATCGTCTTCACTCCCCCCCCCCAAAAAAAGTTCAAGGTACGTTCCCTAATTGTTATTTACCGTACCTCCATTAATTCTCACCACCATTACTTAATATTGAATAATAAATTCTTCTGCCCATGTCCATTTAAAGCCTCCACTAGGATCACATGTTAGGCCAGTATTTCATATTTTCTCTCTTTCATTATATATCCACTAGTTCATGCGCAGTTCACTATGTTCAGTTCCATTTCCTGTTGTATTTCCAGGAAATCAGAAAATCAAACCAAGATCAACCTATGGATTAATAATGAGTTTTTGAAACTGAGCATGATTTGTACAAAACAAAGTTTCTTGTATTCAGATGAAGTGGGAAACTGGTCTGTTATAGAACCCTGATTGGACACTTTACATCTCCACTCATGCACGAGGGAAAGAAATGGGGAGGGGAACATGCAGTCCTGGGGTTCATTGCAGTAGATTCCACGATGATTGTTACATTGCCTGAATGCATTCAGTGATCCTTGAAAATATAGGAGTCCTGGTGCTCTTTCAGTGGTATTGGCAAGAGCTTAAAACTGCCCTTTTCAATAATAGGGACAGTTCTGTGTATGAAGGGAATGTAAACACAGAACTGCCCTCCCCCTAGAAGTTACCGTATTTTTCGCTCGATAACACACACCTGACCATAACACGCACATAGTTTTTAGAGGAGGAAAACGAGAAAAAAAAATCTGAATGAAACAGTGGATGTATCATTTTTGTGCTTCATGCTGTGGCCACAGACATGTGATTTGACGGTGAGTTTGGGATAGCCCAATGCAAAAATCCTGAGAATCCATGGGATCTGTGCTTTGTAACCACGTTTTTGCACCATTGGAGCCCCAGGCAACAGTGGGTGCGTGTTTTTTTTTGGTGCAGGCTGTAGCCATGGACATGCTATGTGATCTGATGGTGAATTGGGGTGACCCAATGCAAAGATCCTGAGGATCCATGTGGATCCGTGCTTTGTAACCACATTTTAAATGGGGAGGGAAGGAAAAACACAGAAAGGACAAGGAGCACGAGAGGGGTGTGCGGAGAAGCAGCTGGCTAACAATGCAGGAGAGGGGTTTAACGGGAGGGAGGAAAGGAAGGCAAAAGTTTTCACCCACCCACCCACCCACCCACCCACCCACCCACCCAAGCCAGCCAGCCCCCCCCCCCTCTCTCTCTCTCTCTCTCTCTCTCTCTCTCTCTCTCTCTCTCTCTCTCCCACCTGCATTTTCCAGCTGCCTGCGATGCTGGACGCAGCAGCAATAGCAGCGGAGCACGAAGAGGAGGAGGTGGTGGCTGTCGGCTGCACTCCTAGCGAAAACAGTGGGCAGTAAGACCCTGAGGCAGAATGCAGGAAAGCAGCAACCTCCTCTTTTTAGCCTTCCCTCCTCCGCGATCTGATTTTTGCCTGATTTTTGCCCCTGTCCTCGGGCCAGTCGGCTCCAGGGACCACACATTCGCTCAATAACACGCACAGACATTTCCCCTTACTTTTTAGGAGAAAAAAATGTGAGTGTTATAGAGAGAAAAATACAGATAATTGCAGAAAGGCTACTTTCTAAGAGCCCCATCTGTGAAGTCAACATGGCACTCTGTAGCAGAGATCAGCGACATGGTGAGGGTTCATTGCAACTGGAAATGAAATGACCGTGTTGATGTGCAGGTGTACAACTCTAGAAACAGTACAGACTTTAAGAGAGCTCTACAAACACACACACACACACACACACACCCCAAAGCAGGCTCGACTTGTTTCCTGATTTGTTCAGGCTTTTCATGTCTAAAAAGTGATAATTAAAATTATGTTTGAATGTACTTTTGTCTCAGGTATATGACATCTCACTAATATTTCAGAGGTTTGTGTGTGGCATAGCTGTATACCGGAGGACATTTCAAAAGTAGGAGGAAGCAGAACTCTTCAGTTGCTAGTTATGAGATTCCCAGGAAATGCTAGACTTCTATGTAGCTGACAACTGTTTTTTAAAAAAACAAAACAACAACAAAAAACCAGGACCATTTCTGGGCTTTTAATAGTGGAAATGTAGGAAATGGGTGAAGCCGTTTGTGCCAGGGAAAACTTCACCTGTTAAATGCAGGCATAACAGGCGCCTGTCATTTTACAAGTTTAAAAGTTTGACATCTCTAGAGTGAGATAGTGTATTACCAGTTGTATGTATGTATATTGCTTAGATGTGTGTACCATTTACAAGATTCAACTTGTATCTGTATCTGTAGCTTTGAGAAGCAGCCTGATGTTTCAGAGCTGCTCTGTGTCTTTCGCATTTGAGTCATCATTCAAGGCTGAATTAGATAATTTAAAATGAAGCTCTTTCCACCACCACCCCTCAGTAAAATGAGGGAATATAAAAACAGACATGATATTATTGACAGACATAGAAGAGATTTAAAAACAAACAAAGAAAAAGTCTATAACTTCATTACTTGTCAGAATGAGAGGCAAGTTCCAGGCATTGTTACTCCTCCTGAGGGAATGAAGCTTGCAAAATTTTGGGATTAAAGCTGCAGCTTTCACTCTCCTGCAAGAACAGACTTTACTGTTTTGGGGGAGAGTACAGAGAGAATCATAGCCTGAGGTAGTGTTGCTGGGGGGGGGGGGAAGCATGGATCCCTAAGAAAGACCTGGATAGGTGAAATGTCACTCTCCACAAGAAGGATTTTATTACCCCAATGGTCATTGGTAGGGAGTGGAGTTCTGGCTCCTCCTTACAGATTTCTGGGATCCCTGGGATGGATTGATGTCTTCCTTGCATAGGGACCAATCCCTTACTTACCTAAGGGAAGGGGCTCATGGAAAACAGCATAAATCCTCAGACTGAAATGTCACCCTCCCAGCAATGACACTCCCCCCCATGGTCATTGCTGAAGGCTGGGGTTTTGCCACCCCCATGGGTTTCTGGGATACAATGAAAACCTCTCAATTGACTTTCATAGGATGATAATAATAATAGTAATAATAGTAATAGTAATAATAATAATAATAATTAATAATAATAATAATAATAATAATAATAATAATAATAATAATAATAATTATACCCTGCCAACTCTGGGCGGCTCCCACCAGAATATTAAAAACACGATAAAACACCAAACGTTAAAAACTTCCCTAAACATGGCTGCCTTCAGATGTCTTCTAAAAGTCAAATAGTTGTTTATTTCCTTGACAACTGATGGGAGGGCGATAGTACCGAGAAGGCCCTCTGCTTGAGAAGGCATGGATCTGCATGAAAAACAAAAACCGTTTTTAATACCTTCCCCAAATCTCTGCAACTGAAGTGCCCTGAAGAAAATAAAACACTGTGATTGAGAGCTGTCTATCAAAATGAAGGATTCCCTCTCTTCCCTTGCTCATACACCAACCATTTCCCCATACTTACTGGTTTATTTTCAGAGCAGAGGACTCAAAAGCAGGTGGCAGTGAAAATTCTTGGACAACTGAAGCCACAGAGCTACTCATGAGCTTACCGTATTTTTTGCACCATAACACTCACTTTTTTCCTCCTAGAAAGTAAGGGGAAATGTCTGTGCATGTTATGGAGTGAATGCCTGCGGGTGGCGGGGGGGATCTGCTGCAGTTGTGAGCAGAGGATCCATCGTTCCCCTTCCTTCCCTCCTCTGTGGTTACAAAGCATGGATCCACATGGATCCTCAGGATTTTTGCATTGGGCTACTCCAAACTCACTGTCAGATCACATGCCTGTGGCCACAGCATGAACCACAAAAATCATATATCCACTATTTCGTTTAGAATATTTTTTTTCTGGTTTTCCTCCTCTAAAAACTATGTGCGTGTTATGGTCTGGTGCATGTTATAGAGCAAAAAATACGGTAAGCTGTTCCTGATCTTGTTATTGGTGTACTCTGACTTCAGAACTGGATAACCTTCACCAATTTGCCTCATAATTTGGAGCCCGCACAGAGCCAATGCACACCCCGATATTGCTTAGGCTGGAAAAATGGTACTGACAGGAAGCCATGCTGGCATCTGTGCAGGCTGGAGAGAAACAAGTCTGTTTAGGAAGACAGTCAAATAATATAATGGGGTATATTCAATGCTAGTCCTACTTGGAGTAGGCCCATTGGAGTTAATGAACACGACTCTATGTACGACTGCCATTGGCTGCAACCCAATGTTTTGGTCCTACTCCAGCCAAAACCTTAAAAAAAACCTTCCCAAAGACAAATACAGTTAACCTCAAATGTATGATTTCAAATGTTTTAAATAAAAGCTGAGACCGGCAAGATCAGAATTAATCTACCTGGATGAAAGCTGAAATACTGCCACTAATCCTCAGCCTGGCATACAGGCATCAACTTGGTGTGCGTAGACTTAATCCAGATCAAAGAAAACCCTCAGAGCTGCGTTTGCTCTCTGAGACTCGCACTCCCCACCCAAAAATGAGATCTTCCAGATGGAAACATTCAAAGTTGCTTCACACCAGACACATTTCCTGCATCCATGTAGGAAAAAACTTGCACAGAAGGCGTGTACCATGGCAGCTCTTTATTTATTTATTACTCTGGTGGTGTCTGGGCATGTACAATGGTCCCATGTGGTGAAGCACCCCTGCTCTTGTCACATGCATCATTGCCTCCTGTGGGAGAGAGTTCTGTCGTTTGACCATGTGCTGCATGAAAAAAGACTTTATTTTATCCATCCTGAACCTTCCAACATTCCAGTGATCAGCATCTGTAAACTCATGAGCGGTCCATGCAACTGCACACAGATGTGAAGCCTCATTACAAGACTGTCTGGGGTAGTCATTTTTTAGAGTCTTTTTAAAAAAAATCCATTATCTAACTTTTTATATTTCTCCCTCTCTACTTAATCTTAATCAATGGAATGTGAGACTTAGTTATGTACTCGGACATCCCAAATATATTTTCTTCTATGTACCAGACTGTTTATAGCTGCACACTGGTTGATTTCAACTAAAGTTTGTGGCTCAATTTGCCTGGGATCTTCTTCACCATCCTGTTCCCTGGGAAAATGTGCCAGAGTAATAAACCCCTGCGGCCAGCAGAACTGAACCCTCTGCTCACCATGGTTCAATCCTGCTCAGTTTGGCTATATGCACCTGGTCCCTTGCATGCACAGGCACAGCAGAGTGGGAGGGCTGTTTGAAAGCTCTTTTGCAAAGAGCCTTGTGCTGCTCTTTGAACCTCTGGAAACCAGAGGTTTTTCACTGGTGATTCTTCAAAAGTTCTTTATAGGCTACATTCCACAGCCCTCTTGTGCATTAAAGGCTGCACTCCTTCATATCTTTACTGGCGAATAAGTCCTCTTGAAAACAGTGGGGGTTGTTTTCAAGTAAATTTGCATATTAGAGTACAAACTCAGTCAGTCTGCTGCATTCACAAACAATGGTAAATCAGGGTTCATAGTTTATCATGCAGATTGTTCCTGCTTTAATCCTCCCTGCTAGAGAGCAGGAGCAACAAACCATGATGCTTTGCTTGGCGCTATGTCTGAACTAGAGATGGTGTTTTTTTTCCATTCCAAACAAACCATTGCATGAAGCCAATAATTGTTCTTGGCTTACCAGTCATTGATTTATTTCAGTGAAACAAACCAAGACCCTCAGTTGCAACATAATGCTAAGTCAAGGATCTTGTTCCCACGGGGTGATGAGGGGAGAAATCTGCATTCATGGTAAACCATTGACCATGGCTTACAATGATGTGCAAACACAAACCATCGCTGCTCACTGAAGCTGGTTTGTTGAATTCTGTAACTTCTGTTCAGCAGCATCGTGTTGTTCATGGGAGATGACCACTTGTGATGATGATGATGATGAGTTTACTTTTCTTTACTTTATTATTTATATCCTGCCCATCTTACTGGGTTTCTCCAGTCATTCTGGGCTGCTCCCAACAAAATATTAAAAACACAATAAAATGCACTACAAAGTAATACAGACTCTTACACATCTATTATTCTGGAGCCATAAATTAAATTAGCAGATGGTGCAGAAGCCTGCAAAACTGCTGGTACAAGAAGACAGAAAGGAAATGAGCTTTATAAAAAATGAGTTTTGAAAGTAACATCCTGGTATATCACAGCATGGCGGCTGTGTCTGAGGGCATAATGACATATTATATACAAATGTGTGCAGCAGAGTCCCGCTGACTTTTTTATTTAAGACAAGAAAAGTTGCTCTGCATGGGTGAAATTTGGACCGGAGAGACAACTACCCAGTTGATCTTTTAAAACCTGTATTTAATCATTGTGGTGATTTAATCAGTATTTAATATTACGGGTGTGGCATTCAACCCAATGACACACCCAAAACATGTTGTTTTTCCCCCCTATGAGAGCAAGACCTGAGTTCTGCTCTTTGCTTCCGACTGTATAAAGGTTAGGAGTGAAGGGAGTTTGGGTTCGAAAGGCCGTGGCTCAGTGGCAGAGCATCTGCTTTGCATGTAGAAGGTCGCAGGTTCAATCCCTGGCATCTTCAGGTAGGACTGGGAATGTTGCCTGTCTGAACCCTGGACGGAATAGATGATACTGAGCTAGATGGACCAAGGGGCTGGCACAGTATAAGGCAACTGCCTGTGTTTCCTGGCCCCCTTCCCATGCATCTAACCAAAGGTGTGAATGGAGCTGCACATGGACACAATCCTTTGGTTTGTAAGTGCAATTTGGAACCGTGATGGTGCAAAGCTGCTGATAAGCGGAAGAAGCTGCATATAGTTGTATGCATGTAAAAGTCCATTCATGCCTTCCACAGAATGTTCAGTGCGCAGAAGAGATCAGGACAGGGCAGAATGCATCTACTCATCTTACCTCTATATGTTCAGTGATCGTAGTTTGAGGGTTAGAATGATCAAGACTCTTCTTACAACCCAAGTGAAATGCCTTTGTGTGAAAATCCCCGTGGGTTTTAAGAGACCCTACTAGTAATAAATGCCTGCCAACCTAGCAGTTCGAAAGCACCTCCGGGTGCAAGTAGATAAATAGGGACCGCTTACCAGCAGGAAGGTAAACGGCGTTTCTGTGTGCGGCTCTGGCTCGCCAGAGCAGCGATGTCACGCTGGCCACGTGACCCGGAAGTGTCTCCGGACAGCGCTGGCCCCTGGCCTCTTAAGTGAGATGGGCGCACAACCCCAGAGTCTGGCAAGACTGGCCCGTACGGGCAGGGGTACCTTTACCTTTACCTTTTACTAGTAATAAATATGCCTATGTGTTTTTAAATGGCATCGGAGGAGAAGGGGAAGTCCTCACTTCTTTTTCTGAAATCTTGTGTTTGCAGATAAATGGATGGAAATGCAACAGACGGAGTCCGTTTTCAGCATATCTGAAGGATTCTGTTACTGGCATGCCTCTGTTTGTGAAGAGCTCCCCCCAGAGATTTTTATAGGGCATGTATAATTACACAATGACACACATTCTTGCATACAAACGAGCTATTCCCAGTTATCCATGCCAGAGTTGGGATTTTTCTTTAGCCGCAACGCTGGTGGGACATCTTCTTCAAACAGGTGTGTTCCTTAGCAGCCTATGAGTGGTATTGTCCTTCAGCTACCATGTTCAGTATGGTTTTGTTTGTTTAATGGGAAAGGAAAGCAAGATATAAAGAGGGATTTTTTAAAAGATCAGACATGATTTAATCATATGAACATCTCTCCTCTGGAACAACTCCCAGGTGCTAATACTCTACTGAAGAGATAAGGGACCTGTGACCCTCCGAGTGCTGCTGTACTACAATTCCCATCATCCCTGACTACTCATAGACCAGGCATAGGCAAACTCGGCCCTCCAGATGTTTTGGGACTACAACTCCCATCATCCCTGACCACTGGTCCTGTTAGCTAGGAATGATGGGAGTTGTAGTCCCAAAACCTCTGGAGGGCCGAATTTGCCTATGCCTGTCATAGGCCTTACTGACAGCAGTTGTAGTCCAACAACAGGTGGAAGACCTCAGTTTCCCCACACCTAACCTATTGTAACTATGTATGTTTACCTGAAATAACAGCATCTTTCCCCCGCCTCTAGTTCCTCTACTCTTTCCCTCATGTCTTTTTAAAAAGTGGCTCCCTTGGGGTAAGGACTTGCCAGACCTGTTCTCTGTAAAGCATGAGATACGCAGAACAGGGATAGCCAAAGTGGTGCCCTCCAGAAGTTTTGGACTACAACTCCCAAGAGCCCCAGCTAGCATGGCCAATGGTCAGGGTTGCTGGGAGTTGTGATCCAGCACCTCTGGAGGGTGCCATGTTGGTTGACTCTGAAATAAAACTAGATGGTAATAGTCATAATAATATTATTAATAATAATAGCTTTTGAGGCAAAAATTTGAAGCAGGTGGAGTCATGTCTGCAAGAGCTGCTCAATCATCATTTGACTGTTGAAGGGGCAGAGGATGAGATGCAACAAAATCTCAACAAATTAGAAAGCATGGGAACAAGAACATTTTCGGCTGGCTTAAGAAACAAACAAACAAGAGGGAACTTGTTAGCAAACAAGGAGGAATGAAAACTTGTGTGTTTTGCATGTATTTATGGTGTGGGTAAACAAGGAATGAAAGGAAATGTTTTGCTGTAACATTTTGAAAGAATGAAAAAGAGTCAACATCTTTAAAACAGTCACAGCAGCTTATGACATTATTTACATTATGACATTATTATTGCTATTTACTCAGGGCTGGTAAACGGTTCCTGACACATTAATAGACCAAGTTTTGCTTGAGTTCTAATCGTTCCAATGACTCCCTTCCCTCTTTTTCTTTTTCTTTTTCTTCCTCCTCCGCCTTTTTGAAATTGGTGACCCTTGCCTCCTTCATAGCTCCATTTTTTAAAAGGCATTAAAAGAATCACTCCTGCATGCTGGTCCTTGCCTTTTTATAGAAGTGGCCTAGCTCTAGGCAAAAGGCTTGAGATGCTTCCACTGCCACCCTGTGCCACAGAAGTAAGGGTGTCTTACTCCCAGGGAGGGAGGGAAGAATCTACCAATTTTGGTTCTTTCCGTTTTCATTTTTCCAAACTTAAATTGGGTTTTCCACATTTCTGCAGCACCCTGCAAATTTCATTTTTAAAAAAATCCTCCTGCATTTTAGCGCAAATGTCTCCCAATAAACCCTTTTCTGTACGCAGTTTTGATGAATGTACGCAATTTTGCAAGCAGTTTCTCCTAACGTAATGCATTTCTGTATGTTATTGTTGCTAATATATTCACTTTTATGCACACTTCTACCCAATGTATGCATTTTTGTAAGCAACTGCATCACGAAATTCGGATCAGTGTGAATTTCAAAAGGATGGCTCTTTCTCACATTATTTCAGAAAGTGCACATTGAATAAATTTGGCTTTAAATGTGAATTGAAATGAATTTACCCCTCATCCCTACTCCTAGGGAAGGATAGGTTCATAGTTTTCGGCCCTTCTATTGAAAGTAGGAACCAAGGGAGTGGAGAGTGCTCTTGTGTTCGAATCCTGCTTGCAGGTTTCCCTCAGGCATCTGGGAGGCCAGTAGAGGGGACACTGGCCTGATCCAGCAGGCTCTTCATAGGTCCTTAGTGTGCCCTCTCTTCCAACGTGGGACTCAGCAGCTGCTTGTGTTCTGCAGATTCTTTAAGGTTGTGCCCACACATGTTAAAGGTGCAGCCAGAGGCAAGACAGTGAGAAAGCCAGCCACAGTCGTAGCTTGCCCTGTGCTAACAGCAAAGGATCTTTTGTACTCCAAGAGCAGCTTAGAGTTTAGTGCTATATATGTGTGTTTGTGCAGGCATGTGTGTATTAACCAACTGAGAGATTACACCTCATATAGTGGCAGTTTCACCTTGAAGTTCAGAACTATAAGGGTTGGGTATCCACCCAGTGTGGGGAATGGAAGGTGCTCATCCTGTATTGCTGTATGTTCACTTCATCCAGTCATATTCTACTCAGCACCTCACTCCCACCCTGATACTAAACATTGCAACTGCTCAGAATACACAACTGCTTGCTGCCTGTCTATGCAGCCTGGCTTTAATGCTGCAAAATAACCAGCCACATGCAGTACACACACACACACACACACACACACACACACACACACACACTGTGCTTTTTTCCTTTAAAAAATGTTTAGGGGTACTCTCATTTTGATTCAAGAAAATCACCATTTTATAGTTCAAAGCAGGAAACATAAATACAGTAAATGGACAAAAGTACACACACAATTTTTATTAAATATTCTGTTTTACAATTTAAAATGCTCATTTTACATCCTTAAGATATCAGTCACTTCCCTTCATTCTCTTCCCATGGTTCATTTTACATATCATTAATCCCTGCATATTTTACAAAAACTATACCATTCAGTATTCCATTATTGCATCCATCAAAACCTATTTATGCTGTTGACTTAATCTTAATGCTGCCAGCACTTTCAGCTGTACACCATTATTTCCCATATGGTGAATAAACATTTTCCAATCTTCTTTAAACGTATATTCTTCTTGTTCTCTTATTCTATATTTTATGTCCACAAGTTGTGCATATTCTGTCAACTTAAGTTGCAGCCGCATGCAGTATTCTTTGTCTTGTTGCCCCTCCCTGCCCTCCTCCCTTGGCTGTTGGAGGCAGTCTGCCCCTGAACTCCAGTTGCTGAGAATCCCAAGAGCACTGTCATGCTCAGGTCCTGCTTGCAGGCGTCCTAGGGGCATCTAGTTGGCAACAGTGAGAACAGAATGCTGAACTAGATGGGCCCTTGGCCTGATCTAGCGGGGCTCTACTCTACTAAGGCTTGTCTAATCCAGCATCCCATTTCTCAGTGTCCTACCTCCAGGACACAAGGGCAACATCTCTTTCCTGCTGTTGCTCTCCATCTAATGGTTATGCAATGCCACCTGCTTTTGTACACAGAGGTTTTATACATGATTAAAAGCCATGAATATATTTCTCCTCTGTGAACTTGTCTACACTCCTTTTGAACCCATATATCACTCAACCAATCAATAAGCTCAATCTCACCGGCTGTGTTTCATCCAAAAAGGTTGCAAATCAAAGGAAACCCAGCAGCAAAATTAAATAACACACTACTGGATGTGGAAGGGACACTGGTGGCACTGTGGGTTAAACCTCAGAGCCTAGGGCTTGCTGATCAGAAGGTCGGCGGTTCGAATCCCCGTGACGGGGTGAGCTCCCGTTGCTCAGTCCCTGCTCCTGCCCACCTAGCAGTTCGAAAGCACGTCAAAGTGCAAGTAGATAAATAGGTACCGCTCTGGTGGGAAGGTAAACGGCATTTCCGTGCGCTGCTCTGGTTGCCAGAAGAGGCTTAGTCATGCTGGCCACATGACCTGGAAGCTGTACGCTGGCTCCCTTGGCCAATAAAGCGAGATGAGTGCCGCAACCCCAGAGTCGGTCACGACTGGACCTAATGGTCAGGGGTCCCTTTACCTTTACATTACTGTATATGGAATGATAAAGCAGATAGAGGCAAGGGAATCAGACCATGGGTCCATCTAGCTGGCTGGCTAGCCGTCTTCTGGAGATTGAACCAAGGACATTCTTCACGTAAAAGAGATGCTCTGTCATAGAATCATAGATTTGTAGGGTTGGAAGGGACCCTGAGGGTCATGTAGGAATCTCATCTAAAGCATCCATGACAGATGACCACCCGACCTCTGCTTAAAAACTTGCAGTGAATGAGTTTTATCAAACAGACTGAAGCGGTAGCTCAGTCCATAGAGCATGAGATTTTTAATCCCAGGGTCATGGGTTTGAGACCCACTTTGGGCAAAAGATTCCTGCATGGCAGGGAGTCCAACTAGACGACCCTTTTGGTACCTTCCAATTCTACAGTTCTATGATTCTATAAAAAAGCATCCAGTAATTCATTAGAACATAATAGGGGCCAATGAAATTAACTCTCAAAATGCTAGTAAACAATGAAACCTGCTCTTGACAATTGCAAGCATTCTCTTTCTCCAGCTCCCCTATGCTATCAAAGCGCCCTGATAAAACCTCAAAACCCATCAAATAGATTCCACTCACTCAACACACTTCCACTCACACAAATTCCACACCCTTCAACACACCCAGGCCTCAAACAACCTACACCTGCCTTCTGTTAACTTTTGTCTTTCCTTTGTTAGTTTTCCTGATCCTTATGTTGAAGGCTGCATAAAACGCAGTGGCAAGAGCATATTTGCCTTCAGAGTTTCCATTCTCTGTGTGAGGACCGTTCTTGATCAAGGCATCTGAATGAGTCTGGTGATTCCCACAGCGCATCAGAAGGAAATCTGGGACAATGTAACACAATGCACTGCCGTTACTCGAAGTCTGAGAAGATGGCCTTTGCACTTTGCACTTGAGATGTGAAATTCGTCCCATAAAATCAAGGCACAACTGGGGTGGAATGCCTGGCTGCACACCTCCTGCCTTTGTCTTCCACATGTTGGGGGAAAGGAGGATTTGCTGTGCCAGGCACCATGTCAGCCTGAAAAGGCATTAGCATTTTCTCCTTCATATGCTATTATAATCTTTGGCTTTCAGGAGGAGGAATTTTCAGTGGCAGCTAGGAATGCATCTACAGGCTGTGTATATGTTGCCATTTACTCCAGCTCCAGTTTTTTTGCTCCACTAGTGTTCTCTTTCTATTCTGCTCCTCCTTTCCTCATCTTCTATGTCCCTTCTGTTCTGAGTTACCTTTCATCTGCCTTTAGGCTTTATTTAACAGACTGTACATGAAGTATACACAAAGACAAAGAACTGAGGTTATTATGTTTAATAGGTAAAAGTAAAGGTGAAGGACCCCTGGACGGTTAAGTCCAGTCAAAGGTGACTATGGGACGCTCATCTCGCTTTCAGGTCGAGGGAGCCGGCATTTGTTCACAGACAGCTTTCCAGGTCATGGGGCCAGCAGGACATTGTGATGGAAGTCAGAGTGCACGGAAATGCCGTTTAGCTTCCCACTACAGCAGTACCTATTTATCTACTGGCGTGCTTTCGAACTGCTAGGTTGGCAGGAGCTGGGACAGAGCAAGAGGGAGCTCACCCCATCACGGGGATTCAAACCACCAAGCTTCCAATTGGCAAGCCCAAGAGGCACAGTAGCTTAGACCACAGTGCCACCCGCATCCCTATGTTTAATAGGAAGCAGTCACTGGCCGATCGAGGTCAATACTGACTGCACTGGTAGTCACTAGAGAAGCCAGAAATTGGACCATAATTCCCAGAGTTCCCTGGGAAGAGGGATTGACTGTTAAACCATTCTGTAGATCTGTGAAAGGAATCGAGGTCTCCTAACAATTCTCAGTGCCCTATGGTTCCCAGTATTATTTTTGGAAAAGCCAAGGCTGTTTAAAGTGATATGATACCACTTTAAAGGTACAGTGGTATCTCTGGATGCGAACAGGATCCGTTCTGGAGCCCCGTTCACATCCTGAAGCGAACGTAACACGTGACTGCACGTCTGCATGTGCGCAAGTCGTGTTTCACCACTTGCGCGCATGCACATGACTTGATTTTTAGCGTCCTCGCATGCGCGAGAAGCGAAACCTGGAAGTAACACATTCCATTACTTCCAGGTTGCTGCAGAGCACAATCCGAAAATGCTCAACCTGAAGCGTATTCTTCCCGAGGTATGACTGTATAGTGAAGATAGGACCTGAGTTCACATCTAAAAGAGAAGATCACCATAATACAGAACTTATTTGCTTTTCAGATGTTGGCTGCTCTCTTTGTGTGGGATTCGGCCCCCCCCCCGCCCCCCATACATTATAACAGAAACAATTTTCAAATTGCATCTTGGAACACTGATGTAGGCAACGTGTTCTGTGACCTTAACAGAGCCAATCAGAGCACATAAAACTTTAAAAAGTCCATTTATCAGAACAAGTGCATCACGTGCTAATATAAAAACAACATAGAGTCTTGTGGCTCCAAGATGAGCACTTTTATTATGGCGTGAGATTTTATGGACTGAAGCCCACTTCGTTAGGTGCATTTTTAGCTGTTTACTGACATCTTGTGGCCATCTTGGACGAAAAGGCAAAACTGCTGCATTACTCTCCTTCTGAGATTAGGGAGGAGCCACGGCTTTCCATGCCGAAGGTCCAATATTCAAGCTCTGGCATCACCAGCTAAAAGGATAGCAAATCATGGGAGACCTAGAAAGTCACTATCAATCACAGCAGACAAGGCTGGAAGAAATGAACCACTGCGGTCATACTCGGTATTATACAGATTCATGGTTCAGATTTGTGCACAGCAAATCAGGTGACTGTGAACTGCAAAGTTCCTAGTTTAAACTGCCATAGATCCAATGTGAGAGGAAGTTAGACTTGTGGTGCCTCTCTTGCACCTCTTAAATCAGGAATGCATGGCACTGAGACAGAGGTATTTCAATAAAGGTTGGATGGTTACCTATCAGAGATGCTGTGGCAGAGGATTTCAGCAGGGGGCTGGGCTGGATGATTTTGGAGGTCCCTGTCTAATCCAAGATTCTGCTATCCCAGCTCAGTAGGGATATCATTCTTGACTGTGCAGACACTGAGTGTAATATCCACAGTTACAACTATTTTGTGGTGTATCATGCACCCAATACAAATCACAGTGTTTTGGTTTTTCGTTTCAAGTGGTGCTGAATTATTACCAAACCCTTGTTGCTAATCAACAATCACAATGATGAGACCGAGAAAAAAAGTCAGAACTGAAAATCTATGCAACTGGCATTTTCGGAGAAGTTGCTTGGTGTGGACATTCATCCAAACTGTTGTTTTTTAAAAAGTTATTTTTATTAAAGGGTTTTCATAGTTAAGAGTCCTTTCTACAGGTCAGTTGCATTCAGCGTGAGAGACGCTGCTGTCATAGATATTGTGAGGTTGGCGGGGGAGAGAATCGGGAAGAGAAGGGAGAAAGAAAGGGGGCAGCGATTTTTAACTCTTTTGCTTAGTGCATTTGCAGAGTTTTTGTGTCAGTGTTGTGAGGATAGGTTGGGGAGCTCTGCACATGCACTAAGCAAAAGAGTTAAAAATCGCTGCCCCCTTTCCTTCTCCCTCCCGATTTTCTGCCCCGCCAACCTCACAATGTCCATGTTCACTCCAACTGTTAAAGCAATTGTCATCAAGCTGAAATTTCCTCCCTCTGACCCAGCAAAATTACACCTCGCTCTCATTCAGAACCTTTTCCTCCTCAATCCACCAGGGGGACCTCTGCAGCTTCCTCCCAAGCTGCTGCTTGCTTCTCCCATTTTTTCTCTCAGAGGCAGGCGGACCCAGGAGCAGCCAAGGAAGGAGGGAGGGAGGGAGTGGGGTGCAGATGCCTGGCAAGGTTTTCATCGACTGGCGGGGTGGGTGTGTGGAGTGAGGGAAGGAGCCTGTCTGGTAGGCTGTTATTAGCTTGGACTCTGGGAGAGATGCAGACTGTGCTCAATCGGATGGAATGCGGCCCTTGTTCTGACTGCTGATGGAGATAGGGAGGGAGCCCTAGGATGTGAGGGAGCAACTGGTGAGCAGGTTATGCGATCGCTCTCATCCATTGTCTGCATTTCCTTTCCTCCATTCCTCCGTCAGCAGTGGGAGTGTGCATGGAGGGAGAGGAAGGGACAGATCTCCTATCCTGCTTTGTTTTTCTCCTCAACATCCATGCCAGTTTTTAAACTGGAGAGAACCCATGACGGCACGATTGAACTATCGTGGACCCAGATGGAAGCCTCTGAGGGGTTTCTTGAGGTGGAACTGAGGAGGGCTGCTATGGCCTGAGGAAAAGGAACAGGAAACCGAGATGGTCTCTAGCTGGGCTCCAACATTGCCCAGCAACCTGAACTGGCCTTGCTACTACTCTAGACTTCAATGTGTAGCGTCTAAGACTCATTCACTGCACCCGTTTGAGTGTGCTGTTCCATCTCAATCCACGCCTTTCTTTTGTGTTTGCCTTTTCTAATGAACTTTGTAATGGCATCTCTTTATTTCTTTGTTTTAACATATAACGCCTTATCTCTGTGGGCTATACCTTACCTGAAAGTAGGTTACATGTAATAACAAAAGATGAATGCTTGTGCAAACAGCAGGGCTAAAAGTATGACATAAAATGAACATCCTCTGACTTGCCCCCCCCATTTTAACCGAATTGTGCCTCATAGCCTTCTAAAAGCCTTGGGTGGTATCCAATTAAGTCACCCTCAAAGCAGATCTGTTGAAATGAATGGACTTAAGTTAGTCCACTGATTTCAGTGGGTCTTCTCTGAGTATGACTAACCTTGGATACCACCCAATAGCTTAGAAGGGAAGTGGGCTTCCTCTGCCCCCTTGTGTAATTTGAGGTCTGGTAAACAGAAGAGTTTCTTACTAGCATTAGCTCTTCAATAGCGTCCCACAAATTTTTATTCAGATCAAGAGAGGAAAGAACATATGGACCTTGTTCTGCTTTAGATGTTATTTAGCATGCATGCATAGGTGCTCAGGAATCGGGTTAACTCCTAAATCAAAATGGATATTATATGTCACATCAATAATCAAATTAAGTCGACCTATATTGTCTTTATTGGAGGTTCTCAAATAAATGGTGATCTGTGCGCTCCATTCAGATAGTCTAGTGTATAGTCAAGAATATCTCTACTTGACACTGCATTTGATGCTTTTTCAGATTATTGCAATTGAGGCTCCTTTTGACCAAGGGCCTGGCCTAGGACCTGAAACATTCACAAAAAAGTGGTCTTTGGCCTGTGATTTCCACAATGCAGCCCTGCTTTGATTATGAGGATGTTGCCTCTGAAGAAAAGAGGTTGTTAAAATGTGCATTGATATGTGTGTGTGTGGCAGGGAGTGATCCTCTGAGACCACCAGCAATTTTTGAGTGGTCTGAGGGACAGAAACCCCCTTTGAGAACCATTGACTGCATCTTAGGACCACTCGGCTGCAAATAGGACCAAGATCGCCCTTAAAAACAGAACAGAATGGCAGGCAAATCTCAGTCCTACCAGTGAACATGGCTTAATTTCACTCTGCTCAGCTTATCACTCACATGATATCAGCTCCGTCGAGAGTGAAACGCTTTTGATTTGTAGAGCCTCGGAATGATAAACATACTGAAATGAGGGTTGTTGATATGCAAGCTATGTTGCAAATATGCAAGCTATGTTGCCCTGTCTCAGTATCCAGCCAATTTCCTGCAAGGGTCCATTGCACTCAACCCAGCCATATTATGGATGATGAATTGGTGCTGTTGAAATACACCCCAAGCTGAAGAACACCACCTGTGCCCTTCTAATTCTGGAGCAGATGTCATCCCAAGGCTTACAAATTACCATCCTAATTCTGCAGATATGTAACTGCTGAAAAACATGGTGTGGTTTAGCTATAAGCAAGAGTGGTGAGTCTTGTCTCTCCTACAATTCAGTTCAGTTCTTACAGCACTAAATATTTGTTGCTGCTGTTGCCTGCCAGATATTAGACATATAGTATTGTACTAACATAGCTTGAATTATAACAGCTGCAACATCTTTGGCCGCATATCTACAAAACAGATGAGTCATCCATAAGTGGGTCTCATATTTCCTGCTATTGTTTTGCTTCTACTTCACTCAGTTGTGTGCCATTGCTTGCGCCGTATCTGGAGATGATAGCTCCTGGCACAATATCATTGGCAACCATAATATGATCTTCATGATGGCTGAGTGATACAGGCAGTATCCCCTCATCCAAAATATTTAGTTGCTGATGCAGCAGCTTGTTGATTCAGGACACTGATACAATCCCACAAACATTTCTGGCTGAATGGTTTATTCATGGCTCACTGCTTGTTGAATTTTTGAGGTTCTAACAAGGGGTCCTGTACTTAGCTGAAGAGATGCCAGGAATGGCCCTAATGTTAGCCAAGGTGGAGCAGCCATCTCAGACAACAGTTTTGGATGGGGTACCATGGAAAGGTAGCAAATTGTCAATTATTTTGAATATTGGATTTACAACTGGAGGAAGGAGGGGAATCATGAGGACTTTGGGGCTCAGTTTTGATCTGTCTCTGAAAGATGTGCAGTGCTGTGGTGTCAACCAGCCATTTTAATATAAGCCTTATACATTCTCTTCTTTAGGGTCATATATATTTATCCACAACTTAGCGAACCCCACCCCAAGTTCACAGTCTGTGGTAGTCCTACTCAGAGTAGACTCATTAAAACTAATGGACATGACAAACTTAGATCTACTCTGAGTATAACTTACTTGGATCCAACTTCCAAGTGTGGAAGCTCTCAGAGACTTAGCAAATTGATTCCTCAGAGACACCTAGGAAAGCCCTAGTGTTCAGAATGCAGCACACATGGAAAACTGGAGTTGATGTCGCTGGGCGGAAATGAGCCCTGACAGTTTTATGCCCTTGACTAACTAGTAGTGGCATCATGGTTTCCTGCGGTCATGGGAGTTCTCAGCTAATGCCTTGGGATTTTGCACTGCCCAAAATAACCAGTCTCCTGTATTTATGACTTGGGGTTTATTTTCCTTTCCAGGGCCGCTTAGCATGCATGAAAGCCCAAGGCTGGAGAACATGAGATGAAACCCTGCGTGAATTACGGGTTTTGTGTGTGCCCACCCTCCTGGAGTTTTCATGACATAAGCGGCAAAGCAGGAAGCGCAATAAAACTTGGCTTCCTGTTGCCATGACTGAAGTGGAACATAAGAGCCTCAGAAGAGCCCGGCTGCATCAGGCCAAAGGACCACCTAGTCCAGCATCATGTTCTCATGGTGGCCAGCCAGATGCCTGTCGACTCATCTGCGATTCCTGGAAAATGCCTCTTGACAGTGGAGGTCGAACATAGCCATCACGGCTAGCAGCCATTGATAAACGTAACTTCATTGAATCCTCTTTTAAAGGCATCCAAGTTGTTGGCCATCATCACATCCCCTGGAAGCAGATTGTGGGAAATTGCAGTCAAACATAACTATGCATGAGTGCTAGTTAGTGCATGAAGGGGTCAAAACAATAGAGGTGGATTACTAGACTCGGCTAGCTCCTGCTCCTTCTTCTCCAATGAGAGAGGAAGTGAACCTTCTCTTCCTAGTCTCTCTCCACACCGTGCAACTGACCAAGAAGGATGTCTAAGCTTTGCTCCAAGCTTAGAGCATGTGTTTGAAGCAATCTTTCTGTATCTTCTGTCCAAGAGTATTCTGCCTGAGCTCTCTTTGCTGCTGCTTGGATAAAGGCATGAATCTGACCTTTGGAATATTTCTTAAGCTAAGCATTTTAAACTTACTTAACAGTTTGTGGTCTGTTCAATGAAAGCAGGGTAGAAAGAGGGGAGCACTTTGCAAGCAGACTAAATATTTTGTGTTAATTTAACTATCACAGCTTCTCCCTTAGTGTCATGGGAATAATATCTTGGTACAGGAGCAGAGAATTCTATGTCTGAAGTCTCTAGCCACCTAAGAAAAACAGTTCCCAGGATTCATGGGTTACAGAAATCATTGTTTAACCAATTCAAATCCTGAATATAGATTGTACATTAAGACGTAACCTTCCAAGGCCTAAGATCTCACCTTTGTTCAACAGGACCAACATAGAACTGATTAATCTTCTAGCCCATACTTCAGTGCCATGCTCACCTGTAGATATATGTCTTTCTTTTTTACTAAATGTGTCAAAAGATCAAATCTAGGATAAATGGCTTTTTTCAAATGGTAGACTGTGGCTCAAGTTTCAGCTCCCGGCAGATGGTTGGAAGTGACCTTCCTGAGATGAGGGTCACTAGTAATATACTGAGGACTACAGATTCATTTTTTATCTCATATAGCATGGTGGTTTCAAATAGCTACTTTTTTGTTGTTGTTTGAGAAAATTCCTCATTGCTCACACTGCAGCAACATTCTTGTACAACTAAGATGTACAGAGTACATTAAGAAATAAAAGTGACTTCTCAGCCTATGAGACCTAACTATTTGTTGCTACTGAAGATGTTCTTATTAGGAAGATACTTCCCCTGGGTTTTCTCAATGCAAATGTTTATTCATGACACACCTCCCTATGAGTAGAACCATAATGTGCAAAAGGGGTGCTTACATGTTATGTTCAATGCGTGTGCACAAACAACCAGTCCGTGTGTGGCCTGTAGTTGAGCTGTACACATCAGTGAATGTAAACTTGTACCTGTGTAGAGAATGCTTGTACACACATCCAGCTTATCATGTGAACAGGCCTAGTGTTATTCCTCAGAGGCAAGATGGGTATTTTAGAATGACCACAGACGACTAGGAGGGAAAGACTTGGCTTAGGGAAATGTGCTTTTGCTCCTCAGAATGGATTTCAGTGACAAACAAACCACAGCAGGGAAAAAGACTACGAAAAGAAAAATAAGCACCACCAAACACAGATAAGCACCAAATCTAACTTTAAAAGCATGGTAAAGACAACAACAAAGAATACAGTCACTGCGTAGCAATGAAGCAGGTAGAATTTTCTTACTTTTTATTTTAAAAGGTGGGAGTTAACAAAACTTCGTTTTCCCCCCCCTTGCATCTCAGTTGCTCTCTTGTAATCATTTCTTTCAGGTGAGTTGGTGCCAGATTCGAGAACCGCAGAATTCATAAAGTCACCATTTTGGATTTTGTAGACCTTACCCAACTGCATGCTTTCCCCATCCTACTAGTAACTGAAATCTGGATCTCCTAAACTTCCATAAAACAATTGCCCCACTACTTGACTTTGTATAGCCCAGTCTCCCAACACCCTTTTTGATACACTTTCCTTTACTTGCCTTCTAGAAATTGGGGAGTAAATTGGTCTGGAGGTCCTTAGCCTGAGAGTTAAATAGCCAAAAACATGTTAAGATTTTGTTTCTTTAAAAAAAAAAGTTAGAAAAAGAGAGGGCCAGGAGAAGGAGGTCAATACTTTAAACAGAAGCGGATTTGTTTCACTGTACTGATATTATCAAATCAAGAGGTCAACAGAAACACGCAGATGAATGTGTGAGCAGAGTAATCTAGTGGTATAGATTAGGCTACTAACAATTTTCTGTCTCTCTTTTTCTTTTAGCACCGTTAATATATAAGTTTAGATCTATATTAGCACCTTGTCCCCGATAAAACAACCAAAAAACCCCCAAATTGTTAAAAAAAAGAAAAGAAAACATGGGAGTTGCAGGTAATAGAAGCAGAAGCTGCTGAATTTAGATCACGAGATCCTTGTCAATATCCTCTGCAAAAGAATAAGAAAGACATGGTGTAAGAACACATTGTGTGTGAATCTGTACAGTGTGATTCCCCAATATGTATGTGAGTGTTGGTTGAAAAATCCACCCTTAATTCCTGCCTGCCAGCCCAGCTGACCACCCCTGCCCAAACCAGCTGCCCCATTTGCCTGTTGAGGTTCCTTCCACATCCTGTTACGAGGCCCCTATTCCCCTCAGAAATCTGCAATTCACAATCTATCTTTCCAGGGAACTCTGGAACTGCAGCTCTGGGAATAGGGGTCTCCTAACAATTCGCATCACCTTTCACAAACTACAGTTCCCAGCATTCTTTGGGGCAAGCCATGGCTGTTTAAAGTGATATGATACTGCTTTAAATGGACAGTGCAGATGGGGCCATAGTTCTCTGCAGCATACAGCCCTATTGAGGAAAGAGATAGCATTGAGTGCTTGGTAGCGGTGACCTGAGACATCCTGTTAATGCCTCCATGGTGGGGGTGTGAGGCTGCGGAAGGGGTTCCCCTCAAGCAAGAGCCCTTTCAAAGCCTTGCCACTGGGCAGGGAGAGGGGCAAACCCCGCAAGGGCTTCTTAAACACCTCCCTCTCGCTGAGACTCACTGCGAGCAAAGCGTTCTGCGGAAGGCCTCTCTCCACCCTTAGGGGCCCTTCAGCAGCAAAGCTGTGCAGCACAAAACTGTGCTGCCCTGCCGCCACCACTTCCTTTAACTGGGTTGCTTTTCGGTGGCTGCCTCTTGCATTTCTGCCACCTGAGGCAGCTACATCACCCCACCTAATGCGTGGGCCGGCTCTTAAGCTTGACCAGAGTGTTGACCTGGTCCCATTGCCAAAGCTAAGCAGGGTTAGCCCCATAAGCTGTCTAACAGGGAAGGCAGCCTGTCAACCAAAGGTAAGCTGCTTTTAGTTCCTTGGAGAAAGATTGGGGTACAAGTGAAATAAAAGAGGCAGACTGTCAAGGAGTTCCAGAGTAGATCCCAGCGCTCTTCAGTTGTGCCACCAACTGGGCTAGTTTATGAAGTTGCTCTGGTTTCAATCCTATAATCACTTACCTGGGACTAAAACCCAGTGGGATTTACTACTGAGCAGACATATATCTCCTTTTATGCAAGTGCTTTTATTTCTGGTGTATCTCCCTAGTCCCTAGATGATTCCCTTGGTCTGGAATCATCAGGAGATGTTTGGAATTAGGAGCCCCCCCCCCCTGTATTGAAGTCTCAGTGATGTCTTAGCCCTGGTGTGCAGTATACTTACTCTCCTTAATGCCAAAGCAGCTGCCCCATTCCTCAAGAGCGATGTACTTGTCATTGTCTAGATCACATGTTTCAAAGAAGCGGGTGGTGCAGTGCTCCATGGGGATGAGGGGAGCTCTCAGTGGGGCCAGCTCAGTGTGGGACAGATACCTGAAAGGAGCAGCATCAAGGTGGTCACAACAACAACAACAACACCCTAAAATTACCAGTTTTCACTGGATTGGCAGAAAGGACAGAGGCAACAATCCCTTCGCTCTGGTCCTCCACTCCCACCCAATCATACCCTTCCTTTATATTTTGGAGCTCATTCTCATGTCCATTCAATAGGAAGGCTTCTATGTTCTGGGTCCGTTGTACCATTAAGACGATGAGCACGTATCTGTGGGCTTAACTTTGGGCTAGGTCAATCCAACGCTGGCAATTCAAGCCACTGATGCCCCCATCTCTTCTTGTGCCTGGCAGCAATTCCCCTCTTTTATATTAGACTGAGGCCTGTTTCCTTGTCATACATTACCCAAGCTTCATGGAGGCAAGTTTCCTGTATCTGTGACCTATCATAGAATCATAAGAGTTGGAAGGGACCCAATGGGCATATGCTCCGACCCTCTGACTTGTGCCAGTCTGGTAATGTATGAAAGGAAACAAAAACTAATGTAGGAACTTTCCATGTGCTCCATTCTTCTCCTGTATTTTTCTCATTTCGTACATTACTAGAGCATCGCAGGATGCAGTCATGATGCACCATACCATTTGGAGAATGTATGGATCAGGCTTTATATACCAAAGATATCTTGTTCTTTGGGAAATCTCTCTCATTTTGTGGAGTAGTCTTATCTAAGAAACGGAAGGACCTGCAAAACATCCCATTACCCCAACCTGAAGTGCATTGTGTGGATGGAGAATGCCCCGAAATCAGCCCTTTAAATGGATGGGCTGTACTCTCCATCCGTTGATACCAGAGCCTTCAGCAGACACTCCCTTTCTGTTTTTAAAAGTTAAATTTAGGAATCCTGAGAATCTGAAGGATGTACTGCTTAGCAGGCTGAAAGCCAAGTGCTTGATTTGTGGCACAGTCATGCAGTAAGGGAAGGTGCCCATCTTTCATAGTAAACACCACCCCGACCTCTGCTAACAAAGTAGCTTTTCAAAGAGCTGAGTGCAGGCTATTTTACTCCTAAGATAAATAAGGGACTTGGTTCTTGTATCCTAGGCTATTTATTATTTTAAGTCTTGCTTGATGAGGGCTAATGAAGGTTACAAAAAAAAAAGAATTTTACTTGTAATCTAATACGAATGTGTCTTGTCTCTGCTAGAGTTTATCACAGGCCAGGGAAGTGGGTGGGTACATACCCATCGACGGGGTGCTGGTCCAGCTGACCAAATTGCCAATGCACAGGGAAGATGTACATGTTGTAGTTCTTCTCAAAATCACGGGTCAGCAGTTCCACTGTGTGGTCCCCAGCTTCCAGGCGCTTCTCATTCTCGTGGATCTTTTTCACCTATTCATCAAGATACAATTTGCATTAAAAAAGAAATTAGTCTGAAGCTACCATCAGAGCCTTTCTCCTGGGGTAAAGTGGGCAATAGCTTGCATTTCATCCTGAGATGGCCAAAGAAGAGCCAGAGCAGTGAATTTCTGGCAGAAATGTACATGAAGGGGGGTATGACATGCTGTCCAAGAGAAGTTTCCATCTGGTGTAATACACCAGCATGTGAAGGTAATGCAAGACACACAATGACTGGTGACACAAGACTGGCTTTGCAAATGGCATGTTCCCTTTGCGCCCACATTTGAGCAGCTAAGGTCATGTCATGCATTGTGTGGCAGAAGACCCAGACTTGCCAGAAGTGTGTGCTGGGTATGAATCTGTTACAGATGTAATCCTGGCTCTAATGGGTTTTCAAAAACAATTGTTATATTCATGTTATATGTTTAGGCATACACTTAAATAATATTAGGTGCACTTTGGGGGCGGGGAATGTTTTCTTTAAATGGGTGAGCTGCCTATATTCAGTAGTGTGGGGTGTGATTTGATGCGTTGGTCTTGGTGTGATGGGGTGGTAGATCCATAACCATGAAAAATAACAATGTAGGAAAACTCCACTTTTGTGCACCATGTAAGCTATGGGCATGGTTGTTTATGTGGAGCTGTAGCTCACCCTGAGTTTCTGCTTCTCGGTCAGGAGGTTGTTGTCTTCATCCCGCTCATACAGGGTCACCAGCACATTCTTCAGCCAGTCACGCATACGCAGGGGGAATTCACTCAGCTCGGTGTCGAGGCACTCAGGAATGACTGAAACCCAACCAGAGACCCATCAGCTCATTTACAGTCAAAGACAAGCCATGTTTATTGTCTTTAACCATAAGTCCATTTCAATGAGACACTGACTCCACCTAACAATGGCCCAGAAATTATTAGATAGTGATACGCATTATAGCAAAGAGAGCCACTGCATTCAAAAGGTTTGCACAATTTTATTTTTGCTAACAATGCAAAAAGAAGGCCCATTCTGCAAGTTTCTATGGGGATGCCATTCATTCTCCCCCAAATCTCTTCAAGACAGTACTCTCTTTCCGCACCCTGACATCAGAACCAACTTTAGGATTAACCTGAGACAATAAACAGCTTGTGGATTGATTCAGGTTTGTTTGTCTTTGAACTTTTTACCTTCTTAAGTTTTTCATTTTGTACAAAATAGGAAAGTATAAGCTTGCCTTTCACAAGCAGCAGAAAATAGCATTCCAGGTAGGAGGAAAACATTTATCTAACTCCATCAACCATTGATGAGTTCAGTGCTTAAATGTCTGTGTTTGTTTGTTTTTTTAAATTAATCTAGGACTTACTTGACTTAATGGCTTAATGACTTAATCTAGGACTTAATGGCATATTTGTTAAAATGCTAGCTATCACATTAATCCAGTCTGGAGGAGAAGATATTAAAGTATTTATTTCTGTTGGTTGCAAAGGCCGCTTCTTGCCTTAAACTTAGAGACCACTTGAAAATAAAAATATCCTGCCAACACTTAACACAGTTAAGCCGCCTTGACCACACATTCTGTGTTCTGACCTGACCTAACTCCATCCCATTTGCTCAAAAGTTGGGCTGGTGATATGTTTACAATTTATTCAACATGTTTGCCTGCATGCTTAAATGAGAGGTTGTTAGTTGCACAAGACATCCATAGTGGAGCCCCTGGAAACAGGAAATCATCACGGCCACTGAAGCAACTGTGGATACCTTGAGCTAGGGCAAGGACAATGCCTGCAAAATAGAAGCTGTCTCATTCCACAGGCTTGTGGTTAGAGAAAGATGCTGGACGTAGAAAGATGCTGGAGACGAGAAGGCTCTTGAATGAATACTTTACCACTTGTTTGTCACCTGGGGTGTCATGTAAGAGACATCACAAAATCCACTGAAAGCCCATAGCAGAACTTTTCAGCATTGTAAATAGACCATTTTCTATTTACAGGATCACATTTTCTATTTACAGGAAATAGGGGATCACGTTTGTCTTAAAGTTAGGGACCAAACAAAGCTGAAGGCCAACACCCAACATTGCAGAACCATCTTGATCATGCATTCTGTGACGATCAGACCTGAGGAACTGATTATGTCATTTTCTCCCCCCTGTGAAATCTTACACCCAAAATAAGCTGCAATTATGAAGCATGCAATGAAATATGGAAACTTTATAAAACCTGTCTACCAGTGAGCAGGGTGATGGAAATCTTGGCTAGATAGAGATCAAGGCTGTGTCTTCAGATGTGTTGCTGTAGCTGAGCAGCCTACAGAGATTTCCTAACTATTCCTGCTTCTTCAGGTGCAGATGATTAATGGAGTCCAAGCCACCTTTTTCTGACAGAGACCAAGTTCACATGTAATGCTAAGCCAAGCCATGGCACAGCACAGACTAGCAAATGTGTAGGTTCCCAGAGCCGAAATCTCAACCACAGCACTCCTCCCCTGGTTATGCTTTTGTCTTGTTACCTGGGGCTAAGTTGAGGTTTGGCTTAACATCACAACCAAAAGCAGGCTTGTGGTTTGTCTCATGATAGACAAACCACAAGCTCTAGGCAAGGTTTGTTCCTGGTTTATTGGACCAGTGAACACAATGGCTGAGGTAACCAAGATGGTAGGTGCCATGCCTTTGGGCTGACCTATGGGTCCGTTTTCTCAGCACATTTCCCAGAATCTGTCACTTGACTGTTATGAATGCAGGCACATTCTGTATTGTCACAGAATGACCGAAGTATTTTTATTTTTTAAAACTATTATTTTTATAGTTTTTATTTTTTCGGCATGTGCTAGTGTTGCACACCCCGTGAATGAACAGTCTTCAGGATGCCCATCATTCAAGCCTTATTTGTGACCCACATTGATCATGTAGATCTCCATGTATTTCCATGCTAACATAACTTGATGTTGTGTGTTTGCTATTCCTTAGATCACATTGATGCCGAAGCCACAAATTCTGAAAATATAGTTGAATATAGGCTAGATGTAGCCAATGTGGTGCCTTCTAGATGATGTCATGATACAGCTCCCAACAGCACTAGGCAGCATAGTCAATGGTCAACGATGATGGGAGCTGTAGTGCCACAACATCTAGAAAGCAGGTGTTGATTACAGTGGTACCTCGGGTTACAGATGCTTCAAGTTACAGACTCCACTAACCCAGAAATATTACCTCGGCTTAAGAACTTTGCTTCAGGATGAGAACAGAAATTGTGCTCCGGCGGCGTGGTGGCAGCAGGAGGCCCCATTAGCTAAAGTGGTGCTTCAGGTTAAGAACACTTTCAGGTTAAGAACGGACCTCTGGAATGAATTAAGTACTTAACCCGAGGTACCACTGTAGTTGCCTTCTGAATGGATTTTGTTCTGCTTCATAAGGATGAAAACTCACATTTGCAAGGTCCAATGTAGTCCAGGTGGAGCTTGTGTCCTTTCTTGGTTCCCTCCAAAGTGCATTTGGTGGCAAAGAAGTGGCAAGAGGTGTCATAGGTCTTGTTGTCAGTGCCACATACCTTTGTGAAAAGGGTTAGTTGCATTAGAAAGATGAAGTGCTCAAATGCAGCATGGATCTATCTTTCTCCCCATCTAGGACAACATCAGTAACCTTCCAGAGCTAGACAAGCTCAAATGTCTATTAGGTATTCATAAAGCCTCTACTTGGCAATCCTTATCCAGCCCATAACTCCACTTTCGATTCATTTAAGGATTGGACTGCAACCCTGGATTTGATGGGGTCAGCATATATTTGTCACTGCACTCCCAAGTAATTTTCTTTCCTGGCAGCTGCATGTAGATGTTAGAGTGCCAGGGTCAAGATGGCACTCAACAGGGCAAAGTCCAGGGGGGATGGAGCTGCTGTCCTCCAGTAATGCCCTTGGCACTGACCCATCAGGTAGGGGAAGAACTATTGTTAGACAGGGCCTCTCACTCCATGTGTCATGGGCTGTTGAGGAAGACTTGATAGTCAGTTGTATTTAACAAAACCACTGAAAGATTCAGAAGAATGACAAGCTGCACTCATTCTGTCCAGTGGCATGGTGGCCACTCACATATCTTTCTCAGTAATTCCTGCAGCTTCCTTTCATGCAGCTGGGCTGGATGACGTGGCTATTTACCAAACTTGCAAAACACCCTTCATTGGTAGCATGGTACTTAACTATGTGATATGCCCTAACCAGAAGTTACAGGTGTTACTGGGAGAAACCTCAGAGATGCATCAGCTGCTATGCTAAAGCTAAGATATAACTGAGGCTATAAGCAATCACTGTTCCCAAGACCTCCACTTTCGTCAGTTTGCTCTGTTGGCCTGACTTCACTCATCTTCTCTGCTCACCTTCTCAAACACTGCAGTGCTGGCTGGGCAGCTGGAAGGATCCTGGCACACACACATAGGGGTGTTGTTTTCATCCAGTTCACAGACTTTGCCATGCTTGCAGTGATAGTTCTGGCAAGGATCTAAGCGAGACCAGGGAAAAAAGCAATTTTTGAAGCCAAAACAGTGTCAGTGGTTCCTCAGTATAAAAAGAAAACCCTGGAAAACTAGCCATGGAGAGATATACTCAGCCTTTTCACCAACAGTAGTGTCTGAGCCGTCCAGCATAGTGTTTGCTTGGCTCATCAGATGTAACATATTTATTTTATGGAGCAAGGCATATAGTCCAATAGTCTATGTTTGTCTCTAACTAGGGCAGCACAGGAATAACCAGAACTCCTTAACTGATGTATTGGAGTTAAGTTGCAAGTGTCAGCATTCTCTTCTGAAAGAGTGATACCTTACTGCCACCATCTAATGTACTTCAAATCTTTCCCAAGCCTAAAAAACAGATAGATATCTGGAAACACACTCTGCATGGCTGAAATTGAGTGAGAACCGGCCACAGAGGGAGCATGCGGTTCACAGACCATTTCCTTCCCTCTGTGGTCCTTTAAAGTGATACCCCTTGCAACTTAAAGCAGCCTATGGAGAGAGTTGATGCTGTTGGGTCTTCAGGGTGTAAGATTATGAGGGCGGGACTTAAATGACAGTAGCAAGAAACATCATGTGGCATGAGCATACCAGGGCTGCTGCAGCAACCCCTTTTCTTCAGTTTTTTGCATTTCTATAAAATATGCATTCTTATATACAGGGCTGGTCCACCCTTGAGGCAAGGTGAGGCAACCGCCTCAGGTGGCAGGATGTCAGGTGCCAAAATGTTTTGGGCTGGCCCTGCTTATATTATGTGTACATATAAAACATTGCATGTCTGCAGGTTTAAAGTATAATATCCAGAGTACTGCTTACTTTCAGCAACAATCTCCTCCACATCCACAGTGGGCTCTTCAAACTCTCCAACCTCCACCTGAACAGGGTTGATACCCACAGGTTCCTGGGAAGAGAGGTGGAATAAGGTCAGTTATTGTTGTGTTCTGGTTGATGACAACCTGGAAACCTTTTGTGACATAGAAACCATACCCACTAAAATAGGCTGTTCAAAGAGAGACTCACAGCCTTAGGAAGCCAAAGGTCAGGGAAATGTCTCTAGAGTTAATTTCCTTTCATGAAAGAAGAGCCAACTTGAGGTATTATTATTAATAATAATTAAATTTCTATACAGCCCTTCGCCTGAAGATTACAGGGTGGTTGAAAATGCATAATAACAAACAAAAACAACACCCCCTCCAATTTAAAAGGCCATAGATTGTGTTATTAGACAAAGGCCTGGGAGAAGAGGAATGTTTCTGCCTGGCACCTGAAGATATGTAACAAAGGTGCCAGGCAAGTCTCCCTGGGGAGAGTATTCCACAAATGGGGAACCACCACAGAAATGGCCCATTCTCATGTTGCCACCATCTGGCCTCTCATGAAGGAGGCACACAAAGAAGGGCCTCAGATGATGATCTGGTTTGGTTCATATGGGGAGAGGTGGCCCTTGAGGTATTTAGTATACTAAATGCCAATAGTGAGTTCATACTCTAAAATGTAGCCAAATAGCACAGGAATCTTTGAGGAAGATTTGGAGAAGCACAATTTTTAGTGAACTATAAAAGCAGGGGAGGGGACTCTTGAGCAATTCAGTGAGGACTGAACATGCTCAATGGGCACAACTGGTTGTTGTGGGTGGAGGATAACAGAAAACAGGGTGGGGAGGGGAAATGGAACGGAATGGGGTGTCCTAGGAGAGGTATGGCTGACTGGTGGCTAGCTGGAACCCTGAACAAGAGCACTTCACACTGTGACTGAGTTACAGGCCCCACCTCTCAACAGTGCTTCCAGCTGCAGTTCCGTTCCTCTTCTGATCACCCTTAAATTTCAAGCAAGCCGTCTGAAAGCTCTTAACTCATAATAAAATGAATAAAAAGACCAATCTTGAGAAATGGTGGTCTGAAGCAACTATCTCCAGAAGGATAGCTGTGTTAGTTTGTTTTAGCAAAAAAAAAAAAAAACAGCAAAGAGTCTCGAGGTACCTAAAGACTAACATATTTATTATGGCGTAAGCAGATTGCAGTCCATTGAACGTATATGCCATAGAAAATGTGTTAGGTTGCTTCCAGACTACCTGTTTGCTGAGCATCCATCCCAATTTGTTTGGGTGGTGGTCATACAACTTCCCATCAGTCGTTATCCCACCTCTTCCAATGCATCTGCTCCCACAAAGCACATAAAAAGGGGGGTATTGCATCAACTCGTACCTCTATTGTAGGGTCCTCTACTACTTCCATCTCCTCTGGTAGAGCATCCTGCTGCAAGGAAGAAATAAGGAAGTCAGGTGTGGATGTGTCTCCCATCCTAGCTCTACTGCAGGGTTTCCCTCAACCTTGTGCCTGAAGCTCCACTCCTACTGCAGTGACCAAACACACACATGTACAAAGCTCCTCTGCCACCCTACCCAAGTGCTGCAACCAGCAGGAAGAAAGTGTGAGACCTTCTGCATAATGCTCCCCTTTGCCACAGTTAGAACCTAGCAGGCCCCACTGAAGTCTGTGGAACTCCTTGCCTTGCTTTGGAATGCGGTATTGCCGTATCTCATTCCTTAATAGACTTGAAGCCACTCAAGTATTCTTGGCCCAATTTTATTTAAAACATATACACACTTAGAATTCAAAGAGTTAAAGTCCGCGAATTCCTGTTGCTCACTAACTTGGGCACCACCCAATGGACTTTGCCAGCAACACTTACAGCACACCTGTCCCTAAGGCGCAGTTTTGGCAGTGACTTTGAAAAGAATCAAACTTTTGAATATAGTCATCTGAGAAGGATGGATTTTGGCATGTATACATCCATGCTTGTTCTGACTTAGCCTGAGTTCACACAGCAATTTATTCCATTTCCCTAACTGCAGCCAATCAGAATCTGCCATTTGGTTTCTGAATGTTTTGGAAGTCAAACGGACTTCTGGAATGGCTTCCATTCGACTTCCAAGGTACTGTACCTTGTTCGACTTCCAAGGTCAAAATGCGGCAATCCTTTTGTTGTATGTTGGCCCTGAAACTCACCTTTCTCATGCCTTGCCCAATGGCAATCCTATAGCAGGAGGGGCAGAAATTCATTCTAGGAAACAGGTTTTAAAATTTTATTTGATCCCATTTCAATACTTACCGGTGCTGCCAGGGCCTTGCCTGCCAGGCAGAAGAGGAAGAAAATCCAGGCCCGCATCTTTGTTTGAAGTCTGGAGAGAGAAGAGGAAACATTTGACTTATATTTGGGTGGGGATTGAGTATTGTATTCTACTGTATTAGTTTTTATGAAAATTATGGGCTTTATTGCACGAGAGTCAGTTTGTTATTTTCATTTATTGCAGTTTATTCCACCCTTCCTCCAAGGAATTTAGGGTAGCATGCTTGATCCTCCTCCAATTTTATTCTCACAGCAACCTTGTGAGGTAGGCTAAGCTGATAGATAGTAAGTGGCCCCAAATCATGGTGAGCTCAAATGAGGATTTGAGCCCTGTGCTGAGTAAAACATTGTAACCACAACACCATGTTTTCATGTTACTGTTTCTTCTTACAGGAAGAATAAGTAAGGTTAGATAAGGCTTTTGACATAGTTGATGCTGATGACCTTCAAAAAAGAAAGAAATGGGAGTAATGAAAATGACTTGAACTTAAAGCTGAAGTCTTCTGCAGAACAATTCATGAACTTGATTAACATTAGGTGACGGAAGGATTATACCTACAGTTTCCTCCCTTTGACAATACATAGAATCAAAGAATTGTAGAGTTGGAAGAGACCCCAAGGGAATCTCAACTAAAACATCCATGACAACTGGCCATCTAACCTCTGCCTCAAAACCTGTAATGAAGGGGAGTCTCCTAAGGGAGTTGGTTCCAATATCGAACAGCTCTTACTGTCAGAAATTTCTTCCTGGATTTTTAGGCTGAAATCCCTGACCAAGCACATGCCCAGTGAGTAAATTTCATTGAACTTGGTGGCCTTGTGGAGCCTGTTGTAAGGCTAGATGCCACAATGACCTCCATCCACTGACTTCCTGGACCTAGCAAAGCAAGCCCCTTACAAGCAAAGAAGGAAAATGCAGCGGGAGAGGTGGCAGAGAAATAGAAGGCAGAGACACTATTTCTGGGCTGAAACCTGGCATCCATAATTTTTACCTGTTAATGGTTCAGTAATAATCTCTGTTTCAGACATTGTGGGTAGCAGGGGCAAAATAAAGGACCTAAAATGAGCTTTTTCCTATTAACTACATTGCAGAAGTGTGCATAACAGATAACCATAGACGAATTTAAATATCCTTTGGATTTAAAAACAAAAACATGGAAGTTTTACTGGGAGCCAAAAATATTTCAGGAGGGGAAAAATAAGGATGGAAAAAGTGGAAGTCAGTGTTATTCTCTGCATCATGTAATGTCCAAATCATTTTCCTGCTGGTGCAAAGTCCTATCTTTCAAACACAATAGCATTAAGGCATGTCCATCCTTGCCCAAGGAAGTTCTTGCCAGAAAGCACTGGGGAAGCAAACAGAGGAAATCCTGAGTGATTAAATTCTTTGCTTATCTGCAGTCTGGCATACAGCAGACTGCAACTGCAGAATTTTCTTCTTCTACAGGCCTATATATTTGTTGCTGAGAGTTTTCAGACCTTTACCTATTTTCCTAAGAGTAGAGAGTTGATACAGATAGACTGTGCTCCTATATGGAGCTATCTTGTCTTCTCCAGACGCAATTTGTAGAACTTTAATATCTGTGTCCATGAAAAGTGCTATGAACTGTGAAGAAAGAGGAATCTCTTGCTGTGCCTAGCATGCAGGGAAGAATCTGAATGTGTTGACTGTAAAATGATATATGAACTCTTTGCTAATCCGAAAAACCATCACTGTGGGTGAGTGGGTACAAACTGGTAGGCATCTGGAAATCCAGACCAACTGATACAACATGCTATTGCCAAATGCCTCTTCAATTGCTCAGATACAATCTATTGTTCATTGATCACTTCCTGCTTCTAACATAGAAGGGAAATCCAGGAGAATATGGAATTTGTATTCACAATAAGATTATGAGACCGATGCGTACAGATCTTTCACAAATAACCTTCCCTATTGGTAGCAGGTTCATGTAACAGATGTATGACAAAATATAAATACAACACTGTCAGTGGTTTTTATTTTTCATTTGTAGTGCAAGCCTGAGTGAAATATTTATCTAACAGTGAAATATTTTCATAAACCAGAAGTCTCCCAAGTTTTAAACTGCAGGATATAAAATTCTGAACTCCAACTTAGTACTTTCAAAATTTGAACTCTGCAAAGTAGCTCCCTACCTACAAACAAATTTCACACCTAAATGCAACTTCATACAAAATGTTGCTGATTTCCCTCCACCCCTCAATATATTGCAGATCTAATATGAATGCAATTCCTGGCATTTCTATGGCAGGTTGCAGCATGCTCCCTTTGCACCCAAAATGGGGAATCGTTTTCCAATCATGTTGCCTTCAATGCACTACAGAAAGGCTGAAATTTCCACCTCAGCTTTTATTTATGCCAAATGTAGCAGGCTTTAGCAATATTTACACTGTAACTTTCTAAAAACCTTCATGCTGCAGCCTCCAGCATGTTTTGCATGATGTATTTTTTGTGTATATGGTTAGATCATGGTAAGAGAAATATAACCATTCATGGAGATGCAACATGGTTTCATGCAAAATCATCGATGTGCCTGACAGTTCATCATTACAGACACTTTTTGGTGAGTATAGAGTAAGGCAGGAATGACCAACTTTGTGTCCTTTAGATGCTTTGAACTACATATCCCACCATCCCTGACCAGGCTGCTTGGGACTGATGGGTGTTGCAGTCTAACAACATCTGGAGAGTACCACGTTGGCTATGTAGGGGGCCTATTTCCCATTGACTTGGCGGCTGTCTAATGCAGGCAGCTCTTTCCTCTGCCTCCACCTCTTCTCCTGCTGTTCAGTACACCAAGTCCTTTCCTCTTGCCTTTATTTGCTCTGGAGGCTGGTGAAAGCATCCTTCGTCACTGCCAAGACCTGAAGTTGAGGTCAATAGCTCTTCCCCTTTTAAATGGCATTTTTTGGGGTGGAAAAGTACAGCTGCATCTGGCTGTTTCCCTCCTCCTGGATCTACAAGGGATT
Source organism: Podarcis melisellensis (assembly GCF_964234715.1). Lineage (NCBI taxonomy): Eukaryota > Metazoa > Chordata > Lepidosauria > Squamata > Lacertidae > Podarcis > Podarcis melisellensis. The sequence goes on from NC_138529.1 coordinate 62,314,886, forward strand.
TTCTTGTGTTTTGCCTAGTGGGGCTCTTTCTTGCTTTGCTTCCAAGGCCCACTGATGACCAAGGTCCGACAGCATCGCTGAGGTTCAGCAGCTACGAGCCAGGTGTCAAGGGGCTGCTTTCAGAAGACAACAGCCCTTGAGCTACCCTGGTCAATATTGAATGAGGATCTCAAGTGGTGTTCCTTGCCCCAGAGAATATCAGATTTCAAGGCCCAGGGCTGTGCTGAGGTATAGGAGCCCATCTGACAGCAGGCCAGCAAACACTGAGAACAGCCACTGTTGTGCTTGGAGGTAGAAGGGACATGGATCAACTCTCTGAGCAAACAAGCTTTACATAAACGTCTGTCGCTGGAGACAGGAAACAAGTTTATTTGAAAAACAAAAATGTCCAGAAATGCCTCCATAAGAGACTTATTTTTTGTCTAAGAGGAGCTGTTTTTGCTGAGGCCTTCCAGCCGTACCCTTGGTACTTTGCAATAGAGGTGTCAAATGCATAGTGTGATGATCTCGCAATGAAGACCTGTGTAGCAGCCATCACACGGCTATCTGTGGAAAATCAAATGACTCAAGGCATGCTGCTGGGGCTTAATTTGAGCCAGACCCAGGGCTCACAGGGGCTCAACCCATGAACATGCTTCTCAGTGCCAAGACTCAAAGTTTGGATCTGCAAAGTGGATTAATTCACATGCATTCATATCCTCATGAATGCAGACGCAATCCCCCTTTTCCAACACTTGTTTCACAGGAGTAGGTTGGAACACAGAACAGATGCAAAAGCTAGTTGTCCAAAGGAACAGAACTTCGAATAAGGTTTAAGTGGCATGGTCACTATCCCAGTTTGAACTACAGAAGACCCAGATTCTGTGTTTCGTTTCAGCCAGGGCTTGCTGTGTAGGCTGTGGTTGGTATCTGGTTCTATAAATGGTGCTGATATTTGATAAGGATCCCATGCTTTTCTTCAACTGGAGTGATTTCTCTATATATCTCATGGGAGGAAAAGACAGCTTCTCAGCATGTGCAGAGTCCGTCCCCACTCCAAGAACAAATAAATCACAGCTACATTCCTATCCTGCAGAAGTGTTGTCTTTTTCCCATGATCTAATTGGGGTTGGGGGGTTGTAGGAAAGTGCAAGAACAATGATGTCATCTGCTGGGGTGCTAGGGTACTTGACAAACTCTCCTTGCAAGTAAGTGACATGATAATAAAGCTTTCAAGCTTGCTTGTGTCAATTTTGCACAGTCAGAGAAGGAGGAAAATAATCAAGAGGATGGAAACTTCTTTCCTTTGGTTTGGGGTTCTTACTTCATGCTAGCAGGTTAAATGGCAACACTTCCTTGCAAGATGGTTCACGTTTCTGACTGACATGGCTATAAACTTATGCATGGTTTCCCTTATGCATGGTGCTTATTACCAGGAAACTACATTGGATTGTGGTCATATTCATTCTAATAAATTTGGTAATAGGTTATGTACTCCTACATTTTGATGTGTGCAGGTGTGTGTGTTGCACACATATTATGCACACATAAATATAGGGATCAGTGCAGCTGCCTGTACTTTTGGACACTCCTTTAGGGTGTGGCTATGAAGACTGTCATGATGAGCTCTTCAATATTTGCCACTACACCACTGCATCTGACACAACAATCCCAGGGAAAGCTTCTTGTGAAAGGGAAAATGCACTAGGTGGCAGTTTGCATAAGCTCCCTGTCCTGGCAATTTCCCTTGGGTGCCAACATGTACCTCTTTGTTGTCTTGTGGTCTATAGTCCACGAGGAACAGCAGAATATTGAATCCCCACTTTAAATCAACATTCAAGTCCACATTATACCCAGAATAGGCTTGAAACTGGTAGCTGCTGCAGAGCTAAGGAAGGTTCCCACCAGGGCATCTCCCCTGGGTGCCCCCCCCCCCCCGTGATATCTGGAATGCAGCACATAGGCTGTTGTAAGGGTTTCTTTTGTCCTAGTAGACTCCACCATTTTGCTTTGCTGTCTTTAATGCCTTTAAGTCCATTTCAGAACACGTACATCAGGCCACCTTTCCTTGCTCTTTCCTTTTGACATATGTTCCTATGCAAAACAGCACCTTATGATGATAATGAATAATGAGACCAGAGTTATTTAAATGAGCTTTGAAAAGGTGTGATCATCCTATTTCCACACCAGCAATTTAGGTGGCTTTGGTGGCTGCCTTTTATCAACTGCATATCTCAAGCATCTCTTAGCAGATATTCTCTTCTCTCCGTTCTCTCTCTAAGAGTAGCATTGGTGGCTTCCTCTAGACAGTATGGACTGCTTTCTCTGCCTTTTCCCAAGGAAGGATAACGTTCATTACCCAGCATTTGAAATGACCACAAACTCAATTTTCTCTGCTGTCCTCTTTGTTCACATTCCATCTCATTTAAAGAATGCAGAGTCATGGAGCAAGGCTAGTGCCTGCACCCCTTTTCTCACACCCTTCATACTAACTACTCTTTCAACCCTGATTTGACATGGTGGCGGTATTAACCCATGTTGCCAATTCATGAATCACTTAAAAAGCTATCATAGTGTGCACAGTCATCAGTATGCTCACTTATCCTGAGCCTTTTCTTTCTGAGAAGAGCTGTGCAACACCTGTCCATGTAGCAGCATTATATGAATATGGCTCAAATGCAGCATTTATGCTTCTAGTTGGGTCCTTCTGCTCATGGCCAACTCATTGCTCCAGCAAAAAATTCTGTGAATGGACTGGGAAGGAAGGTAATTCTCACTAATTCCCACTTTTTGCTGTTGCCCTCTGTTCTGGAGAGTTCAGCAAACCCTCTGGTGCAGATTTGAGAGGGTGCAAGAAGCCTTACGAGTGTTCAAATAGAGCCAAATGTTTCTTCAGGAGCGGCTTTTTATCAATCAGTTAAGTTGACTAGTATGGTGCTGTGGTCTAAACCACTGAGCCTCTTGGGCTTGCCAATCAGAAGGTCGGCAGTTCAAATCCGTACAACGGGGTGAGTTCCTGTTGCTTTGTCTCAGCTCTGGCCAATAGCAGTTCAGAGGCACACCAGTGCAAGTAGATAAATAGGTACCACTGTGGCAGGAAGGTAAATGGCATTTCCGTGCACTCTGGTTTACGCCACGGTGTGCTGTTGCCCCAGAAGTGGTTTAGTCATGCTGGCCACATGACCCAGAAAGCTGTCTGTGGACAAACGCCAGCTCCCTCGGCCTGAAAGTGAGATGAACACCGCACCCCAGTCGCCTTTGCCTGGACTTAACCGTCCAGGGGTCCTTTACCTTCTACTATGGCTTGACCAGGAGGACCCTAAACAAAACAGATCCCTTTTGCAACTGTTGCTCATGGAGAAAGCCTTCAAACCGCAAACCAAGGTTTGCAGATGAGTACCATGAGCGAGCGGTTTGTGCTTGTAGCTTGCAATCCACAGACAGTCACTAACATGGGAGGAAGCCCACTGAGCCAGGCTGAGGGAGCCTTGGGCAAATGCTCAATGATGGTCAGCCTCCTCTGTCACCAGGCCCTGGCAAGTGTACCTGGTGGCGGTTGAGGCGCAGCAGCACCAAGCTGAATTTCTCACAATGCCTGAGAGTAACCCTACACGGACGATTTAGAGGGAGTTTAAATAAAGAGTGGGCACAGCTATCTGGTCTTGCTTGAAGTGCTATGCCAGATTTTTAAAAATATATAAATGAAATGGGGGGGGGGCTGTGTGATAGCTATTGCTGCAATGGTAATACTTTTAAAGTGCAGCTTGCTGTTTATAAAAACCCCATAAAAAGTTGTTCACAAATAAATCAATGCAGCACAGCTTGCTTTTAAACCTCATGGAGGAAAAGGCTATCCGTAGCGGCTGACCCTGGGGGCTGCATTCTGCCTCCATGAACAGAATGCAAGTTTGCTGAAAGCCACAGGAGGGGAGAGTGCTGCTGTGCTCAGATCTTGCTTGCAAGCTTCCCATAAGCATCTTGTGGATGCTGGACTAGCTGGGCCACTGGCCTGATCTAGCAGGGCTCTTCTTATGCATTTAACCCAGTCTTGTTCATCTTCAGGGAAACTGATCGCATCACCATTTCATTTCCAATTATTAAACCCAAGTAGCAATTTACAACATTAAAGACTGTCTAGTAACCAGTGGCATGGGGGGGGATGGGGGATGTTGCCCTGAGTGAACAAACTGGGGGGGCATGAACCAGGAGCCCCCCACCCCACTGAGATCACCCTTGCACCCTGCCAGCGGCAGGGACTGGACAGCACAGAGGATCACCTTCTGCGCTTGCCCAGCACAGCAGAGTTTGCCCATCGGCGATAGGGGTGGGGGAGTGCAGATGGTGAAGTGTGAAGGGCACCCTCCACACCCTGCTCCCGCATGGCACGTGGCAAGGGCTGGATGAGCATGCTCTGCTCCTGCCTGGGGCACATGTGCGCTCATGTTCTCTGGGCGCTGGCAAAGGGCGTTACGCCACTGCTAGTAACTCCATGTTTCAGCAGCCACACTACCTAAAAGCTTACAAAGATGTAATACTATGAGCAAAGAAAAGCTTGGGTAATGGTTGGGTATTATTATTATTATTATTAATCCTGTCCCTCCTCCCAAAGGAGCTCAGGATGGAGATTCTATCTCTGACTCCACTTTGTATTGTTAGGCACACACATTAAGTCCTCCCTTTCCTGCCAGCAAATGGTGATCCCTTTCATTTTCTCCTTGTAAAAACAAGCTGATGTTAGTCTGCTCTGGCAGAAGCACTGTATAAATTGTCATCATTTTAAGAACTCATTCAAGAGAACTACCCAATAATTCAGCTCCCTAGTATCAAATGTGTGGCTTTATCTGGAGAGAAAATGATACATGTCAGAATATCCAAGGCTTAAGGGCAGAGGAAAGCAGCAGGTAATTTTCACCGTAAAGATAAGGGGAAAGAAGCTTTATAGGACTGTAATATCAGGGATATGATCTAGGTCTTTATTGCTAGTCCTTAGCTGCACAAGCTAAGTACTTTCCAGACTGAATTAGCAAACAGTTTTTGAAAGAAAGAAAAATCACATGCACCTTTATGATATTTAATGTGCTGCCTGGGGCATAATTCTCATTGGGGTGATAAACCTGAGCTTGGGGCTGTAGTTGGGACAACAACAGCTCTCTATTGTGGGGCGGTGTCTCTCAAGTAAGTAAGAGGGCCTTAAAATGTTTTGGCTTAAGAGGACTTGTACATTTGGGTTCCTGCAAGCACTAGCTATAGCCATAGCTGTCAACGTTCCCCTTTTCTTGCGAGGAATCCTATTCGGAATAAGGAAATTTCCCCTTAAAAAAGGGAAACGTTGACAGCTATGGCTATAGCTTCACTTCACTTCCTGGTGTACTGAGGTGATCTTCCATTTCCCGGGGAAAGGGATGTCTGGCAGCAAGAATAATTCTCTTGTGTTCATTCCAGCGCAGACAGCGCTGACTTCTTATCGGCATTTGTGGAGACAAAAGTGCTCTAGTCTCTCTAGATTTCCCTCCTACCAGGAAATAAGAGACTGCTCCAGAAGTCCCTGTGCCATCTCATAGGCCTCTGGGGAGATGTCCTGTATCTCAGCAGAAGTGGTGCCCTGCCACAATTGTAGCTAATAATAATAATAATAATAATAATAATAATAATAATAATAATGCTTTCCCCTCAGACTGGGACTTCAAGACAGCTTACAGATAAATGGATGGATGCACCTGACTAAATTCTAAGTCCTGTCTGAGATATCCAGCACTGGAAAGCCGGGCTTGCTTTGCTTGTAATTTTCCAGTTATTTTGGGTCATGTTATTTTATGGATTCTGCGGCACCATGATGAAAGCAAGGCCAGCTGCTCAGCATTCATGTTGTCAGCTACCAGCAGTCTGTCCCAAGAGGAAAGTGGCCGGAAGTCTGGCCTGGACGGAAGCCCAGATGCTCACCACCTGTGAAACCCCTACAGTTCACCCCCTCCTCCAGTGCAAAAAGATATCAGCAACTTCCTTAAGTTATAAAGAATACCTAAACCATCAAGTACCGCACAAAGCTAATTAAAGGCTGGTTTGTTTAATCATAGCCCTTTGTTTTAAAATATAAGCAGCTGGCATGAATGTAGCTGACATAAATAACTGTGTGGGCATAATTGCTGTTCTTTCGCTATACCATTAAACAGTGGCTGTCCCAGAGTTGGGGCTCTGGAAGATTTACATCTTAATCTGGAGTTGCAGGGAACAGACCAGCAGCTAGACTGGTGATTGGGAGTGGCCGCTGAGACCACATAACACCGGTGTTGAAAGACCTACATTGGCTCCCAGTATGTTTCTGAGTACAATTCAAAGTGTTGGTGCTCACCTTTAAAGCCCTAAACAGCCTCGGCCCAGCGTACCTGAAGGAGCGTCTCCATCCCCATCATTCAGCCCAGACACTGAGGTCCAGCGAGGGCCTTCTGGAGGTTCTCTCACTGTGAGAAGCGAAGTTACAGGGAACTAAGCAGAGGGCCTTCTCAGTAGTGGCACCCGCTCTGTGGAACACCCTTCCATCAGATGTCAAGGAAATAAACAACTATCTATCTGACTTTTAGAAGACATCTGAAGGCAACCCTGTTTAGGGAAATTTTAAATGTTTGATGTTTTATTGTGTTTTTAATATTCTGTTGGGAGCCGCCCAGAGTGGCTGGGGATATAAATAAATTTTTATTACTACTACAGTGGTACCTCGGGTTAAGTACTTAATTTGTTCCGGAGGTCCGTTCTTAACCTGAAACTGTTCTTAACCTGAAGCACCACTTTAGCTAATGGGGCCTCCTGCTCTTGCCGCGCCGCCGGAGCACGATTTTTCTCATCCTGAAGCAAAGTTCTTAACCCAAGGTACTATTTCTGGTTTAGCGGAGTCTGTAACCTGAAGCATATGTAACCTGAAGCATATGTAACCCAAGGTACCACTGTACTACTACTACTACTACCACCACCACCATAGTTAGTGGTAAAGACACTTGCACAGAAGATATATTCCTTTACTTTACGTATTCCAGAACTGAGTTCAAGTATTGAACACACAGTCCCTAATGGAGCCCTGGCTGATCCTCTGCAGAAGCCAAGCTCTGGTTTTAATGATAGCGAGTGAACTGAAATACTTTACTGACATGAAGATGTGTGTGTTATGAGATCCCCTCTGCCATAATAGATTGAAACGTCAGTTAAGGACAACTGGGGAGAAGTCAAGAGGCACTCTGTTGTGTCTTTCTACATTCCTTCTTTTCGGATGCTGCATAGAAGGGCGATTCAGAACCGAAAGCAGCACTTCAAAAAATAAACCTTTGAACTTTTCCGCATCTAAAATTCTGCAAAGGGGAAAAGTTCCAGCTGAACACATCTTTTCCTTTCCGCGTCTCAGGCCATAAAGGCCTTGCATCTCCTGAACCAAAAGGCCCTGAAAGGGTTGCCATGGAAGCCGACATTCCATTGTGGGAGAGTCATACAAGAGAAGAGCGCCTTTCCCCCACCCCAGTAGGCGGAGCTTGGCAAAAGTTTGAAAAGTTGATATCTCCCCACCCCCCACCCCCAATCTCCTGCTTCTGCCTATGTGGCAGACAATGGCTTTGTTTGAACTGATTCATGGACTGTGCCTGCATTTTCCTTAATCCCCTCCACATACACACATAAAAATTTATCCCCTTCAACTTTACCAGCCTTCCAGAGTCACAATCCACTGCATTTTTGTTATATTTCCCCTCGTCCCCCACCAATACGCACACAAATAGACTGCTCAGAGCAACAGGGCTCTTTCCTATCTGCCCCAGATTAAACTGCTCCAGGCGCTTAGATTGCACACTGCAATTCAAAATTAACTGCCTTTTTCTTGGCAAACGTTTGGAATAAAATACTGTTCCAAGAGGGAACAAAAAAAAAAAAAGAGCAGCTTGGGTCAGAGCAGGGGAGGCAGTGGCTGCCTTTAAAGGCAATGAAATCCCTTTTAACATCCACTGTTGTTATTTTTTAAAAAAAACCAAAACAAACACAAAACCCCACAACATTCTGACTTGAAATTCATCCTCTTTCTGTACTGCTGTCACTCTGCCAAAAGCAAATCAGTGAGATAAATAACGACAATTGCAGGGAGTAGTATACTTTAAAAACAACAACTTTCTTCTTCTTTTGATGGCCTTTTTCTGGAAAGAAAAATATCGTTGGACTAAAGATAATGTTCTCTTGACAAGTTTAGTTCCTTAGATGCTTGTAACCTGAAGTGACCAATGACAGGCTGCATTCCATGTGCCAGACCTAATTATTATTATTATTATTATTATTATTATTATTATTATTATTATTATTATTAGAGGGGAGGAATTAAATTGTGAAATCCTAGCAACAGAGTAACAACTTGCTTGAAAATTACTGTCATTTTCCAATAAATAAACACATATTTATGGCAAGCAGCGAAAAGCAATGAAACAAGCAGCAAAATCCTGTTCTTTCTGAAATGTCATTGAACTAAGCCTCTTAACATGCTTCAGCTATAAGAGGGGTGGGAATAGCTTTCGAAATGAGGAATAAAAATAAGGTGCAGCAAGCAAAATTCTCAATAATGGAAAGTCAAGAAAATGCAAAAAATATTCCCCAAATATTAATACAACTCCCCTTCTCCACCAGCACTGTTAATTCAGATGCCGATGTTAGATCTTTGGCAAACTGTGACCCGCTTGCTTAGTATCATAACAGGGAGGAATGAGAAAGAGCAGAGAATGGAAAAGGATGCCATACCTCAAGGACAGGGCAATGGAGCTGAGAAAACTTCAGCCTCTCTCAAGGGTCTGAAGGAATCTAAGTGTTTTAGAAGGAGGCAACAGGAAACCGTTCCGAGGTTTGCTGGGCTGGGTTTCTGCTTGGCTGGCTCTCTTTCTCCTCCTCCTCCTCTTTCTCTATTTTCCAATTCTGTTTCTTTCTCTCTACAGTGGGCTGGCTCTCCCCCTCCCGTCCCCTCCCACCCCGTCCCCTTCTTCCCGAGTCCCAAAAATATAATCTGAGGCTGCAGCCAAAAACTAAATGATAGACCAGAGCAATCAAGAAGTGGCGGAGGAATACACTGTCTTTAGGCAGCGGAGCTGATGGAGAATCATAGGCGAGCGCCACATTTGTGGCACGCATTTCAGGATTCCAGCAAAGACTCTTTTGTTCTCTCGGGCTCCCCAAAAATATTGTCGGCTTTATGGGGTGCTGCCCAGTCCTTCCTGTTCATACAAACCTTGCAGACCGATGGAGATGGCTGTGTATTGGTGCATAACCTGACTGAGGATCCAGCTGCAAGTATTCTAGCGAAAGGACAAAAATAGTGCCATTAACATTAGCACCAACTCCTAAGGCAAGCAGTGTGACAAAGGAATATTATTATTATTATTATTATTTATACCCCACCCATCTGGCAGGGTTTCCCCAGCCACTCTAGACAGCTTCCAACCGAATATTAAAAACACAATAGAGCATCAAACATTAAAAACTTCCTCTAATTGCTATAATGGGGATTATATAAGGAAGCACACCACTGTTTTTTTGGTGGCATTCATAGCCATCTTTTAGTGTGTGATTGGCACATATTTTCCATACACTGATATTTATCTATTAATTTTTTATTCATTTATTGCTTTTCTAGCAATAAATGTCTGTCTTTTCCCCCGAGGAGCTCAAGGCTCATTTAATCCGCACAACAACCCTGTGAAGTAGGTTAGGCTGAGAGGCAGTGGCTGGCTCAAGATGACACAGCAAACTTGGTGGCTGAGTGGGGATTTGAACCCTCATCTCCCAGGTCCTAGTCTGACACTCTAACCACCACATCACAATGGCCCTCACCAGTCAGAGCTCTGTATGAAAGGACAGAAGCTCAGTCAGAAGTACGACAAAGTGCATACAGAGACTTTTAATCCATGGGGCAGAATTAATACTCATGGCTGCACTTCCCAACTTGCAGTGTGTCTGGTTTTTCCCACAGTGAAACTACACATCACCCACACAACTGTCCCCCCTAAGCCTGCTTCTGAAAACAGCAGCCCAGCATCACATTCCCTTTCCCCCATCTACGTACAGCATGGAACTCAACTTTCCTTGCATCCTGCTGTTATTATGCTAATTCTACGTCCCTGCTCAGCTATGATGTGCTAGATAATGGTACTAGTAAGCCCCACTACGGGTGGCGCTGTGGGTTAAACCACAGAGCCTAGGATTTGCTGATCAGAAGGTCAGCGGTTTGAATCCCCGCGACAGGGTGAGCTCCCGTTGCTCGGTCCCTGCTCCTGCCAACCTAGCAGTTCGAAAGCACGTCAAAGTGCAAGTAGATAGGTAGGTACCACTCCGGCGGGAAGGTAAACGGGATTTCCGTGCGCTGCTCTGGTTCACCAGAAGCGGCTTAGTCATGCTGGCCACATGACCTGGAAGCTGTACACCGGCTTCCTTGGCCAATAAAGCGAGATGAGCGCCGCAACCCCAGAGTCGGCCACGACTGGACCTAAAGGTCAGGGGTCCCTTTACCTTTACCTAAGCCCCGCTACAACATACTGTATAGCAGAGGTGAAAAAATGAACACAGGGATACCATTTTGGCAGCAGCCCCTTAGGATATTGTATCCTCCCACCTACAGAACAGGGAAATCGTCTTGTGTGGAGTGGCCTTAAGTGTATACGGAAGGAGAGTCTGCATTGTTAAGAGACGGAGGGATCCGTCTGACCTCGTAAACCTATTCAGGGCATGTTCACATATTGCAAAGAGGGTGGCAACAATCCAATGTAGCTTAAGTCCATTGATTAAAAGGGGCTTAAGCACAGTAATTCTGTGTTGGGTTGTAGCCAGTTGGGTGGTGAGTGACCTCATAATGGTGTGAACAAGAGTTCCTACAGTTATTTGTTTTTTCCTGTATTGTATTAAAATGCAAAATCAAAGCACTGAACAAAATAATCGTGGAAAGCATATATGATATCTCAAAGCAGAAGGGGGGCCAAAGACACCAGTAATACAATCCAGATTATTATTATTATTATTGCTATAATAGGAATTATAACAAGTCTATGAAAATAAAAACACCATTAACATGGATATCCCTTTTTTCCCGGGAGATAAGCTGAATTTCCAAAAAAACTTAGTTTGTGAAACACAGCATTTTATAGTATTAACCACAGCCATTTATAAACTGGGGGTTGGCAGTGAGGGGATTGGTTGTCATCTGCATTATTAACATTCTTACATTTATATATTGATAGAATGCAACCTAGCCTTCAGTAGAAACTCTCCAACCTTTTGGCTGATAACCTAAGAAGAGTCTCACTGTATCCACACAAGCTGGACCTGGGGGCAACAGTACGGTCCCCACTTGGTGTTCCCAGTAACTGGTTTTCAGGGATACCCTCTTTCTTGCCTTCCCTCCTGCTAGCAGAATTTAAGGAGTTAGCAACCATCTTGTCTGCATATTTATAATTTCAGAAATCTCAAGCAGTACAATGCCTGTGAGTTTTTGTGATTCCCCCCTGCTCCCCCCAAACCCTGCTCCTATTTAAACTTGCCCTTTTCCCATAAGATTTCGCTAAAGCTTTTTTGTGATACAGTAAATTAAAAGAAACTAATCTAGGTATGAACAAGAACAGAGAAAGAAAGAGAAAAGGAAACGCAGAGTCCTCTCTCAAATGTAGCTCTTAACCTTTGTCTCCCACAGTAAGTAGTGGGCCCTCCCAGCTCTCACCTGGGAGATTTCCTTTCCTCTCCCAATCTCTCATCCTGGGAGATCTTCCCTACCCTGCCTCTCACCCAGGGTCCTTTCATCCACCTACCTCCTTCATATGTGTGTAATCCTTGGACTCCAATAATGGCCCAGAGCAGAGGACACCAAAGGAAAACAAAAAAGAGAGAGAAATAAATAGGATTTCCAATTTTCTATCTGTCAGTTACATAAAAGAAATTATTCAAAACATTCACTCTAGAATGGTTCTACTTTCTGTTAAGCAATATTTCCCCAGTCTTCAGACCCATGTGTCCCAAATTCATACATTTTCCTTTTCACACAAAAAGTCCAAAAAGGGGTTCTCCCATTATTGTTATTAACAAATGTCACCAATGACCTCTCTCCAATCAAACATATCAGCCTTGCCTCCCATAGTTTCAACAACCATTTCTCCAAACTAAACAATAATAAATCTTTCCATCTCTGTCCGAACAAGTGTCTCTCTGCTGTGATCATGCATCGAGACACTTGCCTTTTTGAAGGCATTTACTTTGAATTTGTTTTCCAACATCAAGGCAACAGCAAAGGAAGCGGGCAGAAGACGTAATGTAGGCACGGTTATGAATGATAGAAAGATGCTCACAGTAGCAGGTCAACACTTGCTTCAACATTATCAATCTGCATAGGTTAGTCAACTACAGCAAAAACTTCAATAATTATAGCTTACATAGTCAAACAGTGGTACCTTGGGTTACAAACGCTTCAGGTTACATACGTTTCAGGTTACAGACTCCGCTAACCCAGAAATAGTACCTCAGCTTAAGAACTTTGCTTCAGGATGAGAACAGAAATTGTGCTCCAGTGGCACGGCAGCAGCAGGAGGCCCCATTAGCTTAAGTGGTGCTTCAGGTTAAGAACAGTTACAGGTTAAGAACAGACCTCCGGAACGAATTAAGTACTTAACCTGAGGTACCACTGTAAATGGAAAGTTTTGACTCTCTGGAATTCCTGATTCAATTACAATTCTTTTTTCTTGTGAGATTAAAGGCAAAACCAGGGAGGGGGAGAATTCCCTCAAGGGAGTCGTAAATGGGACTGAATCATATGTAGTCCAGCTGTCAGGCAGCCTGAGCATGACCTCTGTGGCCAACAGATAGCTCTGATATGTCTACAGATTGAGCAGCAAAGCCTAAGTACCGGTAGCTGGAATGCATGATCTTAGTCAATGGGGTATCAATTAGATTATTCGTGATACATATTCAAAAGGACGGGATTGGTGACTCACTAGGTTCCAGTAGCAACTTTCCATATGTGTTATTCTTTTTGTGTGTGACGCTGTTACTGTATAACAATGGTGATGGTTCACAAACCCCATTTATGATATTTCATAAATCAAAAGCAGGAGGCATCATTGTCTTTGAACAACTCATTCATAATGCTACCAGGCATATCCCTTAAGAATTTCCATGGCAAAGAACTTTCAAACAAAAAGTCCTTTTAGGACTCTTGTTTGTCAACGCCCCCCCCTCTCGTTTTAACAAAGACTTCATTTTAAACAGTGAGAAAATGTTAACTCTGAAAATGAAGGAGCATTTTAGATAAGGTTGGGAGGAGAAGGTTGGTCCATCAATTACTGAAGGTGAGTGGAAAACTGTTGTTTTATTTAGGGAGGCCATGTCTGACACACCCATCTGAAAGAGAAGGTATACAAATTAATTGGATTGTTGGTATTTGGCCCTGGAAACCAGAAATGTAGACTGGAGCAGCATCCTGGTTTCTCATAGTCATGTTCTCCTTTTCAAACGTTTGGGATTCAAATAAAACGGGACATTCAGAGAATGTTTGTCTATGATTTACAATGAGTACTTAATGGCCACGTAGATGGGGTGTGTGTGTCATGTTCAGCTTGGCCTAGAGTGTGTGAGAGCAGTCTTCAACCAACTCTTTTTTGAAAAGAGTAAGCATGAGTGTATCTAAGGCCAGCTCAGCACAGGGAACTCATGTAGTCCCAGCGCCTGGCTTGGGCTTCAACATACAACCAGAAGTGTGGGAATCAAACCTCAGGGCAAAGAAGACATGAGGCGGTAGTGTGTTGCTTGCATGTTGCCACGTGTGGCCTGTAGCATCCTTGTGCAGCTCACCATTGATGACTGAGACATTGGGATAGAATGTGCACCAATGTTGTGTGGCTTAGGTGTGCAAAAACAAAACAACCTCTCCATCCTGGAGTGCAATAACTTGGCCAGCCCTTTTGCTAGCCCCTAACTGCTGCATTTTCTGAGAATAGCTGGGAGTCAAATACCCAAGAAGATTATATGTGGACACTGACAGGGCGATTTTATACACACCTACTCAGAAGTAAAGCCCACTGAGTTAAATGGAACTCACTCCCATCCAGTATGCATTAGTTTGCCTCTCTTCTGCCTAAGCTTGTGCCTCTCTTTTTAAACACTGCCATCATCCTTATGCCTTTTAACAGTAGCTATAGATATCTAGAAATTTAGCAGTCCTTGATATGGCACAGATGGACAACCTGTGGACCTCCAGATGTTGTTGAACTACAACTCCAATCATGCTTGACCACTGGCCATGCTGATGGGAGATGAATTCCACCAAAGTTATGGGGGGGCCACAAATTCTCCATCCTTGCTGTTATGGACATAAGAGATTTTTTGAAAAACCAGCAACTTTTCGGCACATTGGTCTGCTGTTAAAGGCACAGGAGCTGATCCAGTTTAAAAGGTGGCAACCGGCTTAGATGCTTCTGTGCAATTCCCATTCCTGCATTTCAGTCACTTGCTTCAGCAAGGCTGAATGTTTTCTGCGGTGGACTAGTTATGCCTTCCAGCCTCGAGGCATTGAAATGGTGCAGCTGCTGGGACTTGTCCTGTTAAGACAAAAACATCTGGAAAAGTTTAAAGAGTGGAACCAGCTCGCTTTCTGCTTGCAACGTGGCAGCTGCTTAAATGCTCTGCGTTCTGGCCTGAAGCGAAACCTTCCCTTAAAGAGCACCAAATGACAGAGCCAGCGAGATAATTATAACTGCAACTTCTTTACATACGTGGCAGCTGAATGCAGAACATTGACAAAAGCAAAAAGGAGCAATTGCATCAGAAAAAAGGGAGATAGAATTTAACCAGGAATCCTCCCCTTTGCAAGTTCCAGCACATGGATGTCTTTGCAATTACGATTATCCAATGCAGAAAAGATGCTGCACTGAAGCAGCACCAAAGCCTAGACCCCCTCCAGCCCCTCCACTTTCCTTGCACAAAGCTAAGCTTGGCTTTCATGTCCTTGGGAGGAGCTGCTTTGCTAGCAAAAGTGGGGGATGCTTGTGGGATAGGCTAACGTCTTGGCTCTTAATAGAGGGGGGAACAAGGAGTTCTTAATAATAATCTAAGTGTCCTTTGCTTATCAGATAGATTGCTATCCCCTTGTATTTCACTTACAAATGTAAGTATGTGTACTAGATGGGAGTAGCTGTTTTCTGTGATAGCAACAACTGGGGCTTTTTGTTTTCACAAATGTGCCTAGCTTGTACAAGGAAGTGTGCAGAATTGCAACAGGACTCATGCAGTGATTTCACTGCAGTCAAGCACATGTCTACTCAGAAGCAAGGTCCACTGAATTCAATGGGACTTTATGTATTGGATAGAAGTCTTAAATCCTCAAATGATGTGCAGTAGAGAATTGAGCCCTGCCTCCATGTTGCCTGGGAAGCCTTTATACTTAACACAGGATCACTAGGGATCTAGTTGCTGCTCAGCTGTGGAGAAAATAAATTCCGCATGTGCTCAGAATGTATTATATAATGTCACTTGTTCTGATCTAACCCCAGCATCAGAAATGGCCTCATTACTATGCTCTGATGAGCTTTGGGTGGAGGAGCCACAGTCGTGCATGTTGTTAAATTTTCATGTTTTAATTGTCTCATTACTTCCCACATACAAAAACAGCCAGAGTTCTAAAATTTGGTACATGCTAGCAAGGTAAGGAGATCAAACCAAAAGTAGATGCTAGTCCTATTAGGTAGAAATGCAGCCCATAGTGGCCACCAGTATACATAATAGAGTACTACAACTATTAAATAAGTACCATTGGAGAATATGCCACATAGTAGACTGAAGAGGGACCTAGAGACATTTGCTGTTATGTCCTTAATGCATTCTTATGCTTTGTGTGTGAACAGTGCAGGCACATGAATTATGGGCCCAGTGCATCTCATTCTAGATACAGACAGAAACAAGTTAACACATGTAACTGGGGAAGTTTCCATAAATCTGACAGAAATTTATGGTACTGGAGGGAGGAATCCAGAAATGCATGACTTAACTGTGAATCATGTTCCCTCAAGAGAAACCCTCAGACACAACTTGCTCCCTGAGACAGTTCACTTAATGTTTTTCTCCATGATACACAAAAGGAAAATGTGAACTGACATTAACTTCTGGTCTTGGAGGGTCTGGGGGCAGAGCTCTGAAACTATACTCTGCTACCCTAAGACCCAAAAGTAAACCAAATTCCACCAGATGGAAGAGAAGAAAAGGTTTGTGACTAGCACAATGGTACAATGGTTACCTTAAAGCAACAACAGAACATCTAGAAATGAATATATTGCCACAGACAAATAAAGATAAAAAGGCTTCATTCAATGCTAGTCATACTCAGAGTAGACCCATCAATGTTCATGAACATGACTTCCTTAAATCTATTACCTCCAATGGATTTACACTGAGTAAAGATACAACTCAAAGAGAGGATGTCCTAACTTCTTTCCCAACCAATCTGGCGTTGAAGCAGGGATGGTGAACTTGTGGCCTTCCAAACGTTCCTGGACTGCCATTCCAATAATGACCATTGGCCATGCCATCTGGGCCTGATGGGAGTCAGGATCCAACGTTTGGAGGGCCAAAGGGTCACCAACACTTGCCTTAAACGAACTAAAGAGCTCCCTCAGGATCAATGGTATATTTAGAGGCTGTGAGAGTGAAGTAACCACATCAACTGTCTTGAGACCTGAAAATACAGGGCTAGGAAAGAAGATTTTTCATATTTGGAAATGAACCACCCTACGTTCAGCACCACAATTATGTGAAGTTTTAAAACATGCAGATCTTCATAAAATGGGAAGCAGATGTTGCATTGTGTATGGGTGTACACATGCATAGAACTACATCCTCCTTACAGCTCACCAGACACTCCAAAGGGCTCGCAACATTATAATGATGGAATGAGCTGTTTCCGTATTGTTGACATTCCACCACGTCATTGAATGTTATACAGAACAACGCAGAAGAAGCAAGAGGCTGCTATGTGGATGCACATAAGTGGTATTCACAGGATGTATGGAAGAGGGCTGGTGCTGAAGGTAGGATGAAAAAGAGGAGGAGGCTGGAGCCATTCTAAGGGTGGTGGTGCAGTCAGTGATCAAAATAACCAAAATGGTGGCTGTGGGCTAAGGCAAAGCAGAATTCTAGCACTCACCTGATCCTCCCATTGACAGTGACTCCCATAAAGATTCTGGGGCCACAAACAGTTGAGATTACAGATTTGCAAAATTCACAGGGTCCTGCCTGTGAAATGTGCACTCTGTCCGTTTTGCCAGCAGCTCTTTGGGGTTGGATAGTATATTGCTACGGTTCCTATTTTACAGATGGGAAAGTGAAACTTAAGCCATACATATACCACTTAAATAGCCACGTCTTCCCCGAAAGAATCCTGGGAACTGGAGTTTGTTAAGAGTTGTTCAAAAACCTCAGTTCCCTGCACAGAGCTATGATTCCCAGAATTCCCTGGAAAGAAGGGTTGGTGGTTAAAATATTTCTGAAAATTGTAGCTTTCTGAGGTGAGATGGGGTCTCCTAACAAATCTCAGCACCCTTCACAAACTACAGTTCCTGGGTGTCAGGTTTCAGGGAATCAGCTTTCTCCTCCATGGCAGTAGATAAGCAGAACAAAGGAAAGGAGTCTTCTTACCAGTTTGAAACCTTAATCATCACAGTGAGAAAACAAAGAACGCATCTCCTAGTAATGGCGGTGCTCCCAATTAAGGATCCCACCCCTTTCTGTCCCTATTAACCTACGTCACTTCTAAGTCTTGTAATCTGACCTTGTACCCTCTGTGCTTTCTGTTCTGCCACTTTCTGAGCTCTTCTTGACTTTGGGGAGGGCAGTGGAGGAATGCTGTCCAGAGACTGTGAATCTGTTAACCCTCTCCCTTGACTGAAGAATGGTACACTCCTTCTATCTGGGATGGTTGTCCTCTTCCACTGAGTGCGCAGCTTTGGGAGGGATGTACATGGAGCAGTGAGGGAGGAAGGGGACATCCGCCTAGCCAGCCAGATCAACTGAATCAACCCTGGCAATCAATGGGGTGACAGATGTCGCAGCCAGATCGCCCTCACATCCTGTTAACCCTCTCTCTTCCAGTGTTTCTTCTCCTAGCTGTTCCCCATCCAGTATTTCCCAGCTTCTGCCTTCTGAACTGTGCCCATCTGCAAATCACTGTTCCAAATCTATAATGCTCCTTCTGCTCCTGGGAAGATTCAGGATCTGGGTCAGGGGGAGGGGGAGGGGAGGCTCCCACGATTCCTCCTCAGTGCAGCTCTCCTCAGTACGGTCCCTGACACTGGGATTTTCTGGGAGGAAAATATTACTTTTAAAATGCCATAAGAGTGCTTTAAATATATGCAGTGGTTGTGGCCTAAGTGTAATGTGCAAGGCCAGGTTTGCTTGATATAAAGCCCACAGGCGGCTGGGACAGTTGTCTGGCTCCTGGGTGGATTCCAAAATCCCATTGTGTCAGCCCTTTGCCACATCACAATGGAAACATCTAAAACCCACCCAAGCTGACCACATCACAACACCTGCATTGCTCCTCCTGTTCCTGGCTTCAGAAGTGCATGTTAGGATTGGATCTGTTTTTCTAGGCTAGAACTGTTGAGTGGAAATGGCCCACCTCGTCCTGTTGTCTTGCAATTAGTCGCTAACTACACTACTAAATACTGAGAGCTGGCTAGTGTCTGTATGTTTCAACACCTTCCCTTCCTGTGCATCTGCTGGCTGTAAAAAACAGGGGACATGTGCATGGCTTTGAATGGGTTGTGGTGTTGCAATGGGGTTATGCAAGCCTGAAGATCCGCTCCTAGGAAGGAAGGCCATACAGTATTCATCTGGAAACTATCACAGTGGAGCTCTTAATAGACAGCCAGCATTAATATTTGTCAGTAACTGTAGCCAGTTTTAAGTTTGAGGAGTTAACACCGACTCTTCCGCAAATGCTGATGTCACAATCCAAAACAGAGTTAAGTGTGCATAAGCCCTTTCACTTTTTTTGGGGGGGGGTGCTATGTTTGCCTAGCTTTGTGCTGGATTGTGGCCTGTGTTTATTTTATCTTATCGATTTTATACATTCCCTTTTCTCCCCCAAATAGCCCATGGTTGCTTAATACAACCTAAGGAAATATAGAAAAAAGTATATCAAAACACTTTATAAAATATTTCCATTATCGATCAACTTGCCTGTTTAATGCTCAATGCATGACATTTGCACAGGTGTTGCTAGTGTAGATGATATGTTAGATTCAGGCCACAAAACCAATTGGCTACTAAAAGGACTTTTAATGCCTTCACTGATAAAAGAAGATGCTTGAAGTAAGACTTGATCTTAATTTAGTGGGGCAAAAAAAGGCACCTTTAATTTCATCATACAGGACAGGAATCAAATCAAATAAAGACATGCAATTTTTCTGCAGCACTGTCTCTAAAAGGGGGTGGGGGGGGAGGCTTCCAAATGAAATTCTGAGTCTTTTGCTGGATAGAAGGGGAACGGTTTCATCCCTCCTACATCTGTTTCTGCCCAAGAGATATCTTGCATCTGGAGTGGAAAATAGGCCACTCAGTACACAAGCTGACGTGTCAAGAAACTGGCTCCCAGCCTTTCCTCTTGGGATTTCAGAAACGTAGGTTTAATTCTGCAAACTTTGGTCCAAAAAGCAAGGAGAAAAGAGCATTCTTTAGTGATAATTTTTTTAGAGAAGCCCTGAACATTCTGGTACTTTTCCCGAACCCGTCTCATTTCTTGTATTTTCCTGAGTGAGGCCACCAAATGAAGTAGATTCATTCAGCATCAAGGAAACTTTGAGCCATGAGCATATTTGCTCTGTAGCATCCAGTAGATGGTTTAAATGCAGAAGGCAGAAGGGTTTCTGCAAAGGCAACACCTGCCTGGTAGTGAAGGTGGCAAAAGAGCTTTCTTCTCCACCTCCACTGCATCCTCAAGTAGTCCATCTGGCAGAACATTTCTGAGAGGCACACAAGGCTGATTAATATGTATCATCCTGGTAGGCAAAAACAAAATGGAACGCATTTTGAGGATAAAATTGCTCACCTCCCTAAGGACTTCGAGCAGGGGTGACTGGGAAGTGGATCCTGCAAACCCCTGCCGATGTTCATTTGATGAATCCTGCCCATTGAAATGAACAACATTAAGTTAGCCATGTCTGCTAACTTCTTTTTTTATTTTATTTTTTTCATGCTTATTTCCATGCTTATTACATACAAAAAAACAACACCAATATGTCTGCTAACTTCAGTGAGCCTGCTCTCGAGTAGGACTAGCATTCCTATGAAGCATGCAATTCAGAAAAACCCATAAACCACACACCCACCGAAAACGGCAGCAAAAAGCTACAGCAGCATGACTAACAGAAAAAAAAATCTCCATTGCAGTCAGTCAAAATCTTGGCAAAATAGGCTTGGCACCCCATCCCGTGTGCTGGGAAAAGCTTCACCTATTTATTTCTGCTTGCTGTGTGGTTCTCTAAGTTCTGCTGTTAATAACAATAAAAAAGATTTTGTTCATAAAATCCTCACTCCTTAAGCCCAAGCATCTCCCTTCTCATGGGCTGTCAGCTCCAGCACCACAAAAGAGCACCATCAACAGGAAAGCCCAGGCCAGATATTCTGCCAGCGCCACATCTTTGTTAGTTTTGGCTCCTTCTGTCAACGGAGCTACTGAATGTAAGGTACGAAACCAAGAGGAAACCATGGAATATAATCACAGTGGCACCAGACATTTCCAGAATAGCTCCCACTCCCAAAAGCCAACCAGACGGCCTACTTGAGGGCTGTTTCGGTTACGGTGAAATCTGGATCTGCTCCACAGAGCATAGTCAGCTTTGTTGCCTTTTAAAGAAATGCTCACTCTCTGCTCTCGGGGCTTATGTAACGGAAGGACTGCCCGCTGAAGATGTGCATTGCAAATCAAAACCAACCACTTTGAAAAGAAATCCAGACATATCAGCTCGATTTAGTGGGTTGCCTCACTGCTTCTTGAACAATTACAGAGCCCATGGTTCTTGACACATTAAGCCAGGCATAGGCAAACTCAGCCCTCCAGATGTTTTTGGCCTACAACTCCCATGATCCCTAGCTAGCAGGACCAGTGGTCAGGGATGGTGGGAATTGTAGTCGAGTACAGCTGAGTTTGCCTATGACTGCTCTAAGCAGTCCACAGAGTGGAAGGGGGAAAGTACCAGGGGAGATGTGAGCCCCTTTCTGGCAACTTCCAATCAATGCAGTGCAAAAGGCTGTATGTCCTTCTGCCCCTCGTGTTGATTGGCTGAGCTGGGAATCATTACAGCAATCCTCTTTATTGCAAATCTCCCATTCCCCCTTCTTCAGGATGCACATCCTTCCCACTTTGATCTCCCTGTCCCCAAGTCACAGACAAAATCATTCCCATCTGTATTTGTTTTCGCAGCTGGGACCCGGCAGCCACTCACTTTGTTTACTTGACGGAAAGACTTAAGAGCCACTTCTCCTCCTGCCTCAGAAGTGGCTCTGAGCACGTGGCAATAATAAACAGAAAGAATATTTTAAACCTAATAAAATACAGTGGTACCTCGGGTTAAGAACTTAATTCGTTCTGGAGGTCCATTCTTAATCTGAAACTGTTCTTAACCTGAAGCACCACTTTAGCTAATGGGGCCTCCTGCTGCTGTCGCACCGCTGGAGCACGATTTCTGTTCTCATCCTGAAGCAAAGTTCTTGACCCGAGGTACTATTTCTGGGTTAGCAGAGTCTGTAACCTGAAGCATATGTAACCTGAAGCGTCTGTAACCTAAGGTACCACTATATATGTGATTTATTTTAAGCTTAAGGCTTGTGCTAACTCATTGTGACAGAAATGTTAACACTAATTTCTGGTAGCACCTTAGAGACCAACTAAGTTTGTTCTGGGTATAAATTTTCGTGTGCGTGCACACTTCTTCAGATACACATCTGTGTGTATCTGAAGAAGTGTGCATACACACAAAAGCTTATGCCCAAAACAAACTTAGTTGGTCTCTAAGTTGCTACTGGACAATTTTTTAATTTTTTTTATTTATTTCGAATGCGTCAGACCAACACGGCTACCTGCCTGAAACTAAGTTCTTTCTCCACTCGGGTCATATTCTGTAGTCTTCTCTTCAGCTAATGTGCTTTTAACCTTTCCATGTGGCAAGATGGCTGCCGGATTGATCTGTTTCTCAAAAAAGATTGTGGCTGAAGGCTTATCTGTGTACCAGATCATGTCTGGCCATGAGACAAAGTTGTCCTAAGAGGCCATCTGTACATGGCCATCTGTAAAGTGCCTTGAATTAGAGATGCATGATCAGGGCTAGCTGACTACAAGATGAAGATCCCCTGCTTATGGCAGTTCTAACTCTACCATTCTATGATTCTCTGATCTATTTCAAAGTTTCCCTAGGGATTGGAATTGACTAACCCAGAAGCTATACCTCTGGTCTAGTTAATTTCACCCACACATTGACTTGTATGGGGAAGCAGCTGGAATTAGGAAAACGAAACCAACAGGCTTTTGCTAACCTGGTGAGCCTTTGATAACACACCTATATAGTTGGCTCACTTCTTACGCGAGGGTTTGGTCCTGGGGGTCCACATGCAAAAGCAGAAACCCCAGACACCCACCCCTGGCAAGGTGGAGGGCTGCTTACTGGGCTCTGGGAAGAAGGCTTGAAGGCTCTGGGAGCATCCCAGGACCCTTGTGTGACCTTCTCAGAGCCCAACAAGCAAAAAAAGCCCTGCTGGGTGTGTGGGTGGGGAAAAGAATAAATATATGGAGTATGGGAATGTTGGGTTTTCCCTCTCTCTCTGTTTATTCATTTATCCCTCCGTGTAAGGTTGCATATGTAAAGTATATGCAGGTTGTGGGCCCATTGCACATGCAATAAATAGCTATGGCTTCCCAGAATGTTTCTAGACAGTGAATACACGTGTGTGATCATCACAAGGGAAGATTGAGGCACAGACTGTGCTTCCTCCATGGAAAAGCAGACCTTTTCCATGGATCTCAAGGACACAGGCATACACCCCATACTCTGCACCACAGCTGCTTTTAAGATCCCTTTGCCCATGAGTAGACATACTAAGGTCCAAGGCCCTGATCCGGCCCAATTGCCTTCTAAATCCGGCCCACGGACGGTCCGGGAATCAGCGTGTTTTTACATAAATAGAATGTGTCCTTTTATTTAAAATGCATCTCTGAGTTATTTATGGGGCCTGCCTGGTATTTTTACATGAGTAGAATGTGTGCTTTTATTTAAAATGCACCTCTGGGTTATTTGTGAGGCATAGGAATTTGTTCATTATTATTTTTTTTCCCAAAATATAGTCCGCCCCCCTCACAAGGTCTGAAAGACAGTGAACTGGTCTCCTGCTGAAAAGTTTGCTCACCTCTGCCTGCCCTTTGCCTGTGTTTCACAGTGAGTGGATAAGTGTATAGCATGAGGAGACCACTGTCAAAGGCATGGACACTATGAGGGAAAAGACTGAAGACATTTTAGTTTGTGTCTTGGCTTGCATGAGAGTGAAATAGTAGAAGACGCCTATCAGGCTGAGTATACACCAACACTTTGAATTGTGCTTGGAAACATACTGGGAGGCAATGTAGGTATTTCAGGACCAGTGTTATATGTCCCAGCAGCCACTCCCAGTCACCAGTCTAGCTGCCACATTCTGGATTAGCTGTAGTTTCCAGGTCACCTTCAAAGGTAGCCCCACATAGAGCGCATTGCAGTAGTCCATGCGGGAGATAACTAGAGCATGCACCACTCTGGTGAGACAGAGAAAAAAGGCCAACGCGCAAGAGAGCACTAGGTGACCTTGGCCAATGGCTTTGCCCTGGGCTCCCTGGAAGCTATGTGCTCATGAAAAAAATAGAAGACAATTCACGTTTGTGGATTCTTACCGGTTTTTTTGTTTTTGTTTCTTTTGACTAGCTAATGGACCAGCTCAGGATAATAATTTTCTCGATGTTATTGAGCATTCGTTTTCTTACAAAACAGACCAGGCAGACTTCCAGACTGTCACTATTTCCAGGAGAGATTCAATCACATATTGGATCCTGAGCAACATATCTTCTTCCCCCGAAATTTGACTTTTTGCGATAAGGAAATTGATTGGAATAGGCAGAAGAAAGTGTGGGTTAACACTTGCTTTGATGCAATATTCTCCAACCTCCCCACAAACAAATCAGAATGAATACTCATGACTTAGCCAACTAAGTCTAATCTCCCTGCAAACAAATCAGGATGAATGCTCAATAAACAAGCCGTTTGGAAGTGCTCCAAACCCATTTACAATTGGATGCTTTGACCAGCTCTTTCGCTGCTACTCTCCCTTCTACCTGACAAATTCCCTAATTAGACTTCTGCTTGCAAACCACTTTCCTGCCCACACACACACACACACACACAGGTCCTGTCTTATGGCTATCACAGTGTATATCTGTATTGGCGTTGCCAGCCCAAGATGGGTAAGGTGCTTTTATTGGACTTCCCTAATATAGCAGCTAAAATCAGCATGTCAGCATCATCTGAATAGGTTTAATTGATGAGGACACTAATAAACGCGCCGGCAGGTGAGCAAATATTTTTACTTTGGAGGATCACTATAACCGGCTCAGGAAGACTGGTCAGGACAAAGTTAAAAATAAAAGACAGGAAAGCTCAGCTCTCCCTAGCTATGGAATGCAAAAGCACCACCAAGAGCTGTTGTGTCGCTTCCCTTTGCTCCAGCAGTTTTCTCCGAGCTGGCTCCAGGCTTGGCTTCCAGCTCCCACTTCAGAAAGAGAAGCCATTCACACTGTTTTTGTTTTTGGTTTGGTGGTGATTTTCTTTTTTTGGGGGGGAGAGCGGTGGAGGTTCAAAAAACCTGAAAGCAGGCATGGAAGAAAACAAGTCAAAATGAGATGCAGAAATGCAGTTTTTGTGGCTGAATACGCTTGCAAAAGGTCAAGCACAGCCCTGTGATCCTTTGGTTCTTGTTTGCCTGAGAGATAAATTCATCCCATTTCAAGAGAGCCGATTAGCATCTCTGCATCAGGGGTGAGCAGCTACAGCAGGAAGTATCTTTCAGGGCGCAGGATTTCTTTCACAGGGGACAATGGCCGATCAATAGCAGTGCAGCTTAGGAGCCTTGTCAAGGGTCCAGCTCTTGTTGACTCCAAGTGAGGTGCTTCAAGCTCTATGGGAAACCTCACTCAATATGTTTGAGCTGCCTATTGAGACCATCCAGGCTGGATTTGCTCAATAAATGTTAACCTATAAGATTTCGGATTCCCAAGCTTTCTAAGCCAACAAGCCACTGTTAATCTTGACATTTCTTTTCACAGTCCATGGCTGCATGTATTTATACAGCTCAGCAGTCTAACTTTTGGAGATGAAGTAATTCCAGTATGGAGGAACCTTTTCCTCCTCTACTATTTCCATAGCTGTCAACGTTTCCCTTTTTTTAAGGGAAATTCCCTTATTCCAAATAGGATTCCTCGCAAGAAGGGAAAAGTTGACAGCTATGACTATTTCCTTTGCCTAAGGGCAGTGGTGTGTGTGTGTGTAAGAGAGAGAGAGAGAGAGAGAGAGAGAGAGAGAGAGAGAGAGAGAGAGAGAGAGAGAGAGAGAAAACTCAATAGTATGAAGTACAGTCACCTCTTTTATTGTTGCCCATGGCAGCCATTTTGTGTTGACGCCCACAACACTTTTGACAAGATATGACAGGGGTGCCAACTTGAATAAAATAGGGGGGCATGACATGATGCGTTGCACACACACCATTTGAATGGCAGTGCCATTCAATACCAAAATATTTTAGGGGTGGGCAAAGACCCTCTCGACCCCAGAGAGTTGGATCCTCTGAGATATGATTAATACCACCCAGCACCTCATTTTTAACCAAAAAAGAAGCACTGCCTCAGGAAAACATTTTTTCATGATTATTAAAAGAGGAACAAGGACGAGCCCGATGGGCATAATGAAGTAAAGCTGGATGACACTGCTTTCTTCATAAATTATCTACACATCATCCCGCTAGGGTACTACACCATTATAATGTCAACAGAGGCAGCCTTTGAGTTCCCCCTAGTCTCACTCACATGGCCCAGATGTGCTGCTATTAACTCACTTAGCTTCGCCTGAGGATTATTTAAAAGGGAATTGGGAAAGGCATTCTTGTTTTTCTCCCTGGGCCTCTTCTCAGCTCCAGAAGAACAAAGTGTCCCTTTCACATGCTGGCTAGCAGTTTCCCAATGCCCACCTGCGAAAAAGATGTCATGATCCTAATCAGAAGATTGTGTTGCATCAGGTCACCATGCCACATTTTCTCCGCTGTTAATGGTCTGCCTTTGATCCATGGTACCTTTCTGAGGATTCATGAGAGGGATATTGTCTGTCAAGGACTATTAAAGAGCAGATTCAGTATTGCTGGACTCAGGGGTTGAGATCCATGCCTCAGCACCTTTTTTAAACAACAACAACAGAGAGCTCAGTTTGTTTGCCAAAGTCTCTTCATAATTCAGTTCCTCTCCCTGCCCCAGCCCACCCCACACAACTTCTTCAGCTGGTAACTGAGTAAAGCAGAATCTAACTGAATTGTCCTAGCTGAAAGTAGGGATGGGCAAATTGGTCTGTTTTGATCTTTCTCGACTGCTCGTTTCCCCCAGTTCTCTACATTTCTACACCAGTTTCCCCCCTTTTTTCCTTTTAAATAAGCAAGCCCTCATGAAAATATGTTAGAATTTTTGTATGAATTTACTGTATACATTTTTGCAAGCATTTTTGGCCAAATATACATATTTTTGCAAAGCTGTTTTCCCCAATATGATGCATTTTTGTATGTTGATTTCAGTAACATATGCACTTATATGCACACTTTACCACAGTATATGCATTTTTTGGTGTGCATTCCTTGGCTGCAGGGCGAAATCTGGGTAAGTGTGCAATTTTGAAGGGCAGCGCTGTTTCAGCTTGTGCATTGTTTAGTAAAATGCAAATTGGGCAAGCTCACCTTTCAGGGCCAGCTGAATTGAAGTTCTCCCCTATCCCTAGCTGAAAGAACATTCAGATGGCACCCCACAAAATGAAGTTACCAAAAAATAAAAACAAGTTAGGCTATAGCAGTAGGACCTGCAACAAAAGGTTGCAGCATAGAGTGCTCTCTGTACAGGACTCCTGGTCCTCCAGTACATTTTCCTTCCCCCTGGTTTTCTGTTTCTCCATCACAGTCAGCCAGGATTCTGTGGTTAATGGGCACTCTGTGGCTGCATATGCATTAGACTTGCACAGCACATTGAGAGCACATTCTTTCCCTCAAGCATTTCTGGGCCTTATCCTTTGTTAAGAGTTGCTGGGAATTGTAACTCTGTTTGCTCTTTTATCTTTTCAACCGCCCTGAGATCTTTTGATGAAGGGCTGCGGTATCTAAATCAAATAAATAATAATTTTGCGCAATTGCTTTTGGCTACCTCAGCAGCAGCACTTACAGCGTGAACTTCAGAAACAGAGGGAATCATTTTTGGTCTTCAGCATCGATCCTCGATTTTTTTATAGAGTTAAGCCAGCTCTACATTCCCCCCATTAATAATCATTGCATGCTTACGTTTTGTTGGCAAAATGATCCCTGGATTTATTCAGACGTAATGCCTATTTGCCACTGCTCCCTTAATTAAGAGGTAGTCAACATGGTGCCCTCCAAAGGTTGCTCAACCTCAACTCCTAGCCACCATTCCTGGCCACCAATGGTCAAGAATGATGGGAGCTGCAATCCAGCAACATCTGGAGAGCACCACATTGGCTACCCGTGCCATAATCCATGTAGAAGCAAACTCCCATGTTGGCAGCCAATGTGGATAATATGCCTCTTGATGTCCATCAGCGGCACCTTGCCCATAGAGGCTAGTGGCGCAGGGCGCCAAGTTCTGGAGGGCGCCAGGGAAGAGGCAGAGGCTGGATGCGGCACCTTCCGGCATCAGCTTGCTGCCCTTGCCCACCTCCACAGAAGCAGCGCTGCGCCCGGAGCCTCTGCCTCTTCCCCGCCGGAGGCCGCAAAGCTGCTGGCAGCGCCGTAAAAAGGTCGGCAACTCTGGGAAATGGGGGTGGGGGCGCCGGAGGGATCTTTGCACCACGGCACCAGATATACTTAAGACGGTCCTGATGTCCATCATCTATGTCTGCTGAGTGATGCTCAGCTGAGTCCCCCAGAACTGGCTGAAAACATCTTTGAATGAAGGTGGGGATGTGCTGCTCTATCTGGGGCCACTTGTTGTGATTGAGGATAGATAATGCCTGCCTCTCTCAGCTGGAGCACTTGTGTAATCATACTCCCAGGGACCTGTCTACATAACTGACTTGAGCAACTGCGTACTCCACCAGCTGAAATTTCTGCACACTCTTCAAAGGCAGGCCTGTATCTACTGTACAGAGCAGATTTCAAAAACACATTAGGTGGTAAGTATTGATCCTACAGTGGGCACATAAGGAGAGCCATATCTTCCCTGAAATCCTCCTATTCTCCCTTAAAAATCCATACTCCTGCCTTGTTTCTCCCCCACTCTGCAACCAAAGCAGCCTTGCTGGTTACTTAAACAGATGTTTTTAAATAGCCTGAGCTTTTCAGCTCCTTATAATTAACGGTTCATTTGGTTTATGGGTAAACGGGGCTGGGAGAGCAGAAGTTGTACAAATGCACTCCTACTGCCTGGGAAGTGAATTTCCAAAATAACACCACCCAGTACATACGAGGCTTTGATTGTAAACATTGAATCACAGAATCATAGAAATAGGGTTTCCATATTTCAAAAAGTAAAAACCAGGACACCCCAAAAGCAAAAAAAAAAACCATCGAAATTGTTGAGCTCTTCTTAGGAAAATACAAAAGTTGTTGAGCTTTTTAAAAAACAAAAACACTAAGATCCAGGACAAAGCGTCGCCTTTCAGAAATTCCCCCCAGATGCCAATTCTGTCTTTGAAATCCTGGCAATGTCCTAATAGAAATGTAGAGTTGGAAGGGACCTTGAAGGGTCATCTAGTCCAACCCCCTGAAATGCAGGAATCTTTTGTCCAATGTGGGGCTCAAACCCACCACCCTGAGATTAAAGCAGGGGTCAGCAAACTTTTTCAGCAGGGGGCCAGTCCACTGTCCCTCAGACCTTGTGGGGGGCCAGACTATATTTTTTTGGGGGGGGGAGGAATGAATTCCTATGCCCCACAAATAACCCAGATATGCATTTTAAATAAAAACACACATTCTACTCATATAAAAACACGCCGATTCGTGGGCCGGATTTAGAAGGTGAGTGGGCTGGATCCAGCCCCGGGGCCTTTGTTTGCTTACCCAAGGATTAAAGAGTCTCATACTCTACTGCAGCCTTTCTCAACCTGTGGGTCCCCAGATGTTGTTGAACTACAACTCCCATCACCCCTAGCTAGCAAGGCCAGAGCTCAGGGATGATGGGAGTTGTAGTCCAACAACATCTGGGGACCCATAGGTTGAGAACCGCTGCTCAACTGACTGAGCTATCCCTTAGATAGTGGGAGCAACTTTGTGCTAACTAATAAATCTTCACAGCTGGGAGGAAAGCCACTCAGGTGACAGGATAAGAACAAAGAGTCTTGTAGTACATTCCTGTTCTTCCAGAAAGATACTGATTTGTGGAAATATCAGCAGTTTGCTTAGAAGCAGCCTGTCTTATTCACTTCCAAGTGGTAGATTTTGATGTACGTAGTTGCACCAAGTCTGAATGTCCTTTGTAGATCCCAAGGACGCCAATTGTGTGGAGTTGAGTCATGATTGTTGGGGGAAGAGCAGCACTACTGACCTGATGCTTCCAACGCATAGACCATTGCCAGAAAGTAGCAATAGTATAGAATCATAGCCCGTTGCTTGAAACCAGCAGCCCTACAAAAGACCATTGTTTGGAAACAGCAGTCGTAATGTGTGCCCAATCTTAGTCTTGTTCCCTTAGAAGTAAATGCCTAATTACAGAGGGAGTGTGGCCCTCGCAGGCCCACATTTATCCCTTGTGGCATGTGGCATGATATCACCACTCTCAGTGTTTCCTTTCTCCTGAGGAGTGCCGAGCATGATGATAACATGGCAACTGCTGGGGTTGAAACTGTGTGATGGTGGACCCCATCTGTGAGGTGCTGGGCCCTCAAACATTGCAGCAAACATTGCAGGAAAACAGTTCCCTTTCCATGTTGCTGCTGCTGCTGCTGAAGTAGGGTGTAGCTGTGGTTCCCGGAGATGCTAAGAACCCACTATTACAGATCTCCATTGCCCTTTCCCAGAAATTACAGTTCTTGGATAAGACAGAATGACTCAAAGCCAGTTTTAATTTTGCAATAGATGTGGTCAGAAAACAGAAGGCAGCAGGTCCCATTTCAGGACCAGCTTGCACCCACCTTTTCTTGGGTGGCAGACATAATGGAATGATAAAACAATCCTGGGTCCTTCAAATAGTATAACTATAAGCCTGTTCATAAGAGTGGCCTATCGATTAGCTGTGCATTGGCTTCCCTTTGATAGATTTGCTTGCTCACAGTTGTAATCCTCCACAATCCGTTGCATATTTGTACTAGCATTTCCGGGATGCCTCTGTATTTCCACAGCTGCTTGGTGAATTCCCTCGGTGCTACAGCTGGTTGCTCCCCCCACCATCTCTGTTGCTGCAGAAGACCTTAGAAAAATAAATAAGGACTTTAAAGGAGCACAAGAAAGCAAGACGAGAGTATTAAAGGGGTGGAGAAATGAGGCAAGAAAAGCCAAGGCAGCAACAGGGCATATTTTGTTTCTCTGGTTGCTTTTTATGGAGCGTTCCTCTTGATTTCTTTGTACATAAGTTATGTGCCATTGTGTCAAGCAAGTGTTACCCCCATCACAAAATCTGACTGCGGGGAATGCCGGATTTACGTATAAGCTAAACAAGATATACCTTGGGCCCCACTCTCTTGGGGCCCCCTAAAAATGTAAAGGAAAAAAATTGGATGTATTTTTCCAAAATATAAGATAAAAAACAAATAAAATAAAACCTACCTACAGCAACAGTGTTTTGTGTTGTGTAGGCTCCTATTTGTTACGTGCAAATAGCTTTAGGTCCATAAATTACCATATAGCATACATTCAACAAAAGAAACAGTGACAATTTGTTGTTGACAAAGGACAGCTGGACATATAAAGGGTCCCATTACCTTCAGTAGCTTAGGGCCTCATCAAACCTAAATCCGGCCCTGACTGTGGGGCATGTGTGTGTGCAGAATGCATTTGTTCTGGAGGAGTCCCAAATCAACATTAATTGCACAACCTGAATTCGCTGATATGGAATTGAATCTCATCCACCAATAGAAACAGTTTGGAAGTTCTCCCTTTTCAATATGATTGCCCCGCCCTGCTTCAGGTGATGGCAGCTTGAACCACAGCACAATGAAATGCCCATAGATGCCCACAAACTACCTTATTCCTTATATACCATGCAGGTCAATGCATTCTGCAGACCAGTTTTTCCTAAGAGTCCCAAACATACCAGAACCCCCTTCCACAGGAGCAGGCTTTTCATTGTGGCTGCCCCTGTCAAGATATGGCAGGTGCTCACAATTTGTACTTTCCAGAAACAACTGAATGCAGTTGACAAACATTTCCAGTCAGATGAAAAGGACTCTGGTTTTAGATGTTCATTGTGTATTGTTTTTAAATCTAATTTCGGTTATTTTTCAACTGTTTCTAAAACTGTTTCTTTATGTTTGTAAGTCGCCTTGACACACATGTAGAAAGCAACTTATAAATCCATAAGAAAAATAGAAGATTGCTATATTAAATTAAAATCACTGTTATCTTCTCATCTTCATCAGAAACCAGTCCAAACAAGATTGGCCCTGTGCCTCCATTACACAACCTTGATACAACGCTAGAGACTCAGCTATACAGCTGCAAGTAAAATGTTTTGAATGTGTTGTAAAGTACAGTATACAATTGTGACACTAGATGATGACCTTGAGCTAAAACAGTTTTTAAAAAGCATTTTCACAATTTAACACGTGTGTAGATTCCACCCCAGTCACAAACAATTGGACCCTGTGAACTCTTGTGTTTATGACTTGGACCACAAATGGTGGCCTCTACTATCCACTGTTAAGGTTGTGTGAAAGTCTGCTTTCAGTCCTGCTTTCCTAATCCGGAGCAGCAAATCTCTGTAGGAAATATTTCTGCCCATTCAGCAATTATGGGTTGTTCCACATGTTGTGCTGTTTCTTCTTCTGTTGTTGTTGTTTAGACGTTTAGTTGTGTCCGACTCTTCAGGGAGCTGAAATTGCTGGCTTGGAGATCTAATGAAACATTACACACAAATGAAACCAGTTTTTTAAAAGAAAAGGAGGGGACACTTTAGTGAAAAATAGTGGCAGGCTCTGTGTGTGTCGTTTAACTCTTTCTATGCATGCCACTATCTCTTCCCCAGAAGTTCCACATCTGACAAATACAGTGGTACCTCGGGTTACAAACACCTTGGGTTACAAACACTTTGGGTTACAGACTCCGCTAACCCAGAAGTGGTACCTAGGGTTAAGAACTTTACCTCAGGATGAGAACAGAAATCGTGCAGTGGCGGCGGCGCGGCGGCAGCGGGAGGCCCCATTAGCTTAAGTGGTACCTCAGGTTAAGAACGGTTTCAGGTTAAGAACGGACCTCCGAAACGAATGAAGTTCATAACCAGAGGTACCACTGCATATGCTTATAACCCCATGGGAGGAACAGTGGTTTCGAGTCAAAATGGAATGGAGAAACAGTGGCTCAGGAAAAGGCTAAGCACTGCATTTGAATTGCTTCTTTGCTCAAAATTGCCCATTCCTGAGGTGGCTTGTCAGTCCTCCAAACAATTCAAGTAATTATGCTTATTTTGATGTAACAAAATAAGTTAGGCTCTGGTTCTTTTTTTACATGCACATGTAGAATTGTAGAGTTGGAAGGGACTCCAAGGGTCATCTAGTCCAACCTCTTGCAATGCACAAATCTTTTTTGCCCAATGTGGGACTCGAACCCATAACCCTAAGCTTAAGAGTCTCATGCTCTACCAACTGTATTTTCATCATGGGCTGCATTAATGGTTATAGGCCTACAGCTGTATTAATTGTTATAGGTTCTCACATGTGTGCTTCTTTGGCAGTTGCGCTGCATCATGGGCACTGTATGGTATATCAGGCTTCCTCAACCTCGGCCCTCCAGATGTTTCAAGACTACAATTCCCATCATCCCTGACCACTGGTCCTGCTAGCTAGGGATCATGGGAGTTGTAGGCCAAAAACATCAGGAGGGCTGAGGTTGAGGAAGCCTGCTTAATATCAACCAGTTGAACTCAGGGAATAAACATTAATAATATTAAATGCAATTTGAAATGAAAAAGTTTTTCTATGAGGTTACATTAGATGGTTCAGTACGTAAGTGGCATATATATACCACTGCCACGAACACCTCCCTCATTCTCTTAGAATGGCAATGGTGCCCACCTGAGAGGTGCCAGAAATTAGTTCTGACGAGTTCCAACTGAAAAAAGCCCTGCCTTTAATTAATATATGTTGCCAGTCTTGCATATTATAGCTTCCTAATGGCTAAAGAGCAGATATCATACCTTAGAGCTGAAATACTAAAGGAAAAAGACAAGGCGGGTGGAACAAACACCACAAAATGAACTCATAATATTGCAGCACAAGACAGTGATACCACACACCAAGGGCCTGAGGCGAAAGATTCTGGTTATTAGAGAGCTGGAAGAGGAAGAGGCTAACTAAAACCTGTCACATTAAGAAAGAATCGGGAAAATTACATATGCAGTAAAGACAGGCTTTCCGAACCCATTAAGAGATAATGGCAGAGGAAAAGAGAACTGTGGGTCCTATACTAATGATATGTTATTGGTTCTGAGAGGACAGTTCTGGAGCAGCGTGGTAGCTATAAGCCCTGTAAAGGAGGACAGATTCCCCACTCTAAGCATTCACTGCCTGCTTATAGAGTATGCCGAGATTCTAGTTTAGTTCATTAAGCAATGAAATCTGAAGAAACTTTTATTATTATTTTTATTTTGGTGGTGGGGAGGCAGAGGGATTAGACCACCCTGATCTTTTCTTCAGTTAATGGGGAGAATGCTTGGAATTGGAGGGGAGTGACTGCCAGACTGACTACCTATTTATTTAAGGATGTTTATATATGGTTTATCGAAGCCTCTAAGTGGTTTACGTGAAACACACAGTAAAATCACAAATAAAATCTGGAAAATGCACTGGAAAGTACAAAATAACACTTGCTTTGGCACCTCATCTAACCTCCCTGCAAACAAATTGGAACGAATGCCCAGTAAATAGCCAACATTGTCTAACATTGTCCCTGCAAACAAATCAAGACGAATGCTCAATAAACAGCACCTCATATCCCATTTAATGCAGGGAGAAGTGAGAGCAAAAAAAATACGGCAAGGGCTGTATGAAGTCCCCAGGTGTCCAGCTGCCAAAACCATTTTCTTAGAATCATAGAATTGTAGAGTTGGAAGGGACTCTAAGGATCATCTAGTCCAGGCATCCCCAAACTTGGCCCTCCAGATGTTTTGGGACTACAACTCCCATCATCCCTAGCTAATAGGACCGGTGGTCAGGGATGATGGGAATTGTAGTCCCAAAACATCTGGAGGGGGCTGAGTTTGGGGATGCCTGATCTAGTCCAACCCCCTGCAAGGCAGGAATATTTAGCTACCTCATACGGAGATCAAAACTGCAACCTTGGCATTATCAGCACCACACTCTAACCGGCTGAGCTCCTGTGCCCTGCAACTGCAATCCTGAATATATTCCAAGTGTTTAGCAGCAGACTGCAAGAACTCCTTTAAATGTTGCTACTCCACCACCAGCAAGCAAAGTTAAGCCCTTTTGTTTGTGTGTTTTGATTTCATTCTCCTTCCTTGGAAGAGCCACACTCTAATTTTAGCTATGAAGGGCTTTAAACTAAATACCCAGTGTTTCCATACATTTACGGTTAGCCAGAAACTAAAAGGAAAAGCTGTTGAATAGGTAAACAAGAGTCAACTAGCTGTTAACTCAAATGATCCAGTGGAGAAACTGAGCGCATGAAACCCAGAAAGTTTCAAAAGATTGATTCTTCGGCAGCATTAATGGACATGATTCTGTCACACACCTCAAATGCTCTTAGTAAGGCTTAAACAAATAATAAGAATGCTTTAATGCTGGAGTGTTTGTGCGTGAAGGGGGAGAGATATGGCCACAATCCAGGGTAGAACTATGGACACTTGGACTGCAGTCCTATACATGC
The DNA here is from genome assembly GCF_964234715.1 of Podarcis melisellensis. Taxonomy (NCBI): domain Eukaryota; kingdom Metazoa; phylum Chordata; class Lepidosauria; order Squamata; family Lacertidae; genus Podarcis; species Podarcis melisellensis. The sequence continues at coordinate 62,350,202 of NC_138529.1, forward strand.
TTGGCCAGGAGAGTAAATTTAATTGAATTCACTAGGAGTACACATATACAGAATTACGCTGTTAAGTCCCATTGCCTGCTTCAAGGAGGCAGTAGCAAGACCATTCCTTAAGAAGCCTTCCTTGGATTTGGAAAATCTAAGTACAGTGGTACCTTGGTTCTCAAACTTAATCCGTTCCAAAAGTCCATTCCCAAACCCAAGTGTTCCAAAACCAAGGTGCGCTTTCCCATAGAAAGTAATGCAAAATGGATTCATCCGTTCCTGACTTTAAAAAACAACCCCTAAAACGGCAATATAACATGAATTTTACTATCTAATGAGACCATTGATCCATAAAAGGAAAGCAATAAACAATGTACTACAGTCACACAATCAATCAATCAGTAGTTGAACTGGGTTTTACACAGTCACACACACACACAAAAAGAGCCACAAAAATTCAAAATAAATAGCAAAAACAGACAGACCTCAGCGTAACACTAAAAATGGAAGTGTGGCACACAAAACAGAAGAGTGGCACTCAAATCAGAAGCATAACAATCAAAACAGAGCACATTCAGCTTCTGAAAAAAGTTCGCAAACCAGAACACTTACTTCCAAGTTTGCTGTGTTTGGGTTCCAAGTTGTTGGACAACCAAGGCATTTGAGAACCAAGGTACCACTGTAATAACTGACCAGTTGCCAGCCTCCCCTTCTTGGGCAAGGTTCTTGAGCAGATACTCACAGACCTGATCTAGGAAACTGATTCTCCAGATCCATTTCAATTAGAGTTTAGGCCCAGTTTTGGCATAGAAACTGCTTTGGTCACCCTGTATGATGACAAAATGTGTCCTTGTTAATTCTCCTCGACCTCTCAGTGGCTTTTGATACCATCAACCATGGCGTCCTTCTGGAGCGGCCGTCTAAGCGAGAGATGGATGGCCCTGCTTTGGGGTGGTCCAACTTGGATGGTCGTTTCCAGAGGTTAATGCTTGAGGAGCCCTATGGAGCCTTCAATGTTGAGTTCCTCAGGACTCAATTTTATCCTCCTTGCTGTTTAACATCTACATGAAACTGCTGAGTGGCATCATCCAGAGTTTGAGAGTACGTTGCCAGCAATATACTGATGGCACACAGCTCTACTTCTCATTTACACTTGCAGGTTGGCAGTGAATGTGCTGGACTGTTGTCTTGCCTTGGTAATGGGATGAGAACCAACAAACTGAAGCTCAATCCAGATAAGACTGAGGCGCTGTTAGTGGGTGGTCTGCTAGACTGGATGGATGGGAGCGGGCCTGCTCTTGATGGGGTTACACTCCCTCTGGAGGGGCATGTATGTAGCTTGGGGGTACTCCTGGATCCTTGGCTGTCACGTGGCTCACATGGCCTCAGTGGCATAGAGTACCTTCCATCAGCTTGGGCTGGTGGCCCAGCTATGCCCCTATATGGACAAGGATAACCTAGCTCCTGTCATCTGTGCTCTGGTGACATCTAGGTTAGATTACTGCAATGTATGATACATGGGGCTGCCTCTGAAGATGGTTCGGAAACTTCAGCTGGTGCAGAATTTGGAAGCCAGGTTCTGCCCTGGGCAAGATGGATTGAGTATATAATGCCAATCCTAGCTGAACTGCCAGCTAGATTCTGGGCCCAATTCAAAGTGCTACTAAGCCTTAACTAAGACTGCAATACGTCAAGGGCTGCCTGTCCCCATATGAACCTCCCGGACCCTGCAATCATCATGCAAGGTTGCTCTTCCTGTGCCTCCTTTGCTAGAGGGTGGCAGCAGGAAAACAGGCCTTTTCTGTGGTGACTCCCTGCTTGTGGAATGCTTTCCCCAGGGAGGCTCACCTAGTGCCTTCATTACGTATCTTTAGGCATCAAGCAAAAACATTCCTCTTCTCTCAGGCCTTTGGCTAATTAGAGAATCTATGGCCTTTTAAACAGGGGAGAGTATTGTTCTCATTTGTTACTATATGTATTTTCTTTGGTTTTCATATTGTAAACTGCCCTGTGATCCTCCATTGAAGGGCGACATCAAAATAGGTAGATGATAGATAAGTGTGCCAAAGGTTGTCTTGGAAGATGGACTTTGTATATGTGTTTTAAAGGACAAGGAAACCTCATCCACCATTTCTATTGTGATTATGTGGGGCAGGGTAGGGGGGAGATGAAATGAACAAGCCACTCCCCAGCTATTAGGTTTGTTTTGGTTGCATTTCTCAGAGTCACATTTCAGATTCATTTTACAGACTCTCATGGCATTGTGACAATTGTTATTGACATTTAGGACTGAGGTAAGGAGAAGGAAATTGCATGAACTGATAGCTGGGAAAGGATGGGAGGAGAGAAGAGAGACCCATCTCTGTAGCTAGCACATCTCTCCTTACTCAAGACCTCTGTTTGGCAGTGTATACTGTTGTGATGGAAAATGTTATATATAGTTTCCAAACAACAACCTACTCCTGAGACCTATGAGGGAAATTAGCTTAGCTCTCCAGAGACGTGCTAGCTGTGGGATATTAACACAACTATTATCGCTTATTTGCTCACAGCACCTTCTCTTGGATTTTTCCTCAGATGCTCTATCTTCTGTCACTGATTCCCCATTAAAATGGTGCAGGCAGCGTGAGAACATTTCCCCACTCCTCAACCAAAAAATAAAAAGGCCGTCTCTATTCTTGTCTTAATATTAAACTGAAGTGACCACAGCCATTTCTGGCTCATTTCTTCTCAATAGCGGCAGAAAGAAGTGCAGATGCTCTTCTGGTTACAGACTCCACTAACCCAGAAATAGTACCTCGGGTTAAGAACTTTGCTTCAGGATGAGAACAGAAATTGTGCTCTGGTGGCACGGCAGCAGCAGGAGGCCCCATTAGCTAAAGTGGTGCTTCAGGTTAAGAACAGTTTCAGGTTAAGAACGGACCTCCGGAACAAATTAAGTACTTAACCCGAGGTACCAGTGTACAAGGACAAAGACACACTACATTTGCTTCCTACCTTCCTTCAAGGAGCACAAGGCAATAGAAATGAGGTTCTCCCATTTTTATTGGCCCACTATCTTGGGCAGGTAGGTTAGGCTGAAAAGGCAGTAACTTGTTTAAGGTCACTCGTCAAATGTATCCAAGTGTCACTCTGCACGTAAGACAAGAGATTTCACCTCCCTGACATGTCTGACACTCGATCCACTATGCCACACAATTGCTATGTTGCCATTGGAGAATTTTGGTCCAATAAGAATATGTTTGGAACCTAATGACCTAATACCGAGCGACACCATTGGTCCATCAAGCTCAGGATTGCCCCCAATGATTGGCAGTGGGTCTCCAAGATTTCAGGTGGGATACTCCCAGCCCTTACTGGAGATGCCAGGGAATAAACCTGGGACCTTTTGCATGCAAAGCAGATGCTCTAGGTCTGAGCTATGCTCCTTGGCACCCAATGATGTATCCTAGCAATGCTCAGTTCATCTCTTTAGAATATTATCACATTGGTGGACTGAAATAAATTATCTCACGATTGGTACTTATTTTTAAAAGTTAGCCCCTGCCCCACCAAAAAGAAAACAGGGCTTAAAAGATATATGCTAAGAGCCACGGTGTTTACTTGAATATAGCAGATCCAAGTTTTATTACAAAGCCAAAGAGAAGAAACACTACAGCTGTAGGACAGTATGTGGGACATCTGCGGTCAAAATTTCTCATAGTCCTTCCCCCACCAAAGGCCTTCTTCTTCTTCTTCTTCCCACCCTTTCCCTCTTCTCCAACATCTGGCAGGGCAACTGTGGTCAAAGGAAGATTGACAGAAGTGTAAACAGCCGCCTTCGGACTGAAGCCATGTTAAGCGTTGCTGCAAAGTAAAGGAAGGGTGGAGAATTAGGCAAGGGCAACATCTGCTGGCGGGACCTAGAAGGAACATCCATTTTAAACAAAGGCTGCTTTGGGGGGCCCTCAGCCGGTTACTGCAGGCTACTACAACTGCTGCTCCCCCTGGTGTGTGGAAAGCAGGCAGAAATCTTTTCTTGCGGCCTATAATGTGCTTGATGTTCTGCTCCTGCTACCCATCGCTGCAGTTCCTGGCAGACAAAAGGTGGCGGGAAGGAAGGAAAGTCCTTGGTGTGCTGGCCTTCACAAGCAGTTTGGCTGTATATGGATTGGTGGGTTACCTACCTACCTACCCACCTACCTACCTGACTTGTGTGTTTACAATTCCTTCCACACCTTGTTAGAAGGCCCCTATTCCCCTCACAAAACTGCAGTTCCCAGAGTTTCCTGTGAAGAGGGATTGACTGTTAAACCACTCTGGCAATAGTAGCTCTGTGAGGGGACTAGGGGTCTCCTAATAACTCTACATAACTCTAATAACAAACTACACCTCCCAGAATTCTTTTTGTGGAAACCAAGTGACTGTTTGAAGTGGCATCATGGTGCTTTAAAGGTATGGTGCGGATGTGGCATTAGCATGCCTGCATTCTAGTGCGCAGCAAATGACTACTAAAAACTCCGAACCTGGAGTGGTAGGAGGGCAGAACAGAATCTTCAGTAGTAAAAGCAGATAGGCAAATAATATTTTACAGATCTATTTCTCTCCACCCTGGTTCTCATGATGAGCAGCAGCTGTGTTGTGCAAAGCAGATTGTGCATCAAATAATTCAGTTTTGCTGTGTACAGAATCATTATTGTGGCACAGGATTTTGATTTTTTTTAGTGTGCAGAATTTTTTTTAAGAGAAAAAGGCATGCAGAACTAGGTCTAAATATAGCCAAAATTAAAATCTTGTCCATTTAATGTGAGTCGGACCGATGTTCCCTGTGTACTTTGGAAGGACTTGAAGTTATTAGGTTCTGCTGCTCTCATGCAAACATGCCCCACTCAATCCTACTACTATAAAGTGTTTTTGTGTGAACAACCGGTACGTTCAATGAAGACTTAAATTTTCACAGTGCACAAGGAACATTCCTCCCAAAAAAACCCAACTCGCTGTTAATGTTCCCACACTGATGGAACCACAGGGAAGCCAGCAGTTCTGCCAAAACACTGGCAGCGTGCAGAGGATAATTTTTGAAGCTATTTTCTCCTTAGTGCCACGGTGGCAACAGAACCAAACTGGTAGTTCGCTAACCCTACAAACTTAATGGGGCACCCTTGTAGGTGCTGCTGATGGTGGAGAAGCCCGTTAATTCCTAGCCCAGTGCTAAATGTAATTCACTTCTGGTAATTCATGGCCAATCAATGGTGTGAAAGTAACCAGATAGGCTCAGAAGATATTTCTGGACTAGGCAAAGTCATTCTCAGGAAAAGTTAAGGAAGTGTTCAAAAAGAAGGGAGCTCTTATCTTGTTTCTCTCTCTCTTTATATGCTGATATGTATTTATTATTTCACATAACCAAGAATGAAGTATTTTTAAAGAGTTTAAAAACAGGTTCCCTACCTTGAGAAAGAGTGATGGTTTGGGGAAGGACAGAACTCTGCCCATTACAAAAAACTATGCGACAGGGTTATCAGTTTCACACCAGACCACAGCGCATGCATATCTCCTGCAGCACACTGCTGGGGTAATCTTTGGTCCCCCTTTCTTACGAAGCAATGCAACTTAGGAAAAAAATCAAGTTTTACGAGACACCACAGCAAGACAGAAAAATGAGCATCAGGTGATGGCAACTGAAGGCCATAGCTTCTGGCCTCCATGGCTCTGCAAAGCTTCATGGTCCAATCAAGATATACACACCCAGATGAGCTAGAATAAACCGGCACTGTAAAATCAGTTCCACAAATGGATCCATGTGTATAGACTATGAAGCCAGTTGAAGAACCTATGGCCTTCCAGATATTGTCAAGTAATAGTTTCCATCATCTTTTTTGCTGGCCATGCTGGTTTGGGTCCAATGGGGGCAGAGCCCAGAAACATCCCTCCTTTAAACAAGGCTGAAATCCCACTGATAAGATGCTTGGGAGTCGCAGGATTCAGTTGCCCCTGTCCTTGCCAAACAGCTGGTTTGTGGGGTTTCAAAATGCCTGGCACACACAGTCACAGATGATTTACACACAGTTTGCTGGATTTGAGTCCTAGCTTGTATACAGCACCAGCTCCTCTACTTCAAAAGAAGAGGCCGGCTTCAATGGACATAAAATATCGGGGCTTGCAGGGAAAGTTTTTACATATGGCACAGGATCTATCTCCTCCTCTGATATTATATATAAAAGAGAACACGTGGCATGAAGTCATCCAGTTAAGAGTTTCCTTGCCCTCACTTCAGTCCAGTCTATGAAGTCACTGGAGGTGGGAAACTCTTAGCAAGATTTCTGCCACATCATACATTTTGTTTCTTATACAATGTGGGGGTTGCTGTTTTCAGCACACTTCTCATCTTGAGCATTCTGCCCTGAGTGGCTTAAGAGTATTCCTAGCAACTGACCTTTCCTGAAGCACAGGAGCCCCAGCAGCCAAGCATGCCTGTGTGGCTACTTGTCTCCAAGATAGGAGGCATCTTTCCCAGTTTTCTTCAGGGTGTCCAGTAAGGTGTCAACACTGTGCTCTGACTCTATATTCACCTTCTTGTTGGGCAGGTCGATTTCAAACTGAACACCTGAAAAGAAAGGACACAGTGTGCAGAAGCAGCATTGGAAATTTGAAGTCTCCTCCCCACAATTTATTCTCCCACCTTCTTGAATGAGTGGCAATGTCAAATGGATAGTCTATATTAACTTGCAATACATCCATCAGTTGAGGTGGGGCTGTACTTTATCTTATGCTTATTTGTTTACAGATTTGTAATCTTCACTATGAGAAAGCTATAGTAAGATGGAGTATAGGGATAAAATCATCAAAAGAGCCATGAAAACATCTTAAGCATTGAAAAATGAGTAAAAGATGGTTTAGTCTGATGGTAGAACACAAGGTTTCACAAACTTGGGCCTCCAGCTGTTGTTGGACTACAACTCCCATCATCCCTGACCACTGGTCCCGGCAACTAGGGTTGATGGGAATTGTAGTCCACCAACTGCTGGAGAATCAAGTTAGGGAAACTCTGGTAGAGCATTCATGTAAAAAGGCCTCAGCTTCAATCCCCAGGATCTCCAGATAGGGCTGGGAAAGACCTCTGTCAGAAATCCTGGAGAGCAACTGCCGGTCAGCTTAAGAAAATACTGAGAGAGATTGACCAATGGTCTGACTCTGTGTAAAAGGAATTTCCCATATTCCTCTCCAGGTAGCAAAGATGTGATGTGAAAAAGCCCTGCCTAAGACCCTGAAGAGGGACGCAGGTGGTGCTGTGGGTTAAACCACAGAGCCTAGGACTTGCCAATCGGAAGGTCAGTGATTCGAATCCCCGCAACAGGGTGAGCTCTCGTTGTTCGGTCCCAGCTGCTGCCAACCTAGCAGTTTGAAAGCACGTCAAAGTGCAAGTAGATCAATAGGTACCACTCCGGTGGGAAGGTAAACGGCGTTTCCGTGCGCTGCTCTGGTTCGCCAGAAGCGGCTTAGTAATGCTGGCCACAAGACCCAGAAGCTGTACGCCGGCTCCCTTGGCCAGTAAAGCGAGATGAGCGCCGCAACCCCAGAGTCAGTCACGACTGGACCTAATGGTCAGGGGTCCCCTTTACCTTTACCTTTTAGGACCCTGAAGAGCCATTGCCAGTCAATACTGAGCGAGATGGACCAAGGGCTTCTCTGTATTGGGCTTTTGTAGCGAGACAGATGTTTCCTTTAGAATTTCACCCTTACTTCTCCTTCCATTAGACTATCTTCCCTTAGGAAGGGCCATATGCTTTGAATCCAAGATGGTTGGGAGCTGGATTCTCCCTGGCTGCAACATCAGTTGTCTGCAGCTGAAAGGCGTTCTCGTGAAAGAAGAACACCTTGCACATGCTAGCTTTCTATACCAAGGGAACATCTTATAAGGAGGAACATTATCAAGGCTGGTGGTTTCCTACGGGAAGTAACATCGGGGTAGGAAACTGCATGGAACCACATATGGGGACTTCAGGCACACCCCACGTTACATATACACAAAAAGGCACCATGCGGCTTCTCAGTATATATGCCGACAGAATGAAATGCAGATGACTGTGAGGCACATGAGGTTCATTTCTGTCCCAACGTGGAAGAAATTTATGTGTAGCAAATCCTTTGTGTGGAGGCAACCTTCAATGTCTTGCAACAGTTATGCTGACACCAACGGAGGACAGTAGATTAGACGCTTGCTAAGGGTGGTAAAGACAGCAGCAGATTCAGCTCTTCTACTGCAGAGCAGAAGCAACCAGAGTTGTGCGTCAATGATTTAAATGAGTTTTGGAGTAAGCCTTTGATCTTGTAAACAAAATAAAGTTGACAACTGTCTAGAAGAGGAAATTATGTAGTCCTAAGGGACACGGGATGAAAGTTAAACATTCCAGCAACAATCAATATTTAGTTACTGACTAACTACCTCTACAGTGGAACCTCGGGTTAGGTACTGTCCTCCTTATGAACGCTTTGGGTAATGAGCTGCACTAACTCAGAAGTAGGTCTCCTGGTAGCGAACTTTGCCCCAGGATGCGAGCGGAAGTCGCGCACCAGCGGTACGGCAGCAGCGGGAGGCCCCATTAGCGAAAGCGTGCCTCAGGTTAATCACGGTTTCGGGTTAAGAACAGATCTCCGGAATGAATTAAGTTCATAAATGGAGGTACCACTGTATTAGGAGCAAAGTAGAAAGCCCTCTAGAAGCTGCTTGCTACTTCAGCTAGGGCAAAGAATGAAGCAAAAGCTGCACATCATTTAAGTGGCTCATTTAATCTTTTTAAAACCCTGCAATGAAAATACGATATGCAAAGATGAATGCACTATGAGTTGGAACATTTTCTAGCATGCTGCACTGACAACTGCAAACCAAGTTAGAAGGCCCTGGCTCTGGTTGAGGCTTATCTAACTTCCTTAGGGCCCGGGACCTCTTGGGTGTTGCTATTTATGGACCTTAAGGTCCTCCGCAGGGCATACCAGGAGAGGTGGTCCTGTAGGTACGAGGGTCCTAGGCCATGAAGGGCTTTAAAGGTCAAAACCAGCACCTTAAATCTGACCCTGTACTCCACTGGGAGCCAGTACAGCTGGAAAAGCACTGGGTGAATATGCTCCCATGGCAGAGACCCTGTGAGGAGCCTCAAACAATGCAAGCAGGAATACTTTAAGCGTAACGCTAAGTGCAAGAAGAAGCCTTGAGTGTTCAGTCTTGTGGTCTGCCAGGTACCACTCACCTCCCAGCTTGTTGAGAACACGGGTGACGGCATTAGAGCACCCTTCACAGGTCATGTCTACAAAGAATTCATGTTTCTGAAATTGCAAGGAGAAAGAATGGAGAGGACATTGAAATATCTCTCGCTGAGCAACTGCACAATGATGTTATAAAAACTAGTTTATTAAACAATAATAAAAGTTAGAATCAAAGCTTGACCTTAACTGCTTGGGTTTGGATACCTTGTTAAAATGTTGAAATTTATGCAATAAATAAATAAATTTCAGGTTCATGTCAACTGGAGCACCCATAAACCTGTGCTCCATAGTCTTTGAGCGTATGCACATGAACATAACTTGCTGAGACTTTGTTTAAATGTTGGGATCAAGTTGTAGATGCATTTTCTTTAAGAATACATTGTCAGCCAAAATGATGTTCTCCTTTCCTTCCGTCAGGGTGAATTAATTTAAATCAAGGCAATTTAAATCACCAAGGTGGGTGGGGGAAGGCTGATTTAGGAAATTCTATTGGTACTTCATGCATTTCCTAAACAATTAGGTAATTAACACTACATCTACATGGAACATTTACTACTATTTTATGGTATTGCTGCTTTCTGAATATTATTTACTGGAACAGAAAGAGATACCCGAGAAGCCCGAGCTTCCCCCGACCCCAGACCAGGCTGCTATCTGCAAGCCTAGGGAGCCCGGCGGGAAGTTGCGCCAGTCTCCCCAGGCTTGCGGATAGCTGCCTGAAGCCCGGGGCGTGCAATGCAGCACTCCCCGGGCTTCGGGCTGAAGGCAGCTGTCCGCAAGCTTGCGGAGCCCAACTGGAACTCCCGCCAGGCTCGGCAGGCTTGTGGAGAGCTGCCTGAAGCCCGGGGTGCGCAATGCAGCGCTCCCCGGGCTTCGGGCTGCAGGCAGCTATCCGCAAGCCTGCGGAGCCCAGAGGAAGTTCCTGCCAGGCTCCGCAGGCTTGCGAATAGCTTCCTGAAGCCTCGAGAGCGAGAGGGGTCGGTGCGCACTGACCCCTCTAGCCCTCCAGGCTTCAGCAAAAGCCTGCATTCGCCCCATAGGATGTACACACATTTCCCCTTCATTTTTTGAGGGGAAAAAGTGCGTCCTATGGGGCGAAAAATACGGTAGTTATTGCCTTTGAGTCCTACTCATGGGGTATGTATCTGAATAGCCAATGCAAGCAACAAGGAACAAGATTAAAAAGGCACTTGTCTGATCCAACAGGACTCTTTCTTGGGGGTGTGTGTGTCTTTTTTCACTTTTGCTTTCTTTCCTGCCTTGCCCCACACCAGAAACAGAAAGTATTTCCACACAAGAACAGAAAGTAACTAAAATCCGTTACAATCAAAAACACACTTGACCTGTAATGTCTATTTAAAGACAACAAAGGGCCCATTCTCCCCACCCTGCAAAAAAAGCAAACAGCTTCTTTTCATAAGACGAAAAGGAAATGTCCTTACTGATAGAAAACAAATACTACAGAGCAAATCGCAGAGCTAACACAGTTAAAGAAATAATTCGGGTTGATGCAGTCGATGATCAGCCAGGATGGCATTTTCTGGGTCTGGAATGAAGTTCAGAGATGACTAGATACTTCATTGGTCCTAGAATCAAGGCCATAATAACGTTTATTGTGCCATATTAATGCTTGGCCTCAACATATTTATTTTTCCTGCTTTTCTGCTTATGCAGAAGAACAGTATTTAACTATTTGCTTTATAGAGGGCCGTTCCTTCAGTCTAAAAACATTGGTGTGTTTAATTTCTATTTCAATTTTAACTAGACTATCTTTTTTAAAGAGACATTTACAACACTGAGTTATAAAATAGCCATTTTATAGTAAACAACAACAACACCCCTCAGTAGACAGGTTAACAGTACTTTTGCTCTTCATAGTATGAAGTATGTACCCAACCCAGGATGTTTAAAAGTTGTGGCAGAACTTGCATCCTTCGTAAACAGCCCAGCCCTGAGAGAGTTGTATGTCCCTGTGGCTAATTGTGTAATATTACTGGAGTCTACTGGGGGAGGGCAGGGAGAAGAGGGAGGAGAAAAAAGAGCCAGATCTTGCATTACTAACCAGTTTTTCCTGGCACCTCTAAAAACACAATCCATAAAGATGAAACTGGAGAGGCCTGAAATCCAAGCCACATAATCTGTTCTATATCAGGGATGGGCCAAACGGAACTGGATGACATAAGATGGACAAAACCCCTAGAATCTTTCCATGGATTCAAGTCACTTACATCTTTGCTAGAAGCTGAAAGGTTTATTCAAACGAGACACTTTCACTAAAGTAAGGTAAAGGGACCCCTGACCATTAGATCCAGTTGTGACTGACTGGGGTTGTGGCGCTCATCTCGCTTTATTGGCCGAGGGAGTCGGTGTACAGCTTCCGGGTCATGTGGCCAGCATGACTAAGCTGCTTCTGGCGAACCAGAGCAGCACATGGAAATGCCGTTTACCTTCCTGCCGGAGCGGTACCTATTTATCTACTTACACTTTGATGTGCTTTCAAACTGCTAGGTTGGCAGGAGAAGGGACTGAGCAACGGGAGTTCACCCCGTCGCAGGGATTCGAACCACCGACCTTCTGATTGGCAAGTCCTAGGCTCTGTGGGAGACCTTAATATAACTTGTTCTTTAATGTGTCACTTGAAGATCACAAAATGTTCTTGAAGGGATCCTCACGCTCCGTTTAAAATGTATTCTTGTCCTTGCATGTGAGGGGCACTGTGTGCAGGATCCTATACCACTATCAGGCCTTGCTCAAGGAAGGAGGCACTCACAACCAAGCAATACACAAATTAGCAGTCCTGTTGTAACATCAGCTCCTAGGGATCAATTCCCAACGTGATCCTGTGAGGGTGGAATACAAGGGTTGGCTTTTGGTTTTTCATAACTGCAGTCTCTGAGGCAATGGGTTGCTGCCATCAGAGGTTACCCATTGGGGTTGCGATGAAGAAAAACAACAGGGGATGGTGGCCAAGGCTTCAGGCTTAGGGTTTATATTATATTATAATTATTTAAATTTCTATACCGCCCTTCCTCTAAAGCACAGATATTACTCAGAGACAACCAGACTGCTGGTGGGAATTGTGGTCCAAAACATCTGGACGCTGCCAGGTTGGCGGAGGTTGGTCTTATCAGTGATATGTGTAAGAGGCTTTGAGAGACTTTTTTGTGCTTAAGAGAAAGATAAAAACACTTTAAACCTTCACAGGTGAAGCAAAACATACAGCTTTGGCTCCCATTTCTTTGCTATTGGGAGCCTCCTAATTTGCTTTCCCCTGTGTGGGTGGCGCTGTGGGTTAAACCACAGAGCCTAGGACTTGCCGATCAGAAGGTTGGCTCTTCGAATCCCCGCGACGGGGTGAGCTCCCGTTGCTCGGTCCTTGCTCCTGCCAACCTAGCAATTCGAAAGCACATCAAAGTGCAAGTAGATTAATAGGTACCGCTCCGGTGGGAAGGTAAATGGTGTTTCCGTCTGCTGCTCTGGTTTGCCAGAAGCGGCTTAGCCATGCTGGCCACATGACCCGGAAGCTGTACGCCAGCTCCCTCGCCAATAAAGCGAGATGAGCGCCGCAACTCCAGAGTCGGTCATGACTGGACCTATAAGAACTGCTATAATGCATGTGTGGCAAAACCAGGTTGCAAATCTGGTGCCACCACCACTTCACAGTACAGTGGTACCTCGGGTTACATACACTTCAGGCTACATGCGCTTCAGGTTACAGACTCTGCTAACTCAGAAATATTACCTCAGGTTAAGAACTTTGCTTCAGGGTGAGAACAGAATTTGTGCTCTGGCGGCGCGGCGGCAGCGGAAGGCCCCATTAGCTAAAGTGGTGCTTCGGGTTAAGAACAGTTTCAGGTTAAGAACAGACCTCCGGAATGAATTAAGTACTTAACCCAAGGTACCACTGTATGGGTGTAAGCCAGGATTTTGGGGGCGGGGGCGGGGAGCAGGCCTTATGTTAGGGGGTTGGATGCAGAACCAAGTTACAGTATCTGCAACACAACTGATCAGTTTGTTATTTTTGTTTATTTACTTGATTTTTTGGGAGGGGCAGCTGCCCCCCTGCACCATCCTGGCTATGCCCATACTGTAGTTCACAGTACCCTAAAACTACTTGGAGGTTATTTTTCCTGCGATCAAGCGCTTTATAAACGCTAGCAAACTAATAATAATAGTAATAATAATAGTAATAATGATGACGATCCCTTTACAACCAGCATTTCTTCAGTGACATGACCAAGGCCGCCAAGGGAAGCCTGTGCCAAGCCGTAGATCCGGTAAGGCCCCGATCCCAGCGCAGAGCACCCCACGCCTTGAGCAGCACCCTTCCACATCGTCACCCCGTTTTGCGGGAGGGGCGCCTCCCGAGTCGCAAGGGGGCCGAGGGCGGGCGTCTTTCAAACTGGGCCCGATCGTTAGGAATCCCCGGAAGGCGAGTCCATCTCCTTCTTTCCCCGGCAGCAGAAACGACAACGGCAGATGGATGTGGGGAAAGGCTGATGCTGTGTCGTCCGAAAAGGGCAACGGCGCGACTGCCCAGATCACCACCCACCGGCATGGCTGCTGCTGCGGCTGCTCCTCCTCTTCTTCCTCCGAAGCCTTCCTGGCTGCTGCTCAGCGGAACGACGCGGCTCCCTCCGCAGCCTCCGCGAAATGAAAGGCCACCAAACCAGCTCGCGCCCCTCCCACTGGCCGGCCACCCCTCCTGCGCTAAGCCTTCTCCGGCGGAGTCGGCGTCGGGAAGGCGGGGGGAAGCCGGGGACGCGCGCGCTCTTCGCACTTTGCGCCACTAGGAGGAGAAATTCCACGAGCCTGTAGCATCTTAGAATTTTAAGAGGGAGAAAGGGACCACGAAGGGTCATCTAATCCAATCCCCTGCAAGGCAAGAGGAATCTTTGACCCAGCCTGGGGCAGGAACCCACGACTCTGAGATTAAAAGCTTCCTAAAGCAGATTCTTCCTGGCTATAGTAATCAGTGCTTTTTTCTAAGAAAATGTTTAGGTAAAGGTAAAGGTAAGGGACCCCTGACCATTAGGTCCAGTCGTGGCCAACTCTAGGGTTGCGGCGCTTATCTCGCTTTACTGGCCGAGGGAGCCGGCGTACAGCTTCTGGGTCATGTGGCCAGCATGGGGAACCAGAGCAGCGCACGGAAACGCTGTTTACCTTCCCACCGGAGCAGTACCTATTTATCTACTTGCACTTTGACGTGCTTTCGAACTGCTAGGTTGGCAGGAGCATTGACCAAGCAACGGGAGCTCACCCCGTCGTGGGGATTCAAACCGCCGACCTTCTGATCGGCAAGTCCTAGGCTCAGTGTTTAGGGACACTCTGATTTTCCTACGCATATTGAAATACTGCCCCTCAAAGAGGCCAAACTTAGATTCACAAAATGTTTAAGGGTATGTGTACCCTTGTGTCTCCCCAGAAGCTGGGTGGCTCCCAACAGAATATTAAAAACACGATAAAACATCAAGCATTAAAAACTTCCCTAAATGGGGCTGCCTTCAGATGTCTTTTAAAAGTCAGATAATTGTTTATTCCTTGACATCTGATAGGAGGGCGTTCCACAGGGCGGGCGCCATTACCAAGAAGGCCCTCTGCCTGGTTCCCTGTAACCTCCCTTCTCACAGTGAGGGAACCGCCAGAATGCCCTTGGAGCTGGATCTCAGTTTCTGGGCTGAATGATGGGGGTGGAGACGCTCCTTCAGGCATACAGAATTGACCTAGAAGAAGAAGAAGAGTTTGGATTTGATATCCCGCCTTTCACTCCCTTTAAGGAGTCTCAAAGCGGCTAACAGTCTCCTTTCCCTTCCTCCCCCACAACAAACACTCTGTGAGGTGAGTGGGGCTGAGAGACTTCAAAGAAGTGTGACTGGCCCAAGGTCCAAAATGACTCCCAGGCTGCACACCTGGTCCTTCAGGGGCACAGTTACCCCAGTCAGCCTTGCTGATTTAATTTTTTTCCACTTTGCTGGGTTGTGATACCTGGATATTCACACCCACGCACATTTTGCAAAACTGATTAAATAAATGTTTTTTGGTACCACAAGGCTTTATTCTTTAGAGGGAGAGATGCTACTACCAATGCCACAGTGTTTAAGGACAGGTATCTGGTGCCATCTGCTGGAGCTTTAATACTTGCCACATCTTCTCCTTTGATCATTCCTGGAAAAAGTATGCATCTCACAAATTCCTGGTTTTTTTATTTTTAAAAATGATATCTGGTCATGGTGACTAATAGTGATTAATGAATGTTGATTATATATAGATATTTCTTGACATTCCAATTCTTTTTAGTTTGGGGTTGATGACAACTTTATAAGCTCATCAAGGGGTCAATGAACTAAAAGCTTGGGAAACCTTGAACTAGATGATAGCAAACAAGGCCCCCTCCAACTCTATGACTCTGTGAGCAAGTTTGTTTAGACTCCATGGGATTGATTTTGGAACACACATGTCCAGTATCACGCTCTACAAAAGTGAAACTTTTTCAGCCATTTCAGTGGTACGTCTGGATGCGAACGGGATCCGTTCCGGAGCCCTGTTCACATCCTGAAGCGAACCCAACCCGCATTTGCATGTGCGCGGGTCACGATTCGCCATTTCCACACATGCACGTGACATCATTTTGAGCATCTGCGCAT
Organism: Podarcis melisellensis; assembly: GCF_964234715.1. Lineage (NCBI taxonomy): Eukaryota > Metazoa > Chordata > Lepidosauria > Squamata > Lacertidae > Podarcis > Podarcis melisellensis. The sequence continues at coordinate 62,366,068 of NC_138529.1, forward strand.
GCGCGAGTGTCAAGACCCGGAAGTAACGCTCTCCATTACTTCTGGGTCACCGCAGAGCGTAACCTGAAAATGCTCAACCTGAAGCACATTTAACCCGAGATATGACTGTAATATCCTTCCCAGGAAAAGCTTTACCCCCTGACTTTGTAAGTTGCAGGCTCTTATTTGAGGTATATAGGAGCAGGACAAATGAAAAAGTATCAACTTTACTGACAGAAGACTCTGTTAAGGTTACCACATTTTTTTCTGGCCCAACGCCTATGTCCTTAACAGCAGATCCTCAAGAAGTGGTTTACTCCATCATTGTATTATTATGCCAGGGGAAATTGCAGTTGTTGAATTCTGCCATTCACACAGCTGTCAAAGGCACATGACAACAACAACAATTTATTATTTATACCCTGCCCATCTGGCTGGGTTTCCCCAGCCACTCTGGGCAGCTTCCAACAAAACACTAAAATACAATAACCTATTAAACATTAAAAGCTTCCCTAAAGAGGGCTGCTTTCAGATGTCTTCTAAAAGTTTGGTAGTTATTTTTCTCTTTGACATCTGGTGGTAGGGCATTCCACAGGGCGGGTGCCACTACCGAGAAGGCCCTCTGCCTGGTTCCCTGTAACTTGGCTTCTCGCAGCGAGGGAATCGCCAGAAGGCCCTTGGCGCTGGACCTCCTCAGTGTCCGGGCAGAACGATGGAGGTGGAGACACTGCTTCAGGTATACTGGACGGAGGCCGTTTAAAGGTCAGCACCAACACTTTGAATTGTGCTTGGAAATGTACTGGGAGCCGGTGTAGGTCTTTCAAGACCGGTGTTATATGGTCTCGGCCGCCGCTCCCAGTCACCAGTCTAGCTGCCACATTCTGGATTAGTTGTAGTTTCCGGGTCACCTTCAACGGTAGCCCCACATAGAGCGCATTGCAGTAGTCTAAGCGAGAGATAACTAGAGCATGCACCACTTTGGCAAGACAGTCTGCGGGCAGGTAGGGTCTCAGCCTGCGTACCAGATGGAGCTGATAAACAGCTGCCCTGGACACAGAATTGACCTGTGCCTCCATGGACAGCTGTGAGCCCAGAATGACTCCCAGGCTGCGCACCTGGTCCTTCAGGGGCACAGTTACTCCATTCAGGACCAGGGAGTCCTCCACACCAGCCCGCCCCCTGTCCCCCAAAAACAGTACTTCTGTCTTGTCAGGATTCAACCTCAATCTGTTAGCCACCATCCATCCTCCAACCACCTCCAGACACTCACACAGGACCGTCACCACCTTCACTGGTTCTGATTTGGAAGAGAGGTAGAGCTGGGTATCATCCACATACTGATGAACACCCAGCCCAAACCTCCTGATGATCTCTCTCAGCAGCTGCATGTAGATGTTGAAAAGCATGGGGGAGAGGACAGAACCCTGAGGCACCCCACAAGTGAGAGCCCAGGGGTCTGAACACTCATCTCCCCCCCCCACTTTCTGAACATGGCCCAGGAGGAAGGAGCAGAACCACTGTATAACAGTGCCCCCAGCTCCCAGCCCCTCTAGACGGTCCAGAAGGATGATATGGTGTCAAAAGTCGCTGAGAGATCCAGCTTCTTCCAGGTCCGCTTCTTTCAGGCGTGCCTGGAGTTGTTCAGCAACCACTCGCTCAATCACTTTGCCCAAGAATGGAAGATTTCAGACTGGGCGATAGTTGGCCATATTGGCAGCATCTAAAGATGGTTTTTTAAGAAGTGGTTTGATAACTGCCTCTTTCAGCGGGTCTGGGAAGGCTCCCTCATAGACAGAAGCATTCACCACCCCGCGAAGCCCATCGCCCAGCCCTTCCCGGCTAACTTTTATAAGCCAGGATGGGCAAGGATCAATGAGACAGGTGGTTGGTTTCATTAGAGATTGAAATATTGGTTATTGTGCTTTATAATGTAACATTGCATTTTGTAATGTATCCTTATTTTCTTTTGCCTGATATGTCAATGGTTCGAAAGTGAACTCCTGAAATTTTTGTCCTTCCTTATTTTCTGACTATTCTTATATTGTTTGGTTATGTTTCCTGCATAATATTTATTTTGGGGGGTGTTACATTTCAAAATTATGCTAAGGAAAAACAGACTTCATAGTTACCGTAATTAATGGTGTACTAGGAGTGATATCATTGAAGTCAGTTGCATTGCTCTTGTGGACGACTGGCTCCAGAGCCTCTGTGTAAAAGAACATTTTTTTCTCCTTGTGGGCACTGCCTGCCTCCTCCCAACCTTTCTCCCTCCACAGTAACCAAGGCAACTTTGTTTTGCCCAGTCCCAAAGGTGCTTCTTTAATGTGTTAATGACTGACCATTGTTTCATAATGGCTTGCACTCAGCTAGCCCTGCCAGGTTAGTTTGCATAGGTTAACCCCAGGAATTCCCATGTTTGGCACAGTTCAGGAGAGCTGCTGCAGCCTGTATTTTCCCTTCAATGTCCTAAATACAGTATTACCTAAATTCTACCATTTTACTAATTTTTAACATTCACTAACTCTAGATCTGTAAGCGAGTGATGGTAGAAACTTGGGGAATTAACATGTTGGGTGTGTAAGTTTTCTTCTTCATTCATTCTGAGGGGCAGGTGGGGCTCATCAACCTGGGAAGGTAGCCCATCTACAGGAAGGAAATTTCTGATCTTAAACCTCCATTGCCTTGCAGGACATCTTCTGGAGAAGTAAAGGCTAAGGAGTAAACCCTACACAAATCCAGAGTGCAGTCCCTAAGATGGTTGGATGGCATCTTACATGCCTCCTTCTGGCAACTCCTGCAGCCAAGCTGGTGCCAAATGTATTGCTCTGCTTTCCTTTGGTCCACATCAGTGAGGCCAAGAGGGGGTTCTTGTTGTCTGGGCAGCCCAGCCCCTCCATACACACCACCCAAGCTTGTGCCCTAGGAAGGTCACTTCAGTGTGCTAGCACAGCAGTTTGATCTCATCCTCAAAGGCTCATTCCATTGTCTCTCGAGAAAGATGCCAACATTCATATATATTATATTATGACTAGTTTGCATGTTTGAGCTGCTCTACTGTTCTCAATTTTATTTATTTTTGGTAGAATCGAAACTTTTAAAAAACAAAGTGCACATGCACCTATCTGGTCCCATACACAGTTGGTATCATAGATTCAACAAATTAGAAGGCATGGACAAACACAAAAGGGAAAGCTACTAGTATGAATAGGAAATACCAAAGTTGTTCCTTATACACAAAATAACGTGTTGGTGTGTGCTACTCCAGTCGAATTTGAAGAGGGGGGGGAAGGGGATTTATAGCTAAATAATGCTCAGATGTGGACAAGTCCTATGTATGTTCTGTTGTAAGTTCTTCCCTTTGTTTGTCCTGAATCTCTCACCCTTCACAGGATGGCTCCAGGTGGTAAAAATTTATGAAAGAGAAAAGTTCTCTCTATCCACATTCTTTCTGCCATAGACAGTTATATAAACTTCTGTTATGCCCTCCACCTAAATTCATAGTTTTTTTTCTACGCTAAGAAGCCTCAACATTGTACTGTAACCTGTAACCTCTTACAGGAGATGGCTGAGCCCCCTGATAGTTTTAGTTCTCATTTTCTTTATCCTTTCCAGCTCCCCAACATCCTTTTTTGAGATGAGGTGGCCAGAACAGAACACTGTACAGGCAGACGCATACAACAAAAATATCAATTTTGTTCCTTGCTTCTCTGTCTTCTAAATGGTAGTTCCAGACTCCCTATGAGTCTCTCATTTTGCATGAGAGACATTGCTGACTCTAGTGTCTAGGCTTGCCACCATCTTCGCTCAGAGAAATTGTGACTTCTGCGTGACAGGCAGAAATCTATGTCATGCTTTCCCCCCCCCGGCAAAAGTGCCAGTTTCGTGTGTGCTTCCCCCCACCCCAGTAAAATAGCTCTCCATGAAAGGGAGGCACCTCTTCTATTTAACCTGGAACCACTGTGTTAGCAGATCTGTTCAGAGGGCCTTGAGATCGGATTCTGACCTGGCCTGAAATGCATTGTTATATTAGTGAGCCCCACAGTTTTCCTGCTGTAACAACTTTCCCTTAGAAGGAAAATCATTTTCATCTGCAGGGTAGAGAGAAGCATAATGAACAGGCAGGGACCAGTATTTTCTTTCTCTGCTAGCCTTTGCTAGCTCAGCTAATTCATAAAGCCATCCAGATCTCTTCCTCCCTCTCCCAGTTTAGCTGCACTACCGCTAAAGAGAGGTGTAGGAAGATACTGTTTCCCTGGAATTATGGATGGCTAGTTCAAGAGCAGGGAATGTGTTGTGTGCGTCACCATGGCTGTTGTTTCAGGCTGGGTGCAATAAGTTTCTTCTTGGAAGACTAGCTGGGTGTGGGAGTTGGCTTATTGAAAAAGAATCTCTCTTGTTTGGTCATTTATTTCATATCAGTTCTACAAAAGCTTTGCCTAAGCCGCTGATTTATGAGTTGGCAGCTTGCACAGTGGTTCCACTTTCCTAAATAGCTAGGCAGAGGGGAGGACTAAAATCTGAGAATGCCAAAATGCCATTTTAGTGACTACAGTTCTCTTGACACAGGGAGAAGGCGCCTTTAGAGAGCTACTCTAGGAAAAGAGAAAGTACTGTAAAAGGGCTTCAATATTTCCATCCTACAGGCTGCCTTTAACTGGGATTCAGTGCTCACTGTTTTAAATCTATATTATTGAGGTTCCGTAGGAACAACCTCTAACTCTTATCCTGAAAAAAAATATCCCCATCCCTTGTTTTCCTTTTGACACAAGTGGATGAGGTTAGCAGGCATACAGACATCTCCTTAGTAGGTAAGACCTGCCAAATTATAGACAAATAGATCCAGAGGTTTGTTTTTTTCTAATGGACACCTTCCAAAATTTACACCTCTTCTAACAAAAGAACAATCTCACTTTCTTGTTTTTAGCAGAATTAGATCCAATTTGCAAGCAGAGCATCTCCTTCTGAGGGGATGAATCCTGCCAAATTTCAGTAAAGTAGCACCTTTTCCACCTGGTCTGGGAGGGTGAGGCCCTGACTGACTCCAGCTACAAAAGCTGAGGCTCTTGACCAGAATCCTGGGCTGGGGTATTATTTAGAGGTTTTTGTTGGGAAAGGGTTGTTGTTGCAGTCAATTTTTTGTGTCTTTATTTTGTATCTTATGATTTATGTGGAAATTGTTCAGTTGTCTTCTTTTTGGTGATTTGTTTGACTACTTTTGTGTTGTTGTTTTTAAACATAACTACAAACATATGTTGTAAGCTGTCTTGAGCAAGGTATTGATTTTGGAAAGGAGACAAACAAATGAAATTATTGATTGATTGATTGATAAAGGCAGCCAATGTAAACGTGCCAATAGTGGTTGCAGTTTCCAAAATGTATTCAAGCGTAGCCCCCACATACAGTGCATTGTACCGATCTAATCCAATGTGACTGAAGATACTCATGTTATGACAATTAAAAGGTAAAGGTAAAAGACCCCTGACAGTTAAGTCCAGTTGCAGACGACTCTGGGGTTGCAGGGCTCATCTCCTTTATGGGAGCTAATTATGGGATTATTAAGGAAGGCAGCTGATTTCAAGTACAGTACTTATTTTTAGTGTGTGTGTGTGTTTTGGGTAATTAGTGGTGTTTGGTGAGGGGGATTATAGTGGGCAATGCGGCTTTGAGAGGTTTAAGAGGAATCTTGAAGAAAGGGGTTTTTGTTTCTTTTAAGGCAAGGTGTGTTTCTTTAACAAGCCCGAGCTCCTCGCCTGCCCGTCATAGGGTAACGTCCTTCGTAATTGGACTGTTTGCCCGGTGCCGCTCTGGAGCCACGCCTTTCCTCACACGGGGTTTCTAGGCCTCAGCTTCCAGGGTTTCTACTGTGCAGCGCACCTATCCTTGGCGGGCAAAGTAGCCACACCTCCACAGAACCTTTCTCCTAATAACGAAAGGAGCGTCGCCTCATTGGTCTTCGTCCGAATCGGCGATGACCATCTCCGCCTTCAGAAGTCTTTCCGCAACAGCTATTGACTAATGCGGACGTCAATCCTACTAACCGGCTTTGCGCTTGCTGTGCCGCGATTGGCCTCTCTGGATGTCAACCGCCTCCCCTCCCTCCCTTACGGCCTATCGTTCTCCGAGCTGGGCATCGAGCCGGCTCCTAACTGGCTGCGGGCATGCCATAGTGTTAGGTTGCGCGCCGGGTATATTTAGCCGGTGGCTGAGCACGCTGTTGCGTGAGGTGCTTCTCGTCCCCTTCGGCCTGTCTGCCCGCCTTGTACGGAGTGAAACCGCCTCCTCCTCCTCCGCGTCCAGCTCCGCCTCGCCCGCAGGTTGGTGCGGGAGGGGCGCAGAGGGGTCACGTCCTTCACGGGGGTCGAGGGGGCTTCGTACCCCTGTGGCGTCTCCGCCGCCGCCAGCGTCGCCATAGACACGCGGGGTCCCGGCGGCGCTCCTCCCCCTCCTTGTCGCGCGCCGCTTTTCGCCCCGCGGCCTTCAGCCTCGGGGCGGGAGCGGGACGCCGGTGGCGGGTGGGCAGGCGGTGGGGGGGGTCCGCTGAGCCGAGGGGGCGCTCGGGGCTGGCGGGCGTTTGCCTGGCCGGCCTGGCGGTATATTGAGGAGGGGGGAGAAAGGGGAGGTTGGGGCATAACGGGGAGCGGCGAGCGGGGCTCCCTCTGCGTTGCCGAGCCTGAGCCGTTAACAAGCCCTCTGGGTAGCAAAAGCGAGGCGACTTGGACCCGCCCGTGCGGGGAAGTGCGTGATCTAGAAGAAGTGAGCAGAGAGAGGAGCGGCTGGGCGGCTGTTAACGGGTCGCTGCGCTGGCCTGCGAAGGGAACTCGGTGCTGGCTTAACGACGAGGGTCTCCTTTCTGACATGCGGAGGAGGCGGCGCCCAGCCTGGCCCCCGCGCGGTCCTCTCCCTCCCTACTCGATTGCTCGCCCCGCGCTATGAATAACTAACTAGGAAGGTTCCTGATCGTGCCTGTAAAGCGGCCTACAAAAGGGTGGGCAGGGGGAACGGGACCCTCTTGAAGCGCCGTTGCCGCCCTCCCCGCGCTTCTCTCGCGCCTCCAGAAGCTCCCACCCACCCCACCAAACAAAAAACCGCGAGCTTTGTGAAAGAGCGGAAATGCACGAACGGTGCTCCTTCCACCGGTGTAGGGAGGAGGAGGAAAGCGACGGGAGGTGCGAGACGCCGCTCCGTTCACTTGTCCGCGGGAGTAGCTGCGTAGGAACCGGGGCATTATGGTGCTCCTTTTCAGTGGGGCAGACGCTTGTGAAAAGGGGCCGCGGAAGTGAGCTGTGCTTCATTGTGCAAGCCTAGGCAGACGGAGCTGCAAGCTTTTGTCCCTTGCCGCACGCAGCCTGCTTTTTCTTAGCGCGCAGGAAAAAAAAAAAGCTAGGCTGGAATATAGAGAGCTAAGTAGCTTTGTTTTAAAGTGGCGTAGCCTTTCACTTGAGAGATGAGATCGGCAGTGTTTTAAACAACCCTGTACTGTGGACGCCTAAAAGCCCAAAAACAAAGCCCTCCCAACAAGTTTTTGCCTGTAAAAAAATAAAGTAATAAAGGCAGAAAAGTAAGGACACTTGCTCAAGGTCAGTCTCGATGTGTTCATAGAAACTAGATTAAGCATGCCTGGAGCTTCTAGTAATTTCCAGGATCTTACTAAAAACTATTGAAATAGCTTTAATGGGAATCGTTCACGGGCATGTTTTTCTGATAATTGAAATCTGGTCGTGTCATAATCTATTGCGGAGTATTTGTAGCAAGTAGCCATGTTTCCAGTTGGTGCTATTTTTGTCTGCCTCTCCCATGGACATAGTGCTAGGTTTAGGAAACGCAGGCAGACTACTAAGCTATAGAAAAATGCCCATTAAGAGCTACTGTTTTGGGGGCACTTGCAGGGCTCTGGTCAGTCATTGAGTAAAAGATAATTCCACTGCTAAGGTGTTCTGTATGGTTAAGTGGAAAAATACCATCATGTGTTCCCATAAGGTTTCACAAAGATGCCAACCATTTCAAATTTGCTAAATCCATAAATGAGACTTAAATGAATTTATCAATTGCTTGGCATCAAATCTTTTTTGCACTTCTGTTTGTAGCAGCCAAAACAGCAATGGTAAAGTTTGCATTGTGCTGTCCAGACATGCTCTTCTGTGTACTTAACTGGAAGTGCTGCTTGAACTATTATATCTAAAAATAGCAGACCCTGGTGGTAGAATCCATTTTAGACTAAAATATTCACCTGGTGTACTGAACTTTTTGTATTTGAATAAAACAATCTCAGGAGTTTTAGATTGTATATGTATAATCAATAGGGTCTTGGGTAATGAAATGTTGGATTTAACAGATTCCTTTTTTGGTTGTTCATACGCTAATAATTTAAAGGAGTTAATAATAGGTATTCCCTACAGGTCATTTTTAAAGACAAACTACATGAAACAAACTTCTGCTTTCTTTTATATGGAGAAGACTTACATATTTCAGATATGCTACTGGCTTATTGACATTTAAGCTAAGGATACCTTAACAAAGACAAACTAAGAAAATAAGGTAGTCGGATAAATTTCCTTACGGTCTACTTCTGCTCACTCACCTAGACTTAAAAGTCCAGGAATAAAACAAGCATGAAGACAAGAGAAATGCCTTGATGGGCTATTTTGTGGTGGATTAATGCTCGCTAAATTTACCCACTCATAGTCTGCTGCTTGAAAGTTGTAGTAGAATTTTAGAGTTGTATGCTCTAAACTAGGGGGTGACAAACATGTCGCACTCCAGATATTGCTGAACCAGGACTCAAACCATTCCAGACCAAGATACTGGTTTTGACAAATAAAGATCTGAATAGCTTAGGCTCAGGTTACCTGAAGAAGCTACTTTCCTCAAACTGTATGGGCTTTCAGATCAGAGGAGGCTCTTCTGGCAGTGCCATCACTGAGTTGAGGTCAGAGGATACATAAGGTGGCCAGGAAGGCCTTTTTGGCAATGCAGCTCCATTATAGAGCATCCTTTCCCTTGAGGTTTGGATAGGAACCACTAGAGTGAACTTTTATATTCTTCCAGGCCATCCAAGTTACGTATAACTACATTCTGCTATCCCATCTCAGATCCTTGTATTGTTGAATTGTACTGGAAAATTTTAACTGTGTTATTGGCCTATTATTTTTAAATTGTAATTTGCCCTGAGATCTTCTATATAAAGTACAGTGGTACCTCAGGTTAAGTACTTAATTCGTTCCAGAGGTCCGTACTTAACCTGAATCTGTTCTTAACCTGAAGCACCATTTTAGCTAATGGGGCCTCCTGCCGCCACCGCGCCGCCAGAGCATGATTTCTGTTCTCATCCTGAAGCAAAGTTCTTAACCTGAAGCACTATTTCTGAGTTAGCGGAGTCTGTAACCTGAAGCCCTATGTAACCTGAGGTACCACTGTAAATAAAATTGTGACCCTACCCTCTACACTGCAGAACTCTGAGTGCTGGTAATACTTAACTGGAACTGATGGGGATTGAAGTTCTATCAGCATTTGAAGGGCATAAGGTTTCCTATCCCTTCACTAAACTGACATTGGCTTTTTAAGATTGGGGGAAATGTAGGGTTGTAGTGATCGATAGCTAATCCATAGATAGCCTGGAAAAGCAGCTACAAAATTACAGTAGGTTTGAAAATTATACTCCTGTTCAAACTAGAAAACAACATATACATTTAATTATACATACATGTTCTTGATTATACATACATAAATTTATTAGTATACTTTAAGCTGCTGAGGAAATATTTAATTATACACCGCTTGATTGCAAAAAAATCTCGAAAGTGATATACAAACGATTAAGCAGTAAAATAAAATTCACAACCATACTTTAAAACATACAAAAGTTAAAATACTAAAACAGATTAAAATTACCTCAACCTTCTAAGGATTTGGGTAGACATGTCTAAACAAGAATGTTTTTAGCAGGCTTTGAAAAGAGTACAGTGAAGGTGTCTGCTTGATCTCAATATGCAGTGAATTCCAAAGTGCAGGGAGTGTCACATTAAGTGACCAAGTTCTTACAAATGTGGAATGGGCATTAAGTGACCAAGTTCTTACAAATGTGGAATGGGCATTATGTGACACCTGCAGTAGTGTCAATTCTGCTGACTGAAGAGGTTGGGTGGCACATAGGGATAAGGTGATCTTGTAGGTAAACTGGTCCCAAGTTGTTGAGGGCTTTATGTACCAATAGTAGCACCTTGAACTTTGCCCAGTAGCAAATTGGCAACCAGTGCAGATTTCTGAGCATAGGTGTTATATGCTGACAAGGCGTCACTCTGGAGTCATGGTGCAGCATTCTGCACTAGCAGCAGCTTCTAGATCAAGCACAAGGGAAGCCCCACATATAGAGCGCATTGCAGTAATCCAGTCTTGAAGTAACCAACACATGAACTGCTGTGGCAAGACTTTCCTGGTCCAGGAATGGCTGTACCTGTCAAACCAGCCGCGGTTGGTAAAAGGCACTTCTAGCCACTGAGGCTACCTAAGCCTCCAGAGATAGAGCTGGATCCAGAAGCACCCCCAAACGGCGAACCTGCTGTTGAAGAAATAATTGTGAAATATGAGTTTGAAAAAGCTTTTACATAAAACTGTTTAGGATTAACTACATTTTTACCTCTCCCCACACGCCAAACAGTTTGCATGTGACAGTTATTCAAATTCATAGTTCTGAATTCAGTTTCATTTCTGAAATGTTATTCTGTGTTTTAAATGTGATAGCACCCACCTTCGGTGATGTTTAAGTCAAAACCACACTTAAGTACAGACCGGCAGTTTAAACACTTTACTGGGTCTTATGCACGCTATAAAATAAGTCTTGAGTGAAATCCAGAAGGTGCAAATCAGCTTAGCAGTTGCATTTCACTTCTGACTATTTGAAAACCACTATTATTTACATTTAGGTAAAATAAGGAATTTTAAGGATTGAATGTTTTCAGCACCTTAAATGTTAACATTACCTAAGGAAAGTTACTTTTAACGGTTAAAGTATTTCTTAAATGTTACATCAACATCTTTACAACCTTGCAATCCCCCTGGGGGTGGGACCTGCGGTCCTCCAGGTGTTTGTGAACTGTGACTTCCATCATCCCCAGCCAGAAAGTTATTGGGGATGGTGAGAGTTGCAGTCTCTAACATCTGTAGAGCCGCAAATCTATCACATCTGCTCAGTGTTAGAAACAGATGAAAGCTAGGAGCTAAATGGCACCTTAAACCTAGGCAATAGGCGCGTATAGGTTTTTTTAATATCAAGAATACAAAGCTAAAAATGAACTTCAGCTAAAATATGTTCATTTTTCACATGGTTTAGTCCTCCCCCTGCCCACCCCCCTAATATTCTTAAGAGGGTCTCCTCCAGTCTTCAGAGAGTAGCTGGAAGTGGGGAGGCAGAAAAAGCTCCACCTTTCCTTCCACTATGCAGTTTTAATCTGAAATCATAGGCACAATACTGCGCTCAGAAACTGCTCATGATAATGAAATTCCCTGTCTAAAAATGTGCCTAGAACAATGGGAGTTTTGAACACTGCACCTGCTGTGGCATCAATATTGGTATGCCAGAATAATAAAACATTCGTATTTGCACATGGACTTTCACAAATGGCTTTCTTTGATGTTAGCCCATTTCTAGACTTAGAGGTGAGTATGGGATGAAAGCATGCTGGTAGTAGCTCGGTCTTGATACCCAACAGGAAGTTCAAGATTCTCTGCACAACAGTGATGTGGTTTTGCTGGAAAGTTTTCTGATGCCTAGGGCAGAGGTTTTCAAACTTTTTGAGTCCATGGCTCCCTTAACCAACTACATTCTTTCTGTGACACCCCCGTGGGGCTCAGAAGTCCAGTTGTGTCACCTCTTGCCTGCAGAGCTGGCAGCCTCTCACCCTTTTTTGAACACCCTCCTTGGTGGAGTGTTCCCTCACTCCTCTCCTCTCCCTTCTCCTTGGGAGTCCTCCAGACAGCTGCTGCTGCTGTCCCTGGTTTCTGAACTGCACCCCCCCCCCCGGTGCTTCCCAGAGGCACCATTCGCCTGCAGAGCCTATAGCCAGGGCTGTTGCAATAAACAGCTGTACAAGCCTTTGTGAGGCAGACACACGAGAGGGCATCATAGGAAAGAGGGATAGAGGCCAGTGTTTTCCGCGGGTGCCACAACACACTGGTTGAAAACCACCGGCCTAGGGCTAGAACACTTCCCATAGAAAAATAAAGAACTACATCAGTGCTGCCCATTGTTGAGAATTACTGTGCCTGGGATGGATAGAAGATGTAGGACAAATCCTTCTGTTAGTTTTCTAGTACTTGTGAATAAATAGGGTATGTATGTGTTTTTTTATTCTGCTAATATGTGTGAAAGATGGGAAGCAGTAAGACACGTTGGCATCCATCTGTCTTGAGAGACAATAGAGTGCACCATCTGAAAAACTCCTGTATAGAAGTCTTGGCAGCGTATATGGAAGTTCTCAGCTGTCCAGATGACAACGCCACCTCTGCCACTCCCAGCCTTGCTGATGTAGTTCAAAGGAAAGCAAAACAGTACATGTGGCACTAGCTTGGCTGCAGGAATTGCCAGAATGAGGCGAGCAAAGTGCCATCCTACTGCCTTGGGGACTCTGGATTTGTGTAGGGTTTAGTCCTTAGCTTTTCCTTCTCCTGGAGATGTCCCACAAGGTAGCGTATAAGGATTTTTCCTTGGGAGTTTACTCCTGAAGCCTTTCTCATGAATGAGTATAGCCACATGGCGGCAGAGGTTTGAGGTCAGAGTTTAAGGTCTCTACATGGGCTACCTTTCCAGGTTAACAAGCCCCATCTATCTTCTGATTTTCTTCAGACATGAAGGGAACAACTGATGCCCAGTTAGCTTTCTAATGATCTCTGCCCAGTAAACCATGGTTTATTTGACTGAGAGCCTTGTGCTTCTGTTCTGCTCTCCTTTCTCTTGTGTGTCGCAGCTGACAATGTCTGGGGTTTGTTAAATCATAGTCTTCCATTATATCTGAACTGGGAAAGTGGCTTAATCTGTTTTCAAACCATAATCTGATCCTGGTTTGATATCTGAGTTTGTAGCCTGAGATTAAGCTACAGTTTCCATTCAATAAAAAGGTAAAGGACCCCTGACAAGTCCAGTCGTGGACAACTCTGGGGTTGCGATGCTCATCTCGCTTTACTGGCCGAGGGAGCCAACATTTGTCTGCAGACAGTTTTTCCGGGTCATGTGGCCACCATGACTAAGCTGCTTTTGGTGAAAGCAGAGCAGCACACAGAAACACTGTTTACCTTCCTGCTGGAGCGGTACCTATTTATCTATTTGCACTTTGATGAGCTTTTGAACTGCTAGATTGGCAAGAGGTGGGACCAAGCAACGGGAGCTCACCCTGTCGCTGGGATTCGAACCGCAGACCTTCCGATTGGCAAGCCCACAGCGCCATCTGTTTACACCACAGCACCACCCATCTCTTTGCATTCAATAGGATGCTGCTATTTCAACATGTAGGAGAAGAGAGGATGAAGCTTGTGGTGTAGAATTGCTTCTCAAATATAATAAAATAGTTTGATAGGATTTTGTTTAAACTGGTCCTGATACAGTACTTTTAGTTTCACTGTGTATACTAAGCACATGGGAGGGCTTGGGTCAGTGCTACAGAAATAATAGTTGAACCAAAGTACTGTACATGAAATCATACCAGCTGAACATATGGACATGTGCCTCCTCTTCCCATATATGTTTTCTTTCCAGCGGTACATGTAAAGTTTTCTGGAGGGAAAATGTTGGTTTAACTTGTGCAAGTTATCCTTGAAATAAGGTGGCTGCGAAATTGGCTACAAAAGCAGCAGCTTTGGGGCGATGCATTTCCCTTTGTTCAATCCTTGGGAGTTGTTTGGCTTCTCCCCCTCCCCCCAAAAGACAGCACCTAGAATTCTATGTGCAAACATTTTCTTTATTACGTAAATATGTGCTGCTTTATGACTACATATTTCTGGTCATCAAGGTCTGAGCTAGCAAAAGAATCCAGTTGTATTGCTTCCTTTCTTGTTTTTATTAGGTAGCAATTGTTTAAGCTAACCCTGGCTTAAGAGAGGTTTTTACTTTGAGTGCAATACTGATATGTGCAGCTGAAGATGCTTACAGCCACTGAAAATCCAGAAATCCACAGTTCAACCATTATATAATGGCAGCTAAACTCATTCAAAAGCCTGCCAGAAGATTAGTCATACAAAGATCAGGACAGATACACTACTTAGTCTTAGCAGGTCTGAATGTGAACTTGGCTCCATACATGCAGAGCCACTGCTGCAAGTGCTCTGCTTCTAGCTGCAGGATATCATACCTCAGGTAATGAAGGGGACATAAAACAGGGCTTTATTTTCTGAGTGCAACTAGTCCAAGTTGGTATACAGTGATTTGAAGGGTTCTTAACACAGAAACTAATATTCTTTTTAAAAAAGAAACTAATACTTTTAATTGGGCTCAGAAACAGTAGTTTCTGATGAAATTGCTGTAACACAGGTTGAATGTGTATTAGCCAGTATTCAGTAGAAGGCACACAGTAGCATTTTGCCGAAAGGTTTGCTCAGATAGATCTGACTCTCATAGTTGGGGTAGTCAAAGTGAGGTCTGATTTAAATGTCTGAATTATGCCAGCTCATCGTGGTTTGTTCTCAGATAACAAACCATTATGTGATGGCATGGTTTGTTGGTTTATAAACAATGACTTGTTTGAACTATGATTTGGCCTTATGAGCTAATCCAACTCCTTTGGTTTAACCATGGTTTTAAATTGTGGTTTGCTTAGCCACAGCAAATGCAAAGCTACAGAGGCATGAGTAGAATTCTTAGAGGGAAAGGATATGCTTTGAGTGTGCTTTAAAGGTATAGTATGTACAAAGCTGAAGATGGACCAAAGATCCGACTCATAATAAGGTAGCCTCTTAGGTTTTTGAAATGAAAAGCTATATATAAATCACCTAACTAATGATCAGTACTTTCTTTAAAGAAGGAGAAACCTTCCATTTCTCCAGGAAGACATTCAGTGTCTTGGCTAGAAGACCATTGTTTGCTAACCTTCACCAACTCTGCTGTTCAAGAGCCAAAGTACATGTGGTGGTTTTCATAATGGCAAACTGTCAGCATTCACGGGGGATATATTCAAAATTGATCCAAGCAACTCATACTTCTTTATAGACTAGCCTGGCATTGTCACATCTGTAGCTCCAACAAATTGAGGAAAAATGGAACTTCTGAGTAGATGTGTGAACTTTGTGGTACCTGTAATCGACACCTCAAAGATTTTCTTTGCTTTTGAGTTATTTAATGTCGGGACCCCCATGCTAAAGCTTAAAAATAGCAGGAATCAGTCAATTGGTGTCTTAATATTTATTTTCTTTACAAATAACAATATAGTTTTTTTTTACAAAAACCCAACAACATTAATCTTAGAACCCAGGAACGCAAATTCAGTGGCCCAGTTGGCACACTACAGTAAATCATTGTTAAAAGTTAAATGTGATATAGCAAGAATGTGCAGAATACTAGTTACAAGGCATGAGCACTGGTTGACATATAATGCCAAGTCAGCTTCTTGCTTGCTTTCTCTCCAGGGTCCTGCGGGTAGAAATGGAAGAGGAGCACCACAGTGCTGTGAACCAGCATTCTGCTTGCTTTCTCCCAGTGTTTCATTTATTGCTTAAAGCAGGCATAGGCAAACTCGGCCCTCCAGATGTTTTGGGACTACAACTCCCATCATCCCTGACCACTGGTCCTGTTAGCTAGGGATGATGGGAGTTGCAGTTCCAAAACATCTGGAGGGCCGAGTTTGCCTATGCCTAGTTTAAAGTGACACGAACCAGGCCTTTCTCACATGATATAAAATTATTCAAAAGAAAACAAGCTCCTAATAATTTATGTTCTTGTATGCTGCCTCACCTCTGTGAATGCACAGTTCAAATGTTTTCTGTCAGTAGGAAGGTGCGACTCAGTATAAATGTTGGGAGGGAATTTTTGTTGTCAGTTTGGCTAGGAGCCAGATAAAAGTATTGGGTCGCAATGTTTCTTGCTTGGAGCAATATACAATAGCCATCAATGCACTCTGGAATGGTGTTTCTCATGGCATTAAATTTGTGTAAGGTAATTGTATGACATCACACACTCTAGGGATGGCAATTCTAACAGTTCTGCTACCCAACCATCAATATTAAATGTAACTTTGGATTTCTAAGTCATTGAGATTAGTTTCTTAGCAACTAAGATCACACATTGAATCTAAGCCACATGCATCTTACTTAAGGTTACTCAGATGAAGGGTGTTGGTCCTACTACTGGACTTACCTGTTTTTCGTTAAAGTTTGTGGTTTATAACACTTTATTCCTTGAAGGCTTCTTGTGGACTTACTCGAGTTGGAAAAATAAAGATACATTATCAAATGAACAAAGAAAACTATACTTAATGTGAGGTAATTATTTTTTTTTAGACCCCCCCCCCAAGTCAAATACCATTTATGCGTGTTAGATTGCCCTTTTATTTATTAATAGCTCTTACCAAGAATATGTAGGAGGTTAAGCTATTGGACTTAAGAGCCCCCCCCCCAGTCCTCTGGGAGTATAGGATCCCCCAATTCTGTTTGTGCAAAGCATATGGAACCCAGCTCCACTCTTAAATGACAATATTTTTACTCTGGAGAAAATAGACAATATTTCCAATGAATTAAAATCAGTTCTGGTGTTTGAGATGGTGTAAGCCTCAGGCACAAACACAGAGATTAGGAGTGCCATCCCTGTACACGTCTACTCCGCTACATTGACTTAAAGGGGGCTAATTCTTGGGTTAGTCAGCCTGAGATTAGTCCTACATATACTTACAAGGGAGTAAGCCTCATCCAGCACAGTGGGCCTTCATTTTGAGTAAAAATGCAGAGAATCAGGCAGTAAGAAATGTTTAATGTGGTTATAGCATCATTATTTGATATTAAGCAATTTAGTTTGTAAGTCTTTGAAATATAATAGGTCTTGAGTATGCAGTAATTGCTAGACTGTGAAATGTTCTCTCAATCAGGCTCGTCATAAAAAAGGGTGACCTTCAGTTCTGAGTATCTGTTGGAGCCAGGTTAGTGAGTTACAGAGCACGTAAAGATTGAATTTCTGTACATCAGCCAGTGTCCTTCATTTAGCCCAAGGTGCAACAGTGGTAAAAGGGAGGCAGAACTGAAACAGTTTGTTCCAACTTCCAGAAGTAGGTCCAAATCAAGAGATCTCCAGAATTATTCATATTGGCTCTGGGGTTGCTCATAGTGTCTGTCTTAATAGTGGGAGATTGGAAAAGCAGAATGAATGAGAAGTAGCTGAATATGGGAAGTCATATCTCTCTTGCTTTGTAGATAAGTATATGTTACACAAATTTTAGACAAATTGTAGTTGGTTGAATGCAAGAGATGATGACCAGTTGTGCCACGTGAGTACCTAAGTGTAACGTGGTACTTGTTCTGCCAAAAACAGCATGGGCACTTAACCTCTGTGTGTCCCTGAGAGGAGGTTTTCTGTTATTATGTGGTTAGGAAAGGTAGTTGTAGTAGGACAGGTGGTAGCATTGGGCAATATATCCAAAACCAATTTGAAGTCCATATGATATCAGTTTCATAATTTTTGACCTGGCATATCGCGAATCATGATATGTGTTAGGGCTGAACAATGTATTGCTTTCAGCATTGTGAAATATCACCAGCCTTATTGTAATATACCGATATATCACGATGTCTGAAATAAGGCTCTAACTATGTAGAGGTGCAGGAGGTAATGTCCTGACAACTGCTACTGTTTAGGAGTCTAAAATTGATACATTTTTACTTACCTGTAACATTGTTACAACTGTTATTTTATAGTAACAAAGCGACAGGAATCATAAGAGAAGCAGTGATTGGCTTCACGGTTTTTCCCACATCACAATTTTTTTTACATAGCACACACATCGTGATTAACAATATATCACTATGTTGAATATTATGAAACTGTTACCATAATGTGGACTTTAACCAATTTGTTGACTATGTATCAATACGTTGCCAAGCTTTAATATATGTATGTGTGTGTGTGTGTGTGTGCGCGCGCGCGCACACGCACTATGCAAAAATCGAATGCAAAACCCATGAAGCCAGCCAATGACTACATAGTTCCATCCTTATTTCAGGCATCGTGATATTTCAGTATATCGTGATGTTTAGCTGGTGATATATCACAATGTGGAAAACCAGGTATCGCCCAGCCCTATTCTGTAACTTACATGTAGGGTGAAATTTAATCATACAAAGTGTGCATGGTCATAAGAACCCTCTATAGCTTCCAGCTCATTCATTCATTAATAGGTGACAGAAATAAAGGATTATTGGATATTTCTCGGTTTGCAACATGACTGAAATGAAATGTAGCTGTGAAACAAGTGAATGCTTCCAGGGTTTTTTGTTGAGTTTGTAGTAGGGTAATTTTGGGTATAAAATGGCTATACTGTACAAGAAGAGTTGTAGACTTTGCTCATCTCCCTTTAAGGAGATGAGCTCAAATATAGCAGCTTTGATCACATGATTCCCCTTCCTCAGTCTATAATAGGAAGGGCTTAAATGGCTGGACCTCTTTTAGCCTGGAAAAAGGGTCTTTGTAAGGTGACTTTGGCAGATGTGCAATGGGGACTGAGGAAACAAGCATTAGGGTGTCAGTGGATTTGCTGAGCTTGATATTTGCCACTGTTTTGTGAAGCCACATACAGCAATATACATTTTTCTTACTCTGCTTTTATTTGTGGCTCTTTATAGTTGGGAATCATAGTAGGTACATAGGAAATTAACTTAATTGAGTCAGATGATGGTCCATCCCATTGGCCCACTCATGGGATTCCTTCCCAAGCTGGAGATTGAACCAAGAACCTACTGTATTTCATTAAACCATGTGCTTTTCTTTAAAAGCGTGCCCTTCCCTTTAAATGTGTTTTTGTATAGGTGTTATTTCCTTGCTGCAAGAGATTATACTAGTTTTCCACAATTCTGAGTTGCTTGTGTTAATAATTCCAGACATATAAAAACATTAAACAGTCACCAAACCTGGATAACTCTTCTTCAACAAAAGAGAAACTTAACATACGTATTGACGGTTTTGTAAAGACGAGACCAGGCCATTGAAAAATCCAGAAATCCAGAAGACTTAATATTCTGATTCCCCTGCAGTAGTCAAGACTGCAATATTTTATCTTGAAAAAATCCCCCCTCCCGCCCATCACCACCACAACCAGCATGCCTTGGACTGCTGTGTGAAAGTGTTGAGTAATGTATTGGAAGTAAATGACATGCTCTGCTCTATCGGTCACAGACCTTTGTTGTGCTGCTAATATGTGCACAGACTAATATCACTCCTTGTGATAACTCAGTGTGGTAGATGCTTGTTTCCATTTTAAAAACTCAGACTTGTAGTTTTCTAAGACCACCAATATGTTTATATTTCTTGGAACATGGAAGGTGTGCCCAAATTTAAGGCCTTGTTTACTAGGTCACTCTGACTCTTCCCACAACATCTGTGTGTGATATTATCTATTTATTTTATGTATTTATATCCACTATTTTCCCCAAGTTTATGATATATTGCTTAGCTGGTAGCTGAGAGATAAAGGTTCAATCTTCATTTTATTTTAGCCAGTTTATCCCCCCCCCCCCACTTTTAGACTGCTTTGTATCCAAGTAGGATCACAGGGTTTCTCCCAATACAGCCATAAGACAATAAAACATCAACTTTAATTGTTTTACTGGTATTTGTTTTACTGATGTATGGGATGTTAGGGGAGGAGGTAGTACCTCTGGTGGGGTACACTGCTCCTTCGAAGTAATTCACCAACTTTTGGTCCCCATAATGCACTCAACTCTGCATGTAAATAAAGGCTGTGGCAGACTGAGTGGATCAGACAAATAGTGGGTCTAGCTGTCAAGAGGCGGTTTCTGCATTTGCTGTACAGGGAAGTGAGGGACAGATGAGGCTTGTCAACCTGGAAAGGTAGCCCATCTAGGAGAAGGGAAACTGATCCTAAACAGCAGCTGCCTTGTCTTTGGGAGAAGAAAAGGCTAAGGAGCAAACCCTACGCAAATACGGAGTGGGGTCCTTAAGACTGTTGTATGGCACCTTGTACACCTCCTTCCGGCAACTCCTGCAGCCAAATACCATGATCATGATCATGAAGGTGAATGTATTATTGTCTTTCCAGTTCAGTCATCAAGAGTACCTTCTTACGGACAAAGCTCCAATGGCAGTTCAACTTTTAAAGACCCACCCCACTCCTGAGAAAGGAAAGCCCTGTTTCTCACTTTTGGCTGGTCAGGTTCCTTCTGTGCTGGATGAAGATAAGAGCATGGTCTGCAGGAATACATTTGCCCTTGCTAGGCTTCTTATGGATGTGCAGTGGTATGGGCTAGTGAGTGATCAAGTTTCCCTCTGCGTTCATACTACACATGGGCTGAAAGAGCATAGGATTCAAATTTATGCATTAGGATATGTGTACTGTATATGGGACGCAGGTGGCGCTGTGGGTTAAAGCCTCAGCGCCTAGGGCTTGCCGATCGAAAGGTCGGCGGTTCGAATCCCTGCGGCGGGGTGCGCTCCCGCTGCTCGGTCCCAGCGCCTGCCAACCTAGCAGTTCGAAAGCACCTTCGGGTGCAAGTAGATAAATAGGGACCGCTTACCAGCGGGAAGGTAAACGGCGTTTCCGTGTGCAGCTCTGGCTCGCCAGAGCAGCGATGTCACGCTGGCCACGTGACCCGGAAGTGTCTCCGGACAGCGCTGGCCCCTGGCCTCTTAAGTGAGATGGGCGCACAACCCTAGAGTCTGTCAAGACTGGCCCGTACGGGCCGGGGTACCTTTACCTTTACCTTTTACTGTATTGTGAGGGACGCAGGTGGAGCTGTGGGTTAAACCACAGAGCCTAGGGCTTGTCGATCAGAAGGTCGGCGGTTTGAATCCCTGCGACGGGGTGAATTCCCGTTGCTCGGTCACTGCTCCTGCCAACCTAGCAGTTTGAAAGCATGTCAAAGTGCAAGTAGATAAATATGTACCGCTCTGGCGGGAAGGTAATCGGCATTTCTGTGCGCTGCTCTGGTTCACCAGAAGTGGCTTCGTCATGCTGGCTACATGACCCGGAAGCTGTACGCCGGATCCCTCGGCCAGTAAAGTGAGATGAGCGCCGCAACCCCAGAGTCAGCCATGACTGGACCTAATGGTCAGGGGTCCCTTTACCTTTTTACTGTATTGTGAAGTGGCTGTTTTTCAATGGAAAACAATTGAATAGTTGACTTTAACAGATGTACTGTTATGGAGGGGAATGATCATTCCTATAAAATAATGTGTTTTCAAGTGAAGAGCATTGTTTGTGTACAAAAAATACAACATTCCAGCTTACTGAAAGGTGGGTGAAGGAATGATGGTGCCCAAATTTTGCTACTGCAAAAACCTTTTTGTGCACCTTGCCCTACTCTGCTCTGGACTCCACTGTTTTCTTGTGGGGGGTTGTTTGTGAGGTGTGTGTATGCGCGCGAAGAGTTTGGCAAAATGGGTGAGTGGAGAGCCAGTCAAGTAAAAAATTGGGTTCCTGGATAAGAGGTATCATGTCCCAGCTTATTGCTTAGAATCTTAGATGACTTACTGTATGTAAACCTAAAGGTCATTGCACCTTTTCTTGAAGCCTTTCAGTTCAGCTACTGAAGTCAGCCAAGGTTAATGGGAATTAGTACAGCCATATATAGCCTCTTAAATTCTACAAGAAGATTTACTTGCTCACCACTAATTTTCTGCTGCTATACTTGAAATTTTGGGCACTTGCATTTTTTTATATATATAATCACTTCAAAAAGCTATATTTGGATTCCTGTCTTGTTTCTTTTCCCTATCATTGAAATATTTCAAGTAATTTAGCAGTGTGTGCAGTAAATTGGCAACTGTGTGAGAAATTGGTTATAGTTTATATAGGTTTCCTTGGCAAGGATGAGTATTGGATATATTTTCACAAATGTTTTGGTCTTCAGTTTTCAGTTGACCAAAGAAATGGTGATGGAGAAGCCAAGTCCCCTGCTGGTTGGGCGGGAGTTCGTAAGACAGTATTATATTCTGCTGAACCAAGCACCAGACTTCTTGCACAGGTAAAGTCTCCTATTTGAATTAATTAAAATAATATTTCAGAATCAGGGGCACTGTTGTACAGAAATACTGGCTCCTCTTCACAAGTTTAATTTGCCAAAAGCAAAACAAAAATTATGGGTGCAATGAAGACTTTGCAGATAAACCTCTACATCTCTTCTGTTCTCTGTCCTCCCCACAGTTTAAATTTGAGCCGGAGTTGTATATGCTCCTGGACCAGATTCCCTCTTCTATCACCACTGTAAAGTAATAAGTTGATATTCAGTGTTAGTAATATTCAGAAAAGACTCCTTGAAATCAGTGGTCTTGAGCCTATTGATCTCATTGAGTCTTCTCTGAATATGATTTAGTTGGATATTGCCTATAATCTTTGGAGTTTTAACATTCTTCTCGTCACTCACTATTCTTGCATTGCCCTAAAATAGTAATAATAAAAACTACATACAAAAGTAGTTTCCAGGTTGGTTTCTTCCATGGAAGTTGTAGCTCCTGGAGGATCAGCAAAACCTCAGTCTCATCTTCCCCTATAACCCAGCCTCCGGGCAAATGAAATGCAAATATAAGGAGATAAGACATGCATAGGCAAACTCGGCCCTCCAGGTGTTTTGGGACTACAGCTCCTATCATCCCTAGCTAAAAGGTCAGGGATGATGGGAGTTGTAGTCCCAAAACATCTGGAGGGCCGAGTTTGCCTATGCCTGAGATGAGAATTCCTTGCGAAGACTACATCAGGCTACAGGCAATATGTGGACTGCATAATCTTAATTTATTGAACAGTGAACTACACAAAAAGCAGGGCTCTTTTATACATACAACAGAGCTCTTATGCAAACAACAAGAGGCTTCTAATGTGAAAGTGCTGCTTAACAAAACAAGGGACTCGGGTGGCAAATTTAAGCAATCTGTGAAAACCTGTTTTTTTATTTGATTTAATATTTGTATTCCACTTTTCCAACAACAAATGTTGAGCTCAAAGTGGCTCACATTAATCACAATAACATTTTTTAAAACTCTAAACATTGCATTCATTATAATAAACAGTATAGCATATAAATAAAGCAAACAACAGCAACAAATTAATCAAAACAGTACAATTCAATAAGCAAGTCATTACTCATAGTGTTGCCATGGTGCTTCACAATCACATGGAACCTTGCTCCAGAACAACAACCAACAGGGCACAGCAAATCCATTTGTGATCAAACGCATTGTTTTGCAATACTGCAGTGGATAGAAGCCTAAGTGACTATGCAAACTATAGACACGTGCACGGAACTATACATTGAGAAAACCATGTGGGGTGGGTGGGCAAGGTTGTTGAGTGGTGGTCAGCTTCAGATGTGCTTGGAGGAAAAGGATTATCTGCCCTCATTTCATTCTGACTTTGGGCCTAAAATCAGAACTGAAAGAGCCTTGAGGCACAGTTAGAACCTTTACCAGAGAAGAGGCATCAGAGGACTGCTACTCAACTCCTTAGCAGTTGGCTGTAGCATACTGCAGGGTTTCATCTTGTCCCCCATGCTTTTTAACATCAATATTATGGCACTGGGGAATAAGGTCACCAGGAGTGATTTGGAGCTGAGTGCCCCCAGTATGTAGATTGTTACCTGCAGGGAACTTCTAGTTACCAGTGGTGGCCAGATAAAATCGTGATAAAGTTGGGATTGTGTTCCGTGGAGACAGACAGTTAAAAGACTTGTTTTTGACAACGAGCAGCTGCAGAAACTGGTTTGATCACTTGCTGGCTTTCCATCAGCCCACATCAAAACAAAAGATTGCTTACGCCTAAAGTCAACAATATGGCTAACATTTTAGTGCTGAAAAGGACCATGTGATGGAATTGTACATTGATGAAATGGATGTAAATTGCTCTTTCATAGGTTCTATGGAAAGAATTCTTCTTATGTCCACGGTGGCTTGGATTCGAATGGAAAACCAGCTGATGCAGTCCACGGGCAGTCCGTAAGCATTTGCAAAATCGTTTTATGATTGACTGAGGCACAGTCAAGATGCAGTGTAAAGTGAGGAAAAATACCTTCAAATTAGAAAATAGAATTTGAGGAGGTGGGCAACTAGCATCAGATTTCTGTGCCACCTACTTGGATGGCTTTAAAAGAGGATTAGACCTAAAAGAGAGGTCTGTCAATGGCTTTTAGCCATGATGGCTATGCTCTGCTTCCTGTTTGGCCACTGTGAGAACAGGATGCTAGTGTACACGGGCCATTGGCCTGATCTAGCAGGCTCTTTTTATGTTCTTAATAATTAAGTCCCTTTTTAAATGAAGAAAGTTTTCATAAAATAGAAGACTATTTGTTGTAAGAAGGGCAAGACTCCAGTTAAGTCAGACTGCAGGTAGTCTGGGCCTGTTAATGTTTCAGGTTTTTGTTTTTTTTAAATTCTTTGCTTTACAGTACAAAACTCATGACACTTCTAATTCATCTCTGTTTGAATCCTTAAAGTAGCTCATACATATTTCAATATGATTTCTGTAGGATATCCACAAGAAGGTCTTGTCGCTGAATTTTAAGGATTGCCGCACGAAGATCCACCACGTGGATGCTCATGCCACTCTGAATGATGGTGTTGTTGTACAGGTCATGGGTGAGCTCTCCAATAACACACAGCCAATGCGGAGATTCATGCAGACTTTTGTCCTTGCTCCTGAGGTATGTAGCCTGTGGGAATCTTAGTCTGTGAACCAGTACGCCCAACATCAGTGTGTGACTTTATATCAGTGCAGTGGGATTGGGGATGCCAGGAAGGTTCAGTTGGCTCCCCTCTGTCATTGGCTGCAGAACTTCTTCTTTACTTTAGAGTCATTAACAACTGTGATGCACTTGTATTTGGATATGTGGCTCTGCCAGAATAAGCCTAGCATTTGTGTATGTGTTAAGTCCTTTTTCTGTTCTTGTTGCATACCATAGACAAAGGGATAACTATCAGTGTTCATAACTGAAAAGCACTATTTGTCATAAGGCCTGGTTCCAATAATTTATAAATAAGAAATCTCTAAATGTATGAGTGTGACGGCTCCTTAAATTTTTGCTGGCCTTGACTCATTGTCTTAATACTGAGGTCTCACTGTTTAGTTGGTTACTAAAAATCTCTGCTTCCATAATAATCCTTTATCAAGATGTGTATAAATTTAGTTAACCATAATAAATAAAGTATCCATTAATAGCTATTATGTTTTTGTTTTTAAAAACTTTTTCCGCTTTCTTCTGATCATTGATACTTTGAATGAATGTTTTTTAGTTGAGTAGAGCGTACTTCTGAGATGGTTCAGGAAGTAATGTTCATGTAACAATTGAAGTGTCCCTCTATATTTGTGGCATAGTGCAAGTAGGTAAAGCAGGGTTAGATTGTTTCAAACATAAGCAAAGTGGGTTTGTGCTGCCAGATTAAACATGAACACCGTGTTCATAGTACACTGGTACTGAATGCAGTAGACTAAACTTCCTTTTCTCCTTGTGTTGTCTTCAGGGTTCTGTTGCGAACAAGTTTTATGTCCATAATGACATATTCCGTTACCAGGATGAAGTTTTTGGTGATTTAGATGCTGAACCTCCAGAGGGTAAGTACCAAGACTGTCAATGTGTTTTCCTCCTAAATTAGTTCTCTGTGATGAAAAAATGATAACACGATTTGCCCAGTCAAATTCAAGTTGCTTACAAATAATAAACTTAGTATTATTAATATATTTATATCCCACCTTTTCCCCAGACTGGGAGCCAACATCAGAACACGCTAAAACCTTAATAGCAATAGTGCTAAAACTTGAGCCAGCCAAATTTTATTTACATCTATATAAGAGTTTTTAAAGTTACCAAATGTAGGAATTTGATCTTGGTCAATAACTGATGAAGACCAGACTTGAGAAGTTTCACTGCCATTTTTATGTAATTTCAATCCCATTCTTAAATTGTCACTCGCCTTATCTAAGATGGCTCCTAGTGTGAGCTGTATATGAAGAGACTGATAAGTTGTATGGCAAAACAGAAGAAAAAATAGTGAACACGTCACTGGAGGTATGGCCTTTGCTGGTTATGGTTTAGGCTTACTACTGGGATTCACTACTCTCTTCAGCATTTCAGTCTCCTGTAATTGCCATGCCAAGACATAGAAGCATATTTGCTGGTTAAGGGGCTAAAACCAGTTCTTAACTTTAGCAGCTGTCATTCATACCTTTTGTAACCCTGTGCTGTGTACTTGCTTGAAGTTTAGAAGCTTCAGTCAAAACTGCCTCTGAAATATGTGTTGAGCATTGATCAGCTGTTTGTGCAATGATGTGAACAACTAGATTATTAGCATTCTACTGTTGCTTATGTATATATTTGGTTGCGTACTCTGTTTTATAATGTACCTGGCCTGGTATTAGCATAGTTGGAGGGGGGCAGGCTATAAATCTTAAATATTTAATGTCAAGGTAAGGGGATATTTCAGCTAACTAAAATCAAATTTCCCCATGCCTAATATGTAAAGCATTGAGTATATTTGCAAGTGGCTGGCCAGGAATGCAGAGTTTGTCCCTCCTATACTCCTTGCTAGTGAGCAGGAGCAACGAATCAAAATTCTTGGCCTAGTGTTAATGTTCAGATTGGGGGCTTCAGTTTGTTTCACTCCAAACCAAATCTGAAGCCAAGGCTTGTTCTTGGCTTACCAGTCATAATTCGTTTGATTGAAACAAGCAACAGTCTCCAGTTTTGACAAAACATGAAGGTAAGCATTGTGGTGTGCTAGTGATGTCCTGTTTGCTAGTGGAGAGGAGCGAGATAGAAGCAGTCTGCATGTTCATGGTCAACCATTAGCACGGCTTACTATAACATGAGAATGCAGCCACTGTGTGTACATTCTGACTGCAATGTGGAAATTTGTCCTGTACTTAATCAGTGTAAAATCTATTTTTTCTCCCTCACCAGAATCTGAGGAGGAAGCAGAGGAACCTGAGGATAGGCAACAGACTCCTGAGGCAGTTGCTGATGATTCAGCAGCCTACTATGAGCAGTCTGTCAGGTAACTCAGACACGGTTGCAATCATAACTATGCCACTGCTTCTAAGCAGTTTGCCTATAACTGCTGGCTGAAATGTAGGAAGGAGACCAGTATTCTGTAGAATACTAATTTTTCAGGCTAAACCTAATGGCCTCCTGCAGAATCAGTGCTGACTTTACTGCAAAAAACTCAACAATGCTGCAGTCTTTTTGCCTAACTAAAAGTCCACCAGCCCTTTCTTAAAATTTACTGAGGTGGGAGCATTGAAGTTCAGATTTCTAGGGGAGTGTGTGCGCGTGAGAGAGGACGTGAATGAGTATAATCCATACTGATTAAAAAGGGAACATTGCTGACTTAACAAAGCATTGTTGCATGAGGGTTCAGATTGGATGGATGTTTGTTTGTAACCTTGGTACTGAAGGAGCACAATATTGGGATTCCATTTATGGTCCTGGTGCTTGAGCTCTGCAAATGCATTGTTACCATAATGAAAATATTTTTCCACCAACAGCAATGACTTGGAGGAACATTTGGAGGAACCAGTTGCAGAGCCGGAACAAGAAGTTGAACCTGAACCTGAACAGGAGCCTGAACCAGAGGCTCAGGAAGAAAAAACTGAGCCAGCGCTAGAGGAAGCAGCACCTGAAGAGACTGTAGAGAAGAGTCCTTCTCCAGTCCCTGTGGACCCTGCTCCTGTAGTGCAAGAGGACTCAAGGGTAACATGCATGATTTTAATGATATACCCTTTCACATTTACTCATGTGTATTTTTAAGTTTGACGCGAGAATGATTACAAGAGCTGTCAAGACGTTCAAGATAATTCCTGTGTACTCACATTTGGTTGAAGAAAAGAAAATGGATATGGGGTTTTCCTTAGCATGCCAAACAGCATGGTTGGGGGAGTGCAGTTTCCAAGGATAGGAACACATCAGGGATATCCCTCACGGACATAATCACACTCCCCCTGGCCACCAAAAACCCGTTCGGGCTTAGAAAAGTGCAGTTTCCTAAGGCATGCAGAGAGATCCATCCTGTGAAAGCAGTGCTCCCTTCAGCCTGCCATGCAAGTGAGGGGCACAATTTGGTGGCATGAATTTGATGGGGGGGGGTGCAGTTTCGGCAGTCACAGCAAAATCTGCCGAAAGCCTCTAAGTAAGGTGCAGTCTGCCCACATGCTGTCTCTAACATAAACATTTGTGGCTGTAGAATTATGTGAAGAAAGATGTCAAAATTTGTACGTGTGCAAGAAACTTTGTAATTTTGAAGAGCACAAATACCTGATGTTACTCAGAAATAATGAAATCTTGTTTTTTCCTGTTAGACATCTTCATGGGCATCTGTAACCAGTAAGAATCTCCCACCTAGTGGAGCTGTTCCAGTTTCAGGCATACCACCTCACGTTGTCAAATTACCTGCATCACAGGTAAAAATATACCAGCCAACTAATGAACTTGAACCAGGATCAACAACTGTCAGATTAATTGCAAATTGATAGTATTTCAAGCAGTAGAGCATTATTTTTACTTTTTAGGACATGCTCGTTTTTTGTTGATGATGCAGTCATCTCTTTCTCTGCAAAAGCATCCTTTTCAGGGGAAATGTTCTTGAAATTTGTTGCTTGGCATGTGATTTCAAGTGAAAGGGCCGATAAATCTTCCTCTATTCTGGCATCTAAACTTGTGTTTTTCCCCTTTCCTTGGGGTTCCCAGGTTTAGAATGGTTAGGGTATGAGGATGCTGACATAAAGCTTTGCTTGACTTAGATCAGGGGTCAGCAAACTTTTTCAGCAGTGGGGCCGGTCCACTGTCCCTGCCCCCCACTGACCATGTGGGGGGCTGGACTATATTTTGAAAAATAAATAAATGAATGAATTCCTATGCCCCACAAATAACCCAGAGATGCATTTTAAATAAAAGGACACATTCTACTTATATAAAAACACGCTGATTCCTGGACCGTCTGTGGGTCGGATTTAGAAGGCAATTGGGCTGAATCTGGCCCCCGGGCCTTAGTTTGCCTACCCATGACTTAGATGCATTAATTTGTGCTGGTACATTTTTGCAGCCCCGTCCTGAATCAAAGCCTGAATCCCAGACTCCACCGCAGAGACCTCAGCGAGACCAGAGGGTGAGAGAACAACGGACAAATATCCCACCACAAAGAGGCCCTAGACCAAGTAAGAAATCTGGTGTACTTGGTAATAACAATATAGCTACTAATGCAGCGCTCACTGTTGGAACAGATAAAGTCAACTCTTGTGGTGATACTCAAAGATGCTAAACTATATACAATAAGAGTGTGTTGTAAGAGTTGGAAAGAATTTGGGAATAAATTAAAACAGATGCTTTCAAAATCTGAAGTGCCACAATTTAATCTAAAGTGGACACTTCAGTCTGCTTACAGGCTTTTGAATGGGAGCACCAAGTCACTCATTTCTTGTGTTTTATTTGAAGCTTTATTGTCTATTGACTTCTGTCATTATTCCAGTAGGCAAAGCTTATGATGGTGTTTATAGAAAGCAAAAGATGATGAATGAGTTATATCTATCTTTTTTTAATTTAAGTGCGGGAAGGAGAGCCAGGTGACATGGAAACTAGGCGTATTGTGAGGTACCCAGACAGTCACCAGCTCTTTGTTGGGAATCTCCCTCATGATGTGGATAAGGCAGAACTAAAGGATTTCTTCCAACGTAAGTCTCGAATATTGCTTGTCTAGTGGTGGGGCTTCAGGGTTGTTTCTAAAAGTACATGCCTATTTCTACAGAACAGTCTAATGTGTGATCAAAGAAATTGGAAATTCTTTTGCAGGTTATGGGAATGTTGTGGAACTACGTATCAACAGTGGAGGAAAGCTCCCTAATTTTGGATTTGTGGTGTTTGACGATCCAGAGCCCGTTCAGAAGATCCTTGCCAATAGGGTACATTAAATGATATTTAAGTGATAAAGGTTATACTGAGGTGTATTAAAAACTGATGTTTTGAAAGAAAGCAAACACAAAAAACCAAGAGAAGCCAATTAGAATGGCTTCTTTGTTTAACTTGGGGGTGGCAGCTGAAGTGGGAATAGATAGACAAAGCTGTTGGTGCTCTTGGCTAGAGTACAATATTAATTTGCAGTTACAGTTAAAAATAATAGCCTACATAACAGTTCTAAACTATCCTTGCCAAATATGGGTGGGGTGGAGGGTTGAAAGAATTCACAACTTGAGTAAACAAAGACACTGCATTTTGGGAGATCAGGATCTATTTTTCTGCAGTGTCCGTTCCATGCAATAACTCACTTCAATGAATTATTGTACGTATTTAGCACTTTCTTACCTGTTCATTGATTCCACTTTACCACTTTTTCTCTTCCAGCCAATCATGTTCAGAGGAGAAGTGCGTTTAAATGTGGAAGAGAAAAAAACGCGAGCAGCCAGGGAGGGTGATCGCCGAGACAACAGACCCCGTGGGCCTGGTGGCCCCCGTGGGGGGCTGGGAGGTGGGATCCGAGGGCCTCCACGTGGAGGAATGTCTCAGAAACCAGGATTTGGCACTGGAAGGGGCATCGGGCAACGCCAGTGATTAATGGATGACATGATGAGACAAACCCTTCTTCCTGCAGATTTGTGAATTTCAGCCTTGGGTATCTTGGAATGTGGCCCTACCCT
Source organism: Podarcis melisellensis (assembly GCF_964234715.1). Classification (NCBI taxonomy): domain Eukaryota; kingdom Metazoa; phylum Chordata; class Lepidosauria; order Squamata; family Lacertidae; genus Podarcis; species Podarcis melisellensis. Next base: position 62,396,847 of record NC_138529.1, read on the forward strand.
GTTATAGACTGCTACGTTTGATACTATTTTGGCCCATTTTGTTTGTGTTTGGTTTCGTGATTATTTTTTTCTAGTCTTTGTCCCAGATTCCAGCTTTGTGGAACAATATTTCGGGAAAAAGTGGATTTTTTTTAAAAAGAAAAGAACTGAATCCTTGCTTGCTGCAGACATGTGGACTGGATTTTTTTTTTTTTGTACCTGTTGTTTTTCCTAATGGAATGTGTGGCGCTTTTTTTTCTTCCTTACTGAAATGGGGTGCGCTTCAGTCAGTGGAATTAACCTTTTCAGCTGCATGTGTTCAGGAGCCTATAGGAAAAACTAGCACGTGACAAATGTTTCAAGGGCAGGGAAATCCGTCACCCCTTTGGGGAGGTGGGGTCACATGACCTGTTGGACCTTGGTCTGGAGATGTTGCCGCTTGAAAATTGACATTACCCTTTCTCTGTGGCGCTGTAAAAGTGGAATAAAGGGTATCAATAGAATACTCTCTTTTGGTACATGATCACGAAAAGGAATTCTCACTACTGTTTTACCACTTACAAGGATTGCGGGATAGGTTTTAAATGTCTAGAACTTGACTCTTTAAAACACTGTTCCTGAACTTGTGATTATTTTTTTTATTGAAATAGGGAAGTTTTTTTCATGTTTAGTTTGTATTTGTATTAAAACGAAAACAAAATTGTTGTGCCTTCTATTTATCTCTCATTCCAGTCTTGGCAAATTGTTAAAAAAAATAAAAAAGTCTAGATTTGCTTTATCCAGTTTTTGGAGTATGTTGAAGTCTTTCAAGAGATCTGTTTGTCCGTCATGTCTCCTCATGGGTATATATGTTTTCTAGAGTTGCACGTTTTGTTTTTTAATAGCCTCATGGAATTCTGTAACATTTTATAATACTTTCTGAGGACTTCCCAACTATGTATTGATACTGTCATTAGCTCTGAAGCGAGTGCCTTCCATATGTGACTGGGAAACGACACCCTAAATCTTTACAGTGCATTATTTTTACAGTATGCACATATGCAGTATATGTAGTATGTTGTGATGATGTTACTCATCATTGGCTTTAAAATGCCATTCAAATAAGGGTGAAATGATTAAACCCTGGTTCTGATGATAACCTTTATCACTGTGATATATTCATGGTATTGCATAAGCTAAAACATCTGTTTCTGTTGAATGTATATACAGAATAAAATAAAATGCAGAAACATCATTGCAGCTGTTGGAGTTGCTGATGGTCTTGCGCACAATTTAATGAGAACAAGGCAATGTGCAAGGCATCTAGGTGAACAACTGGGATTCTCAGTTTAGAAGCACTCTGGCTGTGATGTAGGTAGGAATTGGGTCAGTGTTGTGGGCCACAATTTTAAATTGCGTTTAATCCAAACTTGCCTATTTCACACAAATATGATGGCACAGTTGTGGTGTGCTGCAGTTGAATTATGCAGTGTTTGCATTCTGCAATTGATAATGTGAAGAAATGCCAAACCTCAGAAGACTCTTAAGCCATTTCTGTTAAAAGTCAACCTTTTAGCTTTTTGTTAAACTGTTTCAAGCATCTCTGTAACTTAAAGGACTAGAATTTTTTAAATGGGAAATTAGGGTCTGTGTGATTTGAATAAACCCAAAAGTTTGTTTAGAGTATTTTATTGCTTAATAAATTGACTATAAAGTTCAAATAACTAACTTGTGGATACCATGGACTATCAAATGTGCCCAAACATCAGTTAAGGTAAGTAACTTGTTTTTTCAATGTGCTACACAAATGTGTGTGGGTTTCAGTGTTTCGAGCTGTTCTGCTGATACAGAATAGCTAATCCCAATTAGGCTTGAATTCATTAAACGAAGTAATACTTTTATAAATCTTCATGAGTCCACCTTGAAGCTGCAGTTGGGCTTTATTATTATGCTGTGAAAGGTCCTTTGGTCAGGAGTAGGGTGTGTGCTTGGCATACATCAGGTTCCAGGTTCAGTCCCCTGTATATCGGGTATGGCGGGGAAAGTGTCCTGTCTGAAACCCAACAGCCACTGCCATTCAGTTTTGATGATACGCTGGATGGACCAATAGTCCAACTTTACATTGTTTTGGGTTAACTAAATTTATTGAGCCACTTCCTCTGGCTTTGGAGATCTCTCATAAATAATAATAATAATAATAAATTTTATTTATATCCCGCCCTCCCCAGCCGAAGCCGGGCTCAGGGCGGCTAACAACACCAAAATAGTGTGACATTATAAAAACATTATAAAAATTAATTAAAATCAAGATTGATGGCAGCCATAAAGTTTTGTAAAGGTTGCCAGAGGAGGGAGTCAGGCTGCGCCCTAACCAAAGGCCTGGCGGAACAGCTCTGTCTTGCAGGCCCTACGGAAAGATGTCAAGTCCTGCAGGGCCCTTGTCTCTTGTGACAGAGCATTCCACCAGGTTGGAGCCGCAGCCGAAAAGGCCCTGGCTCTAGTTGAGGCCAGCCTAACCTCTCTGTGGCCTGGGACCTTCAAGATGTTTTTGTTTGAAGACCGTAGGTTCCTCTGTGGGGCATACCAGGAGAGGCGGTCCCGTAGGTACGAGGGTCCTAGGCCGTATAGGGCTTTGAAGGTTAAAACCAGCACCTTAAACCTGATCCTGTACTCCACCGGGAGCCAGTGCAGCTGGTATAGCACCGGATGAATGTGATCTCGCAGCGAAGACCCCGTAAGGAGTCTCGCTGCGGCATTCTGCACCCGCTGGAGTTTTTGGGTCAGTCTCAAGGGCAGCCCCACGTAGAGCAAGTTACAATAATCCAGTCTGGAGGTGACCGTCGCGTGGATCACAGTAGCTAGGTCAGGGCGAGAGAGGTAAGGAGCCAACTGCTTAGCTTGGCGGAGATGAAAAAATGCCGCCTTTGTAATAGCTGCAATCTGCGCCTCCATGGAGAGGGAGGTATCGAAGATTACACCCAAACTCTTAACGGACGGTGCTGGCACTAATTGCACCCCCGCAAGAGATGGGAGCTGCCCCCTCAGTCCCATATCATCCCGTCCCAGCCAGAGGACCTCTGTCTTCGAAGGATTTAACTTCAACCGGCTCCCACGCAACCATCCAGCCACAGCTTCCAAGCATCTGATCAGTGTGCCTGGGGCCGAGTCAACTCCTCTTGGTCACTAGCTTCACTCTGCTAGCGTAATGTGTGATTCAAGAGATTATCTGAATCTGAATTTCTCTATAGTCTCTTGCATTTCACTCTGCAAAGCTGAGAGTACTATTCCAGGAGATGCTTAATCACTTCCTCCTCCAGCTTTAAAGCTTTTGTATCTAATAAGCTGTTCAGTATAGTACATATAATCCAGCTGTACTATTCTGAGTTTGGCTAGTTCCTGAGAGTATATGGAAGGTGTGAGACACCGGAAAAGTTGCTCTCGGTAGTTAATTATTCTAGCTTCTTAAAGCACAGGACATTCATAATCTTGGATCTGATCTAGTACATTCAGTTAATGGGATGTGATTAGTGATAAGAGAGGACAGTTTTGAACTATCAGTGTTTACAATACAATGATGGATTAACAAAATGCTTTTAACTAGTCAATAAAAATGTTTAAATCTCAGGGCGTTGTTTAATAATTGTGTACTAAATTTGCAAACTGATACACATTACAAGCCCCCTCTGAAAATAAAACAAAACCACACCAATATGTAGTGACTGCTTTGACCCAGAATGTTTGGCCGTGGTTGTATTTTGAGGCTCCAAAAATAAGGAACCATGGGACCTGTCTCCAGTGGAACTACCTGTGCTACACAGGGGCTTGGAGACCTATGACCACTGCTTCATCAAAGGCTGCATCTATTCCAGTTTCAGTCATAATAACACCAACAGTTGGGTTTGGCTCCATTGGCTGGAATTGTTCATTTCCTGTTGCTGTCATTTTAATTGCACTAATTCCTGCCAGGCTTTATTCTATTAGATATATTAACTTTTTATCTTGTCTGTTTTAACATAAGCCACTTGGTTTCAATACAGAAGCAGCATACAAGCCACAAAAAGGTTTTCTGTTGTTTAGTTTTGTGTTTTCTTTCCCCCCAAAGTTATATCAGGGTTGGGTTTTTTTGCCAAAACTTTAAGAAAACAGCAGCATGGCAGAATTCTTACCAAGATTTCCAGCTTTGGCACAACTGGAAATTGCCAAGTATATACTTTTCATAACAATACTACAATGGTCTCACCGAGAGCCATCCCCGCTATAGCACAATGTGAGTCATTGGGCACCGATAAAAAGGTAAAGGGACCCCTGACCATTAGGTCCAGTTGTGACCGACTCGGGTTGCGGCGCTCATCTCGCTTTATTGGCCGAGGGAGCCGGCGTACAGCTTCCGGGTCATGTGGCCAGCATGACTAAGCCGCTTCTGGCGAATCAGAGCAACGCACGGAAACCTTCCCACTGAAGCAGTACCTATTTATCTACTTGCAATTTGACATGCTTTCAAACTGCTAGGTTGGCAGGAGCAGGGACCGAGCAACGGGAGCTCACCCCGTCATGGGGATTCGAACCACCGACCTGATTGACGAAGTCCTAGGCTCTGTGGTTTAACCCACAGCGCCACCTGCGTCCCATTGGGCACAGATAGGAGGTGTTAATTCTGTTAATTAAAGCTGATGAATGACAACCGTATCAAACATGACCCTGTTCAGCTACATTTCTGATGGATTAGGTGTTCCAAGGAAGCTACGTCGTATAATTTGACCCACCACCCTTCTTTTTGAGGCCTTTCTGCTGCCTTCTACCATCTAGCTGCCTCCATCCGAGCTGCTGTTGGCAATACTGATGCTAGTTCTTTATGGTGCAACAAGGGATTCCGATTGTTTTAAGCTGAGAGCAATGTTAACTTCAGGTCTGGGACCAAAAGCTGGCTGACTAGCTCCAACACAGCAATGCAGAATTGTTTTACTTTGATGCCGTCCCATCGTAGGTGCATAAGTGTTTTTTCTCCGTATTTGTCTGTGCTCCTAACGGCATCTTTAAATATTGATTTAAAATACTTATATTGTGCCCCTTAATCTCAAGATCTCTGGGGAACAGTCACTTCAATAAAACAATACCGCAGAATAAAAATCACACGAACAAGTAGAACAGGATACATTATTCTTAACTGAACACCAATTTCCAAAAGCCTCTGTTCAACAGCAACATAAGAGGCCAGTGTGAATTCAAGGATTTGGGGAGTTCAAAGACTGGTTGCCATGCGGAAGGCCCACCTGTGTGATGCATCCTCTATACTGTGGAGCTGCTTAACGTTCAGCCAAAGTGGGGTACTCCTTCAGGTAAGAAGGTCCCAACTTGTTCAGGCTTTTCTGTGTCACTCACAAAGCCTTGACTTTGGACTGGAAACATACTGGCACAAAGTGCTGTCCTTGAAGGACTACTGTAGTACAACTCTACTAGTGGTTCTATGCAATAGCTGTGCTGCTGCATTTTGCATTAGCTGCAGTTTCCAAGTAGTCTCTAGAGCACATTGCAAGGGTCACCAAACTTTTTGATACTGTGGGAACTGGGAAATTTGAGCAAGTACCATGTGCACCATTATCTATGGTTTCTTCGCTCCCCATCCACTTGCGGTGAGAGAAAGTGTGCTCACATGTGCACACTTGGGCTTTCCATGGGGTCTGAGTCAAAGTGATCCAGTGGCACTAAAATGGATCCACTTGAATCTGCATGATTTTATACGGCACTGCTCTGTAAAAATCACTTCTGGTGCTTGCCAGCACCACAAATCAAGGCATAGATGCTCAGATTTTCATGGCCCACCCCCTGAAGCACCCCACTCCCCTCTCTTATTTGCTCCATACCCTCTAGTCTCTGCCCCTTTCCACTTTTGGTTACTCCACTTCCGATTTGAGCCTTGAGAAGCACGGAAGTCACAAAACAGAAATTGGGAAATCTGAGTGTCGTTCTTTGGACTTCAGTTCCATGTATTTTTAAAGAGGAGTGGGGAAGATAATTACCCTCACCCCCACATGATAAATGGGGGAGTGGTGAGAGGATCACGGAGACTTTGTGGACATCAGGAAAAGTCTAAGGGTGTTGCGCCATGGGTGCCATACTGGAGATCCTATTATTGCAGCAATCCAGCCAGGAATTGGAGCATAAATTACTGAGGCCAGGCTGGAAAACTGGCAAAAAGTTTCTTCATGCCATTGAAGAAACTTGAGGCTCCAGTAACAGTAGAAGTCAGGGGCAGTCTTGGCCTATGAACTTGCTCCTTCACGGGGAGTGCAACCTTGTCAAGAACAATCATTCACCTGATTCCCAGACCTAAGAGACACAACATCTCTGCTTCTTTATCTGGATTCAGTTTCAATTTATTAGTCCTCATCCAGTCCATTACAGCAGCCAGACACTGGTCCACAACCTGATGCCCTCAGGTGAGGTGGCACCTGCATACTGGTAACACCCAGCTCCCAAAGCCCAGTTGTGTTTGCCCAGCAGCTTCATACAGACATTGATTGAACAGCACTGTGGGCAGAACTGAATCCTCTGGGACCCCATGATCAACCGACACAGAGTTGAACACGTCTCACAATGCAATCTTCTGGAACTGCCTTGTACCACTGTAACTCTGCTTTCAACTACCAGGTCTTGTCCAATAAGATACCATTGTCAATGGTATCAAAAGTGGTTCAGGACAATCCCCTGTCTCAGCCCATCTCCACCTCTCCTGGAGGAGACAATCTGTTAGGGCAATCAGGGCCAGTTTGGTCCCACAACCAGGCCGAAAGCCTGACTGGAATGGGTCTTCTTCAAGGAAGTCTGAAGTTGAGCAGCAAACACAAACCTTATGCTTATTTTGTCTGCTGAAAAGGCAGGATAGAGATTGCCAGTGTGGAGAGTGAGGCAGCATATTTATAAAAGTCAGAAGAACATTGCTTAAGAACCATAGTTAGGTCTTGGGCTGACGCCACCGCCAGTAACACACAACAAACAAAAATGTCAGAAAATGTTTATTTTTGTTTTTAATTGGAATTGGCATGAATGTATGGTTGAATAAATATACTTTTTATATACACTTAACAGAAATTTACATTCCATCTTCAAACTGCTGAAATAGATTTTTTTTCTCTTAAAATTTATTTTTACAAGCCAAAAAAATAATCTGCCATTGATATCTGAATGTTTTCTTTTTCTCCTTGTGTGTGTTCATGCAAGCTGTACTTCATATAAGTTACAGGTTATCATGATGTAAAAATGTTTACTCTTAAGGAAGCAGTTGCTTTGTTCTCTGGGTCCGATGTAGCAAAACACATCCTTAATGGAGCATTAAGGCCATACCAATGGGACACATACATTACAAATTTCACATAGAAAAGGCAGGGCAGTCCTTCACTTCCTTATAAAACGATAAGCCACATCGTTTACTCAGACTGTGTTTCACATTGACTTGATTTCATTTTTTTGGAAGGTCCTTCAGTTGAGGAAATACCTCCTAAAGTGCATGTTTTCAGTGTTCAAACAATTCTAGATTGAAAATATTGGCATTAAAAACAAACTTTCCCCCCACTGCTTTATTTCCCACCTGAGTCGTATTTTTGGGTGCAACTGATAGTTGGCCTAGTGCTAACTTATCATAGGCAGGACTTGTGTACTGGCACTGTCAATTTGCTATTACTTTAATGGATTAAACGTGACTATAGGATTGACTAAGGTGCACTTCACACATACGGAGAGAGAGATACATGGGAGCAGATTCCCTGTGGCCTGAGTAAGAATGTGCATATCATAGCTATGTGGGTGGGGACCATTGCATGGATCTTTCTTACCCAATTGTGTCCTGGCTGAGTGAGAAGGATCTGTGTGGTTTTCTCAGTCCATGTGGCGGTTCCATTGTGTGGACAGGCTCAAGGAGAAAGAGCTCCTATGTTTCTCTGTGTTGTTTGTGTGTAGGAGACCTAATCTGGAGTTTGATATAAGAAAGCTGGGCTGAACTACTTCATTTCATTCGAGACCCGACTTCCCCAGTCTGGTGGCCCCTGGCTGCTGTGGACTCAAACTCCCATCTGCACCAGCCAGCATGGGATGATGGGAGTTGGATGATGGGATGATGGGAGTTGGAGTCCAGCAACATCTGTGAGGGCCACAGCTTCCCCACACTGCCCAGCAAAGGCTTTGTAATGTTTTCCTAGCCTTTGGGGCACATGATAACTTTACCACTTCTATGCTATGGATTCCCAGTGATGTGTTCCTGTTCAGTAAACTGGATCTGCTCTTTTATGAATGACTTGGGCCATGTATTATGGAAGTATCAGTAGGGTGAGTTTGTTTATATAAAATATGGCACTTCATTTGAGGGGAGGAAACATGGTGCTAGAGGGAAGAGATCTTTTCCCAAGCTATACATTTGGCACTGCTGAACAAACTAATTTCAGGTCTCACATTGGTGTGTAACACACTCTTCTTCCCAGAACCTTAACAGTTCCTCTGCAGTAGAACTAGTTCAGGTTGAGGTTGAGTATCAGGAAAAAAACTGTTAAATTGAAAGAGGGTTTTCTCCCCACTCCCCTCCACGTCAGTTCACTAAATAAACAAAACGCCTTGTAAAGTGCACAACTTGCAAGTCTGTAATCCTGCACAATGAGTAATGCTACTCGAGAGTGGGACGAGCCCCTGACAGTACCTTGCAGGGGTATGTTTCTGCATAACTGACTTGCATATTTTGCTGCAAGATGGAATTGGTCCTGAAGTGCATGGGGTTAGAGTCTGAAAGGTTGCTTGAGTAAAGGAGGGGTGCTGCTGGGCCAGACCTGTGAATGCATTTGGAATAAACATACAAGGAAGCAAAACAAAACCATCCAGCCAATATAAGAATCCTCTAAAGGCTGTCCAACAGGTTGATTGTGATCTAAGGATTGCGGAGCGCCCCTGGTTGATCTTGGTTGACCCCCCCCCCCAATAAAAATAAAAAAAGCTCAACAACTTTGGGTCTTCCTCCCCCCAAAAAGCTCAACAACTTTGGTCAATCCAATGGGTAGATCACGTCCAGTTTTGTTTTTTAAATAGTGGGAGTAGATTGCAGTCTCTTGGGAGTTGGATATGCCTGCTCTAAGACAAAGCCATATTAGAAATGTCTCCTTAACATATTAGTCATATAAATGCCAGGAGCTTTTTATAGGGGAGAGGTGGCTATCAAACTCTATGATGGGGTATGGATCAGCAATTGGGTGAGATTCCTGATCTTGTCATTTGGCTCCTTGTTCCTGATGCTAGCTGTATGGATTTGATCTGAAACTGACTCAACCCAAGCATCACTCTTAAACTTAGAGGAAGTTGCAACACCGTGTCTCTTCACAAAGTGCTCATGAACAGCCCTACATCCATTGGGATGTTAAGCTCCTGTGTATTTTTGTTCTAGTTTGATCATAGCTTGTATTTCATTGTTGTCACTATTACCTGTTACGGGTGAAAGCAGCTGATACAGCTGCTGCAGAGATGGTGAGAGAAAATGTAAGCCCCAATGTTTGAGCAGAAGTTTGCTTTACTCATGCAATGCCACTGTAGATTGCGACCTATGTTGCTGGGTTTTTTTGATGGGCTGACTGGAACTGTCCTACCTTTTGGTATCAAAGTTGTCTCCAGTCAGCTGTGAGAGTTTCTCAACTCTGTAAATTCCTCCTGAAAGCTTTTGAGTATGCCAGGCATAGGCAAACTCGGCCCTCCAGAGTTTTGAGACTACAATTCCCATCATCCCTGACCCTGGTCCTGTTAGCTAGGGATGATTGGAATTGTAGTCCCAAAACATCTGGAGGGCTGAGTTTGCCTATGCCGGGAGTATGCCATAACTGAATAGGTATGGTATGAACAAGAAATAAAAAGTTAACCCCTAAATCAAGCAATAAATCAAGTAACAAGCCTTCTGGGTGCCTGTTCCAAATTGAACCTCATTTAATTCAGTGGGGAATAATAATAATAATAATAATAATAATAATAATAATAATAATAATAATAATAATATAAAAATATTTCTAATGTTGCCCATCTGACTGGGTTGCCCCAGTCACTACTCTGCAGTGCTATTTTTTTTTTTTTTAAGAAAAAGAGGTGCCAGAACTAACCATGAATGCCTCTTTTGTTCTCTTAGAGTGGCAATAGTACCCACCTGAGAGAAAAAAAGTACACCTGTTGAAAAAAAAGCACCGGCATCACTCAAAGTAAGCAGACAAGGACCTTATCTGTACCTGGATGAGAGCCCTACTGGAGACACTGCACTTTCTAAAGTTGGCCCTATCTGTCTCATTTCACAGCTCTTCTGAAACAAAGATGGATTAAGGTTGCAGTTCTATACATAGGCAGCCCTGTATAGCAAAGTTGTTAATGTTTTATTGTGTGTCTATATTTTGCTGGAAGCATGCTAGCTTGGGAGGTGCGAGGCAAGCCACGTGATTTTCAAAGCAGTATCTACTCCATGCCCTTTAACATCTGCCTCACTCTGCCTAATAGTGGAGCCAGCCCTGGACTGTAACTCAACTGAATATGCCCAGAGTGGCTGTGGCAACCCAGTCAGATGGGTAGTACAATAAACAAACAAAGTAGCTTAATATAACTAGTTTATAGATAGATCACCAAGAGGCTGCAAGTGGATGGGATTGTAATCCATGAAACTGCATTGCCTCTCGGATCTGCCTTCTTCCTTAGCAAAGGCAGGCTGCCTTGCATGGCCTCAATTCATGCAATCTAAACCAATTTCAAAGCAAGCTTCTGTACTCAAGAAGCCCTGAGTGCTGGTGCTATATAAAGGGATCAGGAGATTTCTAACAGTATTCTCAGCGCCTTAACAAAACAGTGCCCACAGATTACATATTTTTTTGAAGGGGGAAGCCATGACAATGAAACCAGATGAATGGTGCAATGTAAACATGCCCTAAGCAAGCGTGTGATTGGTTTAGGAGTAACAGGACTGGTAGAGCACATCATGCAATACAGTGCTTGTATGCCTAATTGTGGCCAGTGTCTATTAGGACTGATAGGGTAGAAGGCAGAGAAGCCAACAGGAGACAGAGACAGAGCCAGTCACAGGCAGAGCCAACTCATTCTAGTTTTCTCCCCATCTACCTCCTGAATTAATGCAAGGATGATATGAAGACTGCAAAGGAGGAACGTGACTGGACAAAGACAGATAGGTGGGGAATGACCAAAGCCAGGCTGCGATTGCTTGGGCAGTATTCCATTCACCCTAGTGGAGCAGCTTCCACTGGTTCATTCTTGCTGTTGCAGCAAGATAGATGACACGGAAAAAGGTTCACTAAGACTGCAATCTTGCATCTGCCTACCTTGGAGGAAGGCTCACTGATCTCAACGGAACTTATATCTGAGCAGATATGTACAGGCTTGTGCTGTTACTAAGATGCCTTCCAGGCCCCAGTACTCCCAACCCCACACTTTTTCGTGCAAGTAGAATTGCAGAATTTTAGAGTCATCTAGTCCAACTCTTTGCATTGCAGGAACCACAGCTACGTGCTGCATAAAGGAGAAACAGGAAAAGGATACGGAGGGGATGGAAGGCAAGTCATTTATGTTTAGGAAATATGGGATTTAACACAGATGTGGGGAGCCATTGGCCCTCCAGCTGTCGCTGAACTACAACTCCCACCAGCCCCAGCAATCGTGGCCAATGGTCAGAGCTTATGGGAGTTGTAGTTCAGCAACACCTGGAGGGCCAGAAAGTTCCTGATTCATCTGGAGATGCTTGCCACACAAATCCAGATATGGGGCAAGTCAGTTGTGGTAAAGGCAGGTTCTGTGACACAGAATTACAGACTCACCCTGCCAGGCGTTATCTGAGTATGTCTACTGCATTGCTCTCTTTCCCCTTAGTTTCTTTTGAAACTGGCAGGTAATTCCCCCCCCCCCGCCTTTTTCAGTTCTTCAGGAGCTACTCAGTCAGAATACTTGCTGTTGTTTAACAAAAAGGGTAGAGCTGCCTGCAAAGGGGAACAGCTACAAAATCAATTCACTGAAGCCAAGTGATTACCGTAGTTTGAAATTGTGAGCCTCTGAGCTGTGCCTGAGTTACTGCTGACGGTGTCCGCAGAGTGCTTTGAAAGTATAGCTTGAGGGGAATATGCCTTGAGCAAAATTGATTCTGTCTGGAGGACAGACAGTGCTATAATAGGCCAGAGCAACGGGGAGAACTTATTTAAGTGAGGAGGGCTGGACACCTTCAATTATTAAGCACAAAGTGTGGCGTTCGCATCAAAATTTGTGTTTTATGTTGCAGTGAATGGCTGTGATCTGCTGTTCTAAGTGGTGTTTTCCTGGATACATGCTGTGCGAGTGTGCACATGCTTCTGCATGAGAGATCTATGCCAAACTGTGAGAGTAATGATATTAACCCCCTCCTATTCTCACACATGAACATTTGGAAATGGTAATCAACATTTGGGAGTCTATGGCCATCTGTCATGGCCACCAATAAATGCCACCTCTCTTGTCCTACAAGCCTGTCTTCAAAATCTCTTCCTTGAAGTCCTTGGCCACCATCTGATACTGAGACCCCACTGACACTAACCCTAAGTACCAGAAACTATTGACACATATTTTTACCCTGTTCCTCCTTTCTTTTTCCTCCTTCTGTGGAAATTTAGATTGTGAATGACTGAGTGTTTTTTGTTTTTGTTTCTGCAAAGTGCCATGTACGTTGTGGTGCTATAGAAATAATTCAGTTAATTTGACTCTCTACTCTCATTGAAAGATACAGACAAGATTCTCTAAGTATTCAAGGCCAAGGATGGGACAGCATTGCCTTAAGCCAGTCTTTCTCAACCTTGGGTGCTCAGATGCGGTTGGACTACCACTCTCATCATTCCTGATTGCTGCCCCTGCTGGCTATGAATGATAGGAGTTGTAGTCCACCAACATCTGGGAACCCAAGGCTGAGAAAGGCTGCCTTAAGCCCTCAAAATTAGTCAGAAAAGCACAGTCTTTCCTTCTGAAATGGGATCTACGTTTTGGATAAAATAACGACATTAGATAACTCTACAGCACACCTAAAATGTCATAGATTCCCCCCCCCCCAAAAAAAACACTGCCATTAGTAGATTGAAACTTTGGCTAATTTTTAAAGAAAAATGTTGGTGAGGAAGGAATTTTTTAATGAAGGACTGAAGAGTCTTGACAATATTTGTAGAGGAGGGTGGAAGATGGTTAGCTTCCCACATGCACAAGCACAATCCTTCCATATTGTGACTGGGCTGGCAGTGGAGACCAGGGGAGGGCGGGCTCCTGTTTACTTTGGGTTGTTGTTGTTGTTTACTAGCACACCGATATCCACAACAAGAGGCAGGTACAAAAGACACGTAATTAGTATTAAAGAACACGGAGCATCCGGAAATATTCTGAACCTAGGCATTTTATTCAGTATCAGAACTGAACTGAGGCCGCAATCCTATCCCACAAAATTCCACTCCTAGTTAGCTTTCTTCACTTCAGAAGCCTAATTTTGGTGAGGATAGATTGTTGTGCTGCTCATGTTAAAAAATCAGGAGTCAGAAATATTCCAGATCTACAGAAAATCACTCAGAGATCTACCAGTAGATCCCATGAAAAGCAAGAATGTTCTATTGTAACATTATATTTTTTTAAAGAAAAATATTTAAAAGGACTCCAATGCTTTTAATGGCAACTCATTATTTTCTGAATGTGGGTGGGTGACAGATTTCTTAACATCTTGTGATGGAAAAGCCTTTCTTTGATCTACAGTAGAGTAAGGTCCAGAAAAGTTCTGGTTTCCATCATACTGTACTGTTAGTACTGTTCATTAGAATCTTTGTTTAAAATATTTCTGCTTTTAAGGAGGACCAGAATATATATATATATATATATATATATATATATATATATATATATATGCAGGTTTTGGTGTCCTCGGGTGTCTTCCCGTGTAAAAGTTGGGGTGTCTAGGCGACGTTTCGACGAGGTCTCACTCGTCATCTTCAGGCTGGTGCTTTCGGCTTCTTGTTACTGGACCAGAACAAGAAGCCGAAAGCACCAGCCTGAAGATGACGAGTGAGACCTCGTCGAAACGTCGCCTAGACACCCCAACTTTTACACGGGAAGACACCCGAGGACACCAAAACCTGCATTCCTGTACCCGTGAAAATCTACGAAAGCATATATATATATATATATATATATATATATATATATATATATATGCTTTCGTATATATATATATATATGCTTTCGTATATATATGGTTCCTGAGAATTATTACTACACACCTGATTTAATTTTTTAAAGAAACTTTTGAATGAGATTATCCAAAAAGGAACCGGACCCAGAATTAGCTCCTATTTGTGTGTGCAGCACCCTTATGTTCATGCAGATAGACTCCTGCAAGGGTAGAGCTACACATTAAAGCTGGGCCAAATATATGGTAAGGGCTAAAAATCTGTATTATAAATGTCAATAGTGTGCATTTTGAGTCGCCACAGATAAATGAAACAAATCTGACGTTGTCTAGACCATGAAAAGTGAAATTTAGATCAGGGGGTCAATGTTTCTGTACATGCACTGTAGCCTTCTCTCCTCTACTGCGTGCAGTGCATTTTGCAATCCCATTGTACGTCTACCTCTTGCCCAGAAAAAGCCCTTTTGATAGTGATTTCCTAGGCCTGCAACTTTACATACATATAGCCTCAGACTCCCTCATTTCAGTCAATTGCCAAATATGGCCTACCAGCAATCCTGGTCTTGCTTTAGCTTTGTTCACTTGATTTAAGCAGTTGTGTGGTCATCACCAAAACTCTCCCTCCTCAAATCCAAAAGGACTATTCTTAGTATTCAGTCATGACTAAAACCATAAGCAGAGCCCTGCATAATCAGTCCAGAGGCCATCTTCTTCAGCATCCTGATCTCACAGTGACCAAGCACAAGTCTGCAAGCAGAACCTGCTTACAACTGCATTCTCCCTACTTGTGATTCCCAACAACTGGCCTTCAGAGACATATTGTCTCTGACAGTGACAAAGGAGAACACAACCATCATGGTTGGTAGCTTTTAACAGTCTAATTCTCCATGAATTTGACTATGAACCAATGACCGACTCTGCTGCTTCTTCAACATGTGAAACACTCTTCGTGGAAATTAATACTACTACTGGTATACCGCCAGTGTTATCAGCATTGTTCTTAAAACGTGATCTGTTTGAGGCCTATTGAAGGATGAGTCCTTCTTTCAGCTTTTAAACAGAAGTCGCAGACAGCAAGCCAATGGTTATGCCAGGGACCTGATTAGCAGACAGGAGATATTTCCTTTCTGTCTGTCTGCCAACAATTTCCATTTGTACCGCCGACTCTTATCTAATTGTTCCCTACCATTTACAGATACAATAAAACAGCTCAGTGAGAAGAGGAAGGTCAATAAAGAGTAATGCCATGAAAAAAGGACATGCACAAAAAAAGCTCATTATGGGCTGGAGCTGCTGCGTGTCCTGTCAGCCTCGTCATTAGCTATTTGGAACTCTTTCTGAGGTGAATATAGTTGGGCTGCGCTGAATCACGCATCTGATTTGAATTTCATTGCAGGTTTTTCTAAGCAGAAGAGTGAGATGGGGGCTCAGGCACAGAAGGAATGGCTTTGTGACAGAGCAATGCCAGTTTTTTATGGGTAGTAGAGCTACATGTTTGAGAGTGCTCTCAGCAAAGTATCCTCTGGTGGGCCACCTCCAGCATGGCATCACCCAAGGGCCCCCTTCCCCAACTGTGTGCCCTTCAGATGTTTTGAACTACAATTCTCATCGGCCATGGCTGGGGGAGGCTGCTCTGGGACACTGTGGGAAATTGAAACAATGGTTAGTGCCAGTTGCTTGGGGCCCAAGTCAATAAATAATATGAAGGGGAGGGAAGGGAAAGGCTCTATTAGGGCGTTGGAGGGCCTAGTGACTGCCTGAGGATACTGGATTTAGATACAGTGGAACCTAGATTTTCGAGCGTCCCACAAAGCTGAACAATTTGGAACTCAAATGCCGAAAACCCGGAAGTAATTGCTTCTGTTTTTGAATTTGCCTCGGAAGTCAAATGGCTTCCGAGATACATTTTTCATTTTCCCCCATTGACTTTGCAGCCAGCCCATTGATCTTCAGTTTTTGAATTTTTCGGAAGCCGAACGGTCTTCTGGAATGGATTACGTTTGAAAACTGAGGTTCCACTGTATAGATTAGAGAGAGGGGGTGGGATGACTTTGTGTGTGTGTTACAAAACAAACAAATAAACAGGGAAAAGTAAATATAGAGCCTCCACTGTCAGTTCGTAGAGTCGTTTCACAGTTCGTTTACATTCGGTATGAGACACTATTGTCATAGACACTGCGTGGTTGGGAAAGGAGAGGGAAGAGAGAGAGAAAGAGGAAAGGAGAAAGATAGGGAGGGAGAATGATATTTCGTTCCATTGTAGAGAGTTTGTGCAGGGTTTTTGTGTCAGCGTCACGTGGGTAGGTCCTTTGTTTATATATTTATTTATTTTTATTGGCATTACAGGATTGGGGGGGGGGCAAGTCCAGAGCTTGGTTGGTTGAGTTCAATTGGTTGCAGTGTGGTTGGTTGGTTGGTTGGTTTGTATGTGTGTGGGATGTGTGTGTTGTTGGGTCAGGCTAGCCATATTGATTTGTACGCTGTTGGAGGGGGGGATAGGTAATTGTCTTGTTCTGCTGCATATGTGATAAAGGGGAGCCACACTGGGGTGAAGGCACCCTCCTTTGCTTGTCCCTGTGCTAGTTTAAGTTTGTTGGTTAACTTTTCCAGTACAGCAGTTTCCCATACATTTTGGTACCAGTGGTCTAAAGAAATTGATGCCAGCCCTGGTGGCGTGAGGGTAGGAAGATGAGCAAAGAATTGAATACTGTTTCCAATGGGACTTGCAATGGCTTTGTTTAGAAAAAGATATGCCCAAACCCCAGAAATGTAAACACTACTGATAAGAGGGAGAGCATGATGGGCCTAGGCTAGAATCCAGGGATGCCTTAATGGCTCTAAAAAGTAAAAGGAAAAAAAGACCGCACAATAATTTCTGTCTCAGGGCTAATCGTAATACCCTGAAGGATGACGGATTGCTGTAATTATCTTTCAAAATAATGAAGTGGCTTGATAAATGCAGTGGAAACCTTGACTTCTTCCTGTCTACTCTCTTTAGTCAATGGTAAGGGCACCCAAAGAATAGGACTTTGTGCATTGAGGGGCATCTAATCCTGCTACTGTTGAGCAAAGTGGGACAATAATTTTTGGCTAGAATGGAGGCTGTCCAAAAAAGAGGAAGGATTTTTAATAGTAAACAAACAGCAGGTTAGGAAGGATATCTGCCAGTCTAGGCAAAGTTCCCATATAATGGTTGCTTATTTGAATTGGAGAAGATGATCCTGTCTTGGCATAATAACACTGCAAACGACGTGAAATAAAGAAGAAAAACACCTCGATTATAGACACCCGCTTGAGCTGTCACAGTGCAAATAGCGTTTTGGTCCTGGGCACGAATGCGTTAGCTAAAGCAATGCCACCTTGATGCTCATAATCAAAACTAGTGTGTGATGCTGCATTGATAGCAGTGTTCCTGGGCCAGTCTAAGATCCTGGGAAGCCGTGTATAGGTGGAACATAACAACTCTTCTTCATTGGCAGCATCAAGCAAAAACTTTACTGGACATTGACCTGCTCCCTTGGGACCAGCGCAAGTAGAAGGGTCACTGACTGCTGCTACTCTGGTAAGGGGGCAAGGTTCAGATCCACTGAGACCCTGAAGCCTGATTTTATGTGCACCACCTTCAGGGCATAGGAATGGGATGCAGCATTCAAACTTCTACCTCAATAAAGGATGGGTGAATAGGACCTCCCAAAATTCTCTAAGCTATTTGTAGGTACTAAAATTGAGGCATTGGGTGGGGATATTGCCAGATATTCTTTGAGGCTGGTAATGGGTAAAATTATCCAACAGGTTTTCCTCCAAAAATTCTCTTCTAAGGAATTTGTCTCACCTAACGTGGAATGAAATGCTATTGTAAGTTCACATTGGTGAATGGAAGAAAGAAATAGGCTAAGAGGGGAGGATTGGAAGGAGGAGGAGTAAAGGTTACTGCCTCCTTCAAAAGTATTAAAATAAAAGTAAACAATATTAAAATTAGATCCACAGTAGCACCCAAAGTTTGTGGATAGCAAAACTGGGGAGTCATTTGACCAGAACAGTCTCCAAGGAAGATCTGGAATTTTCCACTTTTCTAGGAGTTTGATAAAGCGCATCCCACCCTTTTAGGTCCTTTCTAAGAAATTTCAACCTAGCCCAAATCTGAATTGATTTAACGAAAAAGTCTTTGATAATGCAGAATGATCTGTCCAGCAGAGATGTGCGATGAGGGGTACTTGTGGGTTTTGGCAAAGGATGGGCAAGTCTGTCCATTCTGGTGAGTCTCAATTTATCACTTTTCTAATTTTAATTAAGCTTTTTCACATTTCTTCATAGAAATTCATCAGTATTTCAGAGCGAATTTCTCTTAAGAGAGTTTGTAGTGTCTTGGTTTGTAGCGTCTGTGCCAAGGTGAACATCAACTCCAGTTCACATGAGGAAGAATAAATGGTGGGGGAGGCACCAAGGGATTTTGTGTTTGTGTCGCACGTGTGCGAGAAGCTGTAGCTGTACACACTGCTCTAATGTCAGAGAGAGGAAGAAGGAGAACTCCTCCGTCTGCACACAGACTCCAGACAACAACCAGGTGGTGAGCAGGCTTCCTGAGCCCAGAGCTTCTGCAATGGGCTACCATTTGTGCTGCAGCAGATTCAGCAAGCAAGCTCAACACCAGTGGCAATTGGGGGCTGTAGACAAGACTCTGAGTGCAGCCCTTCGCATGGTAACAGCAGCTCAGCTATAACGCTTTGGATTTCAAAGGGACATGTTTATGTTTGTGTGCACATGTGTACATGCTTTCTTTGGGAAGACAGCTTTCTGAATGAAGAGGAAGGAAAGAACAGCCTGCCACCAGGCTTTCAGGGAGGCCTGCAAATGCCCTGGGTTTCCCTTATAATCTACGCCTCCTGCATAGAACGGCATTTCCCACCAGACACTTTCAAGCCACGGGGCCCATTCCACCATTTAATTGCTCTTTGAGTAAGAGGGCATCAGCAGGTCTTCCTCACCCCTTTGCCATGAGAAAAAGAAGAAAATATAAAGTGCTTGATTTTGCCACATCATGACCTCTTCCAGCCTCGCAATAATATATGCTTATGGGAAGGAGCTTTCTGGGTAAAGGCTGTAATTTCTCGGCAATTTCATTTATGCTTTAATAAAGCTATGCTTTACTTGTGTGCTACTCAGGTTTCCTGGGTCTCTTCCTTACACATCCCGTGTGTGGTAGACCTGACCCTGTGTGTAAGATGCCTCTAGGAGCAGCTCCATGTGTTAGGTTAGCTGTGGGGAAAACCAGCCTTGCACTGGAGTTTCCTGCATGTGTCTGCACATGTAAGCACACCAGTGAACCCTCGCTGGATCCAAGTTGCACATATGTGTCAATGACGGCCATGCAATGCAATGCAAGAAAGAGACTGGCGTTGTCTACTACAGCAATTGAAAGGTGGAGAACTCCCCTGGTTTGGGCTATTCTTCTTTGCCAATACAGGGCCAACACTGAATGCGAATTGATTGTCCCGCTGAACCTGCTCACTAAATCTTTTTTTCATGTTAACTTTCTAAAGTGCAAGAAAAGGGGAAATTAATCCAAAAGCAGCAAGCTTGTGTCTGGAAGATCCGTACTGAAGGACACTGTATCTCTATCCTTCCTCTTCTCTTTCACCCGTCCTCACCCCAAACACTGACTAAACATTCAGCTGCCCCAAAGGACTCCTCACTGCCAGTTTTAACCTCCCCTGTGGAGCTGTTCACACCCCCCCCCAGTCCATGTAAATGTGCATGGCCTCTTCTTCTTCTCTGCAACGTAGCAGTGATGGAAGCCATATAGGGGGTTGGGAGAAGAAATGCACAAATGGAAATCTCGTTCGTGTCTTGCTAGCCATGAAAGCTAAATGCAGCACCAAAGAGTTACAAAAATATAGTTGGGCTAGCAATCCCACTGGAAAATTACTAATGCTATGAAATGTCAAAAAATAATGGTCATCTTTTCTGTATAGATATATATCATTCTTTCCCATAGCCCACCCCAGGTTTACCAATTAAAATTAATTTTCTGTTACTTCTATTTACACACACACACCACACACACACACACCTTCTTTCCTGTAGTGCAGAATACCTTCCTTATGTGGGTTCATTTTAAAGCCTTAGCTTTTCACAGTAACAATTTGCTTTTGTTATTTAAAGAAACATAGCGAGCATCTTAAGATTAATGGGTTTTGGTTTTTTAAAAAACCCCACATTGCATCATGACTCCATGATCACACTGAGGTGAATCTTGCTGAAGGTATGAGTTGTGACTGAGTGTCTTTGTCCCCAAAACACAACTCCTACCTCTTGCAATTTAAGAATTGGAGGCGCAACCAGCTTCTCACTGAAATCTATGGACACATCTCCAAAAGGATGTTCAAGGATGTAAGTTACAATTTTAGATTTAATGCCATGAATTTGCACCACTCTCTGAAAGGATATAGGACTGTTATCTAGCTATCGATATATATCTATATAATATAGGTTCTTTTTTCTTGGATCATAAAACGATTGCTTTCTAATATGCAACTTTGGCACTCCTCAATCTCTCCCAGTGGACCCTGACTCTTCCTTTCTTTTCTTTTTTTTAAAAAATCCCCTGGCCCAACTCATTCCATTTTCAAACCATACACGAACAACATGGGGCAGTATACAGTATATGACTTTTTTCTCTTTTGCTTGTCTTTTTTTGTTTTTTTGCTTTTTTTTGCGTGCTTGCTTAGAAACTGGTATGGCCTTACAGAGCAAGAGTCTGGTTTAAGCGTAATTGCAATCCTCTTTGCACATGGAATCATGAATCATTCCATCGGCTTTAGAATCTAAGCTGTTAATAGGCTAAAAAAGGATTTATTTTTGCATTATAATTAAGCATGAATATATATTTAATATATTACACTGCTTGGACTGCCGCCGTAGCAATCCTAAACTTCCCAGTGCTGTAAAACAACTTGCCCCTCCCGTAATCTTACCCCACTCAAGTTTTCGAAAGCTTTCTTCCCACTGCCCACCCCCCGTAATATTCCTCAGTTCATATATTTTGTTTTAAAAGTCACCCACTTTGTTTTTGTTTTTTAAAATAGATATTGCCACATTCTTAAATTCATGCATCACTGCATTGCTATTGCACGTAGTGTGTATAGAGTAACCATCTGTCTTGCCTTTAACCATCATCCATCCTCATCTTCTTGGAATTCCACCTACGAACCTTGCACCCCAGCTCATGGCTTGTGGACATCTTCCCTTCGGACGATCTTGTAGATGATCCAGTAGAAAATGTTGAAGATGAGGAAAGCCATGGGGAAGCCGATCCGCGAGATCTTATCTATCTTCTTGGCCCGCTGGACGAAGAGCTTGCGCATCTCGGCGTCAGACTTTGAAGGGGGTGGCGCTGGGTTGGCTGTGTTGTTGTTGTTGGCTCCCTTGACCGAGATGCCGTCCTTGGCCTGAAGGCAGGCGGGCCCCATCCCGTAGGCCGAAAAGTTGAACCTGCCTTCTCCGGTGTCGTCCTCCTGAAATATATTAAACATAGGGCTCTACTTACAAATAAGATATAGACAGTGCACCCTTGCTATAAGGCTCTCCTACCACAGCTCCAAAGTCCCTGGGGACAGGTCCCTCTTGTGAGGCCTTGCTCAAGTTGGGCAACCCCCTCTTGGAGAGACCAGCCTTATAGATGGGTGCAGTACAATGCACAGATGCAAAGCAGGGGATCCATTGGAAAGTGGGTTGACCTGCCTTTCCTTCGGGAACCGTTCCTTGTCCTCAACAAGATATCCCCTGTTTTGCTTCTGCCCCTCCTCCCCATCCATACCTTCTTTATTCTTGGCTTGCCCAGAAGGAGTGGGCTCCATGTAACTCATATAGCAAAAGTGGTTCCATGTGGATTTCTACCGAGTTACATGGACTTTGAGCAGAAAAGGCTCGTCCTTTAAAAGATACTTGCGTATAGCATCAGTTTTGATGGCCGATGCTCCTCTCTGTCCCTTTGGGGCTTTCCCTTTCCACTCTGTTTCCTCCCCCAGTCTCTTGCAGAGATCCTCAAGGTCATAGAGGCACAGCTACAGGCTCAAACTGGGCTGACAGTCATTGCAAGCGATTCTGGGACTGAGTTCTGCCGGCTTGTGGGAATGTGAGTGGAGCTCACGGCATCCTCACTAAACTTAAGAACCCAATAAAGAATATTTTATGCTTCTATGAGCTGGAGAAAGGCTACATTCAGACTGACCTGCCTATTTTCGAAAGAGTTAGTTTTTAAATAATAATAATAATAATAATAATAATAATAATAATAATAATAATAAAAATAAAATAAAGGTATCTGAAGAAGTGTGCATGCACACGAAAGCTCATACCAAGAACTAACTTAGTTGGTCTTTAAGGTGCTACTGGAAGGATTTTTTTTTGTTTTGACTATGGCAGACCAACACGGCTACCTATCTGTAACTAAAAATAAAGATAGTGAGACATCACCTACAGGATATATGAATATATCTTATACTGTAAACTGCCCTATGCTCCTCAGACGAATTTAATACCATATTGGCCTGAATATAATCCTCACTCCCCCCCGCAAACTCCGACCGTTAAAAGTTAACGTGCGGCTTAAATTTGTGACCTTACAAAAATTGGCCTTTATCATATTGCTGCTGAAACAGATATCTGGTAAAATGGAACAGGTGTGAGTGCCTGCGGAATTTTAAGGGAGTGGCTTATATTTGGGCCAATACGGTAAATTAAATAAAGAAGAATTCTTGTCAGGGCCAGGAAAAGAAGCCAAATAACTGATGGCCTTTAATTCAGAATATGAAGCAGCTGTGATGATGCTCTGAACACAAAGGTCATTTAGCAATTCCACGAGCTCCTGGCCTAGATATTAGCATATAGAAGCCTCTGTTTTTCAAGCTTTCTTAAATACCAGTACACACAGAGTAGGGCATCCAGTTTAAGACTCTGCATTCATTATCATGGGTGAAGCAGGACCTTTCCAAGTTATATGCTTGGAAGCAGTTGGAGGAAAAGGTACGGTGAAATTTGCCATCAGTTAACCTATGGACTTTAATTTAGACCAAGTTCCCTATGCATGGCTTTCCCTTTTCCTTTCTTTGCAGAGTATCTTTTAAGAGCGGCCTTGCATGGTATGGATGAATTGTACTGCCACAAGTTCACAGCAAGGAAGTATGAATGGAGTTGAGAGCGCTTTGGCAAATCTGAGCAAATAATACTGAATGAAGTTTTGCTTCGTCTGGAGTTCGCTGCCAGGCATATGACTTACCTATGGAACTGTTTAGTCTCAGGAACAAGTTGGATCTGTAAGCGCATCGTCCCTGTTTCCCTTTCCTCCCCCCTCCCTCCCTGGGGATAGCACTGGCTCTCTACAGTCAACACCAAAAGAGTGGGGTCTCTTCCTTAGCTACCTGCTCTCTGTTCACAATGTCTCCTTTTACACCTTGAACTGACACCATGCAAGAGGCTGGTTTTGATGTTTCCAGTGCACTTTCTCAGCTATGAAATGTTCTAAAGGTGGTATTCAAAGAGTTATCCTGTTGAGGTTTTTTTTTTTACTTTTCCCAGACTCCCTTCACTCCCATGCGCAGAAATAACACAAAGTGCTTTGGAAAGTGTGGGTTTCAAAAGCAAAGGGAACTGCTGTGCAAGTTGATAAAAAAAAAAGTCCAAAACCGTATGGATGTGCAGCACTAGGCGAGGGAAGAAAATCTCTGAAATGTCCCTGTCTTTTCACCTTTGCTATCTGGAGGTTTTGCTCCCTCCTGGGCTCATTTCCTGTTTTCATTTTAAAAAAACCATTAACAGCTTCATATCATTGACAATTTTATTACTGGCTTGCCTTAGAATCACAGACTTGGAAGGTACCACAAAGGTCATTTAGTCCAAACCTCTTTTTGCCCAACGTTGGGCTTGAACCCATGACCCTGAGATTAAGAGTCTCATGCTCTACCAACTGAGCTATCCCAGCTCATTGTATCTTTGCATTTGGCTTGCAGGTTTGTTTTAGTAGGTTTGTCAAGATTTCCTTTCCCTCCCAAATGAATCATTCTTGTGCTTTGTGACTTCCTTGATCCTGTCGTTTAACCATGCTGGCATTCAACATCCAGATGGTCCAAAGAATGTATCCTGATGAAAAAATATTCCCAGGGTCTAAGAAAGCCTCCCTTTCTTACCCTCTCATCCTTCTTCCTGGGGAAAGAGAGAAAAGGGGAGGTGATCTTATGCTGGTTTAATGGATGAAAGGAGAGAGATAGGAAAGATCACAGCATCAGCCTGCCAAGAACAGCTGCTCTCAGTGCTAGCCAATGTTCTGCACTGCGTTTAGGTGCTGCCTGCTTTCAAGTACTTTAATAGATCTGCATGCTACTCCCCCCTGGGGAATTTCCATGCATGCATAATATTTGTCCTCAATTAGAACCAAGATAAAAGGAAGTCAGGAGTTCATAGAACTATTATTTCTACAGTTTTGGCACTAAACTATAAAAAGAGATTCCAATTTATTTAATAGGCAGATTTAGATTATGGTGACACAGGCAAATGTGGGTTATCAAGTTATTAAATGGAATTTGCTATTTTAATTTACGTGATAGATGAAGCGTTGAAAATTACCACCCAGTTAAAAGAGAAGGGGCGAGTTAAGAATTGGGACGGGAGGCAGTCTTTTAACCTCAAGATGACTTGGGGGCTTTTCAAAGGTGTTTTTTTAAAAAAATGTGCTGTCTGCCTATCTTTCTATTTTAAAAATAATAATAAAAAAGAATAAAATCTTGCTCTGGCCAGCAGGTGGCAGCAATGTGAAGCAAGAAACTTCTCTGTATCCCAAGAGTCACATTCTGCATTTTAGCCATACCACAAAGATGGACTTCTGAAACTCACGGGGGTAGAAGCTCAGCTCTAAGGACTTAGAAAAGTCTATGTGGAAACGGTGGGTATATTTACATTTGGGAAGGTAAAATTGAAGCCCATTGTAATATTAAACTCCCACGCACCTAGTCATCCCACCAGCCAGTTTTGATATTTTTCAAAGAAAAAGCAGCCAGGAGATCTGGTACAACTGCTTCCTCTCTCGCCCCCCTGCCTGCCCGCCATGTCCAGTGTTCTGGCACAAGATTCAGGAGACTAAGTGTACAGACTGATATTAAATCTACACCTTATTCAGAAAGAAGAAAGAGAGAAAGAAAAAGGAAGAGAGAGAGGGAGAAAGAAAAGAAAAGAACAGAAAAGAAAAGAATAGTGGCAAGCCTCAAGATGGTAATGAAAGGTAACAGAACTTTAATGAAATGATATCTCAAATTAATTGTCCCTGTGCATTTTGATTGAAATATTCCTTGAGGAAGAAGAATGGTTGAATTATATTTGAGAGATGTTGCCTTGCCAGAAAAATAACATTGTTCAACTTTCCGTTTCATTACAAGTTCCCTTTATTTCTCAGTATCATTTTCAGGCTAGCCTCTTTCTTTTCTTTCTCTTCTGTAGTTCCAGCCAACCTTTCTCCCTCTGCAGAAAGGCGACAGGCCGCCAGAAAAAAAGAAGAAGCAAAGCACCTTCACAGAATTTTTGTGGCCAAATAGTAGATTGCCACTCTTTTCCAGCTGCTCAGTGGGCTATTTATTCCCTCTTCTCCATTTGCTTTCGGCTGTTATGAAGTCAGCCTCACAAACCCACCATGAGTGAGGCAGGCAAACAAACAAACAAACAGCAAATGGCTGGAGTGGTAGCAGGAACACGTCAAGAAGCTGCCTTATGCTGAGAGTCACACCCTTGGTCCAGTGTTGGCATCCATCTGCCTTGAGACGATAGAGTGTGCCTCCAGGAGAAAGAAAAACAACTAGAGAATCACAGCGCCTGCTGTAGCTGCAGAGACTGGTAACTCATAACTGCTGCCTCCTGTGTTGCTTTTGCTGTGTTAGCAGCACCAAAGTGACCTCTCCAGGGTGCAAACATGGGCAGTGTGTATGGAGGTCCTGGGCTGCCCAGACAACAAGAACCCTCTCTCGGCTTCGCTGATGTGGACCAAAGGAAAGCAGAGCAATATATTTGGCACCATCTTGGCTGCAGGAGTTATCAGAAGGAGGCATATAAGATGCCATCCAACAGTCTTAGGGACTATACTCCAGATTTGTGTAGGGTTTACTCCATAGTCTTCTCTTCTTCCAAAGATGTCCCAAAAGACAACGGGTATGGATTTTCCCCTGGGGTTTACTCCAGAAGCCTTTCTCATGAATGAGTATAGACACAAGGCAGCAGAGATTTAGGATCAGAGTTTTCCTTATTCCAGATGGGCTACTTTCCCAGGTTGATAAGCCCATCTGCCCCCCTTCTCTCTACAGTGGGTGCAGAAACTGGCTTCTTGATTGTTGAACCCACTCTTGGTTTCCTCCGCTCAATTCGCCAGAGCCCCTAGCTAGCTCACTAGTATCTGCACTGCCTAGGAGCAGTTCTGTGGAATTTCAGGCAGGGAATGTTCCAGGCCCTACTTACAGATGCTGGGGACTGAATCGTCTCTGTGTAAAGCAGGTGCTCTGCTACTGAGTTACGACCCTTTCCCACAAGCTGTCTCCTGCAAAATACTTGGCAAGTTACCGGAGCCCAAGGGCTAATGACAATATAAAGAGGAAGCTCTGCGCACAGCTCTAGCTTCTATGAAGCCCAAAGAGGAGGTCTAAATCCAATCCTTTTTCATTTACCTCCCCTGCAGCCCTCTCTGGTAAAGCCTGAACAAGGTTACAAAGCACCTGTTTCAAGCTGGTTGAAACCTGAACAAGAAGAGTTTGGATTTGATATCCTGCTTTATCACTCCCCTAAGGAGTCTCAAAGCGGCTAACAATCTCCTTTCCCTTCCTCCCCCACAACAAACACTCTGTGAGGTGAGTGGGGCTGAGAGACATCAGAGAAGCGTGACTGGCCCAAGGTCACCCAGCAGCTGCATGTGGAGGAGCCGAGACGCAAACCCGGTTCACCAGATTACGAGTCTATCGCTCTTAACCACTACACCACACTGGCATAGAACTAGAGCATGCTAAGGGCTGGGGGATATACTGCAATGTTCTGCTGTAGTCTCCACTTGCTGTTTTTGTCTCATATATGTCTTGGCCCATCAAAACATTTCTTTGGAGTAGGTTCAGAGTTGGGGAGGCACAAGGAGGCCTACCAAGTTCACCTTACTCAGCTTGAGGCCAGTCACTGACAAAGCACATCCATACAGCTTAGCATCATTACAGATGGCCAGTCAACCTCTGCTTAAAAACCCTCCTTCCTTGGAGGTTTTGAAGCAGAGGTTGGCTGGTCATCTGTTCTGGATGCTTCAGTTGAGATCCCTGGACTGCAAGGGGTTGGACTGGATGACCCTTGGGGGTTCCCCCAACTCTGTGATTCTATCATTCGGCAAACCCAACAGGGAGCTTGACTGGTGAGAGAGTTTGTTCTACTTACCTTTATATGGGAAACTGGCTACTTCAGCAGTGCAGTTCTGAGACCATTCCTCGCCTCCCAACCCAGCTAAAGAAAGCAGCATGGACCCATGAATGATATCGCAGCACGTGAAGCAATGCGGACAGCATGACCGGGAGAGCTGCAGTTACAGGCACAGGCTCTTTGAATCGGTAGAGTTAACTTTTTGCAAAACTGGGAGAGCAAGCTGAATGTCAGAGAAGCAGCTACTGCACTGGCCTTCTGTTTTGGTAGTTTCCCATCCATTCTCAAATGCTTCTCCCAAGCCACCTTAATTATGGGCCAGGTTTCACCCTTTACACAGTGGGCAGCTTTATAATTCCAATAACGGTGACCTTTGGCGAGCAGCACAGCATTTGAAGGGAAGGTGTTTGCCTGCAAACCAGGGCCACCCAGATGTCTTTGGGCTACAGCTTCTGCCATCTTTGGCCATGTTGGCTGGAACTGATGGGAGATGGAGTGAAATAGATGACTACATCTGCCCACCATGCACCAGAGAGCATTGATTGGCTGTAGCTCCTGGCCCCTTCCAAACGATACGCAAATCTCCCTTTCAAATATGGCTGCCGGGCTCGTCTTATTGGCTCATCGCCGACGTGCTCCAATCTTGCCTGCCCAAATGAAATGGTCTCCAGTGCCCATTCTTGATCAGGCCAGCCTTGCCCCAGGACCCGTCCATTTCAGCTGTGCTCTTCTACACGGCTGCGTCGGCTCGCGTATCGCTTACCTTATGGTGCCGCCTTCTCCTTCTAAACCTGAGCAGTTCCTTGTGCTGCCGGGACACAAAGTTGACAGCAGCGTACTCCAGCAGAGCCGAGAAGACAAACAGCAAGCACACAGCCATCCATATATCAATGGCCTTCACGTAGGACACCTGGGGGAGAAGAGAGGATGAGGTTGGCAACTGGAGCCAGGCGCTCTCCAGCCAGGTAGACCGGCAAGCCTAGTAAAGTCTGCTCCAAGTTAGCCAGCTGGGGTGGTTCAGTTGCATCGCTCTCTGCTTGAGGGAGGGCCAATGCTAGCATAAATGCCCAACCACTTCCAACTTTCCCAATATTTGTTGATTCATTTCCCCCTGTAGCCATTCCCTAGTACAACTAAAGGCCAAGCTACACATTCTGCTAACCACATAGTTTTGCCTTTAAGTGTAGGAAGAGGTGTTGTTTTTTTAATCACTAATATTCAGGTTTTTTGTGTGGGGGAGGTGAATCTGGAGTGAGTCTCTAGTCGAAGGAATGGGTTGGGGGCTTTAATCTTTCAAGACCTTCCATAATGTAGACCTCTGTTGCTCCTGTTCAGCACACCTGCAATTTGCATTGGACCCCCCCCACCGCATTTGCTTTTCTGGAAACTCCTCCCCCTATGCAAATTGCAGGCATGCCCTCCTACAATCTGGATCAGGTCCATAGGGAGGAGTAATGGGTTAAAGCCCTTTACCTGCTTACTGTATTAGGATCCTAATTTGTAACAACTCAACCATTCATACAGACTGGCAACTTGTGTAACCAGTCACAGATATTGAAATAGCCAAAGATTCTTCCCAAGTCTCCTCCTCGTTCCACTACCCTGCCTTTCCTCTACTATCTCCCTTGGTGGGCCTGTTTTGTGTATTGTCAATCCCACAGGGCAGAGATCCATCTTCTTCATGCAGTGCTAGATGGGTGGCTCTATAATGTATTTATTTATTTACCAGAATGGATATAGTGCTTGCTCGATAGAAGACCTCTAAGCAGTTTACGAAAAAATATAAAACATGTTAAACATCATACAGTGGTACCTCGGTTTATGAACTTAATCCGTTCCGGAAGTCCGTTCTTAAACCAAAGCCTTTCTTAAACCGAGGTGTGCTTTCCCTAATGAGGCCTCCCACCACCAGTGCCCTTCCACCGTTCAGATTCCCCTCTTCCCCTTTGACAGAGAGCTAATGAGTTTGAAACATTACTACAGGGTTTAGACAGCACTGAGATAGAAAGGAACATAGGAAGCTGCCTTGTACAGTCATACCTCATGTTACGTTTGCTTCATGTTACGTTTTTTCAGGTTGCGTCCCGTGGCGACCCGGAAGTACCGGAAAGGGTTACTTCTGGGTTTCGCCACTCGCGCATGCGCAGAAGTGCTAAATCATGCTTCGTGCATGTGCACAAGCACCAAATCGCACTGCGCACCTGTGCACATACAGTGCTTCAGGTTGCAGGCTTTTCATGTGAACAGGCCTCCGGAATGGATCCCATTTGCAACCAGAGGTACCACTGTATTGAGTTGGACAATTGGTCCATTTAGCTCAGGTTGTTTCAGAGTAGAGACTTTCCTAGAACTATGCCAGAGATGCTGGGGTCTGAACCGCAGGCCTGTTGCATACAGAGTAGATGCTTTGCCACTGAAGCATCACAATTTTCCTGCAATACAGAACCTACTGTATATTTATCAAGTTTCCCCCATGAATAATTCCATTCTTCCCCAGAAATTTCCATTTGTAAGTTTGTTGCCTATTTTCTCTGCATATGCTGGGTTTTGCTTTTTAAAATATGCACCAACAGAGCAAGTGCTTCCTTTGACTTTTTAACTTGCCTTGTATGGGGCCCAACCATTTGCCCCTCTAAGGCCAGTACTGCCCACAATGACTGGCATCATCTCTCCAGAGTTTCAGACAGTGGACATTCCCAGGAGATGCCAGGTATCAAACCTGGGATCTTCTGCATGCAATACTGATGCTCTACTGCTACTGCTGAGCTACCAGTGCTACGTCCTTCAATTGTTCTTCTCTCATCAGTCCTGGTTGAAAGAGAGCGACTGATTTGTACATGCTCTATTGTACACAATGGTGGTCTTACATGGCTCATATTCTGTTGAACCTATTGAAAGGATTTTATCTTTTATCCAATCTTTAAACCATGGGGTATTCATGGATTGTAATAGCCTATCTACCCTTCTTTATTGAACTAGGGGTCAAAAGGAAGTGAAGCTATAGGGGATCATGCTGGTGTTTCCTAAATTTGTCTTGGGAGATGATGGATGGCACTAAATAGATAATAAACAATGAGCCAGACAGTCATTTATGTCTGGCTGGAAGCAGGAATTTAATAGGAAGGTAGAATCTCAAGCCTATAATGATGGTGAGATTTCTCACGAGAGAACCATAACTTTCCTTTGAGAAGATGGTGTGGTTGATGCATCTTCCTTTTTTAAAAAAAACTTCTTTATTGAAATCCATGGATATCATACACGTTCTTAAATAGTACTGCTACTACTACTACTACTACTAATCATCATCATCATCATCATCATCATCTTAAATAATTTTACTGTTAAATATTAATTTAAACTTATACTTATATGTGCTCTTTCTTATATTTTCTAAGCAAAAATAAACCAAAGTAGAATCAAGTAAACTAAACCATATTAAAATAGACTTCCCATCATTTCCCGATGTACATAACATTTACAATATTGAATGTACTTATACTTACTACCTTACTCTTAATATATTTTCTAATACTTTCTTATATCAGACCATTTACCCTTATTTATTAATATTTGATTTACACAAGGGTCATTCAAATGCTGCCATAGACATTATATCGTTATTATATTTTTGTAAGTATTTCTTAAACATATCCCATTTTTGAGTAAATTATTGTTTTGTATTTCCCCTTAACCTATTTGTCAATTGAGCCATTTCTGCATAATCTAGTAACTTATTGTGCCATTCCTTTACTGTGGGTACTTTCTCCCCTTCCTAGTTGATGCACAGACTCCTCATTCACCCCTCATCTATGAGAATTATGCTTTGATTTTTTAAAAAATATATTTTGTGTCTATGTAAATGATTGTCTTTATTTCTTTAGGAAACTCAGATGACTGTGTGGGTTTTTTCTTTCATTCTCCAGATGGTCTCCCTAGCAAGGGAATGGACAAACCCAGTCAGCTTCAGTGATCTTATATATATTCCCTTAAAGCAATCAGGATTAAAAGTCCCATGCTGAATGTTACTGTTAGAATTCCTGCTCCATGAATGTTTGGATTACTGTGTTCCATGAAGTGGGACTATTATCCTTTGTTCTTTCTCTCTGCTGTCTGATGCTAGAGAGAGAGGGAGCCATGTTGCAGAGCTCCGTGTGTGTTTATATGTAAATAAAGTAGATTAGCCAAAATGCTGAGTTGCTGAGGTCTGTTACACAAACTACGAAGACTCTGCGGATCCCTAAGTGTGCCGGTGTCTGTTGGCATCGGTTGCTGTGATGTTCGGGCTGAAGAAAGCTTTTGAAGCTCCCGAAAGAATGACCAGGAGGGAGAGAATATGCCAGTCAGGCATGTGTCTCTACCAGGATCCTACTCGAGAGTAAGACGAGCTCCTGACAGTTACTTCTCTGATCATTCTTCACTTTACCCTGTAACTCAGTCACTGTAAGGGCATCACTTAATGTCAAGGTGCTTCATCTCAGCTCATTTGATCACTACACATATTTGGGTGAAGCAAAATCCCAACAGACTTTTTTTTCTCGAAAGAAAAAGAAAAGACACTTCAGAAGGGGATGATTTGGATCAGAGAAGCCAAAGAGGAAGGAGTACTTAATCCTGCTCTGATAATTTCTCTGCTCTAAATTGCCCCCCTCTTCCACCAGCTGCTTTCCTCCCCACAGAATTTCACATCTAGGAAGGTAAAATGCATTTGGAACACTTGTGGGTGTACTGTGCAATGAGAGAAAGCAGCGTGCAGACTGGCAGGGGGGAGAGTTGGGTTAAGCCCACCAGCCTCAATTTCTCCACCCAAAATGATTCTCTCCCCAGATCAGCTTTTCTTTCAAACAGGTTCTTATTACATGCATTTGCAAGCAAGCTTTAGTTCAGCCCTAAGAAATGATCCTTTCAATAGGATCCCTTAAACGTGAACTGTAGCTATTACCTGGCTGGCTACTGTCAACAAGAGTTAAATTAGTTCTGCTTTAATGTCTTCTCTTTATTATTATGATTACCATTAATTAAGTAATCCATACTAATAATTTTTGACAGTTAATTCACAAGCTGCAATTCATAAGGACAGCTTAAGAGGGGAGAAAACAAGACCATGATATGGTGATAACCAATATATTAATCACTAAACTTCAAGTCATTAATATTATATATTTTCTTTTAGGACTAGAGTAAGTCTTCTGGTATAATCTAATTAAAGTGGGTATTCTATAAATGTATATATTTTAAATATACAGCTTTCAAAAAATAATGATTTTATTTTTTTGTTCCTTACCTACTCTGAATCTAATTAAATGCATAAGTACCACTGCTTAAGTATTCCATGGTCTTTTTAGCTGATTCTCTATCTGAGGATCTTTTCGGTTTTTCCCATTTATTTTCAGTCACAATTCATGCTGCTATTATCATATTATTAACCTGTTCTTGGTCGTTTCCAGGGACCACATCTTCATTATATTATCAAAAGCTTACTGGAGAGACAGGTAATACACAAAATACCCTTAAAAAAATAACCTTCGCGACATCATTCGAAAACTGATGGATTTTGCCATTGTTTCATTGCATATAATCTGATCCTGGAGAGATACAATGCCAGTGCAGACCCACTATTTCACTACTGATTTGGTTTAATTTAACTGGTGTTAAACGCTTTATCTTCTGGTGAAGTTATTACCAATTTGGAAGCTTACTAAAGAAAGTGAAAGGGATCCACCGATGATATACGCTAGGGGTTTGGGGTGGGGAATATGGGAAACAGCTGAGGGATATGCCAAGCTGGTGTTTTGAAAGGCGTTAGCTGCAAAAATCTACTTAGGAACATAAAGGTAAAGGTAAAGGGACCTCTGACCATTGGGTCCAGTCGCAGACAACTCGGGTTGCGGCGCTCATCTTGCTTTATTGGCCAAGGCAGCTGGTGTACAGCTTCCAGGTCATGTGACCAGCATGACTAAGCTGCTTCTGGTGAACCAGAGCAGCGCACGGAAATGCCATTTACCTTCCTGCCAGAGCGGTACCTATTTATCTACTTGCACTTTGACGTGCTTTCAAACGGCTAGGTTGGCAGGAGCAGGGACCGAGCAATGGGAGCTCACCCCGTCGTGGGGATTCGAACCACCGACCTTCTGATCGGCAAGCCCTAGGCTCTGTGGTTTAGACATTTACCAGATTGGAATAGTTGCCCATTCAGTCCAGTATGCCCTACTTTGACTGGCAGCAGCAGAAGCCTTTCACACCACCTGCAACCCAATCCTTTATAACTAGAGATGCTCTAAATGAGCTCTGCCTGCTCCCATAGTGATTTCTGAATTACCTGCTTCAAAGAGGACATTTTACCTTGGGCAAAGATGCTCGGGAACCAGAGCTCTGCGTGGTCATAGTGAGCACAGTAGTGATGCCCAGACCAACTCGGGCAGGCGCAGCATCCATGTTGATCCAGAAGGAGATCCAGGAGAGAATTACAATCAGCAGACTGGGGATGTACATCTGGATCAGGTAGTAGCCCATCTGCCGCTCCAGGTGAAAACGAGCTTCTATGCAGGTGAACTTGCCTAGGAATGAACCAGGAAAATGTTAGCCTAATGGGGACCAGCAGGGGCATGTGAGAGTCTTGATATGAAGCATTTTTAGGCAAGAGGTCACCTGCTCAAATAACCATTTCCTATTCAGGCCTGGGATTCAGCTATACAGCTTCAAATATAATGTTTTAAGTGCACTATATACAAATGTGACACTAGATGGTGCTGATGAGCTAATGGCAAATTCCATATATATTTTACAACTTTTTTTTTAAAAAAAGCATTTTCACAGCGGTTTTTTATATATACGGTGTGTCTATCATCTATCATCTATCTATCTATCTATCTATCTATCTATCTATCTATCTATCTATCTATCTATCATCTATCTATCATCTATCTATCTATCTATCTATCTATCTATCTATCTATCTATCTATCATCTATCTATCATCTATCTATCTATCTATCTATCTATCTATCTATCTATCTATCTATCATCTATCATCTATCTATCTATCTATCTATCATCTATCTATCTATCTATCTATCTATCATCTATCTATCTATCATCTATCTATCTATCTATCTATCTATCTATCTATCTATCTATCTATCTATCATCTATCTATCTATCATCTATCTATCTATCTATCTATCATCTATCTATCTATCTATCTATCTATCTATCTATCTATCATCTATCTATCTATCTATCTATCTATCTATCTATCTATCTATCATCTATCTATCATCTATCTATCTATCATCTATCTATCTATCTATCATCTATCTATCTATCTATCTATCTATCTATCTATCTATCTATCTATCTATCATCTATCTATCTATCTATCTATCTATCTATCTATCATCTATCTATCTATCTATCTATCTATCTCTGCGTAGATTCAGCCCTGGGCACAATTTCAGGGCTGCTTCACAGGTGACACTTTCCCTAAGAGGGAAAGTTTTGCAGATTGCAACATCCTAGTTAGTGTATATGTTGGGAAATTGTGTTGGGCAATCAGTTCCCAGAGCAAAGTAGGCATAAGTTCTCGCTTCCTGGTTTCTTTGCCCTTTCAAACAACAAATCAACAAGTATTTAGCAGTTTCCTATCAGGAATACTAAACCGCAACCCATCTGTGGGGATAGATGTATGTTCTTCAGCCTGCATATGTTTGAATTGAAGGAATTATTGAAACTGCATGCTCCATCTCCCAAATTAGAGGCATCCCATGTATACAAAACCTTTCAGAGATTTACCTGCAGATTCTAGGAACTGTCAAGTGCTGGCAGATCCTACTTTTAAAACAGTACAGAAAACTTAAGGGGTTGCATCTAATGATAGTTCTGCTTAGTGTAAACTCATAGAAATTGAGGAACATGGCTCACTTAGTACAACTTGCTCGGAAGATTATAGTAAGAATAATGCAAATGTTCGCTGTATTTTTTTGTATATGCCTTGGGTGCTGTATTCTATCAGAAAAGGTGAGATATGTTGTTTTGAATAAAATAAATAAATCCTTTCCTGAGCTCCAGCTGCAAAGGGATGCATTTGGGAAAATAACCAGTTGTGGATCATATTTGCATGTAAAGGTCCTGCAACTGTCTGAACGCATTAAAATCAATTGACAAGTCCATACATTTTGATGGGTCTACTCTGAGTATTATTTAGTTGGATATCACCCAAGACATTCTAGAATTAGTAAAAAAATGTTAATGTCATAGGCAATATATTTTCTTCCTGAAAAATTAAGGGGTTTTTTTGCTGACATTTTTCTTGTCACAACTGAGATCCCCTAATTTTTGCAGTGTTTCTACCATTTCTACTTTAACTGCAAAGCAAGTTGATTTTTTTTTTTTTAATTGCCGTAAACCACAGAACGGCTCTCAAAATTTTAAATAAAATTTTGAGCATTTACAAATGTATCCAGTGTTTTCATTTGTTGTTTTGCTACACAAACACACTAGCTAAAGCTGCAATCTTTACCTGGTAGTGAGTCCCCCTGATTTTAATAGGACTTACTTCTGAGTAGACAGGGTTAGGCTTGCAGCCTAAGTCTCCTAAGTTCCCAATTATATGGGACTCAAGCTCCAGAACTGTGATTATCTATATGTAACAAGAACCTGAGAGTTGCTGTAGCAATTTTTCTTGGATTCCCAGTACCATTCTGTATAATAAAGGGATTGGTATGACACCACTCCACTGTGTATTACCCCACCCTTGCCTAACATCGTAGGTTGCAGTGAGGGTGTGGAAACTAACAATGTGATGACTACGGGTGTTGGAGAATTCTAGTGAAAACAGAAACAAGGTTGGAAATCATCAATGTTCACTTACTCATCCCATATTCGGACTGGAAATCAATCCAGCAAATGCAATGTTGTTCATGCTTTCAAGTTGCAACCAACATGTAATTAACTAGGGTTCCCCACCCCTGCCATTTGCATTGCAGTTTCTTTGCACTGAAACGAATGGCGTGGAACAACAGAATGACAATGTGACTTAAGGAATTGACTTAATAAATTATGTCAATTGCATCATTTTGTCGCAGCAGACAGTGTGCCAAAAACAGGGCTTTTAGCAGAAGATGAGCTGCAGTGGAACAGAACCAAAGCAGCATGCAATGAACATGTGATACAACAGAAAATGATGCCTAGTGATGGGATCTTGTCACTTTACTAGGAAGGAGGGAGGGAGTTCCATGTCTCTTGTAATATCTAGTTCTGCCTTTAGAGTGTTCCAAACACAAGAAGCTGCTGTAAATAACACTTTGGTCTGATGTAGCAACTTTGCTAACACACTATCGATTAGCTGGCTCATTGAACGAGTGGAGTGGTTGGTGGTTATCACTAAAGAGAAGTACTGAACAAAATGTGTGGAGCCAGAATCTCATCAGTTGACTATTTCTAGGGAGGAACATTTGGCATATATCGGCCATCACTGACTTGCATTATAATGCTTAGCATGGTAATGCAAGAAGTGCAAGTCCACCACTGACCTGTATTGTAATGCTTCGTGCAGTAGCGCAAGTCCTTTTCTTCCTTTAGGATGAACTGAGGCAGGGTTAAATCATCAGCCACCTGCACAGCTCCTTTCTCTTGCCACTCAAATATCAGATCGTTCATTGTGTAGCCAACTATAAACAGAGGGGAAAACAAAACATTTTAGCATGAGCTGTGATTTGCACTGGATTCAAATGCTTGGAGGGGCCAAGAAATAATAGCCCCAAAGCTGCTTTGAGTTAGGTGTGTTTCCCAATTCTGAATAGGTTCACTCTCGAAGGGATGTTGGGTGCACACATTTGCACGCGTGGATTAGTTTAAAGACATATAAAAAGAAGTGTACACAGGGCAAAATGGCAACGGGGGCTTAAGGTAAAATTCAGATGACCAACTGACATCTAGTACAGTGGTACATTGGTTCTCAAACTTAATCTGTTCCGGGAGTCCGTTCGACTCCTGAAACCGTTCGAAAACCAAGGCATGGCTTCCAAATGGCTGCAGGAGTTTCCTGCACTCCATCGGAAGCTGTGTCGGACATTCGGCTTCCGAGAAACATTCACAAACCGGAATACTTACTTCTGGATCCGCGGTGCTCAGAAGCCAATGTGTTCGGCAACTAAGCCATTCGAGAACGAAGGTACAACTGTAGTACAAACCTTTTGTCTCTTAACAGCAAGATACACACTTATAACGGATGCTACTCGCAGCCAGATAGTTCACAATTTACAGGAGGGTCAAAACTAGATGCTAAGGGTAAATGCAGAACTGCTACTTAGAGTGGCCGCTGCTCATTTAGTTTTCTCCTCCCCTTATCTGAATCCTACATGCCTTGTGATGTGTCATCGCGACATTCTGCATTATCTGGGCTCCACCACTGGCAGCTAGTGATGTGGAGCAGGGGTGAAGAAATGGGAAATACCACAGAACCAAGAGTTCTATTAGACATCAGGCAGACACCAGGGAACAAGGCACATGGCAGCCATATTTGTTGACAGCAGAGCATTCAACGCAAAAGCCTTCATCAACCTGATGCCACCCAGATATAGCTGGACTACAGCTCCCATCAGCCTCATAGGAGTTGCTGTCCAATACCATCTGGAGGACACCTGGCTGGTGAAGATAGTGCCCTTAAATGGACTCAACAGGACTGAAGGACAGAGAACAAAGGCTGATAAATATTGAGCGAGTATTGTATCACACAGTCTTCTCCAGACAAAGGATTTTTGATGTTGCCCTCTACCCCAGAGTATTCTCCACTGAGAATCTGTTGAAGCAAGCTAAATTTAAGCTGGACGGCTTGAACACTGGCAGGGAGTGTGATCAGAGAAGCATGAAAACTTGCACATGACAACACAGTCTGTCCCAATGCTTCATCTCTTCCTTCTTCCCTCCGGTTTCTCTTTCATAATTGGAGGATTCGGCTAAGAGCTGAACAGATGATGCAGTGGAAGTCTGTGTGCAGAATGGCAGCTATTTTTAGAGGGGAAACCTTCAAGACTCACAGCTCTCCAACTGCATAATACATGTCTGGACGTCCATGGGGAAGTTCTTCAGATCCATGGGACAAGCCAGCGTCAAGGTGATCCTGTGAAAGGAACAGAGACAGCGATTCGAGATGCTTCAAGCTGATGTGACAAGCAAGTTGCACTAAAGTCATTGGGGTGACAACTGAGGTCAGCAGGGGTCACCCTCAGGCCTACGGGCAGGGGGGGGGAGATACAGAGAGCACAACCCCCTGACTTCTGGAAATAGGGCCGTGCTCCAAACATTAACTCCATTAACGCTGCTTAATATTTATGCTCCCTAACATAGATATATCCACATATAAAAAAGCAGGACATCCAGAGGAACCCTGGCTATGTAAATTCAATTAACTATTTTTTTGTGGGGGGCAGGGGCAGGGGTAGCATTAAAACATTAAACTCCCTCAACCAGCAGTTTGAAATGCTCCATCACCATAGGGTATATTGTGCCAAGGCTGATGATCACGTATGCTGAGGACACAGCTATCAGGCGAGGAGAAAATGTTCCTACATGTTCTGTAGCAAGAGAAACAGTGAAAGCTACCAGTGTCAGAATCAGATTGGACCATTTTCCCCAACAATAGCTGCAATAACAGGGACACTTGCAGGTAATTGCATCAGAGAGAGACCAGGTCAGGTCCACAACATTTTGCTACCTGAGGCGAAGGACGGTATGGTGCTCCCTCCTGCAATCCCATTTGCTCTGCAGAAGCTGACTGGTAGCTGAATCGTACAACAACATTGGCAATGCAATAGCATCCTTCTGTGCTCCCAAGGGTTGCAGGCGAGTTTTTAAGGGATGCCAAACACACCTATGGGACATATAGGGCAGCCGACAACTAACTCATTCTGTCTGCACAAGGATTTTTTAAATTACACAACAGAAGGTTTGCCCCTGCCTTCATTTTGCAGGTGCCCTGTGCTCTGAAGGGTTTTGAGGAAACCTATAAAGACTGAAGGGGGTGCAGAGTGGGGAGGGTGGGAAGCCCTACTGCAACTGGCAGGAACTCTTGTACTGATGGAATGAGTGGGTTGGATACCACCCATAGCTCTGATCTATTGGTGGAATGACCAAGGGGCTCAGGAGGAATGGCAGATGGAAAGACTGCTGTTGCTGTCTCTCAAAATCTGTCACATGGCATGAGACAACTAGTGATAGGGTTGACCTTGGAGAGATCCAACCCAGCTGATCCCTGATCTGTTCAATGTATGATGATGAACACAGTCCTACGGAAGATGCTGCCCCCCCTCTCACTGGGGTCCTTTCAGACCCTGCAATGGCCCCTGTTTAAAAAATATATTTTGTGTGTGTTTGTTTTTCCGCCAGTCATTCGAGGATCACAGGGCAGTTTACAATATAAAAACACAAAATTACATAACATAGTAACGAACAAAAACAATAACACATACATGGTTTAAAAGATCATAGATTATTTAATTAGCCAAAGACCTGGGAGAAAAGGGATGTTTTTGCCTGGCACCTAAAGGTGTTGAACAAAGGTGCCAGGCAAGCCTCTCCCAGTATCCCCCATCCTGTTTAGGGAGCACAGGGGTGCAAGGAAGAAAGGGGGGCAAGTCCCATTGCACGAGCAGACCCCATTCCCCCCAAACATACTCTACTTAGCACACACAACAACTTGACTCCATAGAACTTTCTTCTGAGTAGGCATGACTAGGGTCATACTGTAGATCACTCCACCTTTCCCAACACCAGCCTCCATGAGTATTGCTCCTCCGTACACCTTTCAGACACAAGAGGTATGAGAACACATGTCTCTCACCTCTCCGAACAGAACTATAAATGGTAGGTCACCTTTGGTGGCAGTTGTTTTATTACCTACCTATTGTTAGCTGGAAAGCATTTCAAACAGCTGTGTGAATTAAAGCTTTAGGTTCCCAAAGAGCTGGCCTACGTGCTTGGACTACGGCTCTGCTGTCTGCTGTTTGAACTGAAGCCACCTCCTGGGTTTCCTCCCCCCTTCCTTTTTTGTCTGCATTACTACACTGGCTGTTTATTCCGTTCCTCGGCACACCAGCACGACACCTGCGACATGAGCCAGGTGTCCCCGTGGGATGTGGCCCTGTGCATTTTGGGATTGCACTGCAAGGCTTCAGCGAGCCAGAGTTTGCAAACATTGCACGAGTTCACAGAAAGGTAGTCTTTAGAATCTATTGTCAGCGCTTTCCCTCTCTAGCATTAGGCTGCACTTAACAGGAAAATTGCATATTCTTAATTGCATTCTTTTTAGGAGAGCGGGGAGGCGGCGGGAAGGGAGGTTCGGAGGTGGCTAGAATGGATTATTTCCAAATTGAAATCAGTGCGGTTATCTCAGTTCACATAGCATTAATCTGAAATCCAATGACCCAGAAATAACTGTGTTGAGAAATGGTGGGGGAAAAGCCAGATCTATCTGGTTCTACTGTGTGATTTGCCCTCTCTCGAAATAATTTTCATTCTCCTCCAAGCAAAGGAGACTGAGCTGGAACATCTTTCAAACTGTAATATACCAGCGTGCGGAGAATCCCCTTATATAGTCTCAAAGTGTACCAAATTTTCAAAGAAGTGCTGCTGCAAAGGGCAGTACTAATGTCTGTTGACTGTTCTCTAGAATTTTTTTTCTAGAATCTCTGTGGTCCACTGAGGTATTGCCAATTTACAAAGCAAGACTACGTACAGTGGTATCTCGGGTTATGAACTTAATTCGTTCTAGAGGTCCATTCTTAACCTGAAACAGTTCTTAACCTGAGGCACGATTTCACTAATTGGGTCTGCTGCCACGCCACTGCCGTGCAATTTCCGTTCTCATCCTGGGGCAAAGTTCTCAACCCAAGGTACTACTTACGGATTAGTGGAGTTGGTAACCCAAAGTGTTTGTAACCCAAAGCGTTTGTAACCTGAGACACCACTGTACTCAGGATTTTGTAGCAGTGAATCAGGCACAATGAATCATGGTAAAGTGATCCTGAATATGGCTGAAGTTTACACACCAAGGGTGGGAAACCTGCTCCAGGCTGTGATTGGCCTTCTGGGTCTCCTCCTGACCATCAGCTGTCTGGCAGGGAGCAGCTGAGAGGTCAAAGGGCAAAGTGTGCAACTGCACTTCCTTTGTCTGCAAGACAATCAAGGCAGAGGGAAAAGTGTCTCGGCAGAGAGGCAGATGCGTGCCTTACAAATACTCAAAAAGTCATATATGAATTTTGCAATTGCCTGCATGTAGTTTTTGGGATGCACATGCATTTTGAAAGTTGAGGTTTGAAACAGTTGTATGGCAGGCCTTGCAGTTTTGCTGTGTTTTGAGCTTATTTGGTGGATTCTGCTTGAGATTAAAGGTAAAGGTAAAGGTACCCCTGCCCGTACGGGCCAGTCTTGACAGACTCTGGGGTTGTGCGCCCATCTCACTTAAGAGGCCAGGGGCCAGCGCTGTCCGGAGACACTTCCGGGTCACGTGGCCAGTGTGACAAAGCTGCATCTGGCGAGCCAGAGCCGCACACGGAAACGCCGTTTACCTTCCCGCTGGTAAGCGGTCCCTATTTATCTACTTGCACCCAGAGGTGCTTTCGAACTGCTAGGTTGGCAGGCGCTGGGACCGAGCAGCGGGAGCGCACCCTGCCGCAGGGATTCGAACCGCCGACCTTTTGATCGGCAAGTCCTAGGCGCTGAGGCTTTAACCCACAGCGCCACCTGAGTTGCTTTTTGCATTTTGCACAGTCAGGAGATATAAAGGGTGCTAGAGAGCATCTCCTGCCCACCACCATTCACAAACCTTTGGGGGAGAGGGGGAAAGGCTATGGAGAAAATGAAAAGGAAAGCTTCAGTGTATCTGTTTACATGGCAAATAGTTTTGTGTGGATGTATATGTGTATGTAATTGTGTGTCTTCTTTTGGCTCTCACTCCATGAACCACCTGAATGCAACACCTGAGCTCTTTCTACTAGGAAGCACAGCCCCTGGCTTGAAAATGGCACCCCCTCCCTTCTACACAAACCTACTTTGGTGGGATTTTTGTTGGAATAGATATGCATGGGATATTGCTGCATGTGTTTTTTTCTATAGAATCTAAGACGCACCATGCCCAGTCTGACTAATGTGTGATATGTTAAATAAATCTAAGATAGTGGGAAAGTTTAGTGCAGCTTCTGGCACACTGGCCCTTTTATTTGCCTTTTTGATATAGGAACAAACCTTGGTGCCTGCTGGACCACGCCTTGTTGTCAGTAACCTAGCCATCTTAGATCTTGTTAACTCATGTAGTGTAGGAACAAATAATTATCTCAGGGCTGAATTGGCCATTAAGCAAAATAAGCACTATACAGTCATACCTCATGTTATGTCCGCTTCAGGTTGCATGTTTTCGTCTCGTGTCCCACGGCTACCCGGAAGTACCGGAATGGATTACTTCCGGGTTTTGCCGCTCGCGCATGCGCAGAAGTGCTAAATTGCGCCGCGCGCCTGCGCAGACACAGCGCTTTGAGTTGCGGGCTTTTCACGTTATGGATGGGCCTCCGGAACAGATCCTGTCCATAACACGAGGTACCACTGTAACTTTCAATTGCCAAATTTACCATGGAACATATGGTGCAGCTGAACCAGGTTCTGCAAAAAAGGCTCCCACAATGCGTGTGTCATAAGTTCAGTGCAACAAAAAATGTAAAAATAAGATTCAGTCATGCTGAACCTTATACAATAACTGTAGAAGACAATATTTTACGGTTTATTATTGTTTATATTTCAAATTAGATATCTACAGTGCACCAAAATCTTTTAAGTGCTTAGGGCTTCTAAAGGTCTTAATTCAGCCCTGAAATATCTTCACATGATTTCATGCTTTTGCAATATAATTTAAAATGGAACATTACTCCAGAAGTCATGTTGCAGTCTAGTTCAAGATTCAACATGTGAAAGACCTACACCCTGGAGACTCGTGAAGGGTCTCCATGCTTCCTTTTCTCACCTGATACTGTACAGGACATTCCCATTTCTGGCGATGCGCAGAAGTTTGTTATCTGTGGTGATCTCATGGAAATGAGCCCCTTTTTCATTAGCAAAGAACAAATCGGGTTTCCAGATGGAGTCCAACATGGATGGGTCCAAGTCCAAGGAATCATCTGGATACTCGTTGTACGCCAGCCGGGGGTCATTCCACTGCTGCCGCAAGAAAATATTCACTCTGTAATCCTGCATGGAAGAAAGAAAAGCAAAGTTATGGGATGCCCCAAGGAAGGTGTCAGAAATGGCCAGAAACTGCAATGCTAAATGCGGCAGGAAGGGCACTGAAAAGCAGCTGAGACTGAATGAACAAAAGCAAATGCAAAGTCTTTACTACTGCTAGGGTCAGGGTCTTTCTCTGTGAGTTTCGCTGCTGGTGCTATTTCTTCAGGAAGCGCCTGTATTTTTAGCTCTGTAGCCAAAGGGGTTATCACAGGGCAAACAGCTGCAGCCGACACCTGTTCCATGCTGTGATTTTCAGAC
Source organism: Podarcis melisellensis (assembly GCF_964234715.1). NCBI lineage: Eukaryota > Metazoa > Chordata > Lepidosauria > Squamata > Lacertidae > Podarcis > Podarcis melisellensis. Next base: position 62,440,945 of record NC_138529.1, read on the forward strand.
CATCCATCGACAGACCAGGGCTGTGGTTTATCAGACTGAAGAGGGGATATTATCCAGGCTCATGGAATAGGCACTGCAGGATTCAGGCTGGGGTCACACAGTGATGAAATACCTCTTCGGTATATTGAGAATGTGCAGAGGATGGAAGGTAGTTCTTGGGAGTATTCCACCTGTTTCTCAAGATTAATGGTAATTTCCAGAGCCTTTTAGAAGCAAGCAAGCAAGCAAGCAAGCAAGCAAGCAAGCAAGCAAGCAAGCAAGCAAGCAAGCAAGCTATTCTACAGTTGAATTTCACAATAGCTGTATGAGATCAATTCTGTTTTGTACATGGGTCTCCCATGGCCAAGACCTGGGGACACTAAGGAGGGAGAAGATTGGGCAAGGGAATGGCTTGCAACAGAACAAAGCCCAGAAGACAGTGCTTAGCTAGAAGGCTCTGTGAGAAGAAAGCCCCATTAACCAGCACTGCTGCTACCTCCCCAACCCAAGAAAGTTGCCCCAGATTGCCTACAAACTCTCAGTAGAACAGGAGCCCCCATCCCCATCACTGCCTGAAGAATCAAGCACTGATAACTTTCCCAGAGGGTGTGAAGCAGGAAACCTTGACCTACCTCTACAACTCATTTAAAGTTCTGATTGTCTCCAGACCTTTCCTGGAGCAGCATCCTAGCTCGCTTGCTGCTGGGTGCCTGTATCCATCTCAAATTTCCCTCAGCTCCATGTAGAGCTGTCCATGGTCCTGCTCTGTGCCCTAACCCTTGTCCTTTTCTTATGTCCTTATGACTGTCAGAGAGTGTGTGTTGGTACTGCAGGCTACATGGAAACTCCAGGAGACTGTAAAGCACTGAACTGCAGTTGCTGGGAGAAATGGAGGGAGTGCTATTGTGTGTTCATGGGCATTGGGTTTGCCATTGTGCAAAGCAGGGTGCTGGATGATGAACCTTTGATCTGATGGAGCTCTCTTCTTCTAGTGGCTTGGAGAACTGCATCTCTGATGAGCTTCCATTGCCACCTCAAGACATTTTTATGCACCTGGGTTGACCGGGTTACCTCTGATCTGTGGATTTTCACGCTGTCATATGTTGTGGATTTTTATTATGTTTTCAGATGTTCTACTTTTGGTTTGATTGCTTTGTTGTTGTATTGTCAAATTTGTTTTGATTTTTTAAAAAAACCTATATTTTTAAAAAAGAATGAAAGTGCTACAGTATATGAAATGGGTGAAATAAATTAAGTAAGTAAGTAAGTAAGTAAGTAAGTAAGTAAGTAAGTAAATAAATAATTTAGTATGACTTTTATATTCTTACTTTTAAATATTCTTCAGGTAGATCTTTACAGGTATAACAGGGAAGTGTGCCTTCAATATTTTATCAGATAAAACACAGTGTTCCTCAGCTATCAGACCCTTGCGAAATTCTCCATCAGATCATACTAATTTCCTTTTCAAAATATGTTACTTGCTCATTTTTTTAAAGTTTCCACTATTATTCGAAACTAGCATGATGTCTCAGGGAGAGAGTGCAAGCCTGCATGCATGAGGTTCTGGGTTCAAGTTCTGATGGCTTCAGGCAGCAGAACAGTGAAAACTATTGCTTGAAGTCTCACAAAGCTGGGCTTGAGATCCTCAGTCAATAGTCCAGATTATACTCCTAGAGTAGATGGCCAGAATATACCCTGCAATATTTCATCCTCCAAAAGAATAGTAGTTAAATCATATACAAATAAATGAACAAATGTTCATGTTGCACATTATTTTTTTAAAATAGGAAATAATAAACATCTGGAAAATTTTTCTTTTTAATCATCAGGATTTTTTTAAAAAAAACTTTTAAACAAATATCCACATTGCATAGTATTTAAAAAAGAAAACAAGCAGCATCTGGAAGATGCTTCCAAAAAAACATGAGATTTTTTTAAAACATCTGTTAACGGGATCTAATTTGAAATGTTCCAAATATACACATATTCAGCCTTAAGCTGTGCTTCTAATATAAGGAATGATTTCAGGCATGTGATACCAGAGCCAGTGTGGTATAGTGGTCAGTGTCCAATTAGGATCTGGGAGATCAGGGTTCAAATCCCCACTCAGCCATGAAGCTCACTGGGTTACCTTGGGCCAGTTCAGTCTAACCTGGCTCACAGGGTTGCTGTGGGGATTGAGTGAGGAGAGGGAGAACCATGTATGCTACCTTGAGCTCCTTGAGGGGTGAGGCAGGATATAAATGCAATCCATCCATCCTCTTCAGCTGTGACATGGGTTTGCCCAATGCATGTGAGGATGTTGTGAGTAGACCCAGTCTGCACGTCTCCCCCATTTGAGCCCTCACAGATTCTTTTTCAGTGCCTAAAGATTGCAGGCCACAATGTGACAGAATGGAAAACAAAAACAAAGCCAGCACAAGAAATGAGTGGAACAAAGGAGCCCTTAGAGATGTCATGGATAGGGAGTTGGTCTTAGATCTGAACCCAGCCAGGAAACTCACTGAGCAGCCCTATCAAACAACCTCACAAGACTGTTGTGAGGATAAAGTGAGATAATGGGCATAGCTCAGTGGCTAAAGATATGAGCGGAAACATCTCAGGTTCAAGCTCCACCATCAAGAAAGAATCCATAGGATGGCCTTAGGGAAGCCAGCCTGTCTTTCCCTCTCCATCTGAAAATAAGGAGATAATGACACTAATTTCCTTTACAGGGCTGCAATCACGTATATGAAGTTCCTAGAACATTCACATATTCCACAGAAGTGCTAGGGAATGGTGTTCTAATCCAATATATTCTGCCTGAGCAACCCTGAGGAGAACAGAGATACAAATTGTGTAAAAAATAAATTCTTTTTGCGGAAGAGTCATAGCTCAGCGGTAGAGCGTCTACTTTGCATGCCAAGTGTCCCAGATTATTTGTTTATTTCATTTATAAATCACTTCCCATGAGGCAACCTGAAGCAACTCACAATAAAAATCAATATAAAACAGTTGCAAATATAAAGACACTAATACAATTGCATATGCATAGTTTAAGACAATAACAGGGTTTGCATGGAATCACTACCCACCCAATACAGATGTCAACTGGGGTAAAGTCAGTTAAATTCCTGGCATCTCCAGGTAAAGCAGAGACTGTCCCCCATCTGAAACCTATAAGAGTTGCTGCCAGCCAGTGTGGACAATACTGAGCTAGATGGACCAGTGGGCTGACATATAACGCAGCTTGCTTTGTTGTGTCTTATGTTCATAAATAAGGGACAGGGGTGGTGCTGTGGTCTAAACCACTGAGCCTCTTGAGCTTGCTGATCAGAAGATTTCTGGTTCAAATCCCAGCGATGGGGTGAGCTCCCATTGCTCGGTCCTAGCTCCTGCCAACCTAGCAGTTTGAAAGCACACCCCAAAAGTGCAACTAGATAAATGGGTACCACTCCGGCAGGAAGGTAAGCGACGTTTCCATGCGCTGCTCTGGTTTCAGTGTTCCGTTGAGCCAGAAGCGGCTTAGTCATTCTGGCCACATGACCCGGAAAAACTGTCTGTGGACAAATGCCGGCTCCCTCAGCCTGTAAAGTGAGATGAGCGCCGCAACCCCAGAGTCGTATGTGACTGGACTTAACTGTCAGGGGTCCTTTACCCTTTTTTATGTTCATACTCAAATTCTGGTCTGGGGCATTATGCTGATTCCATCTCCCTTCATAGTATTTAGGTTTCTTCCTGTGCCAAAGAAGAGAAGGACATGTGGTGTGTGTGTGTGTGTGTGTGTGTGTGTGTGTGTGTGTGAGAGAGAGAGAGAGAGAGAGAGAGAGAGAGAGAGAGAGAGAGAGAGAAAGCAAGAGTACACAAATGGGGCTGACCCTATTAGAGATCCCTGTTGTCCATAGGGGTGTCCCATCCAGCTGCAAACCCAGACAGTACTGCAGACTTTATGGGCTTGCTCTCTAATTTAATGGAAACTTGTCTCGCCCGTGCTATTGAGAATGACATTTGCTTCACTGTCTCATGTCTTACAGCTCCCCTGTGTTGTCGCCAGGCCAAGCCAAGCCAGACCCTTTCCCTGGACAATAGGTGGTAGCTCTGGTTTCCTTTGTCTGACCAATGGCTTCCCTTTGCCATCTGCCCTCTGGGGCTTCGCGTGAGAAAAGAAGCCCTTTTCGCAAACAAAGAAGGCGATAAAAGCTCCCGGTCCCTTCCTTCATTTGCATTTTCAATGTGCTTGAGGAATGGCAGGTCATAAACCACTTTCACTGCCCTTGACCAAATTAATTGTTAGGATTAGGATTTATGGTTTTTATTTAGTGCTTTTCTTACTTGGGATGACCTGAAGCAGTGAGTCAGACGCCGATAATAAAGTGAAGGTGTGTGCAGAAGCCATTATATGTGTGCTCACTAGTAACTAATACATAACCGCAGACAGAAGCAGCTGATCTTTTCTCTTAATGCAAATCAATGGTGCTTAGAAATTACTGCCTATTTTTGGAAATTTGCCCTCAGCTAGAGGTGTGTTGAAAACCGTGGTGAAAGCAGCCTTGAATGTGCACGACAGAGGAGTTCCCCAAAACTGGAGATCGGTTTATAAATGTGGAGCAAGGTGGCAATTAAACAGCTGGAGTTTAATGGAATTTGCTCCAGATATTCTTGGAACAAAGTTGCCAGCTTATTTACAGTATTCATACATTTATAAACTGCCTTTCATTATAAAACAACAAGGCAGCTTACAGAATGGAATTAATACAACAAAACAGGAAGACCCTAAAAGCACAAATACCAGAATTTCATACAGAGGTGGTACTAAAAAAGCTACAGAAAGCAGTCAGGCATGGGCAAGTTTTAACCAATTACCCTTGGTGCCTACTGCATATCTATGGGAATGTCATTCCACAGCATGGTGGCCACTGCAGAGAAGACCCTTCATTGAGCTGCTGATAGAGAGGTCTCCTTCCGGCATGTCATGACTAGGAGGGTCTCTCCCAAGCATCTCAGTGAACAGGCTGGATTGCTCTGCTTTCCTATGGACCACATCAGCAAGGCTGAGCTGGGGATCTTGTCATCTGGGCAGCCCAGGAGCTCCATACACATGGCCAAGGCTTACGCCCTGGGGAGGTTGTTTCAGAGTTGCTAACACAGCAGTTTGACTTCACCCCTGGTGGTGCACTCCACTGTCTCCTGAGACGGATGGCAACAACAATAAAGAGACATGGCCACCATGTTACTTGCCTTGGTAACTTCTAGACCGGGTTATTGTAACACACTTTACACAGACCTGTCTTTGAAGAGGGTTCAGCAACTGTTGCTGGTCCAGAATATGGCAGTCAGGTTCCTAGTTGGACTGGCCAGTCATTCCTAAAGCCCAGACGTTTATTAAGGCAAGCATGTGCTGCTCTACCACTGAGCAACGGTCCTTCAGTAGACTTTGCTACTCGCAGCTGATGTCTATAAATCTCCTGAGGTTCCTGCCAGGGACCTTTGGGTGTAGAAGTCCTGCCTCTCATTGGCTCTGGCCTCCCTTATTTCTATTTTCCCTGCTTGAAGCACCACCAGTCAGAACTGGTTTCAGCCCCCTGCTCTGGAGACAAGTGATATTCCTAGTTCCTGGATGTGTAACCATATGGCCAGTACAGGAGTGTACCAAGGTTACTGGGGCTTCTGGTATTCCCTGCAGTGCCCTGTACAGTAGCAGCAGGAAAAGAAGATGATTTATTTAAATAAATGAATGAAATCCACGTAAGATTCCCATAATTGTAACCATCAAGCCCTTATGTACCAGGCACAAGCTTACGATGCAAAACTATATTATCCTGTGGGCAGATCCAGGGTTTGATTTCTACTAATATCCAGTGTACTGTGCAGAAATGTTCTACCTGCAGGAAAGATACCAGTTGCTTGGAATCAACTAAATTCTAAGCAACTGGTAAGCCAGCTCTTCAGAAGTTGGGAGAGCACAGTGGGGCTTAGGCCTTGCTTGCGAGTTTCACACAGACTCCTGGTTGGCCGATATGAGAACAGGATACTGGACTACATTGGTCCAGCCGGATCTTCTATGTTCTTAAGGACTTCTGACTGGGGTGTATGCTGAACTGCATTAGGCAAACATCTTCACATCCTTCTAGCACAGTTAATATCCTTATAGAAATTCATGACGTGTTTGCCTTTATAAAGTCCACCTGTCACCACAGGCGCTTTTGCAGTGCTAATGGCACCACATAACTTTCTCCTGCTGGCTCTCCACCTCCATTTGAACTTGAAAGTATGCCTCTTAGAGGCATGAATAAAATTTTATTCCCTGCTCTTTTGCGAGAAGGGCTGGGCTCCAAGAAGTCACCTTCACATGTTCTGGCTAATTACCCATTTCCTCCCCAAGGTAAGATATCTTTAGAAAACTGTTGAATAGCTGAAGACAGCCAATAATGGGATTGGCCTTCTGCACAACTAACCAGTCACGCAAGTCTGAAGTCAGGTAAGAAAGACATAGTTAAAATAGGGGCAGGCAGAATGGACAACTTTGAAGGGAAGAGGCTCGAGTCTCTATGGACAGCAGCTACCTGAGCAAATCAAATGCATCGATTCCCTCCCCTTTCTGTTTGTGAAAATCAGTGATGGCTGCAGTCAGTGAAAATCAATGTAATTGGCCTAACAGGCAGAAAGAAAAAGACTCTTTTGCTTATTCAGCTGCAAACCGGCCGAACGCCGGTAGGTCAGCCCTGATCCTGTGCCTATTTCATGTACGGCATGAAATAAATCTAGTTGGAGAGGAATTCCAGCAGGAACTGCTTGATGTTTATTGCCTTGCATGATGAAAAGGTGCAAGGGCGATTTGGGAAAGCAAGGATTTTATGGCTTGGGGAACTAAGCAGGCTTTGAATAAATGGATGTTTGAGCAGAGTCCTCAACCATGGGAGATTGAAGGAAGATACCAGGTACCATTTGGGAAAGGGCTGCAGCTCAATGGTAGAGCATCTACTGCATGCAGAAGGCTCCAGATGCAACGCTTGGTTTCTCCCAGGGTGGATTTGATTTAAATAACAATTTAAATCACTAGTCAGTAAGACTTGATTTAAATCATTTTTTATTTTATTTTTACAGAAAGACTCATTCTTGCTGGTATAATCTTAGTATTTACAACCAAATGAAGGTTTCATTTTTGGAATCATAAATTTTCAGAGAAGTTTTTACAGTTCTATAAAAAATTACTGATCTGGTTATACTATAAGAAATACATAGTCTGAAAATTATGAAATTATTGTGAGGTTTAATAAGTTAACTGTTTATATTTGGACAACTTTTCTGCTGTACTTTATTGGAAGGAGAAAAATAATCATTTCCTTAATAACAATTTAAACAATTTATTTAACTAAAGCAATAACATTATAGCATATGCATCCATGTTTGTTAACTGATGTGGTTAAACAATTAAAAAAAAAAACTTAGACTGAGATTTAGCACACATGAAAAACTTAAAACAGTTCCTTATTTTCTGATGAATAGCCTTTGGACTATAATGAAACTATCTTTAGCAAGATTTTTCCTCCAAAAGTATTTTATTTTAAAAATATGTTGTTGTTGTTTTAAAAAATCTGATTTAAATTAAAACATCCTTTTTTTAAAAAAAAAACATTGATTTTTACCCACCCTGGTTTCTCCAGATAGGCTGGGGGAAAGCTCCTGTCTGAAATCCTGGACAGTTGCAGTCAGCTAGTGTAGACAATACAGTGGTACCTCTGGTTATGAACTTAATTCGTTCTGGAGGTCCGTTCTTAACCTGAATCTGTTCTTAACCTGAGGTACCACTTTAGCTAATGGGGCCTTCCACTGCTGCTGTGTCGCCACTGCACAATTTCTGTTCTCATCCTGAGGTAAAGTTCTTAACCCCAGGTACTACTTCCAGGTTAGCGGAGTCCATTACCCGAAGTGTTTGTAACCCAAGGTGTTTATAACCCGAAGTGTTTGTAACCCGAGGTGTTTGTAACCCGAGGTACCACTGTACTGAGATAGATGGACCCATAGCCAGACTCAGTAGAAGGCAGCTTCCAATGCTCCTATGGGCCTCCCAAAGGGAAGGCTGATTTTTGTGGGATTATTATTATTATTAGTTGTTAAATTTGTATGATTCTATACAATGGAATGATTCCAGAGTAAGGGCATTTTCGCACATGAAACTGAAATTGGGTTGTGCCTCAGTTGTTTGATAACAGGAACATAAAAAGTGACATCTCCTAGGCTGGACATCTGACTCCTTGGACTGTACTGCCTTATGACCCCATGGTGGAAGGTTGTGTGGATCCAGAACTGGCCTCCACAGTCACTTATGGACTCACTGTTAAAACCGTTTATAGAAGACAATCTTACTCGACTACGAGTGATTGCCAAAGAAGAAGAAGAAGACTATCTTACATTAACAGCACTCACACATGACACATGTACAGTGAGAGAGGTTCAGGTGAAACCTCTAATGTCACTTGGGGCTGCAACCCTAGCACATTTATTATATTATATTCTCTATTTATTAAATTAATGAATTAATTTTAATTTTAATTAATGAATGAATTAATTAATTTTATAATGGAATATTTTAGAATGTTGTACTATTTTATTGTTGTTAGCCGCCCTGAGCCCGGCTTCAGCTGGGGAGGGCGGGATATAAATTATTATTATTATTATTATTATTATTATTATTATTATTATTATTATTATTATTAAAACATTTTACAATCTCCCTTCAGCACTTATGTACAGGGCGGTGTACAAACTAAAGCAAAAAATGATCACACCACCATAGATAGGACCATAAAATATAAATCTATAAAATCCAATCAAAACAGCTTTAAATGACAGTAAAGCACTTCTCTGGTCTCGATGAAATCTGGATGAAAACAGCAGAATTCACTTCAGAGGAAACATGAATAGGATTGCACTTTAGATTATTTTTAGGCATGCACTGCCCTGGTCAGCAGCGTGGAATTTATTTAATTTCTTATTGAACCACATTTGAATTCTTTTTTGTTTGAGGAATCAAATGTCTTGAGTTATCTCTGGTTCTATGGTCCACATAAATACCATACCTTTAAATCACATGGCTTCACCCAAAGTGCCCTTCAAAGTGTAGTTTACTTCTCTTTATAACTACAAACCCCAGCCTCCTTAACAAACATTTTCAGGTCACTTCTGGGTTCAGTGTGATGTGTGTGTGTGTGTGTGTGTGTGTGTTTGCAGTCAAACATATATTGAAAGGGGGTTACTTGTATACTTCCTGGGGAGCTGCAGTCAACGTCCCTAACAAGAACACCAGCATAATGTTATATCTGTGCAAGCCTAAGTTGCCTTAGTGGATTAGTTTGAATCCATTTCTCTCTTGCGATGCACAAAATTACAACCGATCCCTGAGGCCAGAAATAGCAATTATCTTGGCGAACTTGTGTATCCAAACCAATGTAATGAGACTACAAGGGCAGGGGGCAGATTTATGGGAAGGGTTTGGTAAGCCTGCTCCTCCTACAGCTGTTGATTCTTCTCAGGTAGAAACCTTGCCCCATTCCTGCTTTCTTCTCAGACTGGCTTCTCAGTCTACTTTTGGAACATGACTGGGGTTGGGTAGTGAATGACAGCATGGGACCATTTGCTAGAGAATTCACGAATAAGGGAAAGATTAAGCAGCTCCCTCATGTCTCTATGCACATGTATCCACAGAGTGAGCCTTCTTCCACCACAAAGTATAAGCATTGTTTATACTTGACTGCTCTCTCTTTCTCTGTCTCTGTCTCTCTCTCTCTCTCCTCTTGTGTACATCTTCCAAGGGCCAAAAAGGGGAGCCACATCCACATTAGAGTTAAGGAAACCCATGGTTGCAAATTCTGTCTTTCCTCATAAGCACTATCCTCATCATATATGACCTGACTGTTCTTTCTTCTGAATGCTCTGATAAGCTTCTTCTCATTTTTTGAGACTTGTGGCTAGTAAGCGGAAAGTTGCCTATTATGACCCATTTACACCCCCCCCCAAGTCCATTCTTTGATTGAAAAGTTTGTGCCCGGGTGACTCCTAACAATTATTTTCGGTTATTTCCAGCCTCTGGTTTCTTGTGCCCTTTATATTAATCTCTGTAGCTGCTGTGGGTTGCACTGCAGTCTCCTATAAGGTTACATTTGATTTAACCTTTTGAAGTGAGATGGATAGCATATGAGATTTCTTTAAATAGATCAAATTATATATAGATCATATAGATACAAAAGGGTACAATAGAATGAGGATTCCAAATGTCAGCTCTTGATCTTTAATTTAAGCTTGCATTGGTAACTTTTTCTACCAACTTTGAAGTTACTTGGGAGGGGTGACCAGTCTGATATCCATTCATTATTTTGAGTCAAATATTTATATTCTTCTACTTAATATTTCCACCCCACCTTTCCACCATGGATCCTCAAGACGGCTTACAACAGGCACCCTCAACCTTTTTGGGCCACTGGGTACATTTGGAAATTTAAGAAACTGCTATGGGTAGCACAAAATATCAATTTCACAGAAGAAAACTGGTGGTCCTCCAAGCCTCCCCACCCAACAAACAGGGAATGCATCTCTCCAAAGAAGCAAATTTTCCAACCCCATTTAAAAATAAAAAAGAGGAGGGCAGGGAAACTTGGCAGCCACTCTGTCCACGGACACCATTGTGGACCCCAGGCTTGCAGTAGCAAACATTAAAAGCAATCCACTGAAAAGTAAGCTGTAAAAGAAAAGCCAACAAAAGGACCATTTCCAACAGCACAGATCTGGCCACTTTTCAAAAAGTGAGCAAGGGAACATAGGAATCTGCTTTCTCCTGAGTTAAACCATTAGTCTATCCAGCTTAGTGTTGTCTACATCACATGGCACTCCAGATGTCATTGGACTCCAACTACCATATTTCCTTACTATTGCCTAGGCTGGTTGGAGCTGATGGGAGTTCATCTGGAGGGCCATAGATCTCCCATATGTGATCTACTCTGACTAGCAGCAGTTGCAGACAGGTGTCTTTCCCAGTCCTACCTGGAGATGCTGGTTAATTAAATCATGGAACTTATGCATTCAAGGCAGATGTCCTACCACAGGGGCCTCCTCTTTGGGAAGGACTTTCTGAGACCCAGGCACTGCATCAATAAAACTGTGTCTTATGCTTCCACTTACCATACTTCAGACAGTGAGTGTGGGTGTGTGGTTGGGTTTCACTTCTTGAGTGAAGCACCTGAGCATGTTCATATGGAAAGAGGTAGACCTTTTAGAGCCTTAAAGCTTAAAACCAACCATCTGGCTTGGCCCTGGAAGCAAATTGGTAGCAACCCGTATAGCTGAAACAGCCCTGTTGTAAATAATGCTTTACACAACACAGTAATCTGGCACCACACAATAATCTGGAAACATTTCTGAACATCTTTTAAAGAAAGCCCTATATACAGAATTTTACATATACCAAATGTGGATGGGGTGTGAAAGACCATGAAAAGGTCTGATTTTCCCAAGAAGGGACTTTGCTGGGACATCAGGAGAAGATCCTGAAAACTACCCAAGGCCACTATTCTAGGATAATGCTGGACCCAGGAGCATTCCCAAAGTGTGATCCCAAAACAAGATGAACCAGTGCATCTGGATCGGTACAGCCTCAAACCAGACAATAGTTTGTCAGATTTAAGCTCCACTCTGTTTACCTGGTCCAAATTTTACTTCTTCCACGTCTTCGGGGGCAGGTGAAAATGAGAGATGTTGAGTGTCATCAGCCTGTTGATGACACAACTAAATCTCTGGACAAACTCACCCAGCAGTTTCATATAGATGTTGGAAACATAATGGAACCTTGGCCAGGGGTGAAAGAGCCTTAGCACAATGTGTTCTTAATCCTCCCCTCCATCAGGGGCTGGAGTCACCAAAACATAATATATATTAATCCCAGTTCCATGGGATGGTTCAGAATGATGTCATAGCAAATTGCATTGAAGATCACTGAGAGTTCTAGGTTTAAAAGGTTGCGCTCCCCCTGTCAATTTCCCAAGGTAGGTCTTCCGCCCTTGTTTCACTCTCATATCCAGGCTAGAAGCAAGATTGATGATACAGACAATTGGTTTCCTTCAGGAATACCTGGAGCTGAGATGCCATTACATGCTCCATTACCTTGCCCAGGAATGGTGAATTGGAGACAGGAAATAGTTTTTTAGGTTGGGACGATCCAGTGGTGGTTTTTTAAAAGAGAGGTGTCACAACAGCTTCCTCCATAACCTCCCTCAAGGAAACATTTAGAACCTCAGCCACTCACAATGCCAGTTCTCCCTCTTCAATCAGTTGAGAAGGGCAAGAGACAGGAGCACAAATGGCCAGTTTCACCTCTCCAAAAAAAAATCCAGTCCACATCCTTAGGCTACCCAAACTGTTTAGAACAGGACAAGAGGAAACCATTGGCATGTTCAGAATTCCCACTCTGATTGTGATGTCCAAGTCAGAAGGGATGGGAGTGCAAAGTAATCCTGTTTTGGTTCTGCTTTATTTATTTTCTGTATAATAATACTGACAGGTTTAAATATTTTATTCTGCCTTAAAAAAACAAACAAATCAAAGCAACTTACAAAATTGAAGACATTGCAAAAGAAATTAAAAAGGGGGGAAATCAAGCAAAACTATGTGCGTGTGAATTTCCACTCATACAGAGGGAATTGATCTTCCTTTTCTCCTTCCTGAAGTACCCCCAGAATCAGATCCATTGGGTCCCCCATCTCTCCAGAGCAGATTTTGAGGATATGCAGGGGGGAGGCAAGGAAGATAAAGTCCTGTTGCCTGAGTGGAGGTCCATTCTGCTTGCACATGGGCACCACTGAATGCAACCCACTGTGACAACTGTACACAACAACACTGCATTATAATCCAAATCATTGCCACATCAAAATTGAACCATACAATTGTTTTTAGAAAAGGAATGTCTTATAAGATGTTCTAAAACTAAATCACGATTGACATGGGGGGAAATGGTCACAATAAAGGTGCCGCCAATATAAAGTCCCTGTTCCATATTGACGCCTAACTTGTGACTCTTAAAGAAAGGTGATAGGCCCAAGAGTATATAGGAAGATGTTCAGGGTCAGCTGTATAGGTTAAGGCCATCACCACTGAACTGGGTCCAGAAGCATTTAAGAGAAACCTGGCCTCATATGTCACAATTCCCAAGTAATAATATTGCTCTTGCAAACTTCTAACATGCCTATTCTATTTTCACATCGAACATCATTCCCTCTTTTCCCTACTACGCATTGTCTGAAGAGCCTTTAACTCCTGTGCTATATTAAGCTGACCTTAACGGTTTCCTGAAAAAGTGCACCCAATGAAAAATGTTTAATAAGGTATTTAATCTCACCATGGATAGTTGTACCTAGGAAAGAACAGCTGCAACTCAGTCGTTCAGCAACATTAGCTATGCAGATAGGCAGCGGTGCCGCAGAAGGGTAGGAGCATATTGTCATTTTACATGCCTGCGTACTAGAGTCAAAATGCATATGCATCCCTTCCAGAGATTGAACAAGAGACCTTGGAATGGACTGAGCTCTGGTGCGTGTTTGTGAATATAGGAACAAAACAGGAATGGCGTTTTACCAGAAAAATAGAAACTGCCTCTGGTTATTACAAGACTGTTGAAACGTATCACATGTTCACATTTCCATATTCCCATAAAAAGATACGCTGTGCACCAAAGGCAGCTTCCAAACATTTCCTGAGCACAGCCAGCCACGTGCAGAACTTGTGACGCTACAAAAGCACAGGCGATGGCTTCCAAAACCTCATTGCCCAGAAAGTGGCTCAGCTGATGGAGCAACCAAAGATGGGGTGATGTGGGGGTGGGGGGAGGCACTCCTGGCCGTTCCTAGAACCTGAATGTGGAAGAACAAGGTAGGACCTCCCAGCTCTGAACTTGGTTGACTAAGGATGGAGAAATGACACCAATGACAAGTCTGCCTCCCTCTCCTAGGAAATGATGGTATCTGGCTATCCCTCCTTCAATGTAGATGGGTTCAGCTGCAGTGTGCTCATCCTTAATCATTCGGCTGTGGCTCCAGGACACTGGCTGAACCATTATAAAGTTGGAAGGGACCTTGAGGGTTATCTAGTCCAACCTTCTGCAACGCAGGAATCTATCTCAACTAGAAGTGTTGTTGTAACAATATTTCCTCGAACTGGTGACAGGCAGCCACCACTGCAGAGCTTGAAGGGAATGTGTTACCTTAACTGATAGGCAGTGGGACATAAATTGGCCAAGAGCACCACATTAAGATCTTTCAGGATTATGACTTTAAGATGGGTTTGCCTTCTGTACCCAATTATTCTGCATTGCAGGGGGCCGGACTTGATGACCCTGAGGTTCCCTTCCAACTCTACAATTCTACGATTCTCCTCTGTTTCATTCATTTTCTATGGTAGCCTGCACCTTTCTTCCTAGCTGTATCTTCTCTTTTGTGAATTCCACTGAGCTGGAAACCTTCTCCTAGAAACTCCCCACTTGTGACATCTTTTTCATTACTCCCACTAATTTTTGATGAATACAGACCTGCTTCCCAGAGTTCCTGCTCATCTATTCTCCTGAGAATGCCTGCCCTTTATTGATGGCTCCTGCACTCCTTCCAGCTCCTATTATTCTCCTTTGGATTGTGCCCCAAACTGTGTTTGTGAACTCATTAGACCTTTGCATGTTGACATAATGATAGCTACTGATTTGTGTTCTGCAAAGACTGCCTCTAGTGTCTTTAAATGTCAACATTAATGTCTTATGTGTGAACTAAAATCCCCCAATACTGGCAGTTTAATGATCTTTCTAGATAAAAGCTGAAATTGTAATAACTATGTAAATTTCAGCCCAAGGGAAGCAGTATTCTCATAGTGATCCCAAAACAGAAGTGTAGGAGTCATCAGCCTCTGCTGGCTACATCTGTTTAGAAAACCAAAAGCTAAGAGTTTTAGTTTTCCACATGAAACTCAAAAATGACATGATAATACAATTGCAGTTCAATTTGGAAGTGACTGGTTTCATGTTTTTGTATACTGGAAAGCTAATATGCTGCAAACGCTTTTCTGTCTGTCACCAGGAATGACTGGCAACCTGCATTCCTTAATGAAAAATGGTGCATTTCAATTAAATACCATTATTAAAACTGGAAACTATCTTTCAAGAATTACAGCCATCTCAGTTTCAAATGTCCGTTGATGCTTTATCTTCAGCTTCCTCTCAGACATGATAAGAAGTGAGAGCACTTTGTGACTTGGAAATCAAGAACGATGTGGCACATATAGTAATGGGAAACTCATTTCCATTTTGGTTTCTCTCAGTTTCTCATCTTTCCAATCTTTAGATGTGATTTTCTGCTAATGTACACATGACTGTGCTATTTTGTACACATTTCTGCTACTCAATTCCCCCCCCCATGATGCATTTTTGTGTGTTATTTGCATGAACATATGCCTTTTAAGACACATTTTATCCCACTAGATGCATTTCTGTACACCTCATTTGTTTGGAGAACTGAACTGCAAAATTCATAGGAAGTGTGAATTTCACAGAATGACTGTGTTTCAGTTCCTATATTGCTTCAGTGTGAATTGGGCAGGCTCAACTTTAAATGCAAACTAATTCAAATTTCTCTCCCCCACTCCCCCCAGCACTTGCCACCTCAGTGTGGACAGCTTTCCCAGCTTGCACCACTCATGGTGATCACATGAGCAAGCGTGTCTTTCTACCAAACTAATACGATAAGTAAAGGATGCAAATAACATATATGTATTTCATCACTCTCCCTTACAGAACAAAGGGTGCTTTACAATAAGAAACAATCTAATCATGATTTTAGAACTGCCCTCAACACAGCAACTGGTCAACATGGTAGGAGGGTCGGCATTTTTACATCCCCCGAAGCCTGGATGAATTTAAAATAGTGTTTAAATTGCACCTAAATGCATCCAAAGGCTTGAATATATTTTGAAACCTGTAGCACTCTTGGAACTCTTGAGCTTTCTGGTCTTTTGTCCAGTTAGCAAAGCAGATTACATTGCCCTTAGCCAAGTTTGTTGTTGTGGTTTTCCCCAAACGCTGCTCTGGGAAGTAGCGCAGCTTCCAAAGAAGCCCAGGTGCCCATTTCATTTGCAGCTTCTGTGTGGAGAGATTCTGCTCCTAACACAAAACCCTGACCCATCCTGTCAGCAGCGATGCAGTGAGCTTGCTACCCATTGCTGACAAGGAAGGAAAAGGAGGAAACATGGGAACAGAGAGATAATCACTTATCTTTTCCAGCGTGTGAAATGCAAATAACACATGCTGCTTATTGTACCTGTTTCATGACCTGGATATGGTATGCATAGGTTCCATATTTTGTTTTTACTCACCATAGTGGTTTCTGCAATAGATCCAAAGCTGTTGATGAAAATATTGCAGCTGACATTCACTGGAGGCCCTGCAAAACAAGTGAAGCTCGATCAGAAGTTCTGTGTGCCACCTAGCAAAAGTAGACCCTGCATTCTTCAGGGTCTTGCACCACCTGAGCCTCAAGGTCTCTTCCCACTCGGATTTGATGATGCTACATGGGGGCCTTCAGATTGCCACAGTTTTGGAGGGAGAGATTCAAGCACATACTGGAGCTCTTGGTTTGTGCACTTAAAACAGATTAAAGGGTTTTGCTCCCCCAGAGCAATAAATTCACTTAAAAATAAAAAAGAATTGGCCATTTTGCGGTTTGAAAAGCGAGGGGGAAATGCATTGAAAAGTGTGATAAGAATGGATGAATAAGAAGATGTATGAACACCCTGAAAGCAGATTGCGATGAATGTTTGTTGATGTAGCACCTCCCCACAAACAAATCAGAATGAATGCTCAATGAAAACCAGATATAATCTAACCTCTATATAAGCTTTGTGCAAGCAAAACAGGGTGAACGTTCAATAAATAAGTTGTCTGGCACAAACCTATATTGATGTGATGTCTGTCAATCTGTTTTTGACATGGGATATTGTGTTAAGGGTTGCTGTTTTGTAATATGTTCTTAATATTTCAAAAAAAGGACCAAAAAACCCATAATGGCCAAACTTTTGCTTGTTCTTAAGAACATAAGGAGAGCTGTGATGGATGAGATCAAAGGCCCATCTAGTCCTGTATCCTGTTTTCCCAGTGGTCAGCCAGGTACCTATGGGGGGGACTGCAAGTAGGACCTGAATACCACTTGTGACTTCCGCCAACTCATATTTGTTGGTTGCATTGTGCACAAAGCTTACACATGTAGTAATTGTCCACATCTAAGCTTCCCATCCATGCATTCAGTCTACATAGTTAGACCAGAGGGCTTTTATGAGTGCCTCTGGAAGGTAGGGAAGAATTATATAACCTAAGGACCCATCTGATACTGCGGCCACTGTTTTCTGGTCAATTGCAGTGTGTGTAGCTCAATGGGCTTTAAGGCTTGGATCAATCCAAGTGTTCAGAAAGGGAGCTGCTTTGTGCCCTATCTTCCTTTTGCGCCATTCACTTTTCCAGAATCAGCCTTATTAGATAACAGGAAGGGACGTGGTGTAAACTGAGCACAGAGTTACATCACCTAAAGACCTTTAGCTCATTGCATCTAGATGATAAAAGTCTGAGAAATCACTTTGGAGAAAAAGGACAGAAAGCTTAGCGTGCCCTTTCCAATCAGGGAGTGACAAAGGGCACCCAGGCCAGGGGAGCAGTGAGGGAGGATTCCAACCAGAGTGAAGATTAGAGGCAGAGGCCTGACTATCTAGCAGCGCATGCCAAAACGATCCGAAATGTGCCACTCAGAGCTTTGCTCCATTTCACCTTTGTTTTAATACCTGTTATTACTTACAGTTCTACCTTGGAGAGATTACAGGATTAAGCAGGCCAGCCACCCTCTTCCAAATATAAATAAATCTTTTGTGAATAGCAGCAGCAGACTGCAAAATTCAGTGAGGATAATGTATCAATCTATATTCAGGGCTGGGCTCTGGATGACTGCACATGAAGGGGAAAAGGGCGAGGAGAGCTTTATCCCGCTTCAAAGGTCTTGCTGGGAAACAGCTGTAACTGGCAGTCTAGACACACTGAATTCCTCCAGGATTCCCTTATGGAAGCAAAGGTCTGGCTCACACATGCATGCCAGTAAAGTGATTTTCCTACATTTGATTGCTGTACCCTTGAACTTCCAGCGTTCCACACATGATTACTGCAGGAGTGTGCCAGGCTGCTGACAGGCTTCCAAAGGTCCTGGTTCTAGGTGAGCATTAATCTGGGAGCAGGTTTCACTACAGTAAATGAGCCTTATGTTCAAACCAACACCACCCTGACTCCCTCAGGACCTGTGTCTTTAATCACATTGTTTGCTTGTGTGCAGGGGTGGAGGAAGGGGGGTGCGGTGGAGGCGGGCCGCCCTGGGTGTCACCACTGAGGGGGGTGACAAAATGCCTGGCGGCACTCACCGCTGGGTCTGCAGTGCACCTGAGCCACGTGTCTCTCCTGGGAGTGACATGATGGATTGGGCGCTCACAGGCTCCACGTTGCCCCAAACTGTCTGCCCGCTGCCTTCCCCTCAGCTGTAGGGCGGCTGAGTGGGAGGAGGCAGGCAGACTCCTTGGAGGCCCTGTGGAGTGTCCTGTCCTGTCCAGGCTCGCCCTGTGAGCGGCTGCCCCCGCCCCTGGGCACAGGGCATGCACACTGCCCCAGGCACCCAATTGTCTTGCTCCCCTGCTTCTGTGTGCAGGCTTTGTTTTTTATAAACTGCCAGGGTGAGTTCCCCGAGTCCTAGTATGTTTGTGTGGGGAGAGTAGTGAAGCTTTCACCTTTTCCTCCCTGCTGTGGTGCTGATCTGGACTGGCCCATGTGTGCCTGCAATTTGCATTGAAGCAAATGGGAGTTTTTATTTCAATGCAAATTGTCAGTGTGGAGAACCCAATCTGGATTAGCATACAGTGGATAGTAAATAAATAAAACTTCCTGACCACCCTCACCCTCCCATGTAAAGGTCCTGATCTGGCTCAGCGATGCAGCCTTTGGAATTTTTCAAAGAAAAAGTTTGCGGTCAAAGGCAGACTACATGCTTAAAGTCATACATAAAACAGGAAGCTGTATGATAACGTAGCAATCTCTGTAGTAAAGGTAAAGGGACCCCTGACCATTAGGTCCAGTCGTGGCCGACTCTGGGGTTGCGGTGCTCATCTTGCTTTATTGGCCGAGGGAGCTGGCGTACAGCTTCCTAAGCTGCTTCTGGTGAACCAGAGCAGCGCACAGAAACACTGTTTACCTTCCTGCTGGAGCGGTACCTATTTATCTACTTGCACCTTGATGTGCTTTTGAACTGCTAGGTTGGCAGGAGCTGGGACCGAGAAACGGGAGCTCACCCCGTCACGGGGATTCAAACCGCCTACCTTCTGATCGGCAAGTCCTAGGCTGTGTGGTTTAACCCACAGTGCCACCCGCATCCCTAGCAATCTCTGTACACAGATATAAAAAGGGTCTGTGGACACACAGATTGAGAGGAATAGGGACCACTGTTGCACACTTGTGTGAAAACATGCCCACCTCTGTGTACAGATAACACAGATAGCAGCTGCCATTATTGCATGAAGCTGTGTATGATTGCAAACTGCTATGTACAATAGTACGTTCTGAAACATGACTCCTGTGCGTTTCAAATGCTGGATGTGTATACAGCCTGGCAGGGGCTCTCCAGGGTTTGAGATAGGAAGCCTATTGCAGCTCTACCTGAAGCTGAAGATTGAACCTGAGACCTTTTGCATTCAAAGCAGATGCTCTACCACTGAGCCATGAACCTTCCTTATCTTTTCTCATTCTTGTCTCACTGCAAGACAATGTGCCATTTAAAACCTAAGTACTCACATATATTAACATATGCTGATGAGCTGTTACCACTTCCTCCTTTGGGGAGAGCTGGCAATATTATAGCCTTCATTTTAGCTGCAGGCTGGAAGGCCTCAAGGTTTAGTGTATCTGAAGCCTTTCTTTAAAAGTGCCCGACATTTGCCAGATGTGAACAGAGAACTAATGTCTTTCCCAGCTTTTGTCTGGCAGTTCATATGCAGCAAATAAACTTCACCATGCTCCAGTGCTCTCACTACGGGTGGCTGTATTGAAAGCTATGGCCCCTGGCCACCTGGAGGCTGCATCAATTATGGTAAAGGATGTTTTCCTTGTCCTTCCCCACAAAGCTGATATAAATTCTATGCCAGGGATATGCATCTTAAGGCCCATGGGCCGGATGCGACCCAATCACCTTCTCAATCCGGCCCACGGACGGTCTGGGAATCAGCGTGTTTTTACATGAATAGAATGTGCCCTTTTATTTAAAATGCATCTCTGGGTTATTTGTGGGGCCTGCCTGGTGTTTTTACATGAGTAGAATGTGTGCTTTTATTTAAAATGCATCTTTGGGTTATTTGTGGGGCATAGGAATTCATTCATTCCCCCCCCCAAAATAATAATAATAATAAAATATATATAGTCCGGCCCACCACATGGTCTGAGGGACGGTGGACTGGCACATGGCTGAAAAAGGTTGCTGACCTTTCTATGCTATGCTATGGATTCTGGGTTTCTAGGTTGAACTTTCAGCTTTAAAGGGGAGGTTTCTTAAGTAATCCCTGATCTGAAAGTCCCTGCTTGAATTAGGTACTCTCTGTAATAGGCCAGGAATTGTGCCATAATTGTTCTTTTTTTAAAAAAAATCTGCCAGTTTAAGATCATAAGGGTAATATGCTATGTTGGTTCAAGCTCAACAAAGCTGGGAAATGGGAAGCGAAGGCTGATGCCTACACAGGTGTGCTGATGAGCAACAAGGCTCGTGTTTGCTTAATACTTACCTTCCATGGACCCACATGGAATGTCCATTAGTTTTTAAAGACACAACCCTTGATTTCCTGAAGGAGCGTCTCCACCCCCATCGTTTTGCCTGGACACTGAGGTCCAGCGCCGAGGGCCTTTTGGCGGTTCCCTCACTGTGAGAAGCCAAGTTACAGGGAACCAGGCAGAGGGCCTTCTTGGTAGTGGCACCTGTCCTGTGGAATGCCCTCCCACCAGATGTCAAAGAGAACAACACTACCAGACTTTTAGAAGACACCTGAAGGCAGCCCTGTTTAGGGAAGTTTTTAATAACTAATGTTTTAATGTATTTTTAATCTTTTATTGGAAGCAGCCCAGAGTGGCTGGGGAAACTCAGCCAAATGGACGGGGTATAAATATTATTATTATTATTATTATTATTATTATTATTATTATTATTATTACTATTCCACTCTGGACATGGGAGAAATAAGTAAACACTGGCATTTTCTCCCCCTGTTTCTGTTTTTTATTGGAATTCTCTGACATCCCTATTCATGAGTATCTTTCCCTGCAGAATATAGTACAGTCGTACTTTGGAAGCCGAACGGAATCCATTCTGAAAGTCCGTTTGACTTCCAAAATGTTTGGCTTCCAAGACGCAGCTTCTGATTGGCTGCAGGAGCTTGCTCATTAAATAGCCAGTGTCCTCTAATCTCCCTGTGAACAAGAATTAATGCTCAATAAACACATCATTTGAAGCGCCCACTATGGGCTTCACCCACAAAAAGGAGCTTTTCTCCTCCCCCTTGCTTTTAATTTTAACTATCATGAATAAAGAAAGAAACTGATTCTGGGCGGCCATGGTATTATTTTCATTTAAATCTAAACCATTAAAACGCCTCTGTGACTTATTGCTGGCTCATTTAAATGATGTGCTCAGAAAGCTACAAGCTCAAGTTCTGCAAAGCTGCTGCTGTGACTTTCATATAAATTGGATACTGATTTATGTGTGACAGACGAAGCCAGCGAACTGCCCCCATGGGGGGAAGGTGCAGTTCACTGAAATAAATCTGAAATTAAATTATCTTGCATAAAATTACAATACAACTGCCTTCAGCAGAAGGGTAATGTATATATTTCATTAAATATTAAAGTTTAATTTCTTTTGTGTATACGTGTGTGCTGGAGAGGGAAGACTTTCCTGCGGTGCATTCCTTTTAACCCTCTATTGGTTTTCTCCCAGTATCTGAAGCCTTTTTTTTAGCTGGGTAGCCAGACATATTTGTGTCATAATGGCAGAAATGGGGAACCTTTTACAGCCTGAGCACTGCATTCCCTTCCCAGGAATCTTCCAGGGCTCACATGTCAGTAGTGGGCAGGGCCAGAGAAAAGGTGGGTGGAGCCAGAGGCAGACTTCCAGGATTCATTCCAGCCCACCAAAGACACCCAAGGAAAGTGAAAAGTGAGGCCAGTATGGGTTGTGTGGCCTGGAAAGAGTCCTGAGTGCCAGAGAGAGAGAGAGAGAGAGAGAGAAGGATTCACAGTTGGCCCCTGGGAACAGAGGTACCCGAATCCCTCATCTATGGCTTATAGAAGCCAAATGGCAAATTTAAAATTGTCTTTTGTATGGCAAGGGTTGTATGCAGAGTAGGCTGACTGAAATGAATGGGCATGGCCCACTTAGGTCCTTTAATGGGTCTACTGTGAGTGGCACTTAAAGGTAAAGGTAAAGGACCCCTGACCATTAGGTCCAGTCGTGACCAACTCTGGGATTGCGGCGCTCATCTCGCTTTATTGGCCGAGGCAGCCGGTGTACAGCTTCCGGGTCATGTGGCCAGCATGACTAAGCTGCTTCTGGCAAATCAGAGCAGCACACGGAAATGCCGTTTACCTTCCTGCTGGAGCGGTACCTATTTACCTACTTGCACTTTGACGTGTTTTCGAACTGCTAGGTTGGCAGGAGCAGGGACCAAGCAGTGGGAGCTCACCCCGTGGCGGGGATTTGAACCGCCGACCTTCTGATCGGCAAGTCCTATGCTCTGTGGTTTAACCTACGGCATTTAACTGGATGCAAACCCATGAGTTAAAACCCCCAGCCTTGGGCCAGACTCTCAACCTCAGCCTCGCATCGGTAAAACACCTCATATCCAGGTGTCATGTGGTAGCAGCTTCAACTGTGCCACATGACACCTGGAACTGTATGGCGAAGTGCTCGTCCACAGCCTCTGAACCAGGAGTGGGAAACCCGTGATATTCCAGATGTTGTCAGCCTACTCCTTATCATGGGTGGAACTGGAGGGAATTGCAGTTCAGAGCCTTCTTGCAGGTAACTCTAAACATGCGGTTAAATCAGGCATTATGGACCACCTAGCCACATTGCTTGAAACAAGACTGGACTTAACCATGTGATTGGAAGCTACAGAATATTAGCTCTTCTTCTTGTGGTTGCAGGTACTGTGTGGCAAACTGTTAAGCAGCTACTGACAACCATATGTCAGGAGTGCTCTGATGGTGTTTCCTGCTTAGCAGGGGGTTGGACTCGATGGGCCTTGTGGTCTCTTCCAACTCTATGATTCTATGGTTCTATGATTCTATACTGCGTAGTCTTGTTTATGCATATTCACACCACTAGTTCACTGAAGAAGACTCCCAAATCCAGTTTCATCAGACCATATCAGCTTTGTTGGGCTTTGCCTTGCAAGTTTCTAAAGCCCTGAGCATCTAGAGCTGCTTATTTTAGTCCATGTGTGAGCAGATTTAAGCTGGCAGTTTCTGGGGTTTGCTGTTGTTGTTTCTGTTATATTTAGCTAGTGAATTGGATTTCGACTTAATTTCAGCAGAAGGTTTTGTATGTATTCTGTTATACTTCCTCTCAGCCTTTGAGGTAGGGTGATCTATAAATTCAATGCAATGAATAATAACATGCCTCTTTGCAACTGGACTGCAGGAGTAATTGCGGTAGTTAATAGTTCCTTGGTGTTCAGCACAGTTTGTTTATTTGCTCCTCACAGCACAGACGACCACACATTAGAGATTGAAGCCAACAAACGCAGCTTGTTGATTTGTGTCGTCATCATCATCATCATCATTAGTTACTAGGGAACCATTAAGGATCTCAGAAAGGGAGTCTTCCTGCCTAGGGTTGCCATATTTCAGACCAGAAAACCCCAAAAGTTGTTGAGCTGCTGCTTCTTTTTATTTTATTTTACAAAAACCACAAAAAATGTGATTTTTCAACTGACTTGTCTAAGATCCAGGACAAAGCAACGCCTTTCAGAAATGCCCCCCCAGATGTAAATTCTAGGACGTATGGCAGCCCTATTCCTGCCCTTTGGTGGCGTGTGTTTGCCCTCACCCCTCCTTTTTCAAAAGATGTGAGGTTGGTTCCCAAAGGGAGGGGAAATTATGTGGGGCCTGGTGGCCAATTAGGAAGCAGTTGGGAACCTGCCTTTATAAGCCTTCTCCTCCTCATAGCCTTTTTCCTGTGCCTTCTCTCCCTCCCCTATGTGGTATGGTGCTTTGGTTAGCTGCGTGTTGAAAGACCTGAGTAGGAATTTTTAAGGGGTGGGGAGATTCTTTGATTAGCTCTTATAATTCCTCCTTTCCCTACCTATTCCACACTGCTGGGACCAATTCAATTGACAATTTGGTGAATAGCAGAGAGGACTTTCTTATGGAGCACTGAATCTGGGCAGATGAGGAAGTGAGGGAGAAAACTGTAGGCACTATTGAGACAAGAGCACCTTTTAGGGGTTTGCCAGTACTTTATCCCTGCTGGGACTTGTGTGTGTGTGGGGGGGATGCCCTTTAAGTCTGATATGCACACTTTGAGTGAACACTGGACAGTGGGTTTTATATTCAAGGCTCACCTGGTTTTCTCCTCATCCTTCATTGGAAAAACCCAGCTTGTGTTGTCTGCATCACATGCCTAGCGATCTGGAGGGATCTACCAGAGTTAGATAAAATCCTCACCTGCCCATGCTTTCTGATTTCGGTTAATTTACTTGCAGTTTCTCCAACTTGTCATATTTCAATATATACAACCTTTACCCCAACATTTGGCCTCACGACTCTTCTTTTTGGTTGCCAGGGCAGAAGCAAACATTACAGCCAGATTTGGGAGGTATTGACAGAGGCAGCTGGCGCACAGTAAGGAGAAGGACAGAGCTAAGAGCAGGCAAGTGCCTCATCTTAAGTTCTCCACTGGCCACATGGGATCCCTGTGGGATAGAGGGAAGGGTTCACTATGAGCACAGCCATCTCGGCTCTGTTGACAAGCTGCAACGTGGCTCCAGGGAAGTGGCAGCTGTGAGAGTCGGACTCCACTCCTATCTGGGGCACCCAAGTTTGCGTGTCTTTATGGGTAACTTGATGTTCAAAGGCTTGAGATGGCTCAAGGCTCATCATTGCTAAATTTGGATATGAGGATCGGTCATGAAAAAATAGAAACTTTCCCTTCTGCTCAGCCTCCCGGGGCAGTTAAAACACACAGAGACACACAGACACACACTCCATCAGTTTGGGCTAATTGCTTTGCACCTGATTGCATAGTTGCCCTTCCACGTGGCACGACTGCTCTCGAGAATGAAAGGTGTATTCTAATGCCACAAAAATCAGATTCCTCACTTGGCTTAATCGGAACGTGTTTCATGTTATATCAAAAAAGGGCTCACACACAGAGCAGCTCTTTTTGGCCAGTCTTGCCTGGGTGACTGCTCTGGCAAAATGCAGAGTGACTGCCCAAGGCTGATGTTGGAGCAGCTGCTGCGTATTTGTCAAAGGGCAAATTCTTTCATGTGATATGAAATTGTCTCAGATCAGCTGTGGGTTTACTGCAGCAATGGGCAATCTAAAAGCACCTTAACTCTGATCCATTCCTCTTCGTCCCCCACTAACTAAACTGGTGGGCAGGAAACCCTAGTGCAGCACCAGTGGTATTTTGTTTTGCAATAAAAAGCAGCCTTCCCCAACCTAGTGACCTTCAAATGTTTTGGATGACAAGTCTCATCAGTTGTAGTACAAAATGCTTGGAGAGCAGGTTGGGGAACACTGTCATAAAGTGTGGAAATAATACATGCTTCTAAACTTCTGTGTATATGTGTCGAGTCCCAGATATATGTACATGGGGCACACACACCCTCCCAGGGAAGGAGGGATGAGTGAATATCTACTCCAGGAACAAGAAAGGGGGGAGAGAAAGATCTACATCTTTCTCTGTTGATCCTGCCACCTTTGGCTGTCGCATAAGGCTTGCCTTATGGGTGGGCCGGCCCTATGTGTCTTCCACACTTGACACATTTGCTGCAGAAACGACACCACTTTCCTGCAGCAATCATAATGTGTATTAGCACCCATAATTTAAATACACGTGCATATTAATTCCATTTCACCTTTTCATCTCTTTTTCTTCCTTCTGCCTGTCAAAATGTGTATACATTTACTCGTGCTTCACATACCACAAAAGATGAGTCACGAATCTTTATGGCTACATTGGTTGATTGGCTGTGCGCGAGAGGGATTGGGTTCATAGTTATGATGAGTGGCACCACAAAAAAGACAATGATTGATGTGTATATGTGTGTGGGTGGTTTCAGGTCACATGCAGGGGAACTTTGACTGAAAAATAAGGAAAACCCCATGAAAGGTCTGTGGGTAGGGAATGACTCACACTCAGAGTAGACCTGTTGAAATCAATGGACAAGTTAGTTATGACTGACTCAGATTAACTGTGTCAGACCAACACGGCTACCTACCTGAATCTCAGATCCATTGATGAATCTAATCTTAGTATGGTGCATTTGGATCATAGCCTGTGAATTTCACAGCTGTTTCTAGCAAGATGTTGAGATTATGCATTATAATCCTCCGTACTGCCAGGAGATGCTTACAGCTAGTTGTGACATTAAATTAAATGCAGAGGCTATAAGGGGAGTAATATGGGATTTTGCATAGATAGGAAAACATGGCGTGTAAATATGCTATCCTTTTAGCATATCACTACAGCTAAAAGGCAGCCAGTCAAAATTAAATCAGCACGTGGTAGTTTGTAAATAGGCAAGTGACAACCCCCCGCCCCCGCCATCCCAACAAAGTACATTAGTTTCATGGAAGTCTGCCATAAAAAAAGATTATAACGAACTCTGGATAAGATCCTCTTTTGTGGGCAATCAGAATTTTGACTACCAGTGGGTAGGATATTCACTGCAACCATTGATATGCTCAGTGGGTGCCTATTACATTAAACTGCTGGCAAATGGGAGTGGATGGCAAGGAACAGAATACTCAGAACCCAGGGTTGTTAGGACTTTCCATTATAGACAGAACATTGTGCTAAATAGATGCTTAAGTAATTTCTTGTGCTTCTTTATAAATCAACACCATTCTGTGGAGACTTTCATGGAATTGAGGAAATTAAATATATATCCTTCCTTTTCTCATATTTATTTGCTTTTCTAATAGGATTCCATATCAGCAAAATATGAACAAAGATGATACAATAAAGAAAAATCTCTGAAATAAAGAAAAAGGTATCTTTTTTAAGATTTCAAAGAATAGACAAAAATTCAGAAAACATTCCTTGATCGGCTTTCTAGCCCAGGCTTGTCCAAAGTCCAACAACTTTGGGGTAAAACCATAAAAAAAAATCAACAACTTCAATCCTAAAAAAAGGTTAACAATATTGGTTGGCCCTTTATCGGCCCTCATGGCCCTTCACTTCATCAAATCTGGCCCTCTTTGAAAAAGGTTTGGTCACCACTGTGACCTAGCCTATCCTTCCATGTTTTCTTTTATCCCCTCTTTTCCCCACATTTTCTTAGTTCACCCAGTGAACTAAGAAAACAACTTTTATATACCTTATTTATTTCTTACTCTGCTGAAAATCTTACCATCCTGCTAGGTAAATTGTTCGCTTATAATACTTTCCCATATATTCCATAAACAATATCCAGTCCTCTTTATATCTTTCATCATTTTGATTTCTTATTCTAGTGGTCATCCCTGCTAGCTCCGCATATTCTAACTGCAATGTGCCATTCCTCATTTGTTTGTACTTTATCTGTTTTCCATTTTTTGCACTAGTAATACACGGGTGGCTGTTGTCGCATATAGAAATAGATTTATCTCTTTTTTTTGGGGGGGGGGAGACTTCTATTCTTATTAACCCCAGGAGCAATGCTTGTGGGTTTTTAGAAAAGGATTCTTTTTTTTTAAAAAGGATTAATTCAGTATAAATCATTTACCAATTAAAATTTAAAAATTATAAATATGTATATCCTTCCTTGATAGAAATTCACAGTATTTTGTTTCTCCAAGAGTATCCTTTGCATGGCTCTTCATCCTGTCCAGGAAACAGACTTAGGCTAGGTCTACACATGCAGCAAAATGAGCTGGACATAAAAGGGTAGAATGGATTGAGACAGTGTATACTGCTTCCAGAGGAATCACATTTTTAATGCTCTCCTATGTAATACACTGTATTAATCTCTCTCTCTCTCTCTCTCTCTCTCTCTCTCTCTCTCTCTCACACACACACACACACACACACACACACACACACACACACACACTGCAAGTAGATATCGTGTGGTAGGGAAACATTTCTCCTTGAAATGCTGGCTTTCTGCTTGGTAAATCTTTTGTTTGTTTGTTTTATGAAGGCGCGCATTTATAATTTCTTGTCAGTCTCTGAAACTTAAACCGTTTCAGTCCATTCTACCACCACCTCAGAATTCTTAGGCTTTATCCTGCAACATTTGTAGATTAGCTTTGATCGTGAGTTGTGGTCACAGGAAGAAGAGGAGGAATTGAAGAAACACAGGGCAGCAGTTAATTATCTAGGAGCAGGGTCTAGCTCTGTTGTCCCACAGACAGAATCTGGTGAAAACAAGCCCAAATTTCATGTTCTGATCTAAAACACAATGGAGGTGAAATAGAAACCAAGAGTGACTGCATACCTTTAAAATTGGGCCTGATTCTGGCATCGTATCCTGATGTCCTTCCCATCAATTTGTCCAGGAAATCTGAAGGGGACATAAGTTTAGGAGCGGATCGGGCTGCTGCTCCAGTTTCTTTGGAAGCTGCGAGGCTGAGCCAGAAAAGAAGAGAGCAAGCAGAGATTTAATTAGAAGCCTTTTCTTCTCCTGTTGAAATTGTATCTTTTGCCCCATGTTGTGAGGATCTGGGATCAGAATTCATTGCAGCTAGCACACTGTTCCCATTATAAGCCATGACAAATACCTCTGTGGGTTCTTAATGAAGCTGGTCTCTGCTAATTTGTTTGCTCAGCCCAAACATTCCCGAACACAGAATCCCAACTGCTACCCAAGATCAAGCAAGATGATGAATGAAGAAAATCCTTCTGCTAATTTAGGTACAGACCTGGAGGCCGACTTAAATCAGAAATGTGAACTTTGGCATTGTATCCTGGTGGGAAAACACACTTTGCAATTTTTTCCCCTGTTATGAAGCATCAATTACCATGTAATTACATGGCAAATAACAGAGGAGAGCGTACAGTATGTTGACATTTTCATTTTCTAAAGAGTGGGCAGAGTGTGTGAGCTCTGTCATCTTCCATTTGCTTTAATAGGTAGTTGGAGCCTAAATTCCCTGCACAGTGTGGTGACACTTCAGGGGCCTGTGATTTTTCCTATCTAGGTTAGTCATTATTCATTACAGAAAGTTGGCTGCCATGCTGGGATCAAGATATCTCAGTCTTGAGCCCAGATCTCAGTTCTCAGTCTCAGATCCAAACCTACCAAAGACCACAGAGATCAGATTTAACGTTGGCCTTCACCCCTCCATTGATGCATCAGTTGGAGTGTTACAGATAAGCATGTCTAGGTCCTGTTGAAATCAGTACATTTCAGGTACTTGCAATTTGCTCGCCCCATTCAATTGAACGGGATGTAGGTGAGACTTGACTTCTCTTAATCTGAACCATAATGTTTAGTCTGGGAATTGCATTAATAATAATAATAATTGGGCAGCTTCCAACAAAAGATTAAAAATACATTAAAACATCAGTCATTAAAAACTTCCCTAAACAGGGCTGCGTTCAGATGTCTTCTAAATGTCAGATAGTTCTTTATTCCTTGACATCTGATGGGAGGGTGTTGCACAGGGTGGGTGCCACTACCAAGAAAGCCCTCTGCCTGGTTCCCTGTAACTTCGCTTCTTGTAGAGAGAGAACCACCAGAAGGCCCTCAGCGTTGGACCTCAGTGTCCGGGTAGAACGACGGAGGTGGAGACGCTCCTTCAGGTATACTTGGCCAAGGCCATTTAGGGCTTTAAAGGTCAGCACCAACACTTTGAATTGTGCTCGGAAACGTACTGGGACCTAAAAGGCATGTAAGTCTAAACAATGAAGCAACCCACAAGGAACTAAGTATCAGGGATTTGACTGTTATGAGTGTGTGGAATATGAAGGTACCCATCTGACATCCAGACCTCATCCCTTCATGAGTTTTACTGATTCAACGTCTAAGAGCTTGGTGTTCCGACAATGAGGATTGGCTCTCCTCCCTCCCTTTACCATCTGAGATGAAGGTAGAATCATGAATGACTTCAGAAGGGCTGGGAATGAGTTAAGGGACTAGATCTCATGGAGATTGTGTAAATCATTCACATATAGTGCGAATCCAATGTACAAATCCTACAGCACCTTCCTAGGAAATAGAGGCATAAAAATATCTTGGATTGTATTCAGAGTTTGTACTGATGCACCCTTACAATAAACTGCATCCACCTTTCAGCAGAGAAACATCTCCCATAACAATACTCATTTAGTTGGGGAGTTTTGCCTGCTGCTTTTGCCCTAGAGAGACTCCATCCTTCTCTGTGGGCTGAAAATAGAAATCATTCAGACATTTGTCTAGATTACGGTAGCTGGTTGAGCTAATTGACCAGGCTGATAAAAACTAGCTTGGCCAGTGGAGAATGTGATGGCCAGAACAGATACACAGTTGCATGGCCATGCTTCTATAGGTTGATTATGGAGAGATGGTGTTGCCTGAGGGGTCAGGGTCAGATCCAGGTTCTGGGAGGCCCTTCGGCAGGATGGCCTCCCTCCCTAAGAAGAACCTGCTGAATCAAGCCAATCTAGTCCACCATCCAGGTGTCTTCTGAGAAGTCCACAAGCAGCACCTGAGCACCACAGCACTCCACTCACCAGCAATTCCCAGCAGCTGGTATTCAGAGGCATACTGCCTCTAACAGCGGAGATACAGCATAACCATCATGACTAGTAGCCACTGACAGCCGTATTCCCCATGAAGTGTGGGGAGTGCTGTCACACTCAGATCCTACATCTGATTAGCCACTGCGTTGGGCTAGATGTCTCATTGGCCCGACCTAGCAGGGCTCTTAGCTTATTGTGTATAGAATGGGAAGGGAGGGCAACAACATGGAGGAACAAAGTGGAGGATTTTTCCGTTCATCAGGTGGCTCACTGCTGAGGTGTTGGCCTAACAATGCCAATTCCTAGTGTTGGTTCTAGGGAAGAGTAATTGGGTGCAAAAAGATCCCCTTGCCAGTCCTATAGAGTAGAAATGCACTCCTTTCATCGACAGCAATAATTGTCTCAGGTACAGTGGTACTTCAGGTTACATACGCTTCAGGTTACAGATGCTTCAGGTTACAGACTCTGCTAACCCAGAAATAGTACCTTGGGTTAAGAACTTTGTTTCAGGATGAGAACAGAAATCGTGGTGCAGCAGTGCGGCAGCAGCGGGAGGCCCCATTATCTAAAGTGGTGCTTCAGGTTAAGAACAGTTTCAGGTTAAGAATGGACCTCCAGAACGAATTAAGTTCTTAACCTGAGGTACCACTGTGCTTAACAACACTCGTGACTTGGCTATGTTTGCGGAGAGTAAAACAATAATGGCCACAACTGTTTCTTGAATTACAGAATATTTTCTACACACGGCAGGTTTGTTTGGCAGCCCTTTGCAGGGTTCCTGACATATCCCATTTCATAAAATGTTTATGGTTCGGAGGAGTGTGTGTCCAGGGTGGGCCTTTTCCTTTTTGTGTGTGTGTGGGGGGGGGTGTGAGGGAGAGAGAATTGCTCTGGGCCTCACACATGGAGGGTCCCGCATCAACAGCATGTGCCAACTGAGGAAAAATCAACACTGACCAGGGTGGAGTGTGGAGGAAGCAGGGGAGCCTCTATGGGCAATGTAGCTTCCTGGCCTCTCAGAATCTTAAACGGGCCTTGTGTGGAAACCCATCACTCATTTCATAAAGCAAACCTATTACTCTCATTAAAAAAACAGCGAAAGTGTAATTTATATAGATATAAATATAGGAAGCTACTTTATACTGAATCAGAAAATTGTTGACTGACAACTTCTCTCTGGGGTTTCAGGATGGGGACTGTTATGTACTGAAGTTCTCACCCTGGGCCAGCAGGGGGATACTGTAGGTAGTTCTGAGTGAAAACTATCTACAGTATCCCCCTGCTGGCCCAGGGTGAGAACTTCAGTCTGCATATGCAAATAAGGGATTGAAAGTGACGTTCAGTGATTGGATAGTTACAGAAAGTGGTTACTGTTGCATTGTAGTGGAGCTCTATATAAGCAGGCTGGCTGAACCTTTCAGTTCAGTTCTGTTCTGGCCTGCGAATAAACAAGAGCTGTTTGAAGAATCGCTGTGTCGTCTGATATGTTCACCCACAACTTAACAGGGACATTCCTAGTCCTACCTGTAAATGCTGGGAATCAAACCACAGATCTTTCTTCATGCAAAGCAGATACTCTACCATGGAGGTACTGCCCTTCCCCTACATAAAAATGATTGCCTACATATTCAAAAGTCACAGGTAACCAGTGATTTAAAGGAGATAGAATCCACATTCTAGTACAATCCTGCCAAATTCTGGCTGCAATGGTGGGTGGATAGCAAAGTGCCCCATTTCACATTCCAGCCCCTTGACCTTCATGAACACTCTGTGACATCCAGGGAATTATGAATGGGGTAATTTCCTGCAAATTACAATGGACTGCTCTGAGTTTATTCTCTGTCCCCCTCCTTTAAATTTGTTTTTCCTTTGTTTCATCAGTAAAGATGTTGCTCTGCCTCTGGAAGATACAAATTTATGACCAGAAATGATTTGGAATATGAAATCAGGGTTCTGTTTGCCTGCACTGCTCTTTCACAGAGAGTGCCTCCAGCTCTGGAATGAGTTCATTTATTGTTCATTTAAGGTGATACATATATCTAGGGTGCATTCTACCAAGCACTGCTTCCTTAGAAGAGCCATTTATTTTCATGAGAATAGTGTGAGAAAAGCATCTGATGGACTCCACATTTGAATCTCAGGTCAGTGATTCCTTGAGGATGTAGATATTCCAAACTAAGCATGGATCTTTTCTGCTGGTAAACTGTTCCTTATTCACTTCAATGGAGAGGAACCTTCCTCACTTCCCTGACAAACACATAAAAATATGCTGTTTTCCTAGGAATGAATAGACAAAGACATCTTAGAGAAATACAGGTGCTTTGTGTGTATGCTGGCGTACATGAGAGTACTGGGGCTCTATTAATCAGGAGGCTATATTTCCATACCCTCCAACATCCAATAATAATAATAATAATAATAATAATAATAATAATAATAATAATAATAATAATAATATTTATACCCTGCCCATCTGGCTGGGTTGCCTCAGCCACTCTGGGTGGCTCCCAAAACATGATAAAACATCAAACATTAACAATTTCTCTAAACAGGGCTGCCTTCAGATATCTTCTAAAAATCAGATAGTTTTTTATTTCCTTGACATCTAATGGGAGGGCGTTCCACAGGATGGGCGCCACTACTGAGAAGGCCTGGTTCCCTGTAACCTCACTTCTCGCAGTGAGGGAAGCGCCAGAAGGCCCTCAGAACTGGACCTCAGTGTCTGATGGAGGTGGAGATGCTCCTTCAGGTATACTGGGCCAAGAACGTTTAGGGCTTTAAAGGTCAGCATCAACACATTGAAATGTGCTCAGAAATGTACTGGAAGCCAATGTACGTCTTTCAGGACTGGTGTTATATGGTCTAAGGAAAATTGGAACATGACCCAGTCCCTCAACACACTTGAAATCACACAATCCCTCCATTGCCTCCGAACCCTTCCACAGATACACCAACCCTATTCAGTGACCTCCACTTCTCTCCTTGACAGAGGCCCTACCCCTCTCACTTGCCCCCCCTTGGGACTCACAACTCCCCTCCCCCCTGTACCACCCCACTGATGGTCTCCACCCTTGTGCACCTTTGCCCACCACTGCTTCGCCTCTCTACCCAGTTGCTCACCAGCCCACAATACACACATGCACACACATGAAGGCTGCCGTGACTCCTCCCCCATGGTTTATTTTTTTCCAGGTCTGATCTCATGATGTACTTCCAGAGCCCGGTGCTGCTCAGACCACATAATACAGAGGAGGAGGAGTGGCACGCGGGTGCAAGCTGAGAGCACAGCACCCAAGAATGTGTGTCCTTTTCATCTCACACTCTTGAAGAGCCAGATGACTTGTGTGAGAGCACGGGACCAAGAAATGAATATTCCGGGATGCAATGGCTTCTGTAATTCTGAGATGTCCCAGTCAAATCAGGATGTTTACGGTGGTATTATTTCTCTGAAATGTACTCTAAATATAGTGAGGTGAAAAAGGAGGCAGGTTGACTGCACTTTTGATAACTATGCAGGAGAGGGGATTTTGGCAGGTAGACCTTGCATCATCTGGCTACCCTATCGGATGCTGGCTGCAGAGATTTGTATGTCTGCGTGTGCGCATGCACATATGTGCAAAGGAATAAGGAAACACTTGTTTTAGAGAGGCCTGAACAATTATTCCACTGGAAGCCGATATCTTCCCTGGAGCAATATGGGCTGCGGCTGCTTTAAAAAATGGTATCTTTGCTTTGCAAGCTCAGGAGAAAACAGGGAGAGAGGGAATCAATACTGGGCTGTAAATCTGCATTCCAAAAGAGGTTCTGCATGGAAATGAGCCTGGAGAAAAAAAATTCAATTAAACAGCAAATGAGTTGGTGCCCAAAGAATCCTGCCAGTTCAGCAGAGAGGTGCCAGAAAATGCAATATACTGATTTCTTCTCATTAACTACGGGCTATAGGGAGGCCATAGGGAATGATGCAATAAAATATCTAGGAGTTTGGGGTTTGTTTGTTTTATAAAACAACAACTCCAAAGGAATTAGATGCATAAACCTTATAGTTTTCTTTAAAATGTGATAAAAGGTCCAAGCTAAATCAGCTGGCTTTCTTTTCATAGGGACGCAATTTATTCTGGTAGGTTAGGAAAGTGAAAAGGCAATAACTGACCGGCAAACCAAATAGTGTTGGAGTTTGTGCTACTTTTGTCTGATGAGTGCCCCTTACATGTGTCCAGCTTTATCCAGAGCAGCTGCAAATTGTGACTATATTGAGAAAAGGGCTGGGGGATGACCAAACTAAGACTATTCGTAGCTACTAGCTATGATGGCTGTGCTCCGGCTCCATGGTCAGAGGAAACATTGCTTCTGAATAACATTTTCTAGAAACCAGAGGAAGAGAGAGTACTCTTATGCTTGCTGGTTATCCAGAGGCAGCTAGTTGGCCACTGTGAGAAGAGGATGCAGGACTAGATAGCTGGACTCTTGGCCCAATCTAGCAAGCATATGTTCTTATATTCTAAACTAATACAGGTTCTGGAATGACCAAATCCTTAAGCCATTGTTTCTCATTTTACACTTTGTTCTTTTCCAGGCAGCTCAAGGTGGTGTACATGGTCTTCCTCTCCTTATTTAATCCCCACAACAACCTTGTGAGGTAGGTTAGCCTGAGAGGCAGTGACTATCTCAAGGTGACCCAGCGAGCTTCATGGCCGAGTGGGGATTAGAACCCTGGTCTCTCAGGCCCTAGTCCGACACTCTAACCACTACACCACACTGTCTCTCTAACTGCTTTTTGATTGTTTGTGTTAACACACAGGTGTTTAAAGGGGTGCAGAGCACATGGTGGCAAAACAATTCCTGCCTACAACAACCTGATACAGGTTTAATTAACAAAGTCACAGAATTTCTCATTATCAGCACTGCTGCTGCTGGATCGCGTTCCTTTTATGGGGTTTGTTGTATGGATGCTTGGTATTTATTTAGGAAAGAAGAAACATAAAAATAAGGGGAGGGCATTTTCCACCTTCCTTCTTCTTTCACTGTTGTAAACCAGTGCTATTAAAGACAATGTGGGAGATTCCTTTCATTGGGGGTGGAGGGAACCCTGCAGCCATCAGCCTAATTCTACGCAGGTGCCAAGGAGAGGGAAATATGGGGTGGGGTGACGGGTAGTAGAATGTGAGAAGTATAGGAGCAACCCTGGTATGTATGTATGTATGTATGTATGTATGTATGTATGTATGTAGTATACCACCATACACCTGTAGATGTCAGGGTGGTTCATAGCCTAAAGCAACTTTCCCCACATATTCCTACTGGAATATCAAAAACACTGTAGATGATATATGTCTGTGCTGTAAGCCTCCCAGAGTGGCTGAGGAAACCCAGCCAGATGGGTGGGGTATAAATAAAATCATCATCATCATCATCATCATCATCATCATCATGTGAGTAGAGGAACCAGAAGGATACCCTGGTAGATTATATGATTTGCAGAAAATGGGGAGAGGGACTACTTTGAACTCCTGGGAGGAGAGGCAAAATATAAATATCATAAATAAATAAATGTGGCAGTAGAACGAGAGAGAGAAAACGGGATGGACTGCCAAGTGGTTGTTTGCCCATGTGTATAGTGTTTTCCACAGGAAATTAAAAATAAGGTTTACAGAGAGCTGAATTCCTGCACACAGTAAGTACACAATATTACAGCCAAAGCCCTATTTAGTTTCCGTGGAGTCAAACAAAGCATGCTCACATAGTACAACTTTGAAAAATGTTGAGAACGCACTTGTGCTGCTTTTGCCACCACCGTTGCTGTTGCATTTTGTGACACTACCAGAGCCTTTACTGAAATCTAAGATTATTCTCTCCTCTACTTTTTGGATTTGGCCAGATACTAGAGCAGTGACTATAGCCACAACAGTAGTTACCAAGATGCTTCCTGGTCTTATGCATATGTGGATTTAGGGAAGCACTACTGGTGGTTCGGTCACACTGGGTTCAGAGCCTGAGGGGCACCACAACTATGATGCAAAAAAGAAGGTGGGGGTGCCAATTTTTGATGTCACAAAGGGTGCTACTGAAATTTGAGACTCCAGTATCCACCACTGCCTTGTGGATGCAATTGCTTCTGTCTTTCAATCCACTATTTCAATAGGAACACATGATTGCTGTTGATTTGGGTTTGCTCTGGGGCTATTAGTACTATTCTTGTTTGATCCAGTTGTCTGCTGCAATTGGTATTTTTATTGAATCTTATCAACGTTTTAGATTCCTTATGTGCATTCAATTTTAGTGCCTTTTTATTGTAAACTGCTTTGATCCCTATGGAGGTGGTGGAATATACTTTTGTGACAAATATTACAGGAAAATAAAATGGCCCACATATGGGTTTTCTGGATAAATGAGGTTTTGCTGCAGTCAGAAAGGCTTAATATAGCACATGCAATCCACTTGTTTTTAAGATGTGAGCTAAATAGGGGTCTCTTTGGAACCGATTCTTAACCACTGGATATTCATTTGGCTGTTTGCTGCCTGATCTTTTCTAAAGTTCCATGTTGCTTAGAGGTAGTTTCAATTGATTGCTTGCCTGCTCAGTGATTCTTGGGCTTCAAGAGATGAGTTTTTGGAACTGACACAAGAAAGTAGTTGGAGATGACTTGATTTATTTCATGTTGGTGTGAGCAAGCAGCTTTCTTAGCCTGTATGCAGTGGTGTAGGAAAGGGGGTGCAGTGGGTGTGGGCCTCCCTGGGTGTCATCATTGAGGGGGGAAGTGACAAAATGGCAAAAATATGTGTTTTTGAAAAAATAACTCTCGCACCCACTGCACACCCCTTTCTATTGCTGCCTCCAACTTCGCAGGTAGAGCACAGCCTTTATGGCTAGTAGTCTTCAACAGCCTCTCCTCCATGAATCTGCCTAATCCAGAGGCATAGCTAGGTGAGGTGGGGGGCACTGGGTGTCACACCATGGGGCCTGCAGTGTGCCTGAGCCACGCATCTCTCCTGAGGGGGAAGCTGCGGGTGGACTGCCTGCAAGCTCTGCACTGCTTTTTTGAGCTGCTCGGGGCTTGCATTTGCCCACCTCCTCAGCCACCCTACAGCGGAGGGGGAGGCTGCGGACAGACTCCATGCAAAATGCTTTGGCTTGCCTCGCCCCCATGGGCAGCTTGCCCCACCCCCACAGGCAGTTCTCTTTGCCCCCAGCTGCGGGGCGTGTGACCACCCCAGGCACCTGAGCGACTAGCTACACCGCTGCCTGAATGCCACAATGGAATGTGAATGGCACAGCTGAAAATGCAAGGTTCCTGAAACTTATCATCAGTCCTTTGAGTCAGTTAGTCTTCTAGCAGGGCTGGATTTTGCAAAATGCCATTGATTACAGTTGCAGCAAAATGGAGGCACCTGCAAATAAGGTAATTAGGGCTACCATTTTTTACTTGCAGGCCCTCAACAAAGGATGTTTTGCTTCCGCTTTTGATTTCTGCATTTTATGGGTGGGGAAGGTCTGCAGAAGACTTAGCTAGCTCTCCCAAGTCAGAGTCTGGCACTCTAACCGTTGCAGCACACCGGCTCTGTCATCTGCAGTGCTTCCTGAACACGGAGATCAGTGTTGCAATGGGGTAGCTGAATTATTTCTCAAAAATAACAGGGCACAAGCCATTCATACAGTGGCTTCCCCCATCCATGGCAGATGAGTCAGGCACATTTGTTTCATAAACCCTTCCTTTCCATAGAAAAGCACGTGGACCTTAGCTACTCTGAATGGTGCTACTAGTTGTGAGCATTTTCACACTTTCTCTGTCAACTGTCAGCAGCTTTCTCTTTTCCAACATTGCTGAATGTCATAATATTTTGCATCATATCTAACCATCCTTCCCCACCTCTGGCCACTCATTCAAAAATAATGCACCAAGAAGCCAGTGTGTCTGCAGCTCTACTCTTAAGCATGCTGAGGGTTGGTCCATGTTAGAAAGTAACCTCCATGCTTTGCTGGTCAATGGCCACCACTAGAAAGGTAGTGGTCAGGAGGTGCTCACAAGGAATCATTATTAAGATGAACTGGTACCTATTGTAGGAGCCCAGTACAAGTCCAATCTGCTTTTGATGCAAACTGTTCTTTAGATGGAAGCAAGTTCTACCTGGAATTAGATCTCAGTGATCACTATGCAACTGCTTGGGGACTCAACTCAAAGGTTAACATGGCCTTCACCAACCTGGTGCATTTCAGATGTTTTGGACTACAACTTTCATCAGCCCCAACCAGCACTTGGTTCAATCTGATACCTGCAGAGGACCTAAGCATCATTATTTGAATGTCTGCAATCCCCTCTGCCATTCCATTGTAAGACTGTGCCCAGATACAGACTCCATGGCTTCAACATCATTCCCATTTTCTCCTCCCCTTGCTTTGCTTACCAGCTAAAATGCTTGCACACGATTCTGTGATAATTTGGTTGTCCACCTAAAGGCATTTGTCATTTTTTCCTTGTGACGCAACACAACTACATTGACTTCTTGTGTGCCTTATTGCCTTGTCATATATCCCCCATTCTTGTTAACTGTGGCTGAATCGTAATCTTTTGTTCAAAGGTAGGAAAGCCATCAAGAATACCAGCTGATGTTCATCTCTTGTGTTGCTGCCGCAACTCAAGGAGCATATTGCAGAGTGAAACGAGTTTCAGAAAAGGACAACCAAAATAAATTTAAAAAGGGTCAGGAACATCTCTCCTAGGAGTACGTGTTACAATATTTGGAGCTTTTCAGTTGAGAGTAAAAGGCAGCAATTGGGAGAAGTGTGTGAAAACGATGCTGTGAAGGTGGATAGGAAGAGGTTTTTCTCCCTATCTCATAATACTAAGACCTGGAAGATTTGCGACAAAGGCAGTAATTCTTCACACAGCACAAGATGTCACGATAGCCACCACCTCGAAGAGCTTTAAAAGGGGATTAGACACATTTGTGGAGGATAAGGCTGAATTACCTCCAGCATCAGGGATAGTATGCCTCTGAATGCCAGTAGCTGGAAAGGAAAAGTGGAGTGAATGCTGTTGTGTTCAGGTCCTGCTTATGGGCTTCCAATTGGTTACTGTGACAACAGGATGCTGGGCTGGATGGGCCTTTGGTCTGATTCCACCAGGGCTCCTTTTACTTCAAGCAACGATGCTGCTCTGTCATTGGTGGGTAGCACTTTTCATCACAATATAAACCCATCTTTCATAAATACATTCAAGGGATTTCTGTTTGAAAGGGGAAAGCGGGGTATACAATTTTGTATAAATAAATAGCTCTCTCACTCAGGCGGCTTATAAAGCGATGTTTAGTATCTCTGACAAAGGGAAGCACAGGAAAACAATAATCAGGGACATGCCTCATAAATATGCCGAATGAGAAAGCAAGACATCATTTTTAACTATAGTTATCTGCATTCATTCCTGTTTTGTGCACCAGTCTCAACTGGTGAGCTACCTAACTTTGCTCCTTCAGTAATGGATATTATTATTTAAAATAAGTGATTAAATGGTATATCCTGATATACATCTATCAGCTCTGATATTCAATGTAACATACAACATGGATCAGAAATTGGCCTTCTGAATATTTTCATATGGCATCTCAGCACCATGCCCTCTGTACTCTGACTCAAGGAGAGTGTCCCTCCATTTTCTCAAGATTGTATCTGAAAAACAGAACCTGCTGGCGTCATCCTATATGACTCTTGACAGTTTTGGAGCTGCTTTAGCTATTCTTTCCTTCAAACACATCTCCTCCTAAGCTGCACAACTTTTTCTGTTTCTTCCCATTTTCATATTTAACTGGTTCTTTCCTCCCTGATTCTCTTTAGATATTTTCTCTGACCTACCCACTTCAGACTGTCCAGTACCTTCTGAGTCTTCCGTACATGCACATACTTACAGTCATACCTGATGTTATGGACGCTTCAGGTTACGTGTTTTCGGGTTACGGACCGCAGGAAACCCAGAAGTACCAGAACGGGTTACTTCCGGGTTTTGCTGCTCACACATGTGCAGAAGTGCTAAATTGCACTTTGCGCATGAGCAGAAGCGTGAATCATGCCAGAACCTGCACAGACATGGTGCTTCAGGATGCGAACACTGCGAGTTGCAGATCTGCCTCCGTCACAGATTACGTCCGCAAGCCGAGGTTCTACTGTACTTCATTTCTTTCTCCTCAGACAATTTATAGGCATGTAACCTTATGCCTCTGGGATGTGGATGGCGCTGTGGGTTTAAACCACAGAGCCTAGGACTTGCCGATCAGAAGGTCGGTGGTTCGAAGTCCCGCGATGGGATGAGCTCCCATTGCTCGGTCCCTGCTCCTGCCAACCTAGCAGTTTGAAAGCACGTCAAAGTGCAAGTAGATAAATAGGTACCGCTCCAGCAGGAAGGTAAACGGTGTTTCCGTGCACTGCACTGGTTCGCCAGAAGCGGCTTAGTCATGCTGGCCACATGACCCGGAAGCTTTACGCCGGCTCCCTCAGCCAATAAAGCAAGATGAGTGCTGCAACCCCACAGTCGGGGTCCCTTTACCTTTACCTTATCCTTATGCCTCTAGCTTATCTTTCGATATACTTAGATCAAGGGTGAGAAAGCTTCATCCCACAGTCCAGACATGGCCCCCAAGGATTTCCCATTTCACTATGAGTCAATTTTCCTCAAACCATGACTAGACTAAAAAGGTTCCCCATGTCTAACTTTGGTACAAGGGTAGCTAACATGGACCCCTCTAGATGTTATTGGATTCCAACTCCCATCAATCCCAGCCAGTATGGCTATTGGTAATAGATTAAGGGAGTTGTGTTCCAACAACATCTGGAGGACACCAAATTGGCTATTCCTGAAGAAGACAGGACTCACATGCCCTCAAACTTTCTCCAAAGTGTAGTTCTAATTATTGCATTAGCACTTTTTATATATATTCTGCCACCTGCTGCATAAAAATAATTAGACAGTAATTTAAAATGCCTGGGGGGAAAAATCTTCAGAAAGCATAGTTTTTTTAAAAGAGAGAGAGAGATTAAATATTAAAATGGGCAGCACAATCAATATTTGTATATAATTCAATTAAAAAACCAGCCAGGCTCATTTTCTGAATGTATTTCTGGCTGACGTGTGTGGCCTCTGAATGGGTAGTTTTCTGCAAGATATGCAGGAGCTTTCAGTGCTTCTAATGTGGCTAAAATATCCTCCCTCTGCTTCTGTTCCCTCATCTGTTAAAAAAGAAACAAAAAACAAAAAGCACCCACATGAACATACACAAATCCCAAATCAAGTGTCTTATAATTCTTTGCCTATCAAATGATATGAAATGATAGAATATCACAGAAGTAAGAAGTAAAGATCAGGAAAGCGATTTTGAAATTTGACTTGCTGACTCACATTTTACGGGGTCTTAAAAAGCCAGAAATTTGATAGCCCTGAAGATGACAGAAGGAAAGCATAAGATCAAATACCATACGAAGTGTAAAGAGGCATGGGGGATGTGCAAACTGCTGAAGAAAAGCAACCTGCAGTGACTGAGGGAGGGGTGTGTGAGAGAGAGAATGGACTGGCGATAATATGATATAGACTGAGTGGGTAACAGTTTTCAGCTTGCGGGTCTCATTCCATTCTGGACAACGTACTAGAGAACACAGAGGCAAAAAGTGGATGGGGCAACAAATGGACATTTAGCAAATAGTTTCTACACATGCCCACACACTAGCCTCTATCCTGCATCTGGAAAAGCAAGAGGCATCACCAGAATTCAAGGCCACATTCCAAAAATATGTATATTGGCTCTTTTTTCAAGTTGTGTTTTCTACAGATCAGTTTCATTTGTTGTGAGACATTAGTGTTGCCTACATTGTTAGGTTAGGAAGAAAAGAGGAGGAGGGGGAATGGTGAGTGGGGTGGGGTTGGGTGGCAATGCTTCTATTCTTCTACTTAGTGTATGTGTGGGGTTTTGTGTCATCATCACTTGTGTGAGTTCTTTTACTATTCACTTGTTGTATTTTCTTGGTGGTGAGAGAGGTTGAGGGTAGCCTAGGATGCGGTTGGCTGTCTTTGGTTGGCTGTAGTGAGATTTGTTTTTGTGTGTGAGTGGGGTATGTATGTGTGTGTGTTTTTGAGAGACCTGTCAGGAGTAAGCATGGACCAATGGTATCAAATTGTATGGAAAACAGCCTAATTAGAAAAACTAACCAATAAACTGGAACTGACATGGGCAGTGCTTTTTTCCTGGGGGTAGGCATACCCCTAAACAATTTGTGAAACTAAGTTTGACCTCACTGAGGGGCAGTTTTTCAATATGAGTAGGAAAATGAGAATGCCCCTAAACATTTTTTTTTAAAGCAAAAAAGCACTGGACATGGGGATAAATAGAAGAAGACGCCTTCATTCTGGTATGGTTCCCCTTTATCAAATACACAGTCCCAACCCTGAGTTTATTTACACCTGGTACAGATAATGTTCACCCATGGTTTGTACCTAGACATGAAAGCAGGAGGGGAATCCCACTTGAAATCTGTTGACAAGTCCAATGTTTTCACTATGTGTTAAGCTGTTATGCAACCTTACTTGAAGCTCATTGTTTGAACAGCTTAACCTCATCAGTGGCTGAATTACAGCCGTGGGCTGAATGATGCCATTGCAGCTCAATGAGGGTGTAAATTCCAGGGCTCTTCAAACTGCAGTCGGTGCTCACTGGGTACATGAGAGAGCCTGCTGAGGTCTTTAGCTTTTAGAGTCTGACCACTTAGTTCCAGGTCACAAACTCTTTGGCCTTGAAGAGTCCTTAGTTCTGTCCGCAGTGACTCAGCCAAGATGGCCCCTTCTCCCCCATTATATGCTTACACCCTTTTTATGGGAACCCCATGGAAGATGGTTATATTGTACGTGCAAACAGAAAGCACGGGAGATGACAGGTGGGGTAAAATTGCCCTCGCACGGCGTGTTAGTCATTCGGAAGGCTCTTTCCAAATGGAAGTGCTGAAAAAAGGAGAGGGGGGAAACAAATGCGCTTCAGACTGCAGCGAACTTTAC
The DNA here is from genome assembly GCF_964234715.1 of Podarcis melisellensis. Classification (NCBI taxonomy): domain Eukaryota; kingdom Metazoa; phylum Chordata; class Lepidosauria; order Squamata; family Lacertidae; genus Podarcis; species Podarcis melisellensis. The sequence goes on from NC_138529.1 coordinate 62,484,941, forward strand.
GTGCCAGGGCCCCATCCTCTCGCCCGCATCTCCTTGCTGCAAAAGCTTCTTCCAAACCTATAAAACAGCCCAATTAAACTGATTAAAACCAAGGAGAGCCACGGCAGGCTTGAGATTGCGGTAGGACTCGGCTAAGCAAAAGGTGGCTGACTGTCGCAGAGCAAAAGGAGAACAACACGCAGCCTCGTAAGCAAAGCAAGCCATCAATGAGCCAAAGCCCAACTGCAGAAACAACAAAAAGGGAGCGTTGCTCTTGGTGAATCCTTTGTATGCAGTTAATGACACCCTTTCTCAAACCGTTTTGATGGGATCCAAACTACAGCAACATTAACTAGAAACTGTTTTCCTTTCTTGCACTATTCGCTCATTTGATTTATAAACATTTATTTTCAAATGGTTAATATTTCAATTCAGGTTGGCCGTCCCTGTTCCTCCCCTGCTTTCTTTACGTTTTGTTTTTTGCAAGTGGCTGCAAAGCAGCAAGTCTCATTATGGCTTGTCTACAGGCTTAATGACAGCTCTGGCTTTTTTATTATGTGCCCAAGGAAAAAATGAACATTTCCCATCAAGCTTACTGTCTGTGACTTTCCAGAGGACCCTGGCTCCAAAGTCACAGAGGCAACTGGAAATGCCTGTCCTTGTACATGCCTATAATACTAGATGAGTTGATACATCCTAATGGCATTGCCCACTGTACGAGATGAACCACTCCTGCAATTCAATGTATGGGGCAAGCAATTTGGTATGGTATGACATATGGCATTAAGTACAATCCTATCTCATTTTCGATTAAGCTGGTTGTGATCATGTCATGAGCCACACATCTATCTATCTGTCCATCCATCTATCCATTTCCATATTATAACACAGTGGTTAAATGCCTGAACTATCAGTTCAATTTCACCACAGATGTGAAGTCACTTCACAACCTAAGTGAGTCTCATCCTCAGTCAACCCCCTGTAATATGAAGGGTCATAATGCTATCTTACCTTGCTGTGTTACTGTAAGGATTGCTGAGACAATATTTGCTATGTAGACCACTCTGAGCATTTAGGAAATGCACTGTATATGCACTTTTCATTCATAGGCCTAAGCAGAATTGGTGAGACACTCATTTTTCTTTACCACAGAACAAGCCCTGAGCCTGCAAAAGATGTATACACATGCCTTATTTTTTTATCTCACTCTAGGCAGTGCTGCAAACTTAAACACATTGAAATCAATGGGACTTATGTTTAAGATTTAGATGTGAAGGGCTCATCATAAGGGCATCTCCTACACCTGGAGGATCAGAGCTGTAAGAATACAATGAATGTATAATTCAGACAGTGTCTCATTTGCAGTCAAGAAAGAATGAAAGCCATAACTACAGCCTCTTGAAACCATTGGGAGCATATTCATTTACTGCAGCATAGCTTGGATACGTCCCTTGATTTCCCTATTACTTATCTGATGCTATTCTATCTATATCACTTCATCTTAATAACATTTGTATTTGCATGGATGTGGCACACAGGAGCAGTTTGCTATAAATGTTTGGCGGTCTCCATGCATGGATTCTTATCATTTGTCCAAGTTGGATACGAGATTGCAGCTGTGGTTTTCTGTAAGCAGCAGTGGATTTTATCTATCTATATATTTCCTGACTGAAGATGCAACGTCTAGCATGTATAGAATCTGTTGCTGCCTTTGATTTCATAAAATTGCACAGCAAACTCTTTTAAAAAAAGAACACCCTGTCCAGCACAAATCACACGCACCGTAATGTTTCTGTAACAATAAAAATATTTTTGAAAACAGAAATGCAAAATAAACAAGGTGATAATACACTTAAAGAACTATCAGTGTTCAAATGTGAAAACTCGTTTCACACAGAAGTGTTTATCAGGCAGTAATCTGATGAAGCAGTTTGTGGAACTTAAAAGTTTCACATCCCTATATCCTTAGAAATTAGTCCAGCAAAAGTTCTAACTTTGTCTATTTGCATTTCTTATCTTTAGGCTCAGAAGTGCAATTATAGTACAGTGATCCTATAGCACCCTTCCCTAATCTGGAACCCTCCAGATGTTTTCAAGTCAACCCCAACCAGCATGGCCACTGTGATGGTGCAGTTGACTGAGGCTTATGGAAGTCATTGCATAAAACATCTAGAGGCCACCTTGTTGGCAAAGGCCATTCTATAGCTAAGGGATGGCCAATGGGTGAATTCACATATGGATGTTCATTGGTCAGTCACTGCAGTGTTGAGCGATTCCTTGCATACAAGTGACAGCTAACATCAAACGAAACACCATAGACAAACTTCACATCGTTTCGTAGCCAGTGAAAGGCCTCCTCTTCAGCTGATGGTCATTAAGTGATGCCATCAGGTGATGAGATGCCCACTGATCCCTATGCATGTGTGAATCCAGCCTAAACACAAGAAGTGCAACCCACAACAGTAAAGTTAGTGGGAATGTTGCCATTTATTCCAGTTAGGCATGCTTTGCCTGGAGCTGTGGACTGGTGTTGCTGGGTAGCTGCCAGGCCCCCGGCCATCCATAGAGCCCATCACTGACACCTGCCCTGTCTTCCCCCTTTGAATCCCCCCCTCAAGCCAGCAGTACTGGTAGCTGGGTCAAACCACCATTTAAATCCTTCACAATGTGGGAAGTCATCCAAAAATGTTTAATTTGGAACTGTTTAATTGGCTCTTTTGATTGTATTGTGATTTGGCATTGTATTGATGTGGCCTCCATTTGATTTTTATTAATGAAAAATTAATAATAATTAATAATAAAAATAAAAACCCCTCACAATGGCACAAACATAGCACTGCAGCAGGGCATAGTGAAGAATTAAAATGACAGCTAGACCCAGGCACCCAGCACTGTCCAGAGCAATGCAGATGCTGCTTCTGCCTGGCACTGTCACCAGGTAAAGTCACCAGATCCTCCCAAGAGGAAACACTTTGTCTAAGTGCCACCTGAAACTGGAACCAGCCATACCAGAGTGAACAGAGATCACGTGAACATAAACCAACGAGGTTTATTTCCAAGTATGTTTGCAATGTGAATCATACTTACTTAGAAGTCAGCCCGACTGCAATTAATGAGACTACCTTTCAAACAACAACAACCGCAAACAGCAGCAACAAGGTATTTAGATTTATAGACTACTTTTCAGGCAACATACCTTCACAACAATAATTAAAATGTTCTGAACAAATTAAAAGCACACAACACAGTTACAATCCACATCGAACAATCCACAGCATCTAGTACAAATAAAAATACTGAAATGCAGGGTACAGAGGAGAAGAAATCCAACCAAAAGATGAGTTTTTAACTGGTAGTGAAAGCTCACAGATCTTATCTGGAAGGAAAATAAGTTCCATAGTTGGGTGGTCTGTAACAAAAATGCCCTTTTTTGGATTGCAACACACCAAATTCCAAGCAAATGTAGCACAATCATCCTCAACAGATCTCACCTTTTTCAGTCTCATTCCTGATAAAGGTCACCCAGTAAGGTGACCAAGGCTGATTTGGACCTGAACCCAGGCTGGTATATCCTTCAAGAGTATCTGAAGCTGAATGACAAACTACCATGTCAGGAAGAAGATATTAGTGACTAGGTGGTAGTTGTTCACTGTCTCTGAATCAAGTATGTTTTTTTTTTTTAAAGGAGAGGACACAGCTCCACCTCTTTCAAGGCACCGAGCACCCTGCCCTTCTGATACATTCACCACAAATTGAGCTCACCTGGTCAAGTCCCCTGGCTTGCTTGAACTAGCCATGGCAGACATGGTGTCATGAACTGGCAGGACAATGGGGAGGGGGAATGAGAAGAGGATCACAGTGAGGGGTGTATGCAGGACTGAGACACACAGGGGCAAGCTGGGGATGGGGAAGGAGAGGTTGGTGTAGGAAGTACTCACGGGATGATGAGGGATGACAAGGGGATGGGGGCCAGTGCAGCAGGACCCATCACCAGAGGGGGCCCTGTCTCCACAAACAAGGCAGGCTTTGAGGCATAGGGAGAAGTAAGCAGGGCACTCCAAGAGGCTGAAGCAGGCAAGGCCCCATAGCCCAACTCTCTAGCTGGCCAGCTGGGGCTCGCTAGCCCTGGGAGAAGGTGTGTGATTCCTCAGCTGGAATAGGCTTGGAGCAGGTGAGGGCCACATGCCTCATCAAGCCCAGATGTTGCAATTAGCATGCAAAGTATAAAAGGGCAACAGAGCTGAGGTGCTCTGTCTGCTCAACTGCCCATGTGGACCTTGACTTGGATGCTCCTGGATTGCCATGGGGCTGTGCTTTGGGTTTGACTCGGGACTGTATCCTGACTGCTGGACTTGGCTACTTGGATTGACCCTGAACCTTGTTTCCTGACCTTCAGATTTTGGACTTTGCTTGTGTGGATTGACCCTCGGACTTTGAATATAGCACACTGACTTGCTGCCAGGTAGGACAGGGGTTCAGAACACACTGGTTAAGGAGGCATATAGTAGGCCACACCATCTCAAGTGTTTTGTCCACACTCTTAGGCCTCAAAGACTAATCACACAAAACTGGTCCTGATGGTGGACTGGACACCTCATTTGGACTTGCTTCAACCATGAAGTCAGCATAGACATAAGCTTCTTTATCCCCAAAGTGCCATGCCATAAAAGCTAGCCACAGCAAGCACCTGTGGGCTCCAACATCCTACAGCTCTGCCAGATGACTACTTGAGGAGACAATAGAGGCAATAAATAACACCTTCTTCCCTGTCCTTGCCACCACACTAATGAGATCAATAGGATCTAGTACATAATAACTACACAATGAGATCTCCACCGTCTGTGTTGCAGCTGTTATCTGACTTGCTCCTTTCCCAAATTTCACCTAAAAACCAGTGTTGGAAAGGTTCCTCTGAAACAATCATGAAAATTATCCTCTTCTTTTTGCCATTCCATATCAAGTTCAGGGCACTGATATGATCACCAGCACTGCCACCTAGTAACTCCCCCAGGGTTTGCAAGAAACCATTGGATTCCAGAAGTCCCTGGGGTGGATCATCTTTATTGGGCCCTCCACCCCTGCAGGAGAGTAGCAGCCACCAATCTGTATTATACCAGATAATGGTTTGACCAAGACAACCTTAAAAAGGTAAAGGTAAAGGGACCCCTGACAGTTAAGTCCAGTCGCAAACGACTCTGGGGTGCAGCACTCATCTCACTTTACAGGCCAAGGGAGCTGGCATTTGTCCACAGACAGCTTTTCAGGGTTATGTGGCCAGCATGACTAAGCTGCTTCTGGCGCAATGGAACACTGACACTAGAGCAGCACAAGGAAATGTAATTTGGCTCCCCCCACCCCAGAGCAGTACCTATTAATCTACTTGCACCTTTGGCGTGCTTTTGAACTGCTAGGTTGGCAGGAGCTGGGACTGAGCAATGGGAGCTCACCCCGTCACGGGGATTCGAACCGCCGACCTTTTGATCAGCAAGCCCAAGGCCACCTGCTTTCTTTGACCAAGACAACCTTAACCCCCCTCAAATTCAGAGCCCCGCTTCCTGCCCTAGCGCAAAGAGCACTAGCAAAATAAAGAACATTCTCTGCAGTATGTGTTAGGTCAGTGACATATTGAGAGACATATTTCCATGGCAGCCATGCAGCCCGGAACTGGTCCTATCAAGGCAGCCCTTGCATCTAGCTGTAATCCTGGTACCAGGATGAATATTTTTAAATAAATAAATAGTAATGATCAAAGTACAATTATGGATTCCCTACAAATAATAGCAACAGCTGTTTATCAAACTACTTGAAATAACATCTCTGTTAAATAAAGCAAATTTACCATCCCCCCCAGACTGTCTTGCAGGATTGGGTTCAATGTTTGTCATGCTCAGATTAGATCCACAGAAAATAATAGACATTACAAACTTAGGTCCATTAATGTCAATGGGTCTACTCTAAGTAGAACTAAAGTGGAGAATAACTTGCAGACATTTGACTATTCTAGACCCTTATAAACACATAATGCATCAATGTAATCTTTCCATTCTGAGAAGAATTTATAGGTAAATGTGGTCTGTGCAGTGATTTCCCTTCCCTTGTAATTCCTTTGTCAACACTGATGTCTGAGAATTTTTTTTTTAATATAGTGCTTACGGGCTCTAAGAGACAGCAATGACTTCTTAGCTGCACACAACAGTGGCACTCCTTTAGAAGACTGTTTTGTTTACTGACAAAAGGCGTTATGTCAGAACTCTGAAATCCACATAAATGTGGAAGAGTGAGATGAATTAGTCTCAGGCTGCATACACACATTTCATTCTAGAATCAATGGAGTGAGTACTTGTTATTGTTTTTGTGTAGTCCACACACAACTGAGATCTGATGCATATTGTTTGCCCCTGAAAAGTGCTTCTTGAGAAAATAAATTCCAAAAATAAAAGCTTGTTGCAGGGGTATCTCCTCACCTGCCCAATGGGGCTGTGAATGGGCACACACCAAGCTTGCAATTATCACTTATTTTTCATTCACCCGGGGCATGTGCAAGCATGGATAATGTAATCAAGTTTTTTTTTCCAAATGCTTATCAAGTAATCACACTGAACCTTGTGGACAGCAAGATCTTGGAATCAATCTAGATTGAAAGTACTGTGTTAAGGATGAATATGAATGATTCCAGATTGAAAAAAGCTATATTTTTGTTCAACAAACCGGTTAGTATGTACATAGCCTCAGTCTCGCCCTTCATTTGTGCCACTGGCTGCTGCTGAAAAATATGAATCCCACTGATTTTAAAATCCATATTGGCACAATATCTTTATTCGGCCAACTCAAATGTCCCAAAATAGTCTGCAATCTTTCCGATTCTCATAAATCTGGTGTGATGAAGCCAGCACACCATTTTGTGACTTTTGGGTTGACCTAATGAAAATATTGGCCTGGAAAGTTTCTTATGGGCCAGCTTGGCTTTTTACTTTCTTGACTGATTTTGAAGGTGACTGTGATAGATGGAGCAGAATGAAAGGGGCTGGTGCAGTTTATTTCCAGATATAGCCTTATGAGATTGCAGAGCAGGTGGTGGGTGGGAAAGGGAGCCATGCTTTACTTTCTTGGCCAATATGATTCATAATGAGTCTGTCATTTTCTTCTATTGGGGTTTGTTTTGTATGTGAATATGCACTATTTCCAAATCCCTCCATTTTTAGAATCCCGAGAGGCCAAGAGACTTTTGTGACCTTAATTCTACTTGACAGTCCTTAAAAGAAGGCTTTGCTTCTACAAGATGGAGAAGCATTGTGTTTCCCTTCGATACCTCGCTACTCCACGAATAAATTCTTTGCTTGGAAACCCACTCAGCATTTGTTCAATAACAACAACAATAAAAAATGTGTGAGCGTTCTGGGGTATAAGAGGCAGCACTTTAATATCTGTTTTCACATATCTGATTTCCACATCCAAATTTAAACTTCTGGCAAAATGCGATAAACTGTGGAGAGGAAAACAGGCTCCTGAGCGAAGAGTTTGTATCTACCCTGTCAAGCAACAGACCATCAAATGTGATGTCCAGCTTTAGGGAGCTTTACTGCGAAGGGGATTGGCCAGCCCCAAATTTGAATTCAGGGAATATGATCCTGAACCTTTCCCTTTAAAATGTTTGATCTTTGAAAATGAATTTTAATATATTCCAAGATGGAACCAGCTTCCTCTTGTGTCCGTCCTCCGCCTCTCCTTTTTCTGCTTGGAGGCACTAAATGAACTGTGTTGGTTTTTAACAGAACTAGAGGCTTTCTCTCTCCTCAAACCCACTAGGACATTAATAAGAAAAATGATGGGAGGCCTGGTTTGTGTGGGAGGCAGCAGCAGGAATTTCCCCTTAAAATGCCGCTCTCACCCTGCCGAATGGCCCTGAGTTACATATATTCATACTCCCATTGATTTTCCTTTTTTTCTGGGGGTGGGTGGACATTGCCGCGATTGCACAGCTTCCTTTGAAATGTGTGCTGCTAATGAAAACAAACATGGAAGGGAGTTCGTCTTGGGAGTCATCTATTGGTGTATCTTGGGCTGCCGCCGCCGGCTTGCATCTGAAGACAATGTGCAATGATTGATGGCACTGCAAGAGCTGCTGTACCATGCATGCACTGCTTTTCGTTTCGGCAAACCCTTTCTAACTATTTCTCCTTTTCCTTAAAAGAAAAGAAGGCTGAAACATCTCAGCTTTCTGAAGGCCGTTCTACAAATTTAGCCTTTTCCTTTTTCCTTTTTTTTTTAAAGATCTCAGTGGAATGGGATATGAGAGTGAATCTGTCAGTCAAGATGGTTTATTTTGTACTGATGCAACAGAGACACATTTGTTTGCTGTCAACGCAACATATTTACATGATGCAATGCGTTAGCTTAGTAAGTGGCTTACACAGTGCAAGATATCACATGAATAATTGTCTATATATAATGCATTTTGTTCTGAAGAGCACATCCTCTCCTTTCTCTCTCTCTCCCTATCTTTCTCTCAGTCATCTCCCTCTTGAAGACTATTGTGTGGTGGTTTTGGAAGGGGAGATGTCCAGCATATTGGAACTTAGTCATTAGGCTCTCTAATTATCTGAAAGTTTGGCAATATTAAGATTGTGATTTGGTCAACAAAATTCTGTGTATTTTGGCATATATTGCCTTTAGCTGCTTTTGCTAGCAGACTGCCAATGGCAAATAATTTGCCAGTGAAGTATCTTATTTATTGCTGGTATTTTCTGGTGGGAAACTTATTAAACTTATAAGAATACAGGGCAATTTATTTAACAATATATATATACTGCTCAATTGTAGATGGAATGTCTAAGCAGTTAAAAGAGACAGAGTTAAAAACAGGAATTTAAAAATTCAAAAGAATAATTAAAATCTTCAATAAACTTCAATAAAACCAGACCAAAAACACATGTTCACTTCTACTATTTATTTAGCAAAATTTAATGAGGCCTAGTTAAGACAGACATGTCTGCTTTAGGACAGAGGGTTGATATTAATGATCACTGGATTAGGCCCCATGGCCTATGATTCCATGAATGCAAACTATTTGATTCCATTCAGGTCTGTAGCTTTCTCATTTTCTAATATGTAAACAGTCACGTCTTTGGCAATGAGAGTCAATGCCTGTCACTTTATATGTCAGAAAATAGTGACCTGTGAATTTTCAGTAATTTGTTGATCACAGCCTACGTAAAATCTGTGTACATCCATGTGCTTTGTACCTGTCAGTTATCAATTTTAGAGATAATCATGGATATTTTATGAAGAGGCATCACGGATTTTTAATGGACAGAAGGAAGTATGAGAGTTAATAAGCCATTGAAATGTGCTCAGCCATGAGACACTTTACTATGTACTTTTTCCAGTGATTCCCCCCAGCAAGGTTTTTGATGATGATGATGATGATAATAATAATAATATTAATAATAATAATAAATTTATTATTTATACCCCACCCATCTGACTGTTTTCCCCAGGCACTCTGGGTGGCTTTCAATAAAATATTAAAAATACAACAAAACACCAGACATTAAAAACTTCCCTAAACAGGGCTCCCCACCCCCTGCAGTGGTTGGTTACTTATTTGTACAAATGTAGCCTCACATTTAACTGGCTCAGAAAACATAATCAAACATTATCTCTTCAGATAGGCATCTTGCCTTTTTTGTAGGCTCTCACCTTGTGATTCCCCCCCCCCCCTTATGCATAGGTTATCAATTATTTCACCAGGTTTTCTAATGCTGATTTATCCAGATTCTTTGGAGCATTTTTGAATCGCAGCCAGTATATGAAATCATTCAAAATCCCCCCCTCTGTGTGTGTGTGTGTGTGTGAGAGTGAGAGAGAGAGGGGGGGGGGGAGAGAGAGAGGGTGAGAGGGTAAGAGGGTGGAGGAAAATGAATGACTTAGAATGTAGTCCTGAACATCCTTACTTGCAAGTAAGTTCCACGGAAAGTAATGGAACTCATTTCCAAGCAAGTACGGTTGGAATTCTGTTAGAAGCTTTGAAAAGATGATCCCATTAAACACAACAGTCAAGGTGACAAATGGAAATAACTTTCCCATTGCCACAGTGCCAGTGAAAGTACAAAGGACAGTAAAAGCAGGAAGTCAGCTTGTAAAGAGAACTAATCAGAATAACAATGCATTAAAAGTAAGGGAGGAGGGGACGATGATGATGATTTAAGGAACTTTTCCTCGCAGCACAATCCTTTGGGAAACAACCATAGATCAGTGGTAACATCTGTCTTGCATCCAGGAGGTTCCAAATTGAACCTCTAGCATCTCCCCATAGGGCTTGGAGTCAGCCCGGTCTGAATTCCTGGAGAGCTGTTGCCAGCCTGTGCAGATAATATTGAGCCTAGAGAGGCCAACCGGTCGGTCTTGATATAAGGTGCCCTCCATGTGGAATGCCCTCCCTTTAGATGTCAAGAAGATAAAGAATTACACAACTTTTAGAAGACGTCTGAAGGCAGCCCTGTATTGGGAGGTTTTTAATGCTTTATTTTTTAATTTTGCTTTTAAACATGCTGTAAGCCACCCAGAGTGGCTGGGGAAACCCAGCCAGATGGGTGGGGTATTATTATTATTAATTAATTGATTGATTAGGGCAGATTCCTATGTTGCTAACCATGCTTATGCAGAAGGAAGGCCCATTGCCTAACAAGTGCAGTTATGGCTGTAGCTTTGGTACCAGATGTAAACAGGCTAAAAACTGGTCTTCACTGGTCCTTTAAAGCACCTAGATTTGGAGAAATGAAACAGTTCCATTCCAACATATAGGAATCCTAATTTGAAATTAACATTTATTCATATTCTGATCTCTCTGATTCTCAAATCACTTGGCGGCAGGTAAAAAATAATGATCCTTCCGTTGTATTAGCCCACACCTTGCAGTTCATTTTTATAAGGAGGCTTTGTGTATTTGCTCTGAAATGTCTGTGTATAATAGCATGGTATGGATGGACAGAAAGGTGGCAGAAAGGTAGAGAACTTTCTGCTGCTTTTATTCCATTAGTGGACATTGACAAACGTCCACATTCTGATGCTGGGAATGTTACTCTTTCTTGACCAAATCTCATGAGGATAGGGGGGTTATCCTATAAAGCTATCTGTCCAAGCCTTTTGCAGGGACTTGTGGCTGCTGCAGTGCTCTGCCTCTTCCAAATGCTTTCATTACGGAGTTGAGTCATTTTGTGGAGAGAGCAACAAATCCTTCCGCCTCTAGTTCTACATTGCTCAGATTGAATAGATGTCTGCAAATGAATGTGAAAGCTACTTTCCTCTTATCCTTTGACTCTTCCGACAATGCAGGCTATTGAGGGGTTTGCCATGGGCATAGGACTAACAAAGGGACAACCAAGGACAATTCTGAACCTTTACCTTACCACTCTTAATCCCAAAGGAGATGCTTGACGTTGCAAAAGACCAATACGGCTCCTATTGCCAACCATGGCAAATACTCAGTCCACAACATATATGTTTTTCCAGGTTTCTTTTGATGCCGTGTGGATGACTGCACAGTACCAGACTTAACATCTGTAAATGTCTTTGTCTTGGAAGCAAAATATGATTGGTAATAGTTTTTAAAGTTTTCAGTATAGTTTGTAAAAAATAAAAGAGAAAAGAGAAGAAAAGAAAAAAGATGTGGCCTGTTTGTCCAGAATTGTCTATTCCAACTGGGAGCAGATTTCTGAGGTTTTGGACAGAGAGCTTCCCCATAACATGCTACATCATTCTATAAACTGGAAATGTCAGGGGTGGAACCTGAGACCTTCTATATGCAAAACATGTGCTTTGCTACAGAGCTAAGACCCCTCTTTTTTATGACCACCACCATCTGCCCTGAGTCATTCAAGATTAAGAACAAATTGATGACCCTGGTGCTCTAGTACAGGGGTCTGCAACCTTTTCCAGCCGTGGGCCGGTCCACTGTCCCTCAGACCATGTGGTGGGCCAGACTATATTTTTTGGGGGGAAATGAACACATTCTTATGACCTACAAATACTGTAACCCAGAGATGCATTTTAAACAAAAGCACACATTCTACTCATGAAAAAACACACTGATTCCTGGACCGTCCATGGGCCGGATTGAGAAGGTGATTGGGCCACATCTGGCCCATGGGCCTTAGGTTGCCTACCCCTGCTCTAGTAGGAGCTCTAGTAGGAGCAAGTGTGGTGACAATTACAGAAGTTTGGACAGCAGCTCAGTGCAGGGCTTGAAAGCTCTCCAGAGATATTGGGATGGTGGCTTTTGGAAGGAAATTATGGTAGCCTACATAGGCTTTTGGACTGATCTAACTGACTAGTTTTTATATCTTACAGGAACCTAAGACGGATTTTAAAAAAAAGACCAAATTGGCCACATTAGTTTTTCTGTGCTGCATTGTGAGCAAATCAGCCAGGGACATGGTTAGTGTCAGACCCCAAATCTCCTCTTCCTCTTTTAAAACTGATTTTTTAATATATGTACTGTGCTTACAGAGTGGTTCGGTGTGTTGCAAACTGTGGTGCTGAGGAGACCCCAGCCAATTCCTATCTTAAATTTGCCCAGAGGTACCCTATGCATTTATCCAAATATCTGCCATTACCCTGCTTCCCAGATCTATTAAGCATCTAGTAACACCCCTGTATTAAGCCAACTTGGGAGAAACCTGTTCCTATCAATCTTCTGCAGGACTTTATAGATTCCCTTATCATTTAAAAATTGTCAAAGGGATTCTCAGAAATCCTGTCGACTAATTGAGACAGAAGAAGCAAACAGAGAGAGAGATCAAGAGCTCTTGTTAACTCAAGTGTGGAAGAGAAGTATTAATGTCATTCTATTATGTACTCTATAGAAATTACATGTTTAAAATTATTTTTTCTTTAATATTGTGATGAATATTTCAAATGTGAATTTTAAAAAGATATAACATAAAAGACAAACATGGGATTAAATTATGGACTGTACATAACAGAAGAGAAGTTAATAATAATAATAATAATAATAATAATAATAATAATAATAATAGGGGTTTAAGCTCTTTTAGGCAAAGACTAGGCTAGAGCAGAAATATAATATAATTTTCCCCCACCCCTTAGTGTGTACAAAGCACTTCTTTAAGCAACAACAATGGGGGCATGGTATTAGACACATGGTCCTGGAAACCTCTCTTGCTGTCTTACTTACAAATTCCACTGCAATGTTATCCAGCACTGCAGAGGCACAATGAAAAGACTGGATATCTGGCACCTCGGATGCATTTTTATAGTATATGTGCTGCCGAAGCGAGCACCTCGGCTGCATTTTTATGTCCCAAGGGCAAGAGTAATGCTTTTTCTTTTCTCTACTTTTTTTTAAAAAAAGTTTATTTCTAGCGAGATTCCAAAAAAGCAGATCGCTATACTCTTGTGTTAAATAGAAATGGAAATTAACATGTTAATATGGCAGCCTCTCATCTGTTAGAACTGTGTTTGCAATGGAAATCAACAAGATGCAGGAAAATGATAGCTAAAGTAGTTAAGTGTATCCAACAGGTTCTTTGAACAGCCAGGAAGTTGCAGTTTACCAACCAATACTATTCTGCTAAGTGCAAACTCATCACTACAGGAAAGGCCTAATCTATGTATAACAGGTTCTGTGAATCTGAGGGACTGCTTTTTGGTGCAATGTAGCCTCAGATACTACTTTCTCTTGGAAGTCCAAACCAACCAACCAACCAACCAACCAACCAACCTTCCTCCTAACTTCAGGGAAAGTTGCTTCTAATTTATTTCAGCACAAAAGAGCTAAGAATCAAGCTTAGCCCTATTTAATGAACTTTAAAGATGCACCAGCAATCATCTTCCTCAATGCACAACCCAAATTATGTCTGTGATATGACCAGTCGCTTTAAAATATGGATTGGATATTCATTGCTTAGACAGATCATTTATGGACCTATTTTAGACAGTGACAATACAAATGAGACTGAATGAAAATATCACTTTTTAAAAATTACCGTATATATTTGTAAGCTCACATTGATATTCATCTCAGTACATTATGAGCACCTTGTATGGATAACCAGGATCAGTGATTGTATCTGTTAGGCAGGTAGGCATTTAGATGTATCACTCTGTGTATTAATTAGCAGCAAAGTTTTGCACTTTGCATTGAGGATACTATAAAAGAGAGCACTTGTGCTCTAACAATACCTAGACTTTGTAGAGTTCTGTCTATAATGCTGTTGGTAGACAAGACTTGGTAACCCTACAATTCTATGATTTGTCAAACATAAATGCCATTTTCCATTACCTTTTAGCCTCAGCCTAGCTATATATTGAAACTGTTGCAGCCTGCAAAGGCTTGCTCAGATACAAGGATACTGATGTCCAAACTTCTTCCATGAAAGGCCCGTTTGAATCAAATTCTTTCAAAAATACTCTGAGCGTAACAGAGGCAAATATTATATTGGCAATATCATAATGTTTGCAATCGCATACCAGATGCTATTTGTCCCTACAGATTTGGAAGGTTTTAATGGCTTACAGAAGGCCTTATGTTTCAACAGAAGCTTAGCTTTCATCTCTCATGTAATTGCTGTATATGCTTTCCCCTCCCTTTTTTATTTTCATATTGCAGACTATGTGTTGACGCAGTATGGGCTCTTACTTCAGTCCTAAACTACTTGGGTTTGACAGGTCGGTGGGGAGAGGAAGCATACAATGCTATCTAATGCACTGCACATTTCTGTTCTATCATGGGTTATTGGATTACTAGGTTGTTGCATTTTTAACATCACATATCACTCTGCAGGGATAATTGGTTTTTATTAACTTTCCAAATAGCCCTTAATCCACTACACTAAAATCTCAAATGATTTGGCTGAAGATGAGCAGCATCATGGTGGTGGAAGGTACAAGAGACAGGAAGAAACTCTTTTCTACAGACACTGTTGCTTTTGGGAATATTTGCAGATGTCAGGTTAAGGTTGCTCCAAGTTCCTTAGACCCAGAAGGGTAGTTGTGGCAAATATCTAAAAACACCAGCGTAAAGCTGTGTAATATCAGCTGCAATCCTGCACCTTCTTACCTGGGAGTAAGCTCCATTGAACTCAGTAGGGCTGAGTGTGCGTTACAGGATTGTGCTGATACAGTCATTATGAAGTTTCTTTTCCACAACATGCCTGTGAGGTAGTTAAACATGGAATGGGCAGGACCTAAAATTCTCAAGGAATGCATATGTTTCATATAAAACATGACTTACTCAAAGTTCATGCATTCTAAACTGGAACAAGATGGAAGCATAGGAAAATTTAACTATACATATCCCCTGCTTTTGATTAGTCCTTGGAATGGAGGAACGATCTTTGTTTTCCATCTATTACAGGCCCTGCTATAACTTTAGGTGAAAAGCTTTCTTGTTTCTTTTAGGAGGCTTTGCTGACATTCTAAACTGTTTAGGCACGTAATGTTCATCTCTCTTCTTAAATATTGCGCTCTCTCTCTCTCTCTCATTTGTTTTGCATTCCAGTGTAACCTCTTCACTGTCCTGCATAGAGATTAACTTACCACACTCCACGAGGAGATCTACATTTAAGATATTTTCAGTTCAGGGTGAAAGCATATGACACATTTCTCCCGAATTAAGGTTGCAATCCTGTACACAGATAGGCAGTATAAGTCCCACTGAAGTCTATGGCATGCAGGGTTGCATATGCTTTCATTCAGCACTGCATGTGTATGCTTTGTAAATGCAGATTTCCTGTATTATATGACCTCTGGAAGGGCAAATATGTTTCGTACTGGAGGTCTTATTTATTTTATTTTGGTTAATTGGAAAAATGAAAAGGCTTCCAAAACTGACCTTCTTAGAACAAAGCCAATTAATTCTCAACATCTAAGAGATTATAATAGTGTGTCGAAAGAAAGAAAGAAAGAAAGAAAGAAAGAAGCATTGCTTTGACAATGTGTCTATATATAAAATGTATCAATATCTATCTATCATTAATTCAGCTTTCTCTGTCAAAACAACATCTTTGCGCTACTAAAACACATGGAGGATTAAGTGGTTCAGTCATGCAACTCAAATGGAGTGTAATACTTCTGAATCCTGCAGGTTGTGAAACAAATATAGGTTTCCAAATATGCTCATATGACACCTCTCATTATCTCAGAAGATTGCATTGTTCATTCTCACACAGCAGGACAGATAATTATTTCCTCCCTGTGATTAATAAGATATTTTGAGAGAAGTATGTGACAGTGCTGGCCAGGTCATTTTGGAGACAAACCCTCACACATACTGCAATCCCACAGACAATTACCTGGCAGTATGTCAACACTGAACGTAATGAGGTTTACCTCAGAGTAGACATGCACAGGATTTCACTGACAATCTCATCTTATGATGTGCAAAGTTAACAACAACAACCATAGAAGATAACTTTTGTGGAAAGTTTTTTTTAAAGCTGAATTTCATACTATAGTATATATATTGCTACTAAATCTGTTGAGTATAGTCAGAATAATTCACCTAGCACAAAGTGATTCTGAAAGTTTAATGATGATAGAGGCATAATCACAACATTGCTCTTCTCAACTTGCATCCTTCCCCCCCAAGTTGGAAAATGAAATATTTAGTTTCGTGGAGTACAAGTGCAACCCTCGCCATCACCACTAGTTGTCGCATTCCTACCAGTTTGAGCACCTGGCGTTTTCAGCACTGCGGTTACAGGCAGAGAATGCAGTGCTAATTACACCGAGTAACTCATAAAGCTGTCAGAAGTCCTTATACTCTGAATTAAACAATTAGAAACAGAAAATAACCAGAGAGAGAAAAGTATGTGGGGATATCCCAAAGGAGGCCTTTCTTCTCTCAAGCAGGACTCAACGCACATGCCAGATCTTATCATTGCAATCTCAAATACCCATACACCCCTAGCTCAGTGGTTTAGAAAACAGCCTACCTGAAGAATACTATGGTCTCCCAAAGGTAGACTCCAAGTGCATTGAGGTTACACATTTTTTCAGATCGGATGAATTTGTAGTCCACACGTCAGAACAAGCGAATTGGCACTTAGAAACAAAAATAAATAAATAAATACCAGACTGGATAAAATGGTGGAAAATATCCTCTTTGTTAATTTTGTACACAATCCTTGCAGTTAGAGGTGGCGTGGGGAAGAGGAGGCAGTTGAACATAGACGGGCGAGGCGCTGGGATTTCAGGACCCTGGACAGCAAACCACCCCCCCACGTTTCAGCACCTTGGAGAGAGAGGGGGAAATGGACATTTAAACTCCAGCGCTGCTCTCGGTGTTAACAGCTTTGCTTGGATGACCAGATCCCTGCAAATAAATCTTCCTTCCTTCCAGTAGGATCCCAGTGCGCGCACCGGGCTTCTGGACCATGCAGAATGCTACGAGAATATATTGGCCATGTGGGGGGAAACAGGGGGTGGGTGGGAGTAAGAAACCCAACGGATAATCTCCTCGGGCGCCCGGGGTGTCTTCCTCAGTTATATCCAAGGGAATTTGCAATCCTCCTTATGCAGTTGCTGCATTGTTCCGGAAACGTTGCTTTCCCGGTGGGTCGACGTTTCGCTGCTGTCGATTCCAGCTTCCCGGGATCTTTTCCCCACGAATAAGTTATTATTGCTGCAGGGAAGGTGTCCCATCGCTCGGGGCGAAAGTGGGGAAGGAAGCTAAGGGCAAGTTTCATGGGGCTGGGATTCCCATGGTGATCAGCGAGGAAGCCGAAGAGGAAAGTCTCTCAGTGATCTCTCGATCCAGTCCATTTTCCTCCTCGCCCCATCTTCACCTCCATAGAACTCGCCGGATCTTGAGACTTTCTTGCTGCATTAATTTACTAAACTAAAAAAAAAATAATGGTGTGTGCGCGGGGGGGAGGGGGTTTGGAGGAAATGTTTTTCTTAAAAAAAAGAAAAAGAAAAACCCCAACAATAAGCCTGCCTCTGTAGAGTCCTCGCTCCGCCCACCAACTCGTCTCATTGGCTAGCGAGGTTGAAAAGCTACACTCTGTTGTGCTTGGATCAAACGCCTGTTCTTCGGCAGAGGAACTTAACCTTTAAAGTGCTGGTGGCTTTTCCTCCCCCTTTTCCTCCTTTCAAAAGCACCGGCTTCTAAAAAGAAGTCTTCCAAATCTCTCTTTGACACGACACACTCCCAACAAATGTAACACAATCGCTGGGTGTCGATCCACGGAGCGATCTGCGCGCGTAACAGCTTTTCTTTTGTTCTCCACCTCCTCCCTTGACTTTTAAACAGAGTTGGAAATGAAACAGCAGAGAGAGGGAACCCACCAAAGCGAGACAGGTAAGGAAAACTTGTCAGTTTCAGATCACAGAATGAATAGGGCTAAACTTCACCATCTTTTGCTTATCACTAAATGGAAAGCATGCCGATTCCTCCAAATCTAGAAAGAAAGATTCGACTTCTGTATTTTTTTAAAAAATTAAAGCCTGAGATTAATAAGAGCTTGAAATTCTGTCTTTAGGGGCTTCTCTGCTTCCTACCCGCACACAATTTGATTGATCCTTCTATTTTTAAAATTATTATTAAAATGTGCTCCATGGAACAGGCATTTCTACCTTGCTTCTATTATTCCCATTCAGTCTGTGGCAAAAAAGTAAAGTGCCATTGCTGATATTCAGTTAGGTTTGTTGTCAAGCAGGTGATTCATACACACACACCCTGGCAATTATTATTATTTTAATAGACCATCTTTGCTCATTCTCCTGGCTTATGCCTGTCTCTGTAGGACAGCACTGGAAATTAACCTACAATATAGTGCTTCCTAAATGTTTAAGAAGGCATTTGCACATTTAACCGATACACAGTATTGGTTGTGAAACTGCATTCACTCTTTCAGATTTCCCCAGACCCTTGAGTGGCATGAACGTCAGCCTGTACTAGCTCTGATGTTCAAAGAATGATGCCCACTTACTTTGATGTGACATCACTAGGTTGCTTGCCCAGTCACAAGTAATTTGCTATTCTTCAATACAGCAAGGGTTATGCATGTAGCTTCCATGTGATCCATTAATGACTAAACTGAGAGGGTCCAAGGGAGCCCTAGGCAGTAGGCAATATGTTTTCACAGTTGGATGTCAACTCACTGACAATAAGGTTGGCAGAACTCTATAACCAAAGAGAAATAATTAAATCAGTGGGACTTAATAGGTAATATTAAGTGCTTTCCTGTTGATTTCCTATATACCAAAGAGACTTCAGTATGCAGTTCAATCCTACACATATTTGCACATAGAAGTAAGTCCCACTGAGTTTGATGGGGAGTTCTCCTATAGGAAGCATATTTTAAATGCCAATGTGTTCTACACTTCAGCAGTGTCTTTAATATTTACAGGCATGCTCCAGCTGAAGTTATGTCCTGTTGAGTCCCTTGGATTTCAGTGGGAGAGATTAAAGTGTTTAACTCTCCTATTTCAAATCACAAGGAGCTGAAGTGCATAACTTTGTTGGGATTGTGCAGAACTCCCCCCCCCCCCCGTAGAGCTTTTTATATTGAATATTATTGCATTTCTTTCAAGCTGCTTAAATCATAGGTAGGTTGTAAATGTTTGTGTAAATAAGTGAATGTCTAAAAGGAAAGGGGCCTATTGAAACAGTTATCCTATTATTTTTTTAAACAACAACATATTTTTATTAAAGATTTCTTGGTTTACAGAAGTATGTTCAATGTCTTTTTTCAACTTACATTTTCTACAGATCAGTTTCATTTGTTGAGATGTTAGTGCTACATTAGGAAGAAAAGGGGGGAAGAGGTGTTAAAAATAGTTGATCCTGCCCACACTGACAGCACTTTTGATCAATGGATCTCAAAGGCATGTACTCCTCTGCTTTCCCTGGGCCTCTTTACACTTTGCATGACAATTATGCTTGCCCTGGGAATGCAAGTATTCCTCCCAGCAAAGAGGTGAAATGTGTCTAATATATATGTGCTGTTAATAGATGTGCATTTGCATCTTTGTGCCTGGGACTCCCATGTGCATGTGTAATCATTTACACTTGCAGTCCTTGAATGTTGTAAGGATGTGTGTCTGTGTTTGTTGAAAATATAAGTGCCATGTGAGGTAGGGGGGGGGAGCCCTAGGAAGTGCTACACTTCAGAGGCTGTGTGCGTAAGACCATTGTTTTACTATGCCTCTTGGCCAGATCATTTCCTAATCATTGTGGGTCAGCTACTGACAGCAAACAGCTGATCTCCCTAACAGAGGAAGAGCATTTAGCAATTTTGCCTAGACCATTAAGGTGAATTTGAGCAGGATTCCTGGATCCATTAACCATCTCCTGTCCAACTTACAAAGCTCCAAATATTCCCTTTCCTCCTGAAACTGAAGAAAGATGGTACCAGACACATATCTGATGGGGGAGCGTTCTATAGCTGTGGATCTGTAATAGAGACAAAAAGAAGCTGCAATTCTTTGCCACTCTGTGCTTTATATTTTGGAGTGTGGGTGAGATGGAACTGGTGGAGATGAAGCAGTGCCAGGGTTGCAGATTGTAAAATGGGGAGCTCCTAAACTGGGGAAGAGGGACATATTCTAAGACATGGGTAGGCAAACTAAGGCCCGGGGGCTGGATCCGGCCCAATTGCCTTCTAAATCTGGCCCACAGATGGTCCAGGAACCAGCATGTTTTTACATGAGTAGAATGTGTGCTTTTATTTAAAATGCATCTCTGGGTTATTTGTGGGGCATAGGAATTGGTTCATATACCCCCCCCCCCCAGTATATAGTCTGCCCCCAAGGTCTGAGGGACAGTGGACCGGCCCCCTGCTGAAGAAGTTTGCTGACCCCTGTTCTAAGATGACAAATTTGCTTTGCTGAGCCAGAGAAATTCTGTTTCCAGGTTCCAGCAATGGCTAGCCAGATGTCTCTGCCTGCCTGAAGGTGTTAGCCAGCCTCTCTTGTATCCACAATCAGTACACGGAAGATTTGTTTTGCTATTATTGGGGTGGGGGATGACGACGGACTTTATCTAGTATTGTTCTTGTTGCCACCAACAGCAAATGAAGACAAAAAAAAAATCAGAAGAAGAAGTGTGCATGCATACGAAAGCTCATACCTCAGCGCCTAGGACTTGCCGATCGAAAGGTCGGCGGTTCGAATCCCTGCTGCGGGGTGCGCTCCCGCTGCTCGGTCCCAGCGCCTGCCAACCTAGCAGTTCGAAAGCACCTCCGGGTGCAAGTAGATAAATAGGGACCGCTTACCAGCGGGAAGGTAAACGGCGTTTCCGTGTGCAGCTCTGGCTCGCCAGAGCAGCGATGTCACGCTGGCCATGTGACCCGGAAGTGTCTCCGGACAGCGCTGGCCCCTGGCCTCTTAAGTGAGATGGGCGCACAACCCCAGAGTCTGGCAAGACTGGCCCGTACGGGCAGGGGTACCTTTACCTTTACCTTTAAGGTGCTCCTGGAAGAATTTTTTTTTGTTTTGACTATGGCAGACCAACACGGCTATCTATCTGTAACAGCAAATGAAGAGAGAGGGAGGTAGCAAGGCAGCATGTGCCTCAAGGAAGAGGGAAGAGACAGACCAGAGAATGAAAGAGTGGGATGTCAGGGAGGAAGATCTAAGGTAGAAGAGAGTGGGGACACAGGGTGGGGCATTTGGACCCTGAGATGGGATCCAAGGGGAAAGAGAACAAGTAGGGTCTGGGCCCCATAAGGGTGTGGTTAAAGGATAAGCAAGAGAGACAGCGTGGCCTGTTGATTGGTGAAAGGGCATTGTGTGTCTCTAGCATCTCCAGTTAAAAGGATCAAGTGGTGATGGGAGGACCTCTCTGCCTGAAACCTGGGAGAACCACTGACAGTCAAAATGGACATGACTGGGCTTGATGTGCAAATAGCCTGAACTTGTAGAAGTCCCTTGCTGGCCATGTATCTTGCTGGCACATCAGTGGAACTAGTTTGTGATAAGCATTGGGCATGTTGTTCAAAGTTTAACAGAAAAGAAGGGGGGGGCCCATATCACGCCACTGGATGAGTGAAGCCCTTGCATCTATCTAAATTACCTCATTGGATCCTGGCCAAATTGTTTTAGAATGGATCATAACTTCAATTGGGGCCTCCTTGTTGTCTCTCTCATGCCTTAAACCCATATCGTTTCCCTTGGATTCTGCAATTACGTCAAGGGAATAAAGAAAGAGCAAGGCTGGGATGCAATTACCCAAATTGTACTCAGATGTGGCATTCTTTGTGTGTGTTATTTTTTAAACACTCCTTGAGAGTGAGGCCATTGAGATTGAGATTCTTCCTTAATACAATGTAAGAAAATGGAGACCATTTCAAGTCTGACTAAATATTTGACCAAAGAAGGAGGTGAGTAACCTTCTTCATCTGGGAAAGCTTGCAGAATTCTGTTTTCTTTGGGGGGGGGGGGAGAATCTATTTTTTTAGAATGGGTTTAGAATTATGTCATCTTTTCCTGTGACATCTCCTTTTCCCTGCTAAATGAAATATCTAAAAATTATGTTGATGGTCTCATCATTTAGTGGTATCTGCATATAATTCAAACTAAGTCTCCTAGAAGGGTCATGCACAGACAACACACAAAATAAATAAATGAATGAATGAATGAATGAATGAATGAATGAATAGTGATAACATACCAGAAGGCAAGATATGGAAACATCAAAACCTAAGGTGTTAACCTCAAAAGGAACCATCAGAAGTTGCATAAACAGAAGTTGCATAAATTTACAGTGGTACCTCGGGTTACAGATGCTTCAGGTTACAGATGTTTCAGGTTCCAGACTCCGCTAACCCAGAAATAGTACCTCAGGTTAATAACTTTGCTTTAGGATGAGAACAGAAATCACGCAGTGGCAGCAGGAGGTCCAATTAGCTAAAGTGGTACCTCAGGTAAAGAACAGTTTCAGGTTAAGAACAGACCTCTAGAACAAATTAAGTTCTTAACCGGAGGTACCACTGTACAATGATAGGAATGATAGGAGTGGCTAACACAAGTCTCCTCTAACCATCATTGGCCCCTCATTTGAAGTCATCTAGAACTTTGACGGAATATTGACATTCTGTGTATGATAGAGGGATTTACTGACAGTTGGCCCTAAACCTCTCCCATCTCTTTGCCTTTACCAAGTCTGATGCTAGTGTGTAGTCTGGGCTCATTTATTCATTTAAAATATTTATATGCTTTCCCTACTACAGCTGTTGTATATGTAAAAAACTCAGCAAGAATATTAAACAGCAATTAAAAGAGACATATAGACACAATGGATAGATATTAATTTAAACTAAATCATGCATGCAAGTGATTGACCTGATCTTTCAAAGGATCTTGCCCACATTCTCTAACTCTACAAATTGAAAATCAACCCTAACAACAGGGCTGTTGTTAAAAGCTGTTAAAAGTACTCTCCTGGAATCATGACTTGAATGGATGCAAATGACTTACCAGCAAAGTGTCACAGTGGGCCACTAAGAGCTCCTATCTCATCACATCAGGCCCTTGATATACAACTCCACTGGACAACTCTGTATGGATGAAATGGTAGTGGAAAAGTAAAAATTCTATGTAAACAAGTTCTAGAAGCAGGTTGTAATGGAAGTTGGTATTGTTGGCAAACAGGTCTCCTTGGATGCTAAGTCAAGTCTCTTTCCCATTTTTTATAGTGCCAATTCTGACTTTACTTCTCAAGAATTCATTCTATACCTGTTGGTTGCCACTCATCTAGTGATCTCTCAAGAGTGGGAGGATGCATCTTGTTATTCTATGGATCTATGGTTTTAAAAAGACATGTCCATTGCCATTTCTGAAAAACGGACTCAGGTTTTTTCTATGTGCACAAATCTTGTGATGCTTCCTTTAATTTTGCTGTTGGAAGAATAATGCCATTATAATGTGATGCAAAGCCTTTGCCTCTGCCGTTTGATTTCAAATTGCATGGACAAAGAAAAATGGGTCACATCATTGTGGCATCAGGCGACTGACAGGCGGGTGCCTTGTGGAGGGGTGGGGAAGGTAAGCATCCAGTCCACCAGTTGCATCCAGTTCCCCAGCACCTGCATTACACAATGCTTGGCTTTTTAAAAAGGTAAAGTGACCATATTGAAACAACTTTAAAGCATTACTCAAGGACATCTGCTTATAATTTTTATTCATTATTCAACATATCTTCCATCTTTCTTCCACAGAGCTCTGGGTGGCATATACCGTTCTCCCCCTTCCCCATTTTATCATAAAAGCAGCACTGTGAGGTAGAAAAGGCTAACAGAGCATAGCTGGTCCAAGGTCACCCAGTGAGCTCCATGGCTGAGTGGGGATTTGAACCTGGAACTTCCTGGTCCTAATCCAACACTCTAACCACCACACTGGCTTAACTGAAATGAAATTTATTATGGCCCCAGACCAGCTTCACATACCATACTAAGTGAACATAAAACACAATAGAATTAAGTTTGAATTAACAATCAAATATAACAATAAACAGGGACCCAGGTGGCACTGTAGTCTAAACCACAGAGCCTAGGACTTGCCAATCAGAAGGTCGGCGGTTCGAATCCCCGCAACGGGGTGAGCTCCCATTGCTCGGTCCCTGCTCCTGCCAACCTAGCAGTTCGAAAGCACCTCAAAGTGCAAGTAGATAATTAGGTACCGCTCCAGCAGGAAGGTAAACGGTGTTTCCGTGTGCTGTTCTGGTTCACCAGAAGCGGCTTAGTCATGCTGCCCACATGACCTGGAAGCTGTACGCCGGCTCCCTCGGCCAATAAAGCGAGATGAGTGCCGCAACCCCAGAGTCGGTCACGACTGGACCTCATGGTCAGGGGTCCCTTTACCTTTATAACAATAAACAGTATGGATATGACAGCCATTAGGCCTTGCATCTGAGGCCTTAGTCTTTGTAATAGCACAGCTTGTTCCCTGAGTTTTATGGCAGTCATGCAAAGTTTGGCCACTCTTAGAGTGATCTCTCAATCCTTATCCTCTATCAGGAATTTTAAGCATTCAGGCTTGGACCCACTTGGAATTTTCTGTATAACAGGGGTGATAAAGACCGAGCTTAACTGTTCTTGAAGCCATAGCGTGCTTTTGAAACATAATCCAAAGGATTTGGAATTTGTGGAACTGACTCTTCTCAACAACTGCCATTCCAGCAGATCTCTTGTCAGACTGATGTGTCTAAGTTACAGATAGGTAGCTGTGTTGGTCTGCCATAGTCAAAACCTTCAGGTATCTGAAGAAGTGTGCATGCACACAAAAGCTCATACCAAGAACTAACTTAGTTGGTCTTTAAGGTGCTACTGGAAGGAATTTTTTTGTTTTGATGTGTCTAAGTAAGATATGCCAGGAGAAAGAAACTGTAGGAAGCTGGTGGTTAACAAACCACAAACTGACTTAAGATGAAGGTTGGGGCTATTGCTAAAAGTGTCATTTCATTTCTACAAAGCACCACTTACTGAACAGCACAATATTGTTCGCCGTGTAAAAAGATACCCAAGAGCATAAGGATTATAGGAGCATTTACATATGCTTGGAAGCATTTCCTCTTGCAGTAAATCTACCCATGTGCAGGCGTCCCAAAGATTTCCTAGCAAGGTTGCTCTCAGCATAGATGTTTTAATTGTGCCTTGCAACTTCCATAAAGATTCTACCCACAGACCAAACTGCATGCCTCATTAGTGTCATGTTTTCCCTGAATGCAAGAAATCTTAATTGTGCCCAGTAGGCAGCTTTGAAGAGGGGGTGGCATTGATGCAAACTGTTGAAATAAGCCATTGTGGAGTCATTATGCATTGCTGTCTTTAAAATGAAGGACCCTCCCCACTTGTATCACAACATTCCTGTTCTACCATCAATATCAGTCTTTTATATATATAAATTTTAATTTTGCATTTTCTATTTTACATAAACAAATGAATTAAATACATATACATATAATCCCTTTTGACTCCCCCACCCCATTGTGGATCTTAATGTAATGATTTCCCCCTCTGAATGTCTTTCATAACTATCTTTATAAATCCTTTGTCAATCCGTAGTTCAATTTTTTACTACAAGTCAATCCTACCAATGTATGTAATTGTTTACACTAGCTTTTCAAATACATTATAAACTTTCCCCATTCTTTATTAAAGACCTCCTCATCCTGGTTTCTAATTCTTCCTGTAAGCTTTGCCATCTCTGCATAATTCATCAATTTTGCCTGCCACTCTTCTTTGGTCAGAGTTGGACCACCTTTCCATTTCTGGGTTAACAGAGTCTGTGCAGCCATGGTCGTGTACATAAACAGTTTCATCTGGTCCTTTGGGATCTCTACTCCTATAATACCTAAAAGAAAAGCTTCTGGTTCCTTAGGAAAAAACATTTTCAACATTTTT
Source organism: Podarcis melisellensis (assembly GCF_964234715.1). Taxonomy (NCBI): domain Eukaryota; kingdom Metazoa; phylum Chordata; class Lepidosauria; order Squamata; family Lacertidae; genus Podarcis; species Podarcis melisellensis. Next base: position 62,511,286 of record NC_138529.1, read on the forward strand.
TTCAGTTCATTATATATCATTTCCCAGAATTTTTCAGTATCAGTCTTTCTTGACCTGGTGCACCCTCCCATCCAGATGCTTTTGGACTCCAGCTGGCAGGGTTTGTGGGAGTCTAATAACAACCAGAGGGTACCAGGTCAGGGAAAGCTAATCTAAAAACTGGAAAATAAAGGAACTAAGCAATGTGGGAAATACTGATCCTTGGATTCTGCATGGATTCTGTCATGGGGTGGTGGGTGGGAGCACCTTGGGCACATTTGAACAGATTTGCTTTACATGTAAATTTATTTTTCATTTTATGTTTCTTTTGGGAGGGATTGGAATGATTTAGCACTCCCAATAACTGTACAAATGCAAATAAAAAAAATATTTCTTATGAAATTGCTCCAATATAGATTATGAAGCCCATTCTTGTTGTTCTCTGTTTTTAGAAGTTAAGTGGTGGGGATAATGGAAAGCACATTTCCCATTGTGGCCTCCAGGTTTTTAACTGATGAACATTTTGCCTTGAACAGTGGACTATATATATATTTAAATACAATTAATTAATGAGAAGAAAGAGTGAGCCTCACTATGTTCTTGGGGAAATTCCACTGGGTTTCTCATTCTAGAATCATAAGTCAGAGTGAAAAGGTATAGCGAAGGTAATCTAGTTCACTTTCCTGCCAATGCAGGAAGCCCTCTACTACAGCACCTCTGATAAGTGTTTATTCAGCTTCCGCTTCAAAACCTCTAATCAAAGAAGTCCCACCCCCTTCCAAGGCAGATTATTCCATGGTTAAACACCCAGACGATCAGCAAGTTCTTCCTAATGTTTAGTCAAAATCCCCTTCCTTGCAAATTGAACCCATTTGGCTCAGGCCCTGCCCACTACATCAATAGAAAATAAACGTGGTACATCATCTTGGTCAACTTGGTCCATCATCTAACATCCTTTCAAATATTGGGAGATGGCTATCACATCAGTTTTTCTCCAGGCTAAAGTGTACCCAGTAACTTCCAATCTTTCCTCATATAATTTTATCTCCAATCTTCTCACCATCCTTGCCACCTTCCCATGGACACTGTGGACATTGAAAATGGCATCATTTTGGGAGGCATTTAAATAAAAATGCCCTCAGGTTGTGGGGTTTATTATTATTCTACTTCTGCTGTTTTTATTGCCAAAGGCTTATTGTTTGAGACTTCATTATGTTTTCTTATACCCTCCCCTAATAAGATGTTATCAGTTGCTAATATGAATGAATGAGAGGAAAGGGGACCTCACTGTGTGAGGCTGATTGTGCCTTGGAGTTGGCCTCTTTCATCCTCATGGTTCAAATGTTTCTGTTTGTTAATAGCTGCCTGTTGAATAACATTCTAGTTACCACATGACAACCATCCTTAACATTGGAGGCCCCTTTCTCCACAGGAGACCACTTCATTCAGTATGAATGAATGAAAATTAATTCTTTTTGAAACCATGCCTACAGGACAGGATGTGGTCATGAAATGATAGTCTCCTGGTACTACAGAAAGATCCACTTGCTCTCATTAATGTCAATAGCATTGATCCGATAGCTATTATCCTACTTTATTTCTGTTGTATGAAAGGACTGGTGCAGACTCAATATGTAACAACAGCAGTGAAAAGCTGTGGCATTATAAACAGGAAAGAGGCAACTATTGCAAATGAATTGAACTCTTGTTGACTGTAGTTTTTGAATCTGCTTATTTTGGAATGGGAAAAAAACCCTTGTTTTCTATAAACTCCAGCTATTTGGAAAGATTTCCTTCTCCTTATGATCGGAGGGGAATTTTTATGAAGTGGACTAACAGGCCCAATTCAAGGTGTTTACCACTAGTGTAAAAAGCACTAAAGAGCTTGGGAGCCAAGTACCTAACACAGCACTTTCCTCAATATGGTATTCTTGGACCATACAATTGGCAGGGGAGGCCCTGTTGGTGCTACCTGGTTGGTGCTGTGCCCCATTACAGGGCCTTCTTGGGAGCAATTCCCCATTTGTGAAACACCCTCCCTGGTGAGGTGTGTCTTGCCTCCTTTGTCATTAACATTCAGGAGGAGACTAAAGCCAGTCTTGTGCTGAGCCAACAACATGCAGAGTTCAGAGGAGTGGGAGGCCAGCCAACCAGAAGAGTCTCTGAGGTGTACTTGCCTGGAGGCAGAATCAGCCTCCAGAGTGAGGTCCAGTCCTAGGGTTGGACGAACAGCAATCCACCTGGTCTGTTGGTCCAAGGATGAGGGAATCCAATAGTCAAGGGTCAAGATGAGCAAGAAGCAGCAATGTAGGGCCAGAAATTACAAGAGTTGTTACCAGCGTCTGGCTGCTGCTGGAAGGCTTAAGAAGGCTAAAGCCAGCTAGTTCTCATCAGTGCCTTCTCCTCTGTGTCCTTGAAGGCTGGTCCGCTGCAGGAGGAGTCATTCCACCTTCTACCCCTTCAGCAGGCAAAGCTGACTCCTGGCCCATGACACCTAAAACATTCTTATTCCCCCAGGCATTTGATGCCTAAATGAGTCCGGCAGCCTTGAAATTATCAGATGTAAGGAATAGTGACTGTGTAGAGATCCTCTTATTGTTTCAAAGTCTTTCAAATATTCTAAAACACATTTTAGCTTATTTTAAATTGTATTATTACTGTTTGGTTGTTTGCCACCCTGGGCTCCTTTGAAAGGGCAGAAAAGCCATTTAATATAAACGAACAAACAAATCTGTAGCTGTCTACCTACTTGCCTGCTTTCTAGATGAGCAGGTTATGCCATGCCTTATGCTGAATCAGACCATTGCTCCATCAGGTAATCAGGGTTTCAAGCAGGGTTTTCTGGTGATGCAATTGAGCTACAGTCCTTTTTTGCACAAAATAACTTTCTGGTGGCTTACGTTCTTATTTTGCTTTAATTGAATGTTGCCCATGATTAAATTGCATTCATTTATTTTAAGAAAATGATGGCTGTAATGAGCCTGTTTAAAGTTCACTGGTTCTTTTCCTCTCTCCCCGCCCCCTCTTTCAAAATACCCTCCAGGCATTTTCAAGAATAAGTGAATCCTTTTGTTCCCTGTTTATTCATTCTTGAAGTGGCTGAGCCACTAGAGCACTGATAAATGCAGGATGTCTCTTTAGAAGGAGGTGTCTGAACAGGTTCCCTTCAAAGGCCTCTCCTGAGCTTGTAAACTGACACACTGCAGGCGTGTTAAATGTGCAGAAGGAGGCTTTCCTACATGGGCATAGCCAGGATTTTTGTGGGTGGGGGCAGGCCTTTTGTTAGGTGGGGAAGAACCTCAGTTTGCTATGTATTTGTATTGAATTTTATTGATTAGAGGGGACAGCTGCCCCTCCCCCAGCTATGCCCATTGAGAGCAAGGAGCAACCTGGGGAAGAAAGATCTGTGATGGGGCCTTTTCAGAAGGAAAGTTTAAGATGGGGACATTGTCAGTGTTCTCCAAACTGCTCTGGGACTCCTTTCCTGAGATCCCATTCCTTTCCACACATTTGCATTCATGCCTATGGTCTCATGAACAAGGCAAGAGTGTGTGGCTATATTAGTATGAATCTGCCTGTACATGGATACGGGCTGCATTGGCTGGAAAATGTATTGCAAAATTCAGAGAGGTGGCTGTCAGTGGGCTCCCTGTGTAGTTCAGTTCACACACTAGGCACAGACTGTAGCTCAGAAGAGCACGTGGTTTGCATGTAGAAGGTCTCAGATCAGACTCTGGCATTTCCAGGTAATGCAATCAGGTAGCTAGTAATGAGGGGAAAGTTTTCCTAGAGACCTTGGACAGCTGCTGCCAGAAATGGACAATATTAGCCTAGTTGTTGGGCCATCAGTCTGACCTGGTATCTGCCATGTTCCTATAATAGCCATGCTGTAACCACTCCCATGTCAGCTAATCTGACTGTAGTAACTAACCCTAAGGCTGCAATCCTAGCCCCAGTGACTGGTTAGGATTGCACTGTCAAACATTTATTGTGGGCTAGGAAATAGCCTGCTTTATCTGTTAAGAAATCTGAGAAAGTGGTGGTGCGTTGGAAGACAGGCCATTTTTTAAAAAGAGGGCTAATGTTTTTAATAACCCCACACAATAATGCTAAACTTGTGTGGCACACAAAATGACAGACAGTACAGATTCAAATGAGAGGCATTTGTGCACTATTAAAAACCCTTCCTTTAAAATACTGGAACAATCACATTTGTTAATGATCCCAGTTCAGCAGCTCCATGTAATAACCCTTAGGATTGATTGTGTTCGGGTGTCTAGGAAGACTGAAGTGCTCCCTTAATAATTTTTCATTCATACATTTTATATTGCCAGTATTTGGTGGCACAATGAGGCATTTCTCCCTTAATTTTCTTATTTTGCTTAGGACTGTTTCATTCACTTACCCATCTCCATTATTTAGGACACTGATTTTAATACCATAGAGTTCTGGAGTGTGTTTCCGAGCTGTGGTTTGCATCAGGAATTACAGCAGGGATGCGGACTTGTAGCCATCCTGATATTGCTGGAATAGAACTCTAATCCTCTTTGGCCAATAGCCATGCTGGCTGGGGCAGATGGTTGAGTCCAACAGCATTGTGGAAGGCCCCATATTCACTACCGCTGTGCTACAGCTATAAACCCAGCCTGAATATAGAAAATTATACTGAGTGCCCTAAGTATCAGTTTTCTTTCCATACCAGTATGATACTACTTATTGTGAATATGCCCCCCCATGTATTCTGTTCCTTAGGGTCTTGCAGACTTCATTTTCCTCATGTGATTGTCCCACCCTGCAAATGAATTAATCTTACTACTTTGAAGAAATACCTGCAACCTAACAGGAAATCTTGTGCTTGAAATGGGAATGATGACCCATCTAAGAGCAAATCTTGCAATACAAAATATGCCACAACAACAACAATTTATTTATACCCTACCCATCTGGCTGGGTTTCCCCAGCCACTCTGGGCAGCTCCCAACAGAATATTAAAACACGATAAAACATTAAACACTAAAAACTTCCCTAATCAGGGCTGCCTTCAGATGTCTTCTAAAAGTCAGATAGTTGTTTATTTCCTTGACATCTGATGGGCACCGCTACTGAGAAGGCCCTCTGCCTGGTTCCTTGTAGCTTCACTTCTCACAGGGATGGAACCGTCAGAAGGTCCTTGGAGCTGGACCTCAGTGTCCAGGCTGAACAATGGGGGTGGAGGTGCTCCTTCAGGTAGCATCATATAATTCTGAATTATATAATCATATAATTCAAGAGTTGGAACCATCCACTTCCCCTCTGCAACCCTAGTGCCTCTTCAAAATGAGTTCCAGAGAGTTGGGGCACGGGGTGGAAGGTGGTGAAGGGGATACAGGGGGAATCTGCAAAAAAAGAAAGAAAAAAACCTCCCCTCTTCTTCCATTTGTGGACCCATTGAATCAAAAGTTATTCCATGTTGAAGGGCATCAGTTAGATTCTATCCAAAATATACAGTATCTGCTCCCCCTTTGCATTTCTTTTTTCTCACTTATAAAGAAAAAAACTGCAGCAGTTTTATTCCAAGGACTATTTTATTTCCACTCTAAGTATATTTTCCATTAGGAAAAGGTTCAGTTGGCAATATTTTAACTGATCATCATTTTCACAGTTTATAGTGGCTATTAGTCATGGCAGTCAAGGTGGGATACCTCATCTGGATAGGATAGATATTTCACAACTGTGAAATCAAACCCAGCTTTGTCCAAACCTAAGGGAAATTTAATGATGTGCAAATAAATGAATATGTATCAGTACATTTTGGGGCAAGATGGCGATCAGTTCAAAGCTGAATATACTGAAGAAATATTACATAAATGCTTACACTTCTGCTCTTATCAAATCACCATTCTACTCTGTACATATCCATTTGACCCATCACCAAGTTTCTAGTCCTTATGATGATTTTGCTGTCAACTGACTGCTGCTTGTTTTATAGTGTATTATTGCAATTCATTATTTTTTCTGATTTTATGCTGGGCCTTATGGTCTAAATTTTATAAATCATTTATCTGTCAAGCAATTCATAAATTGAAATAATAAAAATAACAACAAAAATAGTAATGTAAAAACAGTTTTCAACAAATGAGTGTTTGCTTCAGCTACTGCAATTCTGATATTTATTTCCTTGCATTGGTTCTGGGACCTGTCAGGACACTGTCAGAGTCCTGTGGTATAGCAGGGAGGGACCAGCAAGCGTTGGCTTTTGCCATTTGTATTTGATTTAAAAGGGAAAATACTATATGGTAAAATAAAGAGAAAATTCACTGGATGCCTAGATCCAGGTTTGGGGCAAGTACTCTTTGGTGAGAGAGCCCTAGCAGAGATTTCAAATCCCAAAGCATGAAGTAAAGTAAAGCATGGAAATACTGACTATTAGACCTTTAAAATATCGCATTCTGAGTGGTTTCGAGAGTTTCCCACTTCCTTAGCACAGAAAGAGACCACACACTTGGTAATTTAAAAATTGTTTACTTACAGACTCTTCAAAAGTCAGATTCATTTGCTTTTCCATAAAGCAGCACAGAACACAGGCAGCTTAGCTTGGTTTCAAAATGGTAAATGTTTCCAAATTATTTGTATAGAAACACAAAGATGGCTTGCTAGAGCCAAATCTGTATTGGTAGGGTTCACACCATGGTGGAAAAAGAGAGAAAGAGTTTGGTAACCCTTCCTCCCAAGGAGAGTGGTTGTGACCTAGTTAAGCCTGTCAGGACAGCTTACTCTATGGTCTTAACCCCTTCATAAATTAATTAGAGTTAAGCATGTTGGCTTTATGAGGCTGGATATAGCCTACAGCTAGTGGGTTGATGGGGGTCTGCATGTTTGCTGCGTTGTAGTGAGAATGGCTTAGTGACTACAGAGCTGGAGAATGAAGCAAAAGGGTTGAGGTGGACAATCCTAGGATAGTGAATCGCCATCATATTTTGACTTGTTCACTGTGTAAGCAGGGCCCCATCGGGTATTTTGTTCTGGCTATCTTACATTGTTTTGATGACTCACATTATTTTTACTGTACGTACTTTTATTATGTCTTGCTTTGGGGTATATAAATAAACTTTAACACCACACCATCTTCTTTCGGTATTTTACTGATGTTGGGTCATTTCCATTATTTGTGAAATGGAGATCGTTGCTGATGCCCAGAAACTAGAAATGCTTGGGGTGCTCTTGGTTGCAAATCCATTTTCCTCTTACTTTCCCTAAAAGCTAGCAGGTTCAGACCACAGCCTAAGATGATAGACTCAACTAGATACTCAGTGCTTGTAGTCATTTTTGAAGATTTTCAATATAATGTATAGAGAAGCCCAAACTAAATACCTTTCATTAGTAACTCCATCATGAACATGAAATCCTCACCCAAGCCAAACAGAATTATACAGCATTTATTTATTTTTTAAAAAAGAGATTTCAAGTGGCTGCAAGACTTACTCCATCATGTGTTTTGGGAATACTAAATCTATTATTGTCATTTAGCAGAGAATTAATGAAGAAATACTGCCCAGAGAACCCTGCTTGTGTTACCTAAGGCAGAAAATGTAAATTACTACCGCAGCAATTTCTTCCATTTAGATAATATATAAAATAAATACAGCTTTCCAAATTGCATTAAGTTGGGAAGCTTTCAAAGACTTCAGTAAATTCCAATTAAAACTATCTCTTTCTGTAATAAAATATTGCAGCACCAGACCAGACACAGATGGATTCAGCTAAATGAAATTCTCCTGGTAATACAATCACCTTGAACTTTTATTCCCACCTCATGGATGCCGATGAAATAGCTACAGTCAGTGTCTATGTAACCCTATCTGAAACATGCAGAATGGTGGTGTAAAATATTCTAGTAGAACCCATATATATATATATATATATATATGCAGGTTTTGGTGTCCTCGGGTGTCTTCCCGTGTAAAAGTTGGGGTGTCTAGGCGACGTTTCGACGAGGTCTCACTCGTCATCTTCAGGCTGGTGCTTTCGGCTTCTTGTTATTGGAACAGAGCAGGATCTCAGTGTTTGAGTTCCTATAAATACTGTTGAGGGGGTGTGGTGTATAGCCTCCAATGTTCTGGGCAGAGAGGAAGTTCCCAGGCTAGTGTGCCTTTTCTTCTTTTGTTCCTTAATTACTTGAGGGATATCTTGAGTGATTTCTTGAGTGATATCCTGAGTACCACTTAGGTGGGTCATTAGGTGTGGATTAGTTGCTAAAGTCTTTGTGTCTTGACCTCTTGAACTTTGTGAAGAGTTTTTCTGAGAAGATGGCTGTACTGCACTTAGTTGTGCTCTGGCTTGGCTTCGTGTATAGGGGCGAGCTGTGGTTTTGTGGCCTGTGTCAGCCAGATCTGTGTAGGGATTGCAGGGGGGTGCAGCATCCGGAGGTGCCACCATGGTTTGGCTACTGGATGGTGTCTGTAATTTATCTGTGGAGAGGGTCTGGGTTTGGGTCTGGTGTGGTTGATTGGTGATGGCGTTCTGTGTGCCTCTGGATCTGGTGTCAGTTTTTGTGGGGAGGGCTAATTTCCAGATGTCTGGCAAGCGGGATGTGTCGTCACGCTTGTTCATGTTGTGAGGGTGTTTCTCTATCTCGATGGCTTCCATGATTATTCTCTTGTGGTGATGTTCCATGTTAAAGAGCAATTTGGAATCTGCAAAATTAATTTCGTGTCCTGTTTCTTTCATGTGTTGGAAAAGAGAGGAAGTTTTTTCTTCTTTTTTGACGGCATTCTTGTGTTCTGCGATGCGTGCATTTATTCGTCTGTTTGTTTGTCCAATGTACGTGGCTGGGCAGACTTTGCAGGAAGCTAATCCAAAAAGAAACACCCCCCAAAAACCAAGACACAGAAGAAAACAATGGCATGGCCCTCCTTCCTTATATCAAGGGCACTACAGATAAAATTAGCAAAATCCTCCATAAACACAATATCAAAACAGCCTTTTGCACCAACCAAAAAATAGCCAATATCCTCAGAAACCCCAAGGATAAAATCCAGTTGGAAAACCAAGGGGTCTATGAAATACCCTGCAAAGTCTGCCCAGCCACGTACATTGGACAAACAAACAGACGAATAAATGCACGCATCGCAGAACACAAGAATGCCGTCAAAAAAGAAGAAAAAACTTCCTCTCTTTTCCAACACATGAAAGAAACAGGACACGAAATTAATTTTGCAGATTCCAAATTGCTCTTTAACATGGAACATCACCACAAGAGAATAATCATGGAAGCCATCGAGATAGAGAAACACCCTCACAACATGAACAAGCGTGACGACACATCCCGCTTGCCAGACATCTGGAAATTAGCCCTCCCCACAAAAACTGACACCAGATCCAGAGGCACACAGAACGCCATCACCAATCAACCACACCAGACCCAAACCCAGACCCTCTCCACAGATAAATTACAGACACCATCCAGTAGCCAAACCATGGTGGCACCTCCGGATGCTGCACCCCCCTGCAATCCCTACACAGATCTGGCTGACACAGGCCACAAAACCACAGCTCGCCCCTATACACGAAGCCAAGCCAGAGCACAACTAAGTGCAGTACAGCCATCTTCTCAGAAAAACTCTTCACAAAGTTCAAGAGGTCAAGACACAAAGACTTTAGCAACTAATCCACACCTAATGACCCACCTAAGTGGTACTCAGGATATCACTCAAGAAATCACTCAAGATATCCCTCAAGTAATTAAGGAACAAAAGAAGAAAAGGCACACTAGCCTGGGAACTTCCTCTCTGCCCAGAACATTGGAGGCTATACACCACACCCCCTCAACAGTATTTATAGGAACTCAAACACTGAGATCCTGCTCTGTTCCAATAACAAGAAGCCGAAAGCACCAGCCTGAAGATGACGAGTGAGACCTCGTCGAAACGTCGCCTAGACACCCCAACTTTTACACGGGAAGACACCCGAGGACACCAAAACCTGCATTCCTGTACCCGTGAAAATCTACGAAAGCATATATATATATATATATATATATATATATATATATATATATATATATATATTTACATATAGGGTTATATCTAGCAAAGCTGTCCCATTGGTGCAAGAACTTTTGCCCATGCAATGGGACTTCAGCTCCCCATCCTTTTTCTGCACCTTCCCAATCTGTTCTGGAGGGTTGGCAGATCCCCCAGAACAGATTTGTGGTTAGAGTGGGAGCACACGAGAAGAGGAGGTCCAGTTGCACAGGCAGAAGTCTTTGAGCTAACGGGACAACTTTAGTGGATACAACCCATATGTTTTATATATGCAATTGTTTTTTATATGGCTATTCTTGTACTGTGAAACCAAACGAATATGTTTCATAGGAAGCGGTTCATGAATGAAACAAAGCAGCAAGCACACAACAGCAGCTACACTTTAAATGAATCTTTCAGATGATCTGGTTCTCCATTGGCTTAGTAGTGTGATATAAGGGCAGCAACAGAAGCAACCGCAAAGCTTTGCCCATACTGCTAAAAGCTGGCTATGGATTTACCTTAATAGCAATAGTGTGCTACCTGGGTGTGGGCAATTACTTCAGCACAATATAAAGTGCTTTATCATTACAAATGTAGCTGAGTCCCTGGCTTCTCTATACAATGTTTTTCAGCCTTCTAATCACTAACAATATTATGATTTCCCCCATACACGTATTGAGCATGAGATCATATCCCCACTTATCTGAGAGTAAGCCTATTGACCTTAGTGAGATTTACACGGAGGCATGCATGCATAGGATTGCAGCTTTACCATGCAAGCCTATGTGTACCTATTCAGAATGAGTTTCATTGAGTTCAGTGGCACTTGCTCCCAGGCAGGTGCGTAAAGGATTGTAGCCTTAAACGCAAATACATCAAAAGGTGAGAAAAAATAGTTTGCATTAGGCCTGGCTCACAAATGTCATCACAATGGAACCTCGCTTTCAAATATCTTATGAATGCACTGCATTCTTCTAACTAATGAATATGGTGCATTGAAATTACTCAGTTGCAAATAATTTGTGGCTGAAATTTTATTCATCACCATAACAAATAGAAGCTTCTGGTACCATTCCCCTATTAATGAAACTTCACTTGCCTTCCAATCTTTAGCGGTTAATATTCTAACTGCACAATTGGTTGCATAATATTGCAATCTACACATTTAACATTTTCATGTTTCAGAGACCTTCACACACCATTTAACAATGGCATTCACATACCATTTTGTTCTCTGTGTAGGCCAGGCCTCAAACCATCATTCTGCTTTATTGTACACTAGGCCTCAGACCACATGTAATTGGGTTTCATAAGTGTTGATATCAGGGCAGGGGAACCAGTGGCCTTCCAGCTCCCATCATGCTTGAAATTGGCCATGCTAGATGGGGCTGATGGGACTTAGAATAGGGTTGCCATATGTCCTCTTTTTTCCAGGGCATGCCCTCTTTTTCACAGGTAGAATCGTCATAGCAATTCATAGTTAAAAGTAGAAGTTGGCAAATGTGTCCTCTTTTTTTGCTCTTCAAAATATGGCAACCCTAAGTTGAAAGGCCATAGGTTCCTCATCCCTGGCTACCTTTACGTCCTGGGTCTTTTTGCCAAATGACTCAATATTGAGCCCTTCACTAAAATCTGAAGTTTTTCCCCTGCCCAACTGAATAGCAGTTGGCTCTCCCCTGAGGAGATTGCTGAGTAGCTAAATGCACCCTCCATTTCTAACTGCCAGATGTAACCCGAAAGTGAGACTCTTTCCAGAGGAAGTTTGACAGCTTGACAGAAAAACAGCAAGCTATTACAGAGAATTCAAGGGACCTGAGTAAGCAGAGCTGAAGTGACCTCCCTACACAATGAATGTTTTCAGATGGTGAAATATCTCCCATGCCCCAGTTCACTCATAGAACAAACTAGCATAATTTATCTTCTGGAGTGAAAGGAGCGCAAATGCTGCTTACGTGGGCATTTTGCAGACGTTACCTGAGCAGCAGACACCTGACGTAAAAGCTGCTCACCTAAACACCTTCTTTGTTTTATTTGTCAAAGCTTACTCCTGAAATTTGCCCACTTAAAAACCATGTGGAAATAGAAGTCCAAGAATATTGCAAAATCAGGTCAGAGACCTGCTTCCATAAACATGCATTTGGATTGGAAGAACTGCTCACAGGCCCAGGAAAACAAGACGAGGCACAGGATCTTTGTGGCTGAATGAGTGCCACAGCTTTATTTAATATTTTCAGGATCTGTAGTGAGTGTGAATCCTTGCTGTTGAACTGTTGAACTCCATTCCTTTCAATAGGAGCACTGACCATTTGAGATTAGATGATAGAACATGATGTTCCTCATTCCAATGTCTGGGTAATCCATCCCATTTTGGCTCAGGGCCTGAAGGAGGTTCCAGATCTATTTGTAGCTCCTCTCACAGAACACAAATGAAAACAAGTCCAAGGCTAAATGACTACTATCCCCAGGCCAACGAGCTCTGAGGCACCTAGCTCTAGTGGTTTACTTTCCATGTCTCTCCTGAATCAAGTAGCTCTGAGAGTCTGGTCCTAGGAAAGCCAGGTCACTCTCTTGCAATGGGTCAGGGCGCCTGGCTGTTAAGCAGAAGGTTGGTGGTTTGAGCCTACACAGGGATGGAAGAATTCCTGCATTTCAGGGGGTTGAACTAAATGACCATCAAGGCACCTTCCAACTCTGATTCTCCCAGTGGTGAATCAGTGGTGAATCTGATTATATGATTCTTTTCAGAGTGAGGTGAGAGGTGAGGTGAGGTGAGGCAGGGAAGAGGAGAGTGTGGCAAAGAGGTCTAAGAATGTAAGAGCTTGCTGGATGAGGCCAGTGGCCCATCTAATCCGTGTAGATGTTAAACAATATGGAGGATAAAACCAAAGCCGATGAAATCCCACACTAAAGGCTCCACGGGGCCAAACAACACTAAAAACAACAACACAGTTGATGGTATTGAAAGCTGCCGAGAGATCAAGGAGAATTAACATCAACATCCTCCCATTGTCTCTCTCCTAGCAGAGGTCATCATACACGGCAACCAAAGCCCTTTCTATGCCAAAATTGGACCTAAACCTTGACTGAAATGGATCTAGGTGCTGTGTGAAGGTCTTCCTTTGGTCTGTCCTGAAACTTCCAATATTCAGTGTCATCGGATTTCCGTGAGTTTTAGTGTTATGAGAGAGGGAGGAAAAACTTTTCTCTATCCACTTTCTCCATAACATGCACACTTTTATAAACTTCTATCATGTTATCTCTTACGTTTCTCAAAACTAAAAGCTTTGCTTCCCTGAGTGCCTGGGTGGGTGGTAGCTGACAAGCCAGCCACCCATCCAAGCTAATAATGATGCAAAGAAGGAGCCTGGGGGAATGCCAATTTGCCATTTGCCGCCTGAGACAGCTGTCTCATTCCACTTCATTATTGGGTCAACCCTGCTTGCATCACAAAGCAAGGCCATTACTTAAGATACAATTCTAGTCTAGGTTTCTGCATTGGTTAGGAGGGGCTCCTACAGGGCCTTTTGATCAAGATCAGTTACAATTTGGGGGAGGGGGCGCAATCCCCTACAGTCAGTTAGACAGAAGCGAGCATTAAATTAAAAAGAAAATGAAGCACACAGGGATCAGTAGCATAAGTATTAGTATGTAACTTGACAGAAATATTTGTAACTGATTGGAATCTTTCTCACAAAAATTGCCTCCTTTGATTTCTTGTGAGAATGGAAGCTCTTTATTTGTCCCTCTTCAGAAATGTATTTAATTAAAACACTTATGCCTTCTTCTCATTGCAAATGAAGCGACTCATAAAAAGCAATGAAATAATCACAAAAACACAATTATGAAGAATTAACAGACAATAATAAGCTGAAACAAAGATGGCTGTCCACATGGGCACAGCCATCTCTTTACCCATACGATGTCCCTGGAAGAGCCAGAACATTGTCATGTATTCAGCCACCTGGAGCTGGACTTCCTGGCTCAAGGACTTCCCAAGAGGCCTGAGGGCCTTGGCCCTTCAGAGAGGGTGAGGGCGGCTGATTACCTTTGGTCAGCCTTTCCCAGCTTTGCTATTTGAATAAAACACCCATCCTCCCTAGCCAGCTGGACCAAAGGTCAGGGGTGATGGGCAATATAGTTTAGCAACATCTGGGGATGATGTATGGACTGGCTGAGAGTGTGTTGTGTTGGGCGTAAAGCACCAAAGCTTGTGACAAGTTACCTGAACCAGTGGTGGATGATAGACGGAAAGGCCAGCTGTTCTTCCCTTGTTGATTCCTTCTTGAGTAACTACTTGATGATATGTAGATTGTTCCCCCATCCCTGACATTATTTCCTTCCTCTTTCTTAATTCCATTAGTTAGAGTGTGTTAAACTCATGACTCCATAATGGCCACATGTATGGCTACACTTGGAATGGCTTCATTTCCCAGGAGTAATAAACTGTGAGTTCCATCAGTCTTATCAAATTAATTATTTCTATTTCTGCATACTACTTCTAAACAAGCCAAAATCCCAGTGCTATGTTCCCCTTTTTCAAAGTTCTCAAAGGAGAAGCTTGCACCACACACAATAGTGCGAGCACCAGGGGTCGCCCATCCCGTTTCACCATCTGAGAAAAAACAGGAATGTGTTGTTGTCCCCTGCCACTGTGCCACGCCCCCACCACCATGACTCCCTTCCACCATTGCCAGAACAGCCCCCCCCCAACTGAAAGGCTTCACAGGAGGTGTTTTCAAGGAAGCTTGCCAGCACTTGAATCTAAGGGATTCGTAAAGGGATGTTGGTGGCGCTGTCATCTAAACCACTGAGCCTCTTGGGCTTGCAGATCAGAAGGTTGGCAGTTCAAATCCCCGTGATGGAGTGAGCTCCCATAGCTCTGTCCCAGCTCCTGCCAACCTAGCAGTTTGAAAGCATAATAGTGCAAGTAGATAAATAGGTACTGCTGTGGCGGGAAGGTAAACAGTGTTTCCATGCACTCTGGCTTCAGTCGTGGTGTTTCATTGTGCCAGAAGCTGTTTAGTCATGCTGGCCACATGAGCTGGAAAGCTGTCTGTGGACAAACGCTGGCTCCCTTGGCCTGAAAGCGAGATGAGCGCTACAACCCCATAGTCACCTTTGACTGGGCTTAACCATCCAGGGGTCCTTTACCTTTACCTTTTCTAAGGGATTCATTCCTCCTAATCCAAACTCCCCCCCTTCCCAGTGGGGCTTTATGGAGCAGTGGACAACTACTGCATCCACAGCCCTGTTGGGCACTGGGACCAGGGTGGAAGACAGATCACTGCACTGGCCTGGAACTATCATAGTGATTGGATCTGAATCAGGCCTGATGCTGGCTCAGCTCCACCCTGTCCTTAGGAAGTCCTGTTTTGATATCACTCCACAGAAGGCTGGCCAATGGAGGTCAGCAGGGCTGGGGAAGTAAGTCCTCCATCCAGTCCATTCCAGTCTAATCCAATCCACCACGAGCCAAGCCCAGTACAAAGGGGGTTTGGATTGCTCTGCAAGTGTCACAACCAATTTTTCAGGGTCCCTCTCTGCCAGTAACAAAAGTGGGATTTTAAATCTAGTGTTCAAAGAAAAATAAATATGAAACAGAGCATTCTAGAGCTGGTTATCTGACCAAACTCTTGCCAGTTTCCTTAAAAAATGCCTTTGTTGAGCTGCGTTTCCAGTTGTTGCCCACTGCAGTCTTGGATGGCTGCTATAACAACATCCTGTACACAGACAGACTTTGTATTTGTGGTCAGACTCAGGTGGAAGACATCGCTCAATATTTGTTAGCCTGCCCCTTATACCCCAGAGATTGCTTTCTGAAACCTTTGTCCACATCAGCAATCAGGTACACCCTGACAGAAAAGGTTTGGTTTCTTTTGAGAGACAGTAATAGCATTGTAACACACATAGTGGCTCTCTATGCATTGGCTGTAAAACAACAACAACCAGGAAAAAAAAGTTAGATAAAATTGCTATAAGTTGTTTTGTTGATTCGTAGGTTTGATCTGAAATCAATATAGATTTATGCTTGTTGGTATTTCTGGTATCTTTTCTTTCATCATGGATGTTGGCATATTTTATGGGTGTATGTTCTGTATTATTTTATTAATACTATTGCTGAATGTTTGTCATGGGCTTTGGCTAGGACAATAAACTTAGGAACTTGAAGGAAATACAGGGGGGCTATTGTTCACATAAGTACTTGTGGTGGTGTTTCATTCTGATGTTTAAGGTACATGCTGAAGTCCCATTGGTAGTGTTTATGAAGCAACTAGGCAAGCTACATATTTGCAGGGGGAAATGCTAAAATTCTCCTGCTTATATTCATGATCTTAAAGTTCTGAACTTCAAAAAATCTCTGAATGCTGATGTGTATGATTAAATCATGAAGGGGCAGGGTAACCCTGCAGCTCCTTTGGCTCCAGAGACATTTGCAACAGAGACAAAAGAAGTTGGGTTTCAGTATCATTATTTAATAGTCAGTTATATAGTCATTGCAAGGACCCCCGCACTGGCTCTGCAAGGAATACTGATATACACTTTGGTCTTGATTACCCACGAGAATTTCACTTACTATATTGCTCCCTGAAATTTAAACATAATTATGCTCCCAGGCAAACTCAGTCAAAAAGCCTACCGTTATAGTAGATTTACACTGGAGCAACTTTCTGTTTCAGAGGGCTTACTCCTATTTTCTAGTGCTGGGGATAAGTTCAGAATCAGACCCTGGGATTCTTATCCTTTCCCCAAGTTTAGCAGAGAAGCAATCAGTTTTCTAGTGCCAAAGTGAAAAATATGAGGGCAGGTTGGTATGAAGAGATTGCAGATTAACTTCAGACAGCAAAGAGAGTCCAAGAGAGGTGTGGAGTTAATTTGGAGAAAGAGAAGGTGTGGGGCTGAGATAACGCTCAGGAGGAATATCGTATCGGAACCAGTCCATGCACTTTTCGATATGGAAGCCAGAGATAAAGAAAGCCCACTTTTGACTCATCTCTCCATGGTCTGTTGCAGCTTGGTCAGTGCAAACAGGCTTTAAAAGTGTGCCACAAACAGACCAGCCACCAGGGCCAATTCTGACTGGGTAAAGTAATGTGAGAGGACATGGCAGTAAGAGGGATGCCATATTTCAAACAGTGAAAATCCGAACAGAAAAGTTCTTGAGCTGCTTTGGAAAATTCGCAAAAAGCAAATGAAGTTTTTAAGGAAAACTGGCAAAAATGACACTGCCGACATGGTTTGGATTTCCCCAGACATTCTAGCGATTATAATCCGGACACTGCTTCCGACTGCAGTATTCTGGATATGTCTGAGAAACTCCAGACCATTATTCGAATACCAAGTTTCAGTGCTGGGATGAGATGTACACCGTACTGTTGGATAAACTCCCCAAATCCATTGGGTCAAGAAAGTCAATGCAGCTGGTGCATTAAGCTGCTAAAAAGGACTCAGCCACTGAGAGAACATCCTGCACTAATAGTCTGTATAGAAGTGGAACTACTTATATTATTCCATTTTGGTGGGCGCTTTATTTCAATCCACCATTCATGTTATCTACCCTCACAAGATAAGTTGCAACCTCAAGTATAATAACCACACTAGTCCAAATGTTCCAAACCTCCAAATTATTAAAACAACATTAAAATACCAATGAGATGCCCTAAAAAGATAGTTGTGAAAACAAAGCATCATTATTACTCAGCTGTAGACTGGGATTTTAAAAACAAAATGTTTTTAAAAGGCTCTCCTAAATGGCGTCAGAAAAGTTAATTTCCAGGTAGGGGGATTTTGCAGAGATGTGGTAGCACCAGAGCAAAGGGTTTGTCTGCGAGACTTACCAATCTAACAGCTCTCACTGGTGAAACAGAAAGCAGAGCCTCAGGTGCTAATCTTAAATCTGGGGCAGGTTCATATGAGTGCAGATGGTCCTTCAAACTATCTAAAAGCACTTTAAATTGGGAGCCAAAATTTATAGAAAGTAAAAGTAATGGTTTCAGAATAGGTACAATATTATCTAAACACTTAGCTCTAGCAAGCATTTTAATTGCCATATTTTGTTCCAATTTTCAGTGTCCAGATTTTAAAGGCAGCCACATGTAAAATGCATTTCAGTCATGTAGCGTGGACATAACCAGACCAAAGTCTGCCTTCTCCAGATAAGGCCACAATTGGAGAACCAGCACCGATGCCACCTGTATCTCCATAGCTAATGACTACATGCCTAGCCCTACAGGGACAGTGCAACCTCATCTAGAACCAGTTGCAGAATATAGAAGCTGTGTTGTCTACGTCAAGTTTGTTTGACTTCATCCCTCAAACTGCTCCCTCACAGCTGTTCAGATCTTCCACCATCTCCTTGAGATTGAATGATGTGAAAGAGAGGTAGAACTGTGTGCCATCTATACATTAACACCCACAGGCCAAACCTCATAGTGACTTTAGCCAGTGGTTTCACATAACTGTTAAAAAGCATGGAGGTCAAGATGGAAACCTGAGGCACCCCAAAGACCAGGAGGTTTCCCAGCTTCACCTTCTCCTCCCTCCCTTCCAAATAGGACAAGCTACAACTCAGAGTGATGGTCCAGAGGGAGACCATGTTCCCATGTCCCATACCATCGTATGAAAGGTAGCCACCAAGAATTCCAGGAGACTGAATAGGGCCCTTACTCTTCCCACTCCCCATGTCCATTTTCCACCATGTCATCCACATGGTAACCAAGGCAGGTTAGCATGGGCTGGAGTCAGATGCAGGTCAGTACAAAGAAGCAGAGGCCCTTGTTAGTGAAGTTAACTTTTTGTTCCAAGGCAACAAACATACACTCAGCAACACTTTTTAGTAGGTCTTGCCCTATGGAGCAGTTGCCAGGACTGAAGGTCCCTGCTTTCTACCTGCTCTAAGGCTCCTCCTTTGCCAAATGTTTCCCAAGCAATTTCAAACTGCACCTGGGCATCTCTAATCTTTGTACTGCCCTGTGCATCATTCTGCACGTCCTTGTCATAGTAGGAGAGGCAGACTCCCTGTATTCTCCTGCAGCCTCTTGCCCTGCCTCCTCTGCACCAGCCTCTGAGTCTGAACTGCTCTCTGTCACAGGCCCTTCTTGCTCACTAAATCCACCCACATGGACCTGCCCTACCCCAGCTCAGTCCAGGTAAGCAGCTGGAAAGCAGGGTCTGGGGTGAAGCTGGGAAGCACCTCCCCAGCACATGTGTCCCTACTGGGCAGAAGTATATCCTTCTTGTCTTCTACTAATCACAGAGCAAAATATCCAGGATGCTGATTCTGAGTGTAATCCACCTGGGAGGCCATTTGCATGAGGTCCAGCAAATTGACCGGGGCCTGTGCAAGAGCAGGCAGCTGATGAAATGTGCCCTCTGCCTTTCTATGGGATGTAGGTCACCTTCTTTATCTTCCCATAGCACAAATGGCCCATGTAAAGATGCTATTAGATGAGACGATATGGACTCATATTTTTCAACATAGGAAATATCCCTCAGGCAGATTTGGCTTGCATAAATAGTCCCAGGAGACTCTTTTTTTTTGTGGGAGACATCTGTGGTTTGTTTGAGGCTGAGACCTACACACCGACTGCCATTTAGCAGGAGAGGGTTCTCTCCCTCCCTCTCCTTCTCTCTCTCCTTCTCTCTCCCCCCCCCCCCCCCGCCCAGCCTCTCTCAGCTTAGCTCTAATGCAAAACTCCCTGGTGAATTCCATTGAGATACGGCAAGAATTATGGTGCACATCTTTGTACAAAATACTAAAACTATAGAAACAGAAGTACAATCCTGTTCTCTAGCTTATTAATGAGCATAAAGTCTGTCAGGTGCTGCAGTGGCAGCCCCAAAGACTACAGACTCTCTCGAACATGGTAAAATTATAAATTAATTTGAGTATTGTTTCATTTCTTTCTTTATGTTGCTTTGGCACGCTTTGTTTCCGCTTCAGCTCCCCCCACCCCATCCATCAGACCAGGGGGGGAAATAATAGAAAGCTGAGCTAAGATCCATCCAGCCCCTTGCTAGATTTTATGGCCAAAGAAGGAGTTGAAAAGCCTGGAGGAATGTCAGCCTTGCTGCATCTACACTTTACCCGGGTTACTCTATTTAAATATGATGTATTGTCTGTTAAATTGCATCAAACAGCATATCAGTTTTCTGTATTGGGCAGCTGTATATAGCTGTAAATCTGAGACCTCTTGAACCTTGTCAGCTAAACCTTCTGTTGGCCCAATAAAAAGGGATCACATGAGCCAGCTGTGTATTAGAAATCAATACAGCTACACTTTCCTTGCATGGCTGGGGGAAAACAAAGTCCTGGGGATTGATGTATTTCACTCTACTAAGAAAGGACAAGGGTTTTGAGGGAGGAAATAGCAGCCTGGCTGCTCAGCCAAATGATCGCTCCAATTCTGTGCATTAACTTCTGCTTGTTCTTTATCTTATTTGAATGTCGCAGGCATTTATTTGCATGATCGTTAAATAGCATCTTGATTTTAACCAGCCTATTTGTAGGCATGTCATATTCCAGAGATGATAGTCCTCAAGAAAATCGATTGGCACTTAATGAGCTTGTTGAACTACCTTAATGAATTTGCCTGTGATTGCCTCGAATTGTTGGAGGGGGGAGGTGCAAATCACATTTTAATATTGTCTCCTGTTGGGTGGCATTGCACACAAATGTAGATTTGCTGCATTCTTCCAGGAAACAGCAAAGCATTACAAGTGAACAATTGAGCTCTGAAGTCTCTGGCTGAAATCTCACCCTTGCCATAGGCAAACCATTGCCACTCAACCTAAACCCTCTTCTGAAGTTGGGAGACAATGATAGTAATTAAAATTCCTGGGATAATACAACATGGCATTTTGAAGCCATTTTTTATGCATTAAGGAATATCTTTTGTGCTAAAGGGTATCAAGAGACAGACAACTATAGTACTTTGGAATAAGGAACAATCTTTTAAATTAAGGGACATTTCATGTTGTTTGATGCCATTAACTACTTTATACGCCAAGAAGGTTCTAGATACATCATTATACATCCCAGAATATATTTACGAGAACATTTCTGTTGGCTGGATTAAGCACAAGGTAACTGGTAAAGCCAATCTGGCAATAGCTGACTAATGAAGAATTACAACCCAAGAAAGAGTTATGGTTTCTGAAAGCCCTTCCAAGGCACCAAAGAGATTTTGCTTACATGATGGAAGGCCATCTGTGGGTGGAGTAGAATGATGAGAAATGTTATCCAGAGTGCTTAGGTGTGCATGACACCAACCACTCTGTTCAACGGAGAGGAAATATTTGCGGGTACAATGTGTTCAAGTCTGTACACGGTGCTTATGATGCAGGATATTGCCTGCGAAAGCTCACTTGCAAGAATAATAAACCACATATGCATGGCTGGGGAAAGAGCCAACTCTCAGCTGGAGGGAGATGCTGGAGGCTGTCTTCCAGTGTAGGCCACCAGACTGGGCACATGCAATGGGTCAGGTCCAGCCTGTGGACTGTTATTTATTGGAATCTGTCTAAGTGGATCTGCAGTTTGGTTGTATCAGGATATGCTGAATCTACTGTTCTATGATATCTACTAGTTTTACCTAGTGTGCTTCTTGCTTAATGAAAAAGCTTAATTGTGAACCTAACTCTCTCTGTGTGTGTTTGCTTAGAGTTACTGTATTATTTGTTATTATATCTTAACAACTAGAGTAGAGGAGGGCACTCAAAAACCTTTCAGGGTACAGAACTATAAATATGATGATTTCTGAGGCTACAATGGAAAAACAGAGGCCTTTGGTAGTGCTGTGAAAGACTCTCTACTTATGTAGAAAGTCTAGAGATGTGTCCTGCAGCAAATGAAATTCCCCGAGAAAAGAATATTTTTAAGCATTGCTGATTTCGATGGGAGAGGGAAACATACAGTCTTGTACACAACCTGATTGCTCCAGAGAAGCTTGCAAGCAAGTATTTCAAAGCAATATTGGAAATTGTTCAGCAGCATTTATTACCAAACCCCCAGAAAGCTCCAGATTTTACAAGAGCTTGAAGGTGAACCCATTTCCTCATTTGCAGCAGAACTGAAAAGGCTTTCAAGAACATAGTAGCTTGAAGGAGGGGCTTAATGGTGCATTAAGAGACAAATATGTGTATGGACTTCAGAGTGCACAAAAGAGACTTTTTACTCAGCAAAACCTTACTTTCAAATTTGCTGTAGAAATTGGAGTGGCAATGGAAACTGCAGCTAGGGATGTTGTGGCACTCCAAAGTACAGCTAGAGCAGAAACAGATGCACAAAATGCCTGTGGAAGAAAACAAGAGACAACTTGGTCAAGAGACCATGGATTGCTTAAGCAATGGCAGTGTAAATTGAATCTAGTGCAGACAGATCACAAAGGAAGGTCGTGGACTTTCATTCATTGGAGGTTTCTAAACAGAGGTTGGATGTCAGGGATTCTTTAACTGTGATTCCTGCATTGCAGGAGGTTGGACTAGAGGATCCTTGGGTTAACCTTCCAACTCTACAATTCTATGATTCTATGAAGAATGTTGAACACCCAGTGTCCTCTGATGTATTGCAGCCAGTGGATTGTACAGATCCTGGCATCCTACAAAGAAGTAAACAGGAAGGGGGCTACAATATCCAAAACAGAACTACTGTACAAGCCACCTGAGATACCTGATTTGTGACCCTGCATTCTCTTGGCTATTCATAAATATGTTCATATGGGTTTTACTACATTCAGTCTGGGAGTGGAGATGGGAGGATTATTGTTCTGTATTTAAATCCGACTAAGAGAATTTGCAACTTTGTATCATATACAGGGCCGTATTTAGGTTTGATGGGGCCCTAAGCTACTGAAGGTAATGGGGCCTTTATATGTCCAGCTGTCCTTTGTCAACAACAAATTGTCGCTCTTTATTGTGTTGAATATATGCTATACAGTAATTTATGGACCTAATAGGTATCCAAAGCCATTTGCACATTACAAAAATACGTATTTTATCAAAATAATTGTTGAACTGAAATACAATTAAGAAGTATATTAATAGTGAAATACAATGAAGAAATATATATATATTTTGGGGGGGCCCCAAGAGAGTGAGGCCCTAAGCTATAGCTTGTTTTGCTTATACAGTGGACGCTCAGGTTGCGAAAATGATCCGTGTGGGATGCACGTTTGCAACCCGCGGCATCCGCAACCCGCAATGGTGCGTCTGTGCACGTGTGGGTTGTGATTCAGCGCTTCTGTGCATGCATGACTGCCAAAACCCGGAAGTAACCTGTTCCGGTAATTCTGGGTTTCAGTGGTCTGCAACACGAAAAAATGCAACCTGAAGTGTCTGTAAACCAAGGTATGACTGTACGTAAATCCGGCACTGATCATATAGCAGGGGTCAGCAAACTTTTTCAGCAGGGGGCCAGTCCACTGTCCCTCAGACCTTGTGGGGGGCCAGACTATATTTTGAAAAAAAATAATGAATGAATTCCTATGCCCCACAAATAACCCAGAGATGCATTTTAAATAAAAGCACACATTCTACTCATGTAAAAATATGCTGATTCCCAGACCATCTGTGGGCCGAATTTAGAAGGCAATTGGGCTGGATCTGGCCCCCGAGCCTTAGTTTGCCTCCAGACTGAAAGGATTTTACAAGAGTGATTCAATCACAAAGCAGTACTTTATGCTTGTGCCTTTAAAATGTATTAAAGCCCTCTGCCACCCTAGTGCAGCAAGCCCACTTTAAAAACAACATTTTTTTCCAGTTAGGAAATGATGGGAAAAATGAACAACTTATTGAATGGGAATACAGATAAACACCCTTCATACAAATCAAACTGGATGCTCAGTTAAAGTCAGGATAAAATTTAACCTGCATTTAAGCTTTGTGCAAGCAAATCATCATGAATGCTCAATAGGTTGTCTGGAGAGGTGGTTTGTAGCAGGTTATGTGAATCTACGTTCTGTTGTATCTACTAGGTTTACAAAATCTGTTTGATGCTGAATGAAAATGCCTAGTTCTGATCCCAGTTGTGTATGTGTCTGTTTAGAGCCATTGTTAGTAAATATCTTATGTGTGCCAGGGGTTCCTCTGTACTACAGCCTTTTGCTGCTATAGAGTAAAATGGCTGCTATTCTGGTATTTATACCATGGACTGGCATCCAGGAGTCTGGGGCTCTGTATGGAGCTGAAAATATTTTTGGTGCTGTTGTTGGAAGACTGACATTAAAGCCGCTATTATTCAGTTGCTGCTAAAATGTTAAAATATTAATTTTAATAAATCATTTAAAGTAGTTTGAAGGTCTATTTTGGAAGTTAATAGTACCACCACCAACCTCTCACAATATTCGTTGCTTTGAGCAAACTGCAGAAAACGTCTGGCTTCATTACAGTTGCCTGATCCAAGCCTGATTCAAACATATTTTAAAAAGCATGTTTTATGCTTTGCTGTGTAGACTACAATTTTAAATACATTTATCTCCTACTTAGCAAAATAAAAAAGCACA